>NC_091856.1:19690817-20315817 GCF_037783145.1 Equus przewalskii | reverse complement strand
AATTGAAAGGACGAATTAACACTTAAACTAAGGACTGTCATTTCCAAGCCAACATTCTAAACCAATGTCCCATGTTAATGATAAAATAATTTGTAATGAAACATGCAATCAGTAAATATTTATTGAGTACTTCCAATGAGTCAGGTGCTCTTCTAGCCATTGGAAAAACGAGAGTGAATAAGACAAACACAGTCCTACGTGAGAATGAATAACAAACACAATAATCTCAGCGGTTTAATACAATAAAATGTATTTTTCATTTACATCACTGTGTAAAGAGAATATTCCTAGTCACCAAACTTATAGGAATAATAACAGAATCAAGGATAAGTTCAGGGTGGTATGAAGCCATATAGAAGGGGTCTAGACCATTAGAGGAATAGAGAGAAATGCTCTATGCTTAAACTGAGATTCTGAATAAGGATTAGGAATTGGCCAGGTGAAAGGGCTTGGTAAAAGTGTTATTTTTTTTAGGTTTTTCTTAAAATTAGTAGTTTTTTTAGAGAAGCTTTAGGTTTACATAAAAATTGAGCAGAAAGTACAGAAAATTCACATAAACCTCTTCTTCTTCTCCCTCTTCTCATAGTTTCCTCTATTATTAATGTCTTGCATTCCTGTGGTACATTTGTTGCAACTGATGAACCAATATTTATAAATTATTATTAATTAAAGTCCGTAGTTTACATTAGGGTTCATTCTTTGTGCTAAAGTGTTCTGTTCTAACAATCCCATGACAGGTGACCTGCATGTCATGCAGCATTGTGAAGTAGTTTACTTGAGCCTCTTCTAACTTTTCCTGTTTCAGTGTACGCATTAAGCGTTGCCAAATTTTCTCTCCCACTGGGCTGCTCTAATTATGAATTTTCACTTTTCAGAATCCATTCATAGCTATCCATTGTTTTGAGGATCAAGTCCCAAATCCTTATTTGCCTAGATTTGAAGTTCCTCTACATGCTGCCTCCTTCTCCAGGCTCATCTCCTACGGCTTCCCTAGTTTTTTCCCTACTACTCAAGGAAAATTTCGCTATTTGGCAATTACATAGCATAACTTATATGATTCTATTTTTTTCCTCCTTTTCTTTACTTAGGCCATTCCCGCTATTTGGAATACCTTTTCCCTCATTGATGTATGCTCGTATTTTGCCCATCCTTTAAGAATCAGCTCCAAAGTTACTTCTCAGATTTCTATGATTCCTCCCGTTGATGATCTGTCTCCCCTCCGGGCTCTCCTGTACTTAATCTTCGTGCTTCTTACAAGATACTAAGTACATGATGGCTTGTATTTTATTAAGTCCTTTTCACTCGTTATCTTCCCAAAGGTGGAAGCCAAGCTTACACATCTTTTTTGCCTCTATAATACTAAGTATAGAACTGCTCACTTAGCAATACATGTGCTCTGTCCTGTAATCAGGACCTTCTGTGTCTTTTCCCTTTCTCCCCTTAATTGGATCCTAAGACAGAATTCTTACATTGATTATACTAGGATACAGAATACAGAATGGCTCCCTCTGGTCTTTGTATCCCTGGTGCCTAGTAGTATTAATATCAGAGTGGACGCTCAATAAATGTAGAATGAAAGAATCAGTTCCTCTGTCTCTGAATCTACAGTACTCTATGATTCTAAGTTGCCCCTCTGCAAATTTCAACCTCAATATGGTAGTTGCTGTTGGTGCCCACACAGATTCCTTTCCATCCCTCAGCAGTTGAGAGTCGGGGTTGTTAACAGCTCATAGCACTCACAGAGAATTCCCCTTGGCCAAGGGTGAGTTACCGTATTCAGGAAGCCTATGAAGTAGCCCTCACCTCCAAACCCCTTGGAAATCATGCAGCCAAGAATTAACTAATAGAGGGTCCTAAAACTGGATCCCTTTGCTTTTAGATGGGGCAACTCTGTGGCAACCATGCTTTAGAGTAGCCCATTAGATGAGGCTGAAGCTTTGCCTAGCTTCTTCCTTTGCTGAAGTCCTTGTCTACCCATTTGCAACCCAAGGCAATAACACTGTGC
The DNA here is from genome assembly GCF_037783145.1 of Equus przewalskii. Taxonomy (NCBI): domain Eukaryota; kingdom Metazoa; phylum Chordata; class Mammalia; order Perissodactyla; family Equidae; genus Equus; species Equus przewalskii. Next base: position 20,313,812 of record NC_091856.1, on the reverse strand, counting down.
ATTTTACATTTTTCTAAAAGTTGCTTCTTCATATTACAGCTTCTATATTTCTTTCCTTTATACTTTTTTTTCCCTGAGATCACAGCTGAATCTCTACTGGCTCTCGGGGACCACGGAGCAATAATTCGAAGTGGCTTGGTAGAGAGTTCCATGGCAGAGGGCCAGTTCCCCCTTCCAACAGCTCAACCCAAAGAGAATGGAAGGAGAAAAATAGAGCACCCTGGAGGCAAGAATCCTTGAAAAGTCCCTTCTCACTTAGTGAGAATGAAAAAGTTCTATTCATGACTTTTACCACCAGGTTTCGGGCTCTGCTGAAAAACAACAAGGAATTTGGAATATCTGTTTAAAATGAGTGTAAATATTTACCCACATATGCTGAAATATTCTTGTGACATTTAGTCTGATGCACACTGCCAGGAGAGAAGCAACTGCTGAGCCAAACACAGGAATTTTTTTTTAAATCTTCCCTAGGAGTAGAGCAAACATTTGCAATGATATAAAATGTATTAAATTCACTGACCCTGGAATTCATAACTGGTTATGCATCAAGGACTATCATCTTGTTCAGAACCCCGATGTTTGCAAACTCCACATTCCCTGCTTTTCTCATTATTCTTCAAGAACATGAACAGGTTCTTCATATTATTATCATTATTATAATTAAACAAGGAGAAATGTATACACATATTTGTCTTAATATTGCAACAATCACTTTATGATTATAAACCGTATGCCTCTATTCTCGGAGTGCTTAATTGTTGGCAAAGGCTTTTTACTTTCATGATCCAAGACATAGTAGGCACTCAAATGTTTGTTGACTTAATCAATCAATCACACTTACTATGTGACAGACTCTTTGCTAAGCACTATATATGCATTTTCTCATTTAATAGGAGGATGGAGAAACTAAGTAGGGCAAGTATTATTTTTCATTTCCACAGTTGAGAAAACTGAGCCTCAGAGAAGACAAATGATTAGGAAAGACATTTGATTAACAAACATATTAAATATCTATTATGTAGCAGACACTGCACTAGGTGCTGGGAATAAATATATATATTATAGTATATATATTTATTTATATATTTATTTATTTAGCACAGTGGTAGGACCACAGGGAATGAGGCAAAATCCAGATCAAGAAAAGTTTAATTAAAGAGACTGAGATCCATGCTAAGACTGAGTAGGAGGTAAGTAGAAGTGTGCGTGTGTGGCAGAGGGTAGAGAGGAGGCTCATGCTTATGGAGAGCATCTCAAGCAGTGGATGTTGACATCATGTATGAAGTAACGGATGCATGAGAGACATTCCAGGAACCTTAAATGCTTGCTCTGGTTGTAACAGAGCAAGTATTTAACATGTAACAGGGGGCACATGCAGGGAAGAATGGTGGAAGTTGCTCAGCTCTCAGATTTTGGTATGTTCCAACCATGAGGGGCTTTGAATGCCATGCTGAGGAGTTTGGATCACACAAACAGCAAATGGCAGAGCCAGGGCCTGAAATCCTTAGATCTACTTAGTTGTTCTGTCTGTCCTTTCCAGTGATGCATTCCCACTCTGTGTGTGCATGTGTGTGCACATACATGTGTGTGGTTATGTGTGTGCTTAGGAGTTCACATGCGTGCGTGATTTCTGAAGTTTTTCACTTTTTAAAATTATTATATTTTTGACATACGAAAAGCTGTACATAATTAATGTGTACAGCTTGGTAAGTTTGGAGATAAGTATACATCCATGAAACCATTACCACAATCTATGCACAAACCTATATATCATCTCCAGAAATTTCCCCCTGGCTTTTGATTTATTTATTTATTATTGTTGTTATTATTATTATTTTGTCATAAGAACACTTAAAGATCATATTCCCTGCACTTTGCGGAGTGTGGGAGGAACTGGTAAGGACTGGCTATTCAACCAAGAGCAGTATAAATCACAGAAATATTTTTATTTCAAACACATTCAGTGACTTGAATCAAGCTGAGAAAAGTTATGTACAAAGACTCGTTGAAGATTCCAAAGAAGAGAGAAGGAATGTTTTTAATTGGATAAAAATATTTGTAAATTCCTTGGAGCTGCTAAAGTGTTTGGATGTTGTGTGTTCTTTCTACGTTGTTGGTGTTCCTTGTGGACGTATTTACCAAGATGCTTTTATTTATTTGTATTTTTAAGCTGATGATGCTTTGGAACATTCCATGAGGCCTGCTGTCCAAGTTGAATGGTCCAAGCTGAATGAGTTAGTGAGATCTGGAAGCGGAGGCTCTACTCCATCCCTTCTGCCTACAATCTGTTCCCCACTTTTTCATTTGGCCAATTTCCATTCATTCTTCAGGTCTCAGAGAAGGCTTTCCTGAATTTTACAGCCTAGGTTGGTACTCTTCATATGTACTTTTTTAGTACTCTGTACTTCTTTAAAGTACTCTGTAAATTACAATTATAATTTAAATAACCATTTACATAACTGTTTAGTGTTCATGTCCATTCTTTCTACCATTCCATGTAATCCCTGAGTATAGGGAGAGTCTGGTTTACTGATGGTGCCCAGTCTTAGTAGGCACTCCATAAGTGTGAGTTGAATGAATTAATGAAAATTAGCCTAAAATCAGGATAGATCATCATGACAGCCAATTTGGTGTTTAAGTCAGTCATTAACATTCAAAGGATTCCACTAGTGTTTACAAAGAATAAATTAACCTTGTGGTTTTAAGAATGATGGCTTCAATTAACATTTATCGATTATGTACTAGGTCCTGTGCTAAGCATTTGATGTGTATTTTCTCATTTAATCCTCACAGCAACTTTATGAGTCAGTAACAGTGGCTGAGACAGAGATTTATGCTCTCCTTCTATAATATAAAGTTGATGTTGAGAAGTATCCACTTGCCTGGGACTTTTTTTCCAGCCCCCCTTGCATCTAGGTGGGGCAGTATGAGAAGCTGTGGTCAATGAAACATGAGCAGAGGTGATGTGTGTCACTTCTGGGTTGAGGCACCTGAGTCTCTGGCATTCTGTGTCCATGGTCTCCCTTCTTCTTCTGCAGTGACTTTGGAGACAACAGGTTGAAGATGGGAGTCCCAAGGTGGAAGGAGACTGGGTTCCTGGACACCTGCATGGATAAATATCTCCCAAACCTGGCTCATTCACATTTGACTAGGATGTGACTAAATAATAATCTTTTAATTTGGTAAGGATGTCACTAGGATTTCAAGGTTTATCTGTTAGAATCACTTATTAAACGTTTGGCATTAATTATCCTAACCAATAGAGGTAGAGTTAGGATGGCCATTGTGCAGAGGAGGAAAGTGAGGCTTAGAGAGGTTAAACAATCTTAACCTCTCTAAGGCATCATTATTGATTTCAGGTATCAGTATTCATATGTGACAAGTACATTACATAAGTATCGCTAATACTCACGGTAACTATGAGAGGCAGATGGTTTATACCCGTTTTACAGATGACAAATTGGAGTTGGAGGGATGCAAAGTGACCTGTCTAAGCCTCTGTAGTTGATAAGCAATGGAACTGAGAATCAAGTCCAGGTCTGTCCAACTCTTTGCATCTCAGTCATCCTGCCTCTGGGCTCAAAAAGATCTGACTTTGTTAGTCTTAAATTGAGGCATGCATAATATCAAATCCCTCTTTTGCACTCTCCAAATTTATGCATGTTTCAAGTTCATGACCAGTAATATTGATTCTTTACCATGTCCTAGTGTTTTTATATACTGTCTAGCTTTTCAGGACCTTATAAGAATCTAGCCTGATAGACTGTTTCCTTTATTTTACAAATGAGGAGAATGGGGTTTGGGGAAAGAAAGCAGAACTTGCCTGAAGCTACTCGGTGAGTAGGTGGCTGACCTGAGATTTGAACATGGGTTGGCTAACTCAAGGTCAGAGGTGTTTTCATTATAACACTGGGACATGGGACTGAGGAAGACTCATGGAGGATATGGAGACTGATATTTGCAGCAGCGGTCCTCCAACATTACTGTGCATAAGAATCACCTAGGAACCTGTTCAAAATACTAACTACTTGGCCCAAATTCAGAGATTCCGATTCAATATGTCTAAAATGATAACTAGGAAGCCACTTTTTTACCAGCTTCCCAGATTAATGTGCTGCAGATAGACTTCAATTTTAGATTCTGCCAGCCATCAGGCAGGGCTTCCAGTCTGGCATTCAGTGAGGCTCAACTTTGAAATCCTTTATTGCTATTCCCAGCACTGATGGATAAAATGACACATCTCCTTCTGGAAGCAGGCGGAGGCCTAGAGCTTCCAGTCCTGAGCATTCTGCACTTGGCTTCCGTTCTCTGTGTCGATTAGGCCTTTCAAACCAATTACCATTATATATTGCTGAGATTTATAGTCCTTGGTATTTGAGGTTACAGGACTTCCGTTCTCAGGAAGAAGCTCCAAGCCATCACTTCTAATCAGCTCAGCACAATGTCTGATTTCCCTCTAAGAGGGCACACTGTTCCATTAGAGTATTAATAGCCAGGCAGAGCAGCCTCAATTGAAGTGCTTGGGGAAACATAAAAATTGGCTTTGAGGGGGCTCCGAATGTTTAAAGAACTATCCTCCTTCTTTTCAAAACCAACTCAATGATTCAACAAAAATGACTACAGAAAAAATAAATTCCTGACTTGCAATGGGTAGAGCGTAGAACATGGGAAGTTAATCTTTCCACAAGGTGGGCAAGATGGTCTTCCCTGGGCTTATTATGGTAATGAGGAGTATTCCTAAGTTAAAGGCATAAACAGTGTGTGACACTGTTTCTGAAATATCAATTTGTTTAATATTTGCTAAGTACTGAATGAAAGAGAGAATGAACAAACTGATGAATACAAGACAGCTGAGTGAATATCTTCCATAACCATTATTTAATTAATTTGTTCATCCATCCATCTATTCACCCACCCACACATAGTTACTCAAACAGTTGTTGGGTACTATTTGCCAGCCATTATATTAAGATCATTAGAAATTCAGATACAAAAACTAGATATTCTGTCCATAGAGAATTTATAGTTCTCTCGGGAAAGATGTGTAATGCTTCTGCATTGCCTATGGAATTAAGAATTTCCTAAGACCTTCTGCCATGTGCTCCTCGCCTACATTTTCAGCCTCATCCCGCAGTTCTTGTGTCACACATAAACTAGTTTGTGTATCTTTGCACTTCCTTCTTCCTCACACTAACATGTCTATCCTTTCTCTTTCATATCCGTGTTGTCTAAATTCTATGCTTTTTTTCAGGGATGTCAAAAACCTCCCTGTTTAAGGAAGTCTTCCGCGAACTTCTCACTAGGTAAAATAATTCCCCTTTCTGAAAAGGTCACAACAGTTCTGAACATTAATGGGTATAATTACTGTTTGCTCTATCTCACAAGTATTTTTGTTAATTGTCTTCCCATCTCATGAATTCTGAGCTTCTGTGATTAAACAAACAAGAAAGCCTCAATAATCTTCATAACCCTGTAATGCCTTGCCAATATTAAGGCTCAGAAATTTCAGTGAATGGAGTGGAGGCATCTTCCAGTAGGGTAGAATTATCCCGTAAGTCCTACTGTCAAATTTCTATCCTAACTCTGTTGGCAATAGCCATACTAATAACAATAGTGTTGATATTAATGACTTATTGACTATTTACTCTTGCTAAGTACTGGTCTAATTATTTTGCATCTTTATTTCACATATCCTAATGGCTCCTTGTTGAGATAGTTATGGTCACCTTCATTTTAGAGATGAGTATCTGCTGTCTAAAGTAATCCATGTATTGCCTGAGGTCCAGGTGTGTATGATCCAGAGTTTGTGCTCTTGACCATTAGGAGATACTCATGCCCTCTTTGGCCAGACTCCACAGATTGTAAGCAACAACTAGAAAAGCATTTTATCTTATGAGAGGTAGTTCCTGAGGTCATCCTGGTTCTGGAAGAGCAGGTGAAGAAGAAAAAACAATCTTACTTCCCCAAATATGCGCTCTACAATGCCATGGGGACAACCGAGACAACTAAATTAATGATCTTTATATTTCTTGATCTCGGCAAAGGCCACCTATGAATGCAAAAATGTTCTGGGATCCATTCCATAAAGAATATACTGCTTTCCTAGGAAGAGAATCCTCCTTCAGCCCCAGCATAATTTTCATTCTATTTTAAGATTTAGTTCTCTATATCCATACTCCTTTACTCACTCCAATAAGACAGCTGGTCTGGCTGAGATATAAAATTTTATGTGTGGTTCCTATACCCAGAGAAGTATATAAACTCCAAGTCAGAGAATTTAAACTATTTAGCACAACAATCCTGTTTACGTACCATACTACTTTACAAAACCATGGAAGTCCCCGTTTTTCAGAATCCTCAGAGTAGAAAAGACACGGTTACATGAAATCTGGCTTCCAATACAACACAGCTTTTCAGAAAACTGTATTAGTTTCTTCTACTGCTTTACCTTGCACACCCTTCCCTACAACAATAATTTTTGACATCCTCGAGGGTTGTCTTACACGTCTGTTAATCAGTGTTGGCTATCTACCATGAAACACTGGTACTACCATAAAGACCTGTGATACATCAATATCTCTAGCCTCTGCACTGTGGTGTTTGCACAAAGTGGTCCACACGAGCATCTTTGGCACAGATCTACACTTCTTTATCTGGTCTATCATGATCCCAATGTTATGTGGCAGCTCATCACTTTCCTGCAAAGGGAGGAGATTATTTCTTCCCTCGTTAGGGGAAGTCTCACCCCAGGGCTGCTTGGGTCCCAAAGTGATATAGAGCTTATTTATACAACTCTTTCCATTCTATCCACCATTTCACTCCCCAAGTCGTCTTGTCCTTCCAAGCTGCTTCTTTTTTTTCTTTTTGGGGAGGAACATTGTCCCTGAGCTAACATCTCAGCCAATCTTCCTCTATTTTGTATGTGTGACACCACCACAGCATAACTTGACAAGCAGTGTGTAGATCCATGCCCAGGATCTGAACCTGCACACCCTGGGCCGCTGAAGCGCGGGGTGTGAACTTAACCACGATGCCACCATGCCAGCCCCTCTTTCTTCTTTTATGATGTACTCTTTCTCAGCAAACCCATGGTCCAATCCTTTCTTATAATCCAGTTTTCAGCTCCCTTCTCTGCTCATCCCTTCCACACACAGAGTACTATGATATTTGTCTGTACATGTCTGTACCTAAGCTGTGGATGCTACCTTTTCTAAATAGTCTCCTTAGTCCCCAATTTATTAGGTTATGCAAATAGGCAAATATGCAAATAGACAAGCAGTGTGGCTTTACATCACATACCAGACTTCAGATCAGTTAACAGCACTCTTGCTATATTTACACTCCACATTTCATCAGATGCTCTTTGAAGCCTTATATAAAGCATGGCATGTATCATTATCCCCATTTTAAAGATGAATAAAATATGGCCAGCAAACATTAGTTGAGTAGTTATGATAGGCTAATGACAGTCTGAGGAACTAAGGGTATAGAAGTGAGTATGCCACAGATGGCCCCTTAGGAACTAATAGGCTAATGAAGATGGCACGACTAATACCATTTCCTCTTTCCCTCCACCTTTCCTTCCTCCCTTTCTCCCTATCCTTCTTCCGTCCTTTTTTTCCTATTTTTCTTTTCTCCCTCCCTTCTTTCCTTCCTCTTTTCTTTCCCTCTCTCCCTCTCCCTTCTACTCTCTCTCTCCCTTTCTTAACTTTTTCTTTCCAACAGGAATTTTTGGAATACCCACCATGCACCAGGTTCATGCTAAATATTAAGGAAACACGAGGGAAACTAAAATTGACTGAACCTTGAGATTACCCATAAGTAGGCATTTTCATATGTGCTTTCATTTTTAACCTTCAAAGGAACCTTGGTCAGTAGACATTATTTTCACCACGTTTTCCTCCCTCTATACAAACCAGGCATGGCTAAATGACTTTCTCAAAGTCATACACTTGAGAGGGTGGAGCAAGACTTTCAATCCAAATCTGCCTCTAAAGCTCAGATTCTCTCACCTCAGGCAGCAGACAAAGCTCATAATCACAATCCAATGTAGCTGGAAGACTTGGATAAGGGAAGTGAGTACAAGACTCTGTAGGAGCAACTGCTACTGAGAGACAAGGAGGGCGGTGGGCAGAGAGAATTTACAGGGGGAAACTCTGTCCCAGAAAGGACAATAACTTTTCCAAGTTATAAATATGCGTGTCTGTTTGTGTGTGTGTGTGTGTGTGTATGTGAGAGAGAGAGAGAGAGAGAAACAGAGCTAGTGTTCAGATCTTCTAAAGTCAAGTCCAACCCACATAGCACATACCCGGGCTGCTCAATCTTCATCATTTGAATTTTATATTCTAAACTTGTAGGATTAGTTTCCATATAGGCCCAGGTGACACTAGTATCCCCTCCTTGGAAAATACAGTGGATCTTAAAAATTGGAGTGAATTGCAGCTTTTTATATTTTTTTGTATTAGATGTTTATTTCTGTGCATGCATGTTCATGGGGAGATGTGTTTCCCTAGAAGCCTAAAACATGCTCTGAATTAGTGGAGGGAAGCTCAGAGCCTACTAAGGGAAAAAAGAGGATGAGAAACTAAGAGGCAGAAGGCATGGGCAACTTTCTGTCCACTTGTGGCTCTGAAATGCCAAGAAGGGTTTGTTTGGGTGGGATCAGCTGGAAGAACTAGGAAATGGAGGAAGGATTCTGCTCCTCCACTGCCCCAGCTCAGCACATCTGTCCAGCACTGCTCATGCCTGCTCTAGCGTCTTCCCATCTGTTGGCCTGGCTGGTTCCTCCCTGAATTAAGGCAGTGTTCCTCTTTCTAAAATTCTCCTTTATATAATATAGAAGCTGGCAGACTCAAGGAAAAAAAGTTATCCACATCCCCACAGATGAATAAAAATCCGAGCCTTATTTACTTATCTTGCAGAACAAGCATTGGTTAGAGAAAGGCCAAAGGAGCTGGGCTTTCCCTTCTAACTTGAGAACATCTATGAAGAATCCACAAGTTATTCCCATGGAGTGTGGCAGGGTTTAGATGTTGTGACAAGGCCACATTGAGATCTAGGGTCCAATCTGGTCATTTCTTCTTGAATGAGAGGAAATCTTATTTCACTAATAATTTTGTTTTTGCTTCAAAGAATAAAACACATGGGGAAACTGCTAGGCAGGCAGTGCATCTCTTCTCTATGAAACTGGAAGATCCAAGTCTGAAGATATCACAGAATGATAAGAGCCACGTAAGAGAAGTCAGGAAATCTTGGTTCTGCACCTGGATAACTTCTGTCTATTCACTATCTCTCTCTGGCATTAGAAAAGGATTGCATTAGGTCAGACCAGAAATGGCATATGTCTGACTCATGTGCTGCCACCAATACCTTCCATGCTCGTGGCAGACATCACCAATCTATTGTGACCCTCTCTCATGATTTGCAAGTGTGGCTTCAGTATTCTCAATGAATTCCACTAGACAGCAGTTGTCTAGTAAACCTGTTGTTCATCTTCAGAACAGTTCATCTTTTATGTACTTTCTAGATTTTTTAAAAATTCTATTTCCAGGAAGGAAGTATTTCTCTTCCTTCCACTTAAACATTTTCCTTTGGAAGGCAAGTCCCAGCCCCACTCAATGAGTGAAACCTACTTCAGCTGCTTCTTTTTCAGGCGTATATGAATTTATCCACAATAAACTTTCAGCAACTTTATAAAATTTGGAACTAGTGTAGATAAGAAACCAAATGTTTGGATACTGAGCCGAAAACCTTTTGAAGTGCTGCATGTGATCAGTCTGAATACAAACAGTCAGTTGGCAACCTCATGACAGACTCTCCAAACACCCTTTCTTCTGGTATTTCAGATCCACCCATGCAAATGTACAAGGATCATGCTCCACACAGGATACAGACCTTTTCAGCTTCATTGATCACTGTAAATTTTAGCACTAAAATGGATCAAGAATCAAGGGATGGAAGAGAAAAAGATTTTTTTAAAAAACAAGCTTCCCTTTCCCATATCCAGATAGGGGAGGATAGAATGTAGTGGAGAAGACGGAGATGGAGAAGCCCTGGTGTGCAGACAAAGCAGGAGTCCCAGGGTGGACTAAAAGTCGGGGAATGTGGATTTTGGTTCACGTTCCATCCCTGTCTTGTTATGAGACTCTGGACCTCTCTCTTCTGTTCTTCAGGTGGCCATCCCTAGCTGGTGCTGAGCACCCAATCTAGCTCCTCTACCCTCTGATTCCATGAATCTGTTTCTTGGCTTCTGAAAGGTGAATGTATAATCCTAGGGTTCCTAGAGCTACTCTTGTTTACATTTTCTGTATCTTTAACTGTTAAACATTTGATGAGGCAGAGGAATGTTCCAAACAGCATCCTGTTGTTCCCTTCAATATTCCAAGAAATTAACTTTTCATTGTGTGTTCAGTGACTCTCGATTAAATGAACAGATTTCTGAATTTTTAATTTTTCCACTATAATACATGACCTGGTGCTTTTGTTGATAAACTTGCTTTCAGGTCTGCCTTCCTGGGTTTTCTCAATTCACTCTTTTCCACCAAAGTCTCACCACCCAGAATATTCTCTGTCTATTTTTCCTGTAGGTAAATCCTGTGCATCCTTTAAAGCCCAGTGTTTTGTCTTCTCTATAAAGTCATCCAAGATCAAATTCTTATCATCTGTTACACGCCTGATCATAGACAATCTTTTCATTTTTATTGTTATTTCACTCTTTTATCATTTGTCTGTCCATGCGTTTATTCCCCACTTTCCAATAGGATTTGAAGAGGCACAAATAGAATTGAAAAAGGACCCCTTTGGGCCAGCCCCATGGCTGAGGGGTTAAGCTCCCATGCTCTGCTTCAGTGGCTCAGGGATTCGTCAGTTCAGATCCTGGGCATGGACCTAGCACCACTCATCAGGCCATGCTGAGGCAGCATCCCATATAGCACAACCAGAAAGACCTACAGTTAGAATCTACAACTATGTACTGGGGGTCTTTGGGGAGAAGAATAAGAAAAAAAAAAAAAGATTGGCAACAGATGTTAGCTCAGGGCCAATCTTAAAGAAAATAAAAAGACCCCCTCTTAAATTTTAGGCACTGCAGTAGGTATGCTTATGTGTATGTTTTTTCATATATAATATTCATAACCACACCTACATGACATTATTTTTTGGTTTTTGAGTTGGGATAGCAGAGGAGAGGCAATTAAGGTCATACATCTAGTAACAGACAGAGTTGACCTTGAAACTCAATATCGTGTGACTCCAAAATGCATACTTCTTCTACTACCACACACTTCATCCTTTCTGCCACAAATCCTTTAATCATTAGGTGGAAAAAGTCACATATTAAAAGCTGGAAAAGAAGCAGCAGAGTTGGTAATGGAAAGAGAAAATAAAAGTGTATTTAAAGAAAATCTAAGTTAAGTAAAGTTATAGCAATTGAGTGCCAAAGTTAGCACTGAGTTTCCTGGAGGCCCACGCAAAGAGAGAAATATGATGGGTGTCCATCTCTTGGCATCTAGTAGAAGGAAACGTAGATAGATACACATGTGGTCCTGGATTTTACTTCTGAGATGAGAATGTCACGAAAGACACTGAGCAATACATTGGAAGATGTTCTCAGTAGCACTTTGATCAAGAGTCTAAAAGATATTCTGCAAACATCTGTTTTTTATAATAGCAGCAGCCTGGAGGAACACTGAGAGAATAGTGCTAAATTGTAATTCCAAATAGACAATTCTTTAGCGGGCTCAAAGAATATGGTCCAGGGATGCGACTTTCTCCTGATCTGGCTTAATATAAGGATAAAATGTGGAGAATTTTACAGTTAGTCAGTATTTCCTTGTGATGGTAAAGATTTTGTTTTGTTTTCTCAAGAAAAATTAAATACATGATTTTTTCCTTAATTTTTAGTCTAAGAAAAATTGATAATTGTTTTATAGTTAGATAATTATGTGGCTGATTTGCAAAAGCTTGTTTATAAGACTCAGTGAACTGTATCTGTAAGTAGCAGGAAGTCGTGGGAGAAATAATTTGGTGCAGAAATTTATGGCTATGGAATTCTTTAGGGTGCAGGAAGTGGTCAATCAAGCCTTCTTTGAGGAGGTGACATTCAGCTGATGACTAATGAATAAGTAAGAGAAACCAAAAGTAGTAGGTTTAAGGTATAGAGACAGCTCAGAAGATGAAGTGACCACCTTTCTGAAAATGGGTCACAGTAGAGGTGACACTTGAAATAAATATCGAAGATTGTGTTTTCCCAGGAGGCAAGGGGGGAGGGCCTTCTGAAAGAGGACACTGCATATGCAAAGGCACAGAAGCAGGAAACATGAAATTGCAAATGCATATTCAGGTCATTTTAAGTTACTTTGTGTGGTCAAATCTTGCCCCTAGAGGAAAGGGGCCAAAATCACTCTAGACGTCAAAAGAGTCAGATGATGAAAACCTCATATGAAATGCCAAGGAATTTGGGTTTTGTTCTGAGCAGGATGGGGTTTGTATTTGAGCAAGACATTTGTGACTGATTGTGGAGAGTAGCTGGCAGGAGTGTGAAGCTGGAACCAAGGAAAATAGGGAAGATGCTGCTGCAGTGATACCGGCAAGAGATGATACAGGCAATGAATGATGAAATGAGAACTTAGGAGTTGGTGAGAGGGAGATGGAGTGAGAGGAGAGGGTAAGATTGAGAGATAGAATCAACAGAATTTAATCAATTCAATAGAATCAATTGAATTTAGTGAGCTGACTGGGGGAGGGGTGTCCGAGAGGAAGAATCCAAGATGACTGTGCAAATGCTAAGACCCATGGGAGGAAGAAGCACATCTGTCTTGAGGTCAACATCTCCCACAATCTGGACAGTGCCTGACTCATGATAGGACCCTGATGACCCATTGTTTAATGAATAAACATTTCTGGCTTGGGTAACTGGGAGAATAGCAGTGTTGCAGCCAGGATTCAACTAATGATGCAGAATTCAGGAGACTAGAGGATACACATAAGGCTTCTCTAGGAATAGAGCATATTCATCTAATTATTATAATAATGCAACATTTATTGAGCTCTTTCAATGTTCTAGGCACTTGGTGAAGCACTGTAGATTATGGTTTCACAATTAACAGTCATAACACCTCTATGAGGAATGAACAATTATTGTTATAGTCATTTTGGGGGTGAAGAAACTCAGGCTCGGAAAGGTTAAAAAAATCATCCAAGGTCACGAAACTAGTGAGTGATTTGGACCCAGTTCAGTGTGACTCAAAGCCTGCACTCTTAATCATGATGCTTGGAGATTGAGAGAGAACTTGCTCAAGTCACTTAGTAGGCGGGGGTTTCATAGGGACTAGAGCTATCTCTTTCTCTTATACCACATGTTTTGGCTGAGAAGTCTAGATGAAACCTGGTGATGACCTACTATAGGACTTATGATATAGATATGTGCAAGCCATTTTGGAGAAAATCCAAAACTATACAATTCACTGAGCAGGTGCCAGTAAATCCTCTGTTTGTTAAGTCTCCAGCCAATGAGCTGCCTAGTCCACTGACTTCACTATTAAAGATTGGAAGGTGTTAGAAGAAGAAAGAGGGGGCAATGGGTTGGATTTCCTTTGAGTACCAGAATAAAAGAAGTGATTTTATTTTTACTGTAATTTGCTAACAACCAAAGGACTTGGGAGCTGAAAATTATATTAGTAAATAAGAGTTTTCACAGAATATTGGCATTTTTACATGCTCAGTTAACTGCTAAGACATTTGGAAAGAATGTTGGGGTTCATTTTCTCCCATAATTGCAGATATTTGGCCCAATTCCAAGTGTCTTTATCAATGGAGAAAGAGACTATTTGAGAAGCACAGTCCTAGAAGCCATTGGAAAATTCTTCCATTAAATATCTCTGTCATTGACAAATAAAACAGGTGCACTGATAGAGGAACTTAGAGGATCAACAACAGTTCAGGGGTGATATTATCCAGAGCCAACCTTTACCTACGACTGTCCTTCCAGCCTCTTCTTGAGCATCTCATGTGTATACTGCTTCATTAGGAACCTCACTATGTTTGCTGGACAGTTCTAGCTTGTAGAGCCAAGTTCTTTTATTGACCAGGGTCTGTTAAACTGCAACTCTAGTTCTTTCCTAGGTTCAATGCCTTCCTCCACAAAAATGATTCATCATATATTGGAGGACAGTTCTTGTATCCCACGATGTTCTTTCTTTATAAGGTTTCGATATGAACAAATGAAGCCACCAATATAACAATAATGTAAATAAAAATAGCTTTCATTTATGGACCCTGTTCTATTTGTGCTCTATAAAATACCCTGCCTGGTATTTTATTTAATCCTAACTACAACTCAGAAAAGGAAATAATGGTTATTTCCATATTGTAGATGAGGGTATTGAGTCTCAAGGAGCTGTTAAAGGATGTCCCCCGTTGTTCAGGGAGTATATGGTGGTTCCAGAATTTGAATTCAGATAAGTCTGCTTCCAGAGATCAAGATTTTTCCCATATTCCAAACTGTCTTTTGAGTTTTACCTACTTTGACTTTTTTCTTCTTTCACTTCCTTCCTTTACACACATAGTTATATACTTAGAGAAGGAAATTCAGTTATGGGAGAAAATATCTTTACTCATCAGAGAGTTTTCTATCACACTTATTTTGAGTCAATTTTTAGGGAAAGTCATAATCAGATGAAACAGCTAATGTACTTCTTTCCTAATTAATGGCACTTTCAAGATCATCATTTGTGGTGATGGTAAGAAAACAAACATGAAAATAATCTGGGCACACCAAGTTAAAACTATCCCTTTTAATTCCCCCCTAGTGGGGGTAGAGGTAAGAAATACTTTTATGAAGGCCAATTTGGCAATAGGTATTAAAACCTTTAACATTTTGCATACACTTTAATAGAATAATACATTCATTCTTTCGTCTGTATATCCAATTGATATTTATTTATTGAACATCTACTAGTGCAGATATTTTTCCTAGCTTTTTGGAGTATAATGATTAAGGATTTATGAAGCTTACATTCTAGTATGGGGAGACAGAAAAGTACCTTTATAATATAATAAAAGGATTTATGCTATGATGAAATTCAAGCAGGGTGTTGACAGGAGGGGGAGGGAGAGTGATGGGTGGTGAAGTATTTTAGAATGAATTAAGGGAGAAGCTCTTATGAAGATCTAGATCAAGAGTTTTCAGGAGGAGGAAAAGCCACTGCAAAGATGCTGAGGCAGGAATGAGCTTGGTTCATTCAAGGAACAGTGGAAAGGCCACCATAGCTGGAGCGGAATGTGC
Source organism: Equus przewalskii (assembly GCF_037783145.1). Lineage (NCBI taxonomy): Eukaryota > Metazoa > Chordata > Mammalia > Perissodactyla > Equidae > Equus > Equus przewalskii. The sequence goes on along the minus strand of NC_091856.1, from coordinate 20,298,529 downwards.
CTGGGGGACCATGTGGCAGGAAGAGGAGACCATAGAAGTAGGCAGGGGCAAGATCACACAGGACTCTGAAGGACATATGAGGACTTGATTCTAAGTGTTCTAGGAGTAGGAGATTGACATGATCTGACTTTATTTTTAAAAGATTTCTCATTCTGTTAAGTGGAAAAAAACCCTAAAGGAATCAAAGTAGAAACAAGGAAACCAACTGTTAAGCTATAGCAGAGAAAAAGGAGAGGTGGACTACAGTGATGGACTAGGGGGAGCTAGACTAGGGTGATTGACCAGGAGGTGATGTTCTAGAGTGATGGACTGGTGGGATGGATTAGGAGGAGGTAGACTAGGTTTATGGACTAGAGGAGGAGGTTCTAGGGTGATTATGAACTACGGGGAGAGGTTCTAGGATGAGGGACTAGGGAAGAGGTGGACTAGAAGGATGGATTAGGAAGAGGTAGACTAAGGTGATGGACTAAGGAGTAGTTGGGCTAGGGGGATGGATTAGGGGGAGGTGAACTAGGGGGATGGATTAGGGGGAGGTGGACCAGGGTGACGGTGTAAGGGGACATGGAGTAGAGTAGTGGAAGTGGAATTGGTGAGCAGTTCTAGAATTCGGGATAAATTTGAAGTTGGAGCTGGCATGACTTGCCAGATGATCTACCATGGAGATCTGTGGCACTGATTTCACTTCTAGCAATTTATTCTAAGGTAATAATCATGGACCTCCTCAAAGATACAATTGTAAGAATGTTCGTCGTTTAAAATGACAAAATGTTAGAAATAACTTGTATTTCTGAAACTTCCCACTTGGTTAAATAAAGTATGAAAAGTCCTGGAATGATACAAATCAAAAATTAACAGATATCTTGTATGGATAGTGAGAGTTTTCAGTCATTATTTTTATTTCTTTTTTTGTTTGTCTGAATTTTTAAATCTGCTTAAAATGAGACTGTTTTATTTTGTAAAACAAAAAAAAAGTCAAAGTTATGTTTTAAAAGTAAACCTGTCCTTATTTGACTGCACTTCTGCACAGCAGGGTCCACTGACTTTCCATTTAAAATGTGTCTCAAGAACTCAATTCAGTTGGACATCCTGTGAAGACTTCACAAATACTCATGATAGATTTACTGTGTAGCAATATGAGCCCAAACTGAGGTTGACACTGGGATTCATACATGTCTGGAGAGCTGGCCGGGGGCATGTTTATTTATATGTGTAGTTTGTACTGGTTGGAGGGGATGGAGTGGGGCAGGCTACAGAGAAAGAAGAAAGGAGAATGGTGTGGGAACAACTGGGTGGCTATGATGTGTCTGGCATGGTCCAGAGACTGAAGTTGAACGAGCTATTTATTCAAAGCTTTTGTGGGGCACAAAAATACAAAGAAGGCATCCTTGGTGCCTAGGAGATGAAACATCGCACAGAATGGGTGCAAATAATCTCCTCCTCATTGTAGGCGAGAACACAGTCAAACTTGGGCATTTTGAATATGCCTGAGAATGTAGAGAGTCTGGAAGTACCAGCTCTAGGAGCATCCTAGTACAGTAGTATCCTTGGAAGTGCTGAGAGTCCCTCTCCAAGTGGATTCATCATCATCCAACATAAAGAGGGGGTGGGGTAGTAAAGGAAGAGCATAGTGACAACTGCAGTGAATGGGCTTGTTTGTGAACCCATATATGGCATCTCCTGCAGTCTTCAGAGAATTAACAAGGAGAGGTTTGAATATACAAAGGTATTTGAATATATGAAGGGCTCTGCCCTTTATAGGCAAAGGCAGTGTAATGTGGGGACACTGACGTTACAATAGAATAGAGTCTTAGCCCCCAAATCCTAGACATGGAGAGGGCACTGGAGGTTTTCTGATGTCTTCATTCCACCCCACAGCCACACAGAGAGATGGTCTCAGTCCCTGAATGGCTCCTTTGATGGGACCTACTGACTCTTTTTCTGGTCTATCAAGGTAGTCTCATTTCTCTCCTCTCCCAGTAATGCTGTTTGGAAACATGGGCAGGGCTGTCATGGCTGAGATGCGTATGAACAGGGGGTGAAATCCAGTCTGTGCTCTATTCACCAAGCTGTGCGCCTGGGCTTGGTGAAATGATGCTGTCTGTTTATCTTTTCTTTAATCTTCCAAGAAAGAGCAATGTTAAAAATTTATTTGCCCTAAAGGATGCCTTTTTATTATTATTATTATTATTATTCACTAAAAGCTACCATGTGTGCTCAAGGGCAGTGCTGAACTTGTAATTCTGAAACTTCTGAAAAGGGCTAGGTTCAGTGACAGTCCCCACCATTCTATACTCTTTACACTGAAAGGACCCATGTGCAAAAAACAAACAGACATTGTAAGCAAGCTTTCTGAAACAGGCGCTATGGTGAATGTGTTCCAGTTAGGCTCATATAACCCACACAATATCCCTCAAGAGTAAATTTTATTCTAGTTTTATAACTAAAAAACAGGAGCTCCTAAAACCGTGGTTCTTACACCTAGAAGGCAGCAGAATGGGGGCACCAACTTATGTTCATTGTATACTGCTTCTTGGATTTGCTGCAGATAGTCCTCTTGGCCTTTATGATTGTTGGGGTCTTCCTGTTCCATTTCCCACTGGCTACTTTACTGGCATCCCCTCTCTTTAATTCCCTGTTTACTGTTTTTTCATCAATTAAATAAAATGTCACTATTCACCTTTGTCTTTTGGGGCACATAGCCTGTTACCAAACAATTTTAGCTCTGATAATCTTAGAAAAGCTCTCAACTTTGCAACAGAGCCATCTTTATAATACTATAGAATCTATCCTGTGGCAATCCCTTGCAGCTGTAAATCTTTGACTCTATCATTCAATTCCTCCACACATTCTAAGATATTTTAACAATTGCCCAACATAATTCTTTCCTCCTTTCAAAACAGCACTCTTCTATCCCTCCACTAGTGCCTAGCCCTGGGTCTATCCAATATTTATTTACAGCCTCCTTTTTCTCCAGAAATCCCAGTCAAATCCTATGAGCAACTTTCTTCTACATTTCCTTGGCAGACGTGCATACACACAGATGTACATGACTACATAGAACTTTTGTTTGCTTCTCCCTCTACAGCTGGTCTCCAATTGTATCTTGTGCATTTGTTTTCTTCCTTCAACTTGACTATAAACTCTTTGATGGGCGTGCTGTGTACACAGAAGTCATGCAATAAATGTGTGATGATTGATTCAGTTCTTTTGTTACTCAGTGCCCCCTGCCCACTCTCTGCCTCCCCCTCTCTTGGTCACCTGGTTAAATAGGCTCTTGATAAATGCTTACTGAATGAAATAATGAACCAGTACCAACTAAATATAAGGTGTTATTGTAATAATTGGCTGGGTCAGGCAGATACTTGGATCCCATGTGGAACTCTGTGGCAGCCTTGGAATGCCACTGGATATATGGAGGTCTGGCAGAGAGCAAACTGTGGTTGGATCTGGGCACAAGAGGGTGCGGGTGGGAGTGGGAAAAATTGAGCAGGAGACATTATGTCTGGGATGAAATGGAAGGTTTGAGACGGGAAGGAGGCAGCTGAACAGCAGGCTGGCTCTTAGTATTGAAAAAGCAGGTGTGCAAATCAACAACAACAGGAATAACAACAATAATAATAATAATAAAGTGATAACATTAAAAGTAGACTGTCCCATGGTTTGATGTTAGTTTAATTATTTTCTGAGGTTGCCAAATCTTCTTCCTAGATATGGAACCTCAAATACATTTTTGAAAAGAAAAAAAAGAATCTTAAAAGTATATTAAAATCTAATTAATAATATGCATGCTGGAGTACTTGGTGTAAGAGGGTGATGATTACAACCCATTTTGAAATTCATCACAAATAAAATGGATTAATAGAGGGAGAGAGGTCTGGAGATGGCTAGACATGCGGTAAGGCAAGGACAGTAAAATCTTAACTGTAGAATCTAGATGGTAGGTAAATATATGTTGACTGTAAAAATATTTCAATTTTTCAGTACTTTGAAAATTTTCACACTAAAATGTTGGGAAAAAATGTATTGTGGAGCAATTGCTTCAGTTCCCTTAAAAAAAATAATGCTGGATCCTGCATTCATCAGAACAAAACGTAGTTCATTAGGTAGAATTTTCCAGAGTGGTAATAATAATAAATCTCCATATTTATACAAGGTTTTATAGTCCACAAACACAAAGTGTGATGACTGAGAGAATAGACTCTGGAGCCAGACTAGTTGCTTTCTGATGCTAGATGTGGACAAGTCATTTAACTTCTCTATCCCTTGGTTCCCTCATTTGTAAAACTGGTGTAATAATTCTTCTTAGAGATGTTGTAAAGATTAAATAAAACAGTAAATTTAAAATGTTTAGAAAGTGCTAGAAAACTAATAAGCTCTATATTAATGCTAGCTATTATAACTATAGTAATAGTTATAATTAGATCTTCCCATTTGCTCTTTGAAATAGGAATAACTACTCTGCTTTACAGCTGAAGAAACTGAGGTTTAGAGAGACATCGCTTGTCCAAGAGCACGTAGGTTAGTCAGAAGTGATCCTGAGACTGAACTCAAGCCTCCTTTGCCTCTTGCAAAATATGCTTCTCCCTGTCTCCCAACTCATATTCAAATGTTCAACCAACTCCACGGTGGAAAGAAATGCTAAGTGCCCAGCAGAGTGCTTGGCAATGGTAGGCACTTAAAAAGTAGATGAATGATAAAAGTTCATCTATAGCACTCACTATGTCTGTTACCCTGCTAAGCTCTATATATTGTCTCAAAGTATCATTATAACAGCTTTAAGAGCTTAGTTTTACTACCGTTACATTCCAGATGAAAATAGAGGCTTTAGAAAGGGTGTATTGCCCTAGATCCCACAGCTAGTAAGTTTGAGCCACAGATCCATCTGGTTCCAAAGTCCACGCATTTTAAACAGCACAGCAACAGTTTCATGAATGAAGGGAAGGCTGCTTCAAAGCCTAGCTGAATGGTAGAAATTAGGAGACTCAAGCCATTTTACCCTTAATCCACAGAGCTCCCCCTGGGTCCTTCTCATCATAGATGCATTGTATTACTAGCAAATGTGAATGTTTTGATGAATTAGGCAAACACTGCAATTGCCTGTACATTGCAACATCTTCCCTTCAAAGGCCAGGGAATGTAGACTGTACGTTCTTTGTCCAGCTTGTCTGAATGCGTCAACACTGTCTGGGAGGCACAGAGGTGGATGCTTTCCTAGCAGGGGTGAGGCCCCTCCTGCATGTCCAGCTCCTGTATTTGTAACATTGCCATGTGCTGTACCACTAGGCCAAGGAATGAAGGGGCCCATGGTCCCAGCCACCTCAGATTACGCAAGCCAAGAAAAATGTGCAAATCGCATGAGAAAAGCAGGCAGTCCCCAAACATCTTTATTTGTTCATTTCTGTGCCCTGACGCTTTGATTGCAGTCTTGCACTTAAAAATTTCAAGATAAGTATCAGCAGCTGGACACTGGGTAAATCAGAGGCACAGACTCTGTGTAAATACTGAAGTTTCGAAAGCATGAACTTATGTCCAACAGCTTGGAGCACAGGACCCAGTGGGAAGGGAGGGGGAGTGGTGTTCTGGCTTTGGCAAAGTCAACCTTCTGAGAAACTCATGGACATGTCTGTACATGCCTGAACTTGCCTGACAAAGCCAAGAAGAGATGTCAGGGTCTGCCAGATCCAGATACAAGCAGCCTGCTTGCTCGGAACCAAAAAGTAACAGTCAGAGGAAGTAAAGGATTAGGATGAAGAAACAAAAGATTATGGGGCTGAAATCTGTTAACAGAGCAGAAGTTGCAGTGTGGGTAATCGCGAGGATGACAATAAAGTAAGCTGCCATCTATTGAGTGGTAACCATTAACAAGATCTCAGGTTAGACTTTTTACATCCATTCACATAGTTAACTCTACCAGTCATCCTGAATTTGGACTGAATTTGCCTCATTTTATAAATAAAACTTAAAAAAAGGAAACTGACACTTAGTGATAAAACAGCTATCTCAAGGTCAAGGACTATCAAGGAAGAAGACATAGGGTTGCAACACATGCCTGCCACATCCAAAGACCAAGGACTCTTACGCTGAGATGCCCATGACCAATGAGCATGAATTTAAACAAAGAAGAAACCCAGAACCTAAATCCCCCCACAGTTAGAATAAATAACAACCATTATACACCATTTTACAGTTATCAAGGGGTTATGTAATCTATATGATGTACAGGTATTGGCTGTAGAAGAGGTAAAAGTGCCAAAAAGGGTTTTGCCTCTAGGACAATGATATTTCATATACCAGTTGTAAATTCTAGCCAAACACACCCGTTGTTTTCCCTTCCTGACAGAAGTGATCAGGAGGGGGAATTTTATTTGAGAAGAGCAAACAAAAAACACAAAACAAAAGAACCCCAGTAGATGAGAGAGAAAGAAATCCTCTCTTTAGGGGTTAAAATAATGGGTTGGACCAATCTCTTAGCATAGTATAAGGGGAGATGAGAGTTTGCTGATAAGATCTGTCAAGGGCATATCAAGAAGATGGACTGGAAAAGTAGGGACAATACTGGGTGTGATAGCATCTTGATGAGTTCGGCTAAGAGTATAGATAGGTTGGTGAGTAAAATTAGAATAATGGGTAAATTAAGGTTACTGATACCACAGCTATGCTGTGAAGGTTAGTGTGTTATTGAGGATCCTTTGGTTGCAAATAACAGAATCCAATTCAAGGTAGCATAAACAAAAAAATGTGAGAACTAATAAAAGCACACAGAGATTTCTCTTGGAACAGCATGTGCAAAAGATAATGTAAGTATGGGAAAGAAAATTCAAGGTGGCTGGGAGAGTAGGGAGACATGATGCTGGAGGGGATGACAGAATCCAGATCCTGAAGTTCTTTGTAGACCCCAGTAAGGCGCTCAGATTCAATTCTAAATGCAGCAACGAGCCACAAAAGGAGAAGTGACATTGTCAAGGAGCAGGAGAATGGAATGATTAGATAAAATGATCATTCAGTCTGCTGTACGGGTTAGAGAAACGAAAGTGCCAAGGGTGACTGTTGATTTCTTGGTTATGAATGTAGTAATGCCATTAACAGTGATAGGTAACATAGAAATGGGAGATATGAGGTAGGAGGAATAGGCTAATGAGGCATTTACTTTGGGACAGATGGGTTAGAGGTGATTGTAAGTCCTCCAACAGATATTGGTAGACACTCAGATGTATGCCTGTGTTGTTCAGAAGGAATATTTGGGCTGGAGTTACAAATGTGGAGTCGCCAACACAGGTGCTAACTGAAGCCATAGCAATGGATCAGGACATTTGAGGGGATGATAAAAGAGGAGAGAGCAGGGAAGAGAGTCTAACATGGAACCCTAAAAAGAAACAAAAATGATAGTTATGGGTCAGACACATTAAGAGGAATGCCTTCAAGTTTTATAAGAGCAGCCAGGAAGATAAGAGGAAATTAGGAGGAAGACTACTTCGGGAATGGCAGAGTAAGGCTCTCTGAAAATCTACTCCTCCATCAAAGCAATGAGAACACTGGAAAAATTTCAACTTTGTCAGAATTCTAAAAATTAATCAAAAGCTTGCAATAATTTGCAGAGTATTTATTGAATAAAATCAGCTGAAACTTTATAAGAACAGTGAGTAGCTTTGTGGCATTTTAACATGCCCTATTCCTATTTTCTTCTTCAGAAACAGTAGTCATGAAAACCAACAGGCTCACAATCATGGTAGCTGTGAAAACCACCAGCAGCCTAGTAGGGACAGAGTTTAGAGAACTCTGAAAAGCCCCATTCCCAGAAAATTATCACTATTTGGTCACCTCCTGGAATACCCCATTCACAGGGCTTGTCTTTATTGAGCCTGACTCAAAGATTCCAGAAATGTAAGGTTATTTTAATATCTAAAAGTCAATCACTGTAATATACCATATGAATAAAGGATAAAACCCTCAAGATTATCTCAATGCACACATATAAAGGACTTGACAAAATCTAATACTTTTTCATAATAAAACAACTCAACAAATTATGAATAGAAGGGAACTTCCTCAACCTAATAAAAGGCATTTATGAAAAACCCACAGTTACCATCATGCTTTATGGCAAAAGACAGAAATCTTAAGATCGGGGAACAAGACGAAGATGCCTATTTTCATCATTTCCATCTGACTTTTTGCTGTAGGTTCTAAAAAGGACAATTAGTCAGGAAAACAAAAAAACAATCATCCAGATTAGAAAGGATAATATGCAACTATCTCTATTTATAGATGACAGGACTATTTATATAGAAAATCCTAAGGAATCCACAAAAAGTATTAAAATAAATAAGTGAGTTCAGCAAGGTTACAGGATCCAAGATCAATATGCAAAAATCAGATATATTCTATACACTAGAAATGAACAATTCAAATGTAAAATTAAGAAGACAACTGGGGCTGGCCCAGTAAGGTAGTGGTTAAGTTTGTGCTCTCCACTTAGGCGGCCTAGGGTTTGCAGGTTCAGATCCTGGGTGCACACCTAGCACCACACATCAAGCCATGTTGTGGTGGCATCCCACATAAAATAGAGGAAGATCAGCATGGATGTTAGCTCAGTGACAATCTTCCTCAAGCAAAAAGAGGAGGATTGGCAACAGATGTTAGCTTAGGGCCAGTCTTCCTCGCAAAAAAAAAAAAAAAAAAAAGACAGTTCATTTACTATAACATCAAAAAGAATAAAATATCAAGAAATAAATTTTTTTAAAGTGTAAGATCTGTACTGAAACTATAAAACATTGCTCAAAAAATTAAAGAAGACTTAACTAAATAGAAATATATCCCATGTTCATGAGTTGGAAGACTTGATATTGTTAAGATGGCAATACTCCCCAAATTGAACTACAGATTCAATGCAATCTCTGTCAAAATCCCAGCTTCCTTTTTTGCAGAAAAAAGCTGATCCTAAAATTAATAGAGAAATACAAGGGACCTAGAATAGCCAAAAATATCTTGAAGAAGAAGAGCAAAGTGGAAGGACTCACAATTTTTTATTTCATAACTTACACCAGTGAAACAGTATTCAAGAAAATGTGGGACTGGCATGAGGATAGGCCTATAGACGAAGGAAATAGAATTGAGAATCCAGAAATAAATCCTTATGTTTATAGTTAATTGATGTTTGATAAGATTGCCCAGACTAACCAATAGGAAAAGAATAATCTTTTCAACAACTGGGGCTGGGACAACTGAATATCCACATGGAAAAGAATGACGTTGGACCCTTCACCACACTGCACAGAAAAATTAACCTAAACTGGACAATAGACTTGAATATTAGAAAAAAAACTACAAAATTCTTAGAAGTAAACATACTATTAAATCTTCATGACTTTAAGTTAGGCAAACATTTCTTAAATATGACACCAAAAGTATAAATGAAAAGAGAATAAATAGATAAACTGAAGTTTATCAAGTTTAAAAACTTTTTGCTTCAAGGACATCATCAAAAAAATAAAAAGACAACCCGCAGATTAGGAAAAAATATTTGCAAATCGTATATCTGATAAAGGACTTATATTCAGAATATACAAAACTATTACAACCCAACAGTAAAAAAAAAAAACAACAACACAATTTAAAACTTGGCAAAAGATCTGAATCGACATTTATTTCCAGAGAAGATATAGAAATGGCCAATAATCTCATGAAAAGATGCTCAACATCATCAGCCATGAGGAAAATGTGAATCAAAACCACAATGATATACCACTTCACACTCACTGGGATAGCTAATATTTAAGAAAACAGATAATAACAAGTTCGACAAGGATGCGGAGAAAAATGGAACTCTCATATGTTGCTAGTGGGAATGGTAAATGGCACAGCTGCTTTGGAAATCAGTTTGGCACTTTTTCAAAATAGTAAGCAGAGAGTTACCATATGATCAAGCAATTCTACTCTTAGGAATATACGCAAGAAAAATGGAAACATATCCCACATAATAAGTTTTACTCTGATGTTCATAGTAGCATTATTTATAGAAGCCCCAAAGTAGAAACAACCCAAATATCCATCAACAGATAAATGGATAAACAAATGTGGTATATCCATATAATAGAATATTATCCAGCCATAAAAAGGAATAATGTACTGATATATGCTACAACATGAATGAACCTTGAAAATATCGTCTGTGAGAAAGAAGTCAGTCTGCAAAGACCACATTGAATGATTTCACTTACATAAAATGTCCAGAATAGCCAAAATAAAGTATATTAGTGGTTGCCGGGACTGGGTTGAGGAAGGGAATTGGAAGTGACTGCTATAGGATATGGGGTTTCTTTGAAATGATGTAAATGTTCTGGAATTAGATAGTGGTTAGAGTTGCACAACCCTGTAAGTGGACTAAAACCCACTGAATTGTACACTTTTAAAAAAAGGTGAATTTTATGAAGTGTGAATTATATCTCAATAGAACTGTTATAGAAAAAACAGAGGAAATCAGGAGACAAGGTGACAACAGTGTCATATGCTGTGAATAAATATAGTTATATAAGGAATGAGGAACATTTATGGGATTTAACAACAGTGAGATCTTTGATGAACTTGACTAAAGATAGTGGAGAAGCGGGACAAAGCAAATTTGATTCATCAACCAGTATTTATGAATTGCATATTACATGTTAACATGTGTCATTGGGATGAGGAGTGAATGAAGGGAAGGAAGCCAGGCAGTAATGGGTGGAACTGAAAATGGAGGATGAGAAAGGAAAGACTGAGAGTACAGACAATCCTTATACAAGCTTGGCTGTGAAGGGCAGGAAACAAATATGTTAATAATCAGGAGACTTAGATTTAGGTTTGTTTGCAGTTTGTTAATCTGGGAGAAACTTCAATATCTTAACATGGGTGAATTTGTCTCTATTTAATGTTTATGGGAACAAGCCATGGGAGAAAGAGGGATGAGGTTGATGACACATACTCGGGAGGAGATAGTTGAAAGCACAAAGTTCTGGAGAAGTTCACCAGACCACTGACGAAGGAATTATCTTTAGATAGAAAGGAAGAGACATAAGCAAATTTTTTGTGTGATAAAAGGAACAGAGGAAAGATGGGTGTAATTGCAGCTTATCTTGAAGACTTGTGGGAGAACATTGGAGGAATTCCCCTGTGCTGCCTTCTATTGTAAGGGAGAGTTCATCTGTGGAGAGGCAAGAAAGAATTGGTGGAGCTTCCAAACACAAGTGGAGGTGGTGAAATAGTTACAAAGAAGGAAGACTGAAGTTACTAGTGTATAGGGGCATCATAAAAGATTGCCCTCAGTGTTGAGGGCTCAAGTGAGGTTTAGGACCACCAATTTGTTGTGGCTTCAATCCACAGTGACAGGCAATTTTTTTATCCCCCCAGCTTTTAGCAGCAGTGTTCAGATGGCAACACCAATAAGGCAGATCTTTGCATTTATCCAAGACAATTTTCCTAGAGAGATCAGTGAATGTTCCAAGGTGAAGGAAATGAAACTACTTTATTGATAAAGGAATCCTTTAAAGTGAGCCGCCAGAATCTAAGCTGTGGGAAGGAAGTGGAGTCTGGCATGACTGATAGGGAGAAATTAGAGGGGTCAAAGAATTGCAGGTGTTTCCATCCCCTCTGCTGATCTGTTTTTAACTCCCCACCCTTCCCACTAGGCTTCTCCTTTTATTTCTTCTCCTTCTTAAAGAGATGGTTGTTCAAAATTGCTTTTCTGCCCAGTTGGTTATGTTCTTGATGGATGAGTTCATTGGTTCTTGGAGATCTGTTAACTCACTGGCAGTTGGATAAGGGTTAGGCCAGTTTAGTATTCTACATGGTCAACTCATGGCTTGGCTTTAACAGAGATGTTCTTATTCTATCTTAACAGCAACCCTGTCCCATAATTGAGACAAAAAGAAGAATCAACTTGAAAGCACTAGGAGAAACCTGAAGGAAGTTCCAAGAGTTTGGGGATAACTACACTACAAAGTACAGGGTTAGAATCCAGGCCTTCCTTGTTAAACTCTTCTCCATTCCATGCTGATAGATAATTCAATTTTTATATGAGTACACATACATTTGGTTCAGCTCAGAGAGTCCTACTTATTTGGAGGAATGATATTAATCATAGAAAACTCTTTAAAAATCGTAATCCACCATATGTTTTAAATATAATTATAACTATCATTATAGTCCTTCCTTCATTTTCTAGGCCACCTTTTCAACATATTCAGTCATTACTCCCCTCCCCTCACAAGCATCTTCTTTAAATTACAACCCAAATATGAGCTAGGAAACATTCTACGCATGATATGAGAAAGGTCACTACTTCCAAAGAGTTTAAAATCCAACTGGGAATATAAAACATATCTGTATATATGCCTGTTTGAGTATATAACATATACTGTGTTGGAAAGAGTTAATTAATGTTAACTTTTTCATTAACTTTCATGTGATGACACAGTTCTTCTAGCAAATTCGTTTGAACATCTGCTTCCTCTAGTAAATTAAAAACCAACTAAATTTTCTGTAATCTTATTATATCCACCCAATATTTAGATGAAAATTTCTACTAGTCTCTGAAAATGTGATGGCAGGAATTGTGTCATTTAGTTATCTTCAAACTTAGTGTTGGTGCCGAACAAATGTTTGCTGATTTTAACTGAAAGGTTGAACCAAAACAAATACTAAATCTTAGTACAAATGCATATCTGTATTTGCTTCGATATATCTGTTAATTTTCTATCATTGAGACCCAAAAATTCTTCACTACTTAGTAACTTTGTGACTTTAGGTAAGTCACGGAACTCCCAGATATCAGTTTTCTTGCTTTTGAATGGTGATCATGCTTTCTGCTCTCCTTACCTTAAGGGGTATTCTGAATATCAGCTAAGTGAAGATTTTATGAATCCAGGTAAATGCGCAAAGCTGTAAAGGTTTATGGACAGCATCATTTACCCAGAGAGAAGCACAGCATAAAATATTATTCGACAGACTCATAGGCCTGCTATGATCTTTTACTAACTGTCACTTTATAGGTAAAACCAGAAAATATTCAAAGAGGATGGTGAACACACACATGCACATACATGCATGCGCATGCACACATGTTCTTTTGAGGAGCCATTAGATCATCCCAGATATAGGTGAATCTAAAGAGACTAAGAGATGAATCTAACTATGGATGGCTGTAATCTATTGGTCAGGTAAGAAGAAAACAAAAGTCCTTGAATGTTTTTATTCAGACACTACCTTCAAACATTGGAGTAGAAGATAATCAGAATGTATCAACCTTTAAATGAGGATTTCCCAACCTCTGCAATTTGGGCCTGGATAATTCTTTTTTGAGGGGTGAAAAGAGGATGCCCTGTGCATTGTGGGACAATGAATAGCATCTCTGGCCTCTACTTCCTGGATGCCAGTATTACCCCCAACAGTATGACACCCCAAAATTCCTCTAGATGATGCCAAATGTCCCTGGGATGGGGTGTGGGCAAAATTACCCTCAGTTGAGAACTACTTCTTTAAATAACGTGAACCAATACTTTCATGCAGTGCTTTGAAAAGCTCTTTTAAGTAGGTTATATATTAAATTCCCCACAACAACTAAGGCCTTGATAAAGTAAATGACTTGCCTAAGATCATACAGCTGGGACTCAGAGAAGCCAGCATTCAAACTCAGTCTTCTGCTGACCTAAATTCCTGCCAATGCCACTGCTCATCCTGCCCCGCTATATTATATCCTCTCAGGCAGAGACTTGAAAAAGCCAGTGTCCTAACCAAGCAGTCCACTTCCTAGTTCCTCACAGATCTGTGAAGGGACTTTGGAAAGAGAAAAATATCCCAGACTCTCTTCCCCTCTCTTACTCATTCTGTCTCTTACTCATTCTTCTCTGATTAATGAGACAATGAGAGTCTGACTTCTAATGAGCCCTGTTATTCTACTGGACAATTAGGATTAAAGATCACTGTTTCCATCTTGCCTGGCAACTCTCTCTCTTTTAGACTAACTTACTCTTAGGATATGTTTGCTTTTCTCAGCTGTTTTGCCATATGATAAGCTGTAAAAGAGATTTTGTTCCCTATGAGTTTATTTTTCAGCTGAGCCAAAGCTAGGAGTTAGGGTGACCAACTTATCTTAGTTTGCCTGGGACTTTCCTGATTTTAGCACCGAAAGCCCCCAACCCCAGGAATCCCTCAGTCTAGAGTTGGAATTATATTCCCCACATAACTGACTGGTGCTGTCAGAAACCTGGAGAAGTTAGGAGGTGAAAATAGAGTCCTCAAATTGGTACGGAACAATCAATTCCAAGACATTAGCCCAGAGAGAGAAATCTAGGAAGGGACTATCACTTATTTTTAATAAAGTGTACTTAAATGCAGAGAATGAGGGAAAGAGAGAAAGCGAGAGTGAGAGAGAGAGAACACGCTAAGCTTTCCACAGTAACTCTAAGATGATTTAGGAAATGGATAAGTCTGACTGCGTTGACATGTTGACATGATAGTATGCTGACACGACTTGTATGGATAGATGAGAGATTTCTTTACTGTAGATTCTAATTTAGAGTTAAAAGTACTCATTCATTTTAGTCTCACAAAACCCTATAATATGCAAAAAATATGAATCAATATCTCCAGTTTCCAGACAAGTAAATCAAAGCTCATTTGAGTACGTCCCTTGAGGACACACAGCCATTTAATGGCACAATTGGGATTTGAACCCAGATCTGTTTGATTCTAATCTCTCCTCTCTCCCATCTCACCTCTTTCCCTCCCTCTCTATAGCGACATCTAGAAATTTCCATTTTCCAAGGGTCATAGGCAGCTATTAGTGTCCTTTAAATTCCTCTGAGGAAAAAAAGAAGTCATTAATAGGTTTTTTACTTAATTCAATTCACATTCAATTAATATTTATTGAGGGTCTTCAGAGGACTTAAGACTGCAGATGATTCTTAACGAGGTGAAGTGTGAAAATTTCAATCTTCCCTGGTATAAGAACTTTGAAGTTTTTTTCTGCTTTGCTTTTGAGGGATTCTCCTTGCCTCAGTGTATGTCAAAGTGCGTTCAAGGGGAAAAGGGCTTCTTTCCTGTTATCTAAAATACTTACAGTATGTTACCGTGGGATATTAATGCGCTATTAATCCATCCAGCTCTAATACTTGCAGACAGATGTGTGACCTGCTTAGAGCACGTTGCTGAGTGTCCTACTGCGTTCAGGCACCTTGGCTTCTGTCTTCAAGAAGCAAGAGTCTAATCAGAAGGGTGGGGATGTTAGTGACTTTAATGCAAGCTGCAATTCCCTCTTTGCTAGTCATTTTGATATTTCAAATTTTTGAGAACCTTTGGAGTACAAGGGAAATGATTGCACTGGATTTTAATTTCCATGCTTTCCAAACTCTGAATTTCTCTCATCTGTTCTTTTGTTTATTATGTCATTCATTCAACAAGTATAATGGAATTAGGGGCAGGAGACACAAGGATAAATAAGGCACAGCCCTTGCTCTAATGGAGCAGACAATCTGGTGAGGCAAATAAAGAAATAAAAATACGGAGACAGCAGAGAAGGTGTAACAAGGGTATTTTCAGCTTGCAATGGAAGCACTTGGGAAGAGCACTTAACCCGAGTCAGGAGAAGCAGGGGAGATACCTGTAGAGGTGACATCTATGACAGCTTATATACAGGTGCAGGATAAAGAGGAATTATTAGGGTGGAGGTGCATTGGGAATGGGGCATGATCAGGTTGAAGGATCAGCACATGCTAAGTCACAGGGTTAAGGGAAAATTATGCCATTCAATAGAAGCAGTGGAAACTTATTCTGAGTAGAGAATACGATGTATTAAAAGAAAAGGTGGCAAGGAGTGAGGCTGAAAGGGTACCCAGAACTAGAATGTGAAAGACTTGTTTTACATGTTAAAGGAGATATACCACTGAAGAGTGTAGGCAAGCGTTAGATCTGGTGCCAGGGTTGATTTTGAGAAATATCCCACATGCTTCATTGTGGAATGTCAATGGATAAGAAGCAGCCTCAGAATATCCAGTTTA
Source organism: Equus przewalskii (assembly GCF_037783145.1). Classification (NCBI taxonomy): domain Eukaryota; kingdom Metazoa; phylum Chordata; class Mammalia; order Perissodactyla; family Equidae; genus Equus; species Equus przewalskii. Next base: position 20,282,501 of record NC_091856.1, on the reverse strand, counting down.
GATGAAAGGCAAAAATGCGTTGGACCAGGGCAATGTTGCCAGGATAGAGAGAAGAAGGCAAAAGAGGTTTTTTTGGGGGAAAGAGCCATTTTTTACACAAGGAAACAGGCCAGTGGTGAAAAATTGTCTTGCACACGGACCTCATTGGAGGGATGTCATATAGAACTGCGATACAGGTCAGAGGTTTTGGAGATAGACAAGAATTCCATCTCAGCTTGGCCACTTACTAGTATACTTGTGACCTTGAATGAGTGACTGCAACTCTGTGTACCTCAGTTAGATCATGTGTAAAATTAGGATAATAATGTAACTACCTCACGGTGTTGTTTCAAGGATTTGATGGAATGAGATATAAAGCATTTAGACCAGTACCAGGCACACAGTAGCTACTCAATAAGTAATCACTATTATCCTCATTGCATCTTTTCCTTCTTTTACCCTAACCTGGCCTCCAACATGAGGGGTGGGAGTGTGGGTAGGGGTTGTTTATTTCCATTCAGTTAAGGAAACCGGGGAGAGAGGTCGGCTGGATTCCCTAATTTCTTAGAGTGGAGCATTTGCAGTACTGAACTAAAGAGTTGGGCTATTTTGAACGTAGTGTGCTCCTTCCATCCCACGGTTGTCCCCTCTCCTGTGGAAGTGCCAACTTCTCTACCCCGGGTGGGGCTTCCCCTGGGATTTTTGGGGAGTCTTTGCTTACGGACAGATGGAGCCAAAATTTGGTGTTGCTCCATTGTGGCTTGCTGGGCAAGACCAGGCATACATCTTGTTCTCCCTGAAGCTGGTTTTAGCTTTGACTAAAGACAGTAAAGCTAGCGCTCAGGAGAACATGAATGGTGCCACATCATCAAGAAGAGGGATGAATCACTCCTCTGGGGGACGCCCTGGGACAAAATGAGATCACAAGAGATAAGGCAGATTCAGGGAGGGAGGGCTCTCTCTTACCATGCCTCCCAGCCTCCAAGGCACAACAAGGTCTCTTTTAAGGATCCACTCTGCATTTTTGCCCTCACAATGCCCTGAGATAGTAGAAGAGACTGGATTACATCATGTCAGACCTGGGAAGACCCTAATAGACCATGTCATTCAATGACTCTTTATTTTCAGATGTGGAACCTGAGGCCCAAAGAAAAGGAATTTACTGAAGGCCTCACATCAATTTCATTATTAAAAGTGAAACAAACTACCTCCATGTTGAGTAAAAACGATTAATTGCCCCTGCTGTGTGCTAGCTTCCCATAGCAGTTCACTGACTCTCTCTCGTGGTATATTTCTTTCCTACCTGGTGGTATAAATATGTATACATTTGTCTTTTTCTCACCACTAGCCTGGTGAATCCCTGGGGGATGAGGTTCACTCTTTTTCACCTCTTCATTATCCATAGTCCCAAACACAGAACTCTGCACCTGACAAATTCTCAATAGTTAGTTACTGATTATTAATAATGAGGAATGGAATGCTGGATCTCAGGCCACATAAAGTCCACATTAGAAGGGAGTATGCTTGAAACTATACCTCTTAAGCAGATCTAAGAACACCATGTTAATCACTTGCTCCACATTATTTTATTTAAACATTGTTGGGATTTTAGGGGGTCTCCAGATTCTGAAGTTGCGTCACCAAGTTATACAAAGGAGTTGGGCAGACAGAGAGCAAGATGTTGACTTCATTACTGAAAGAGCTGTTTGAGAATGTGCGAGGAGTTCTTCCAGAGCTAGACAGAAGAGTCCACCTGGTCATAGCAGCCCTGGACATCCCCAGGTCTCTTGGGCACATCCAGGGCCTTTACTGCCTAGTTTATTGCATGACAGAAGGCAAACCAGAGCATTGGTTCTCAACAAGAGGGAAGGGCTGAGCTATGAATTCCTAGTTCTTCATCCTAATTAGATAAATGAAGGGTGAAGAGAACCTAGAAGTGTTTGCTATGGGCATCCATCCACTTGGAAACACACAACCCATATTCCCAACTATCATAGGAAATAGATGCAATTAATTTGCCCTTTTTACAAATGGCAAAGCTGAGACTCAAGGGGCCAGCCGGTGGTGCACTGGTTAAGTGCCCACATTCCGCTTCAGCGGCCTGGGGTTTGCCGGTTCGGATCCTGGGTGCAGACACGGTATCGCTTGGCATGCCATGCTGTGGTAGGCATCCCACATATAAAGTAGAGGAAGATGGGCACGGATGTTAGCTCAGGGCCAGTCTTCCTCAGCGAAAAGAGAAGGATTGGCAGCAGTTAGCTCAGGGCTAATCTTCCTCAAAAAAAACAGCTGAGACCCAGAGAGTATGGAATCCACTCTAGATCACATTCTACGTAAACAGTAGGGCCCAGATGTGAAATCTGAATTGTCAGAAGGTCCCAAAGGTCTAAGCAATGTGCTATATTACGTCACTGCCTCTTTCTCCAAGGTGGTCATTCCAATTTCCTGTGTCAGCTAAAAGAAAATTCTTTAAAAGGATACTGATTTATTAACTCACTACCTTTATCCGTGGGGTCATTTTGCTGGCATTTGAATGGAGATGGATGAGGGCAGAGTATTGGCAGGGCTCTGCTGTTTGAAGTGCAGGAGAGATTTTCTTTGTAGCTGAAGAGGTACAAAGAATGTAAATTGTGAGAGCAAGGAGATTGGTGGACAATGTTCCCCTGGAGAGGGTGTGCCCCTATTATGTGTTATTGAACCAAATGATCTGGGTAAAGACACCTCCACTCAGTCTTCCCCTACCGGCCACTGGTCCGCCTTAAAAGTAAAATTGGTGCTTTGTACAGAAAGAATAAGTACAAAGCAAGATTGTTTTTGATCTCTTAGGGGTCAGGAGTTATAACTAAACTAATCTGCCTGACATTTTTTTATACTTCTCTGAAAATATCCTCTGCTCATAGAGGGCAGGAACATAAGAATCCCCTTCTCTGTTCATGTCAACTAGTGTTATATCTGACAGGACAGAGCACAATACAACTGCAGCTGGAGGAGGCTGAACACATGGCAGCTCATGTCAAAAGACTCGTGGAACCCTAGGAAACACATTTCACCTTTCAAAGCCTCTTTTCCCTCATTGATAAAATCAGTTGATTTCTGCCTTGACCACTCATGTTGGAAACCGTGTTTGCAAAATAGTAGGTTAAACTCTAGAGCAGAGTAGCATTAAAAGCACAGATCTTAGAGGTAAGCAGACTTGGTTTTAAATCCCGGCCATACCGCTTATTGGTGGCTTGACGTTGTGTGGTCACTCAGCTTCTTGGAACTTCAGATTTACCATATGGAAATCATGGATTATAATACTTGCCCTCTGGCTTCTTCTGGGGATGCATTAAAACAATGTAAATAAAACACTTTGCACAGTGCTTGACACATAATAAATGCTCCCTAAATGTGGCTGATTTCATTATTATGGTAATATTAAACACTATCATTAATGACTAGTAATGGTCTTTAGTAAATATGTATTTATGGAGTAATGTAAACAGAGAGACTTTATGAGAAGGAGCCTCATAAAACTCATTTTTAAAAGCATTCTAGAGATATTCAAAAGAACTCCTCCCATTATATCCACATGTTAATTTTTCAATGAGGAGCCAGGAAAGAAATTGATTACAGCCTGAAAACCAGCAAGTAACTGTTTCCTCTTGAGAACTGATGTTTGAATCTTGTAACTGACTGCGTTTCTCTCTGTTTTCTGTGCTAGGAAGCTCATATTTAAAGCAGGACAATAAATTACCACTTATGTAAATACCCTTTTATTCAAGCACTTGTTATACCCATGAGAACACTGTGGCCCCAAATGATTATTTTATATATTTGACACAATTGATCTTTCCCTCAAATTTGGAGATCTTTTGTTCCTTCACAAAGTACTCTTCTGAAAATTCTTTCTCTTTCTTCTGTCCTGGCTTTTTGCACTCTGATGCCTCTTATTCTCCATATTTTTAATGTGCTTTACCTGAATCATAATATTTAATTCTCCCAGAAACACTCTGAAACATGATTTACTTCTACCTTCACTTTACAGAGGAGAAAACTGAGGTTTAGAGTGATCTGCATCTACCTAATAGACACCTATTTCTCCCGCTGTACTCTCTCTGAATGATATGATAAACCTCCATGTGTTTTGAGCAATAATGTGAGCACTCAATGGTACCAGATTTGCACCTTCAGTTCTGAACTACCTCCTGAGCATGAAAGTATTATTTCCAAATGACCGCCAAATAACCTACAGACACTCTAGATTAAATATGTTGAGTATCCCTCACCTGGGAACCATTTATTTTACTGTAGACTCATTCGTGCCTAACAGAATTAAATAATTAATAAACTAAAAATTTTGAACCTTCACCCTGTTCCTGGCACTGTGCCCTGTGTTTTAAATGGGTTCTCTCATTGACTCCTCACAATAACTTTATAAAGTAAGTTCACCATTTTCTGTAGCTGAGAAGTATATCATTTGCCCAAGGCTACTCATCAAGCGTCAGTTGTAGTCAGCTGATTGTGTAGAAGAGACGTTGAAACAGTAGCCTTTCCTCAAGAGTGTGAGCCAGAAAACCTTATCTTTCAGTCTTCCTTCTTCCTTCCTGGTCACATCCAATTAGTTATCCAGACCTGTAATTCATAAACCAATGGTTCTCAAACTTGGCTACACATTGGAATCACCTAGGGAGCTTTACAAAGTATTGGCACCCTGCCCCTGCCCCTGCCCCAGAAATTCTGATTCAATTGGTTTTGGCTGTGTCCTGGGTATCAGAAGTCTTTAAAGGTCCCTGAGTGATTTAATGGACAGCCAAATTTGAGAACTGACTTTAACACTCTATACATACTTATGTCTTCCTCCATCGTCTCCACTTCCCCTGACCAAGTGTTGGTTTCATCATCTTTTCTCAGATGTTACAAGGTCCCCTATCCAAGCATTCTGTCTATCCACCTCCCTTTTTTTGGTAAGGAAGATTGGCCCTGAGCTAACATCTGTGCCAATCTTCCTCTATTTTGTATGTGGGATGCCACCACAGCATGGCTTGATGAGTGGTGTGTACGTCCATGGCCAGGATCCAAGCCTATGAACCCCAGGCTGCCAAGGCAGAGCATGCGAACTTAACCACTACACTGCTGGACTGGCTCACTGCCCCCCTTGTTTTATCCCCTGACATCCATACTCCATGATGAGAGTCAGAGTGATCTCAATAAAGCACAGATCTGATCAGGTCACTTCCTAGATTAAATCTGGCTATGGCTTCCTATCGTCCTTAGGGCAAAGTCCCAGATCCACTTTCCTCTCTTTGTTGTACCTGCTAAGCTCTTTCCCCTGAGTAGATCCCACACTACCTTGGCTCCATCCTTTGTTCCTGCTGCAGCCTTCTGTAGAATGAAGTCTTCGCCATCCTGTAGGATTAAGTTTAGATATCGTCTCTCTCTGAGGTCTTCGTTGGCAGATTCCATCCTCATGAAATCAGTTGCTCCCTCCTCTGTGCTCCTAAATCACAAACCTATTAAAACACTTATAATTTTATATTAATGTGAGCTTTGCTAGCTTGTGAGCTCATTGAGGGCAAGGGATGTTCCATTCATTTTTCTCCCCTATGGAAACAGCACATACTATAATAGAATTATTATAAGGATTAAGTCATAACAGTAATTGAAAAAACAAAGAAATATATTAATAAACGGTTAGATGACCTTTTCCCATGTGACTTCATTTGGGTTTTTTCTTCCTTCAATTCAAGTAAGATAGCTCCATCCCCATGAAAGATTTCTAAAATTGTATCCCAGGGTTGGGAACCAGGAGAAAAAGAACCGGCTCCTGGATTTCTTTGCAAATTGTTGTAGAGATGTTGAGAAACTGCCTTAGCCTTTTGACACCACAGTTTTCTAATTTGTAAAATGAAAACAATAATAATACTTACTCCACAGGGTTGTTAGGAGAATTTAATGAGATAATAGATATAAAATGTTTAACTTCATACCTGGCGCACAAGTAAGTACTCGACAAATTTTTTTGTTGTTGTTCCTCATGAAGCCTTCCTTGCCTATGCCAAACCTCACTGATGTCTCCCTTTTCCATACTTATTTGCATTTATTTACTCAATAAATATTAATTGAAGGCTCAATATGTTATATACACTTCTCTGAAGTGCTGCAAATGTAACAGTGGGAAAACCAGCAGAAAGCCCTTCCCTCAAGCAGCTTACTTTCTAGTTTGGAGAGAGAGAGAAAGAGGTAATAAACAAAACAAATAAGATATGTAGAATAAAAGATGGTAGTAAGCTCTAAGAAGAAAAATAAAGCAACGGAGGAGAAAAGAATATACTGGGGTAGGGCCGCAAATTTAAATGGAATGGTCAACTCCGTCCTCCCTGAGAAGTCACATTTAGGTAAAGATCTGAAGGAGCTGGGGAAATCAGCCCTGAGGATGTCTGGAGGCAGAGTTCCAGGCAAGGGGAACAGCCAGAAGGCCAGTGGGGCCAGAGTAGAGTGAGGAGGGTGGGGTGAGATAAGCGGTGATGAGTTCAGGGAGGGAACATGAAGCAAGATGGAGTAGGACGCTGTCAGTTGTTTTAAGGTCTTTGGCTTTTACTCTAACTGAGACGAGAAACCCTTGGAGAATAGTACAGGAGCAAACTGACAGGTTGCCCGGGTCAATCTGGCCGCCAAGTTAAGACCAGGCTTATAGGGCAAATGCAAAGGAAGGGAGAACATGCAGTAATCTGGGTGAGCTTGGATGGAGACTGGCACCAGGCTGGTAACCATGGAAATGGCGAGGAGTGTCTCATCCCATGATGTACTTTGAAGGTAACTCAAACCAGATATCTTGTAAGATTGAGTGTGGGGTATGAGCAAAAGAGAAGGTTTTTTTGTTCTGAGCAATAGGAAAGATAGAGCTGCCATGAACTGAGACTGGGGAGTCCATCACAGGAGTGCATTTGATAGGAAAAGATGGGGAGTTTAATTTTGAAAATGGTAAATTTGAGACATCCAAGAAGAGATATCAAGTACCCTGTTGTATATACCAAACTGAAGTTTAGAGAAATGGTTCAGAGTGGAAAGCAAAGAGCTGTTGGTGTTCAGATGATATTTGAAGCAATGAGAGGGAACAACATCACCCAGGGAGTGAATGCAGATAGAGAAAAGAGGCTAACCAAGGACTGATTTCTGAGATACTCCAATATCAAGACATCAGGTGGAGGAGCAGAAGTCAGCTAAGAGACCGAGAAAAAGATGACAGTGAGGAGCCAGCAAAACTAGGAGAGTGTCTATGTTGTCTTGAAAGCCAAGTGAAGAAATTCTTTCAAGGACAAGGGGGCAATAAACTGTATCATATGTTGCTAATAGGTGGTGGACCTCAAAATGAAGACTAAGAATTGACTATCTGGTTTAGCCCTGTGAGTGTCAATGATAACCTTGACAAGAATAATTTTGGTGAAGAGGTGGAGGTGAAATTTGGTTGGAGATGATGAGGGGAAAATGGGTATGGGTGGAGAGCCTATTCACCAGCTGTGGGGCATTATACAAGTGCCCTACAGGATTTGAAGGAACCTCAAATCCTTCATCCCTCACTCTGGTTTTCCTTACTCCCTCCTTTACTCCTTCCCTCTCTACTTTCCTTCCTTCCTTCCTTCTTTCCTTCTTTCTTCCTTCCTTCCCTGATCCATAAAGTGGGATAATAATATCTATTTCATGAGGATTTTATGATGTTATGTATGTAAATCATGACAATATGTGGCATGTCCTTCCTGCCCTTTCAGGACCCTATGTCTTGTTCCCTCAGTGACTCGGATGGGATCAGCCCAACTAGGCACCCATTAAATGCCCACTGATGGGGATGAATTAGGCCCACAAGTCTCCTTCTGGCCCAGGTACCTGGTTATTTGTCTGGATCAAACAGGAAAGCACTCTTGTTAAACGTGAGGACAGAATGCTGGAGGCCACCACCGGCTCTTCAGGAAAGAACGCTTTGGCTCAGAACTCCATGGAGCTTCTGACTGTAAATAAAAGTTGCAATGGCTTCTGCTTGGAAGTGGGGATAGGAGGTTTGAGAATAAGTGCACTCTGTCCAGGGCAGCCTCCCGCGGAAATGATTTCCGGAGCAGAGTGCCAAAGTGCTTTCGTAAATGACTCTGGCTCACCCCTTTCCCTATCTCCTGCCCTGTGTATGCAACATTTATAAAAATAAACATCTGCAGGAGGCATTTGGGAGGAGGCCAAGGTGGAGCACCCAGCAGAGGAAACAGATACACCAGAGAACTTAGAACTCCCAAGAAGAATATTAGTTTTCAGAGGAGGGAACAGAAGGACCCGCGGGTATAAGGGAGGGTGGTGGGAGGAGACAAATGTGTGAGTTTCTGAGTTTCAACTCAGTCTTCTCTCAGCTTCTCCTCTCATTCACCATCTTTTACCTCATCCTTTTCCCACTAGAATGCATGATCCTTGAGGAAAAGGACCACCTTTTACTCATTTTTGGGTTTGGATTATTTATTCAGAATGACACATTTATCAAGCGACACTTGGTGCCAGGAACTCTGCTCCTACAACCATGTCTATCATGCACTAGATGTTCCATAATTAAATAAGCATTCCTTCATCCTTAAGAGTTAGTACCGCATTGGCTTCTCTCAGGTTAGGAAAAATGTCACCTCCTCCTAGAAGCTGCCTCTTCCTCCTGCATGCTTCATATCTCTTCAAATTCCCCTCCCTTTCAGCTCTGTAATAAAAGCTCACTGAGGGCAGAGCTTTGTTTTGCTCACTTGTATGTCCCACTGCCTACAACAGTGCCAGGCACATAGTAGGTATTCAATTAATAGGAACATGTAATTAGCACCCATTTCATGGTCTCTAAGTCAAATATTTTGTGTGTGTCTCCAGTGCTGGACTGTGAATTCTTTGATGGAAGATATAGTGCCATTTTTTTCTTGATTTCTTCATTTTCTGGCACAGAAGTTACTCCATAAATGTTAATGGGATAAATATGTAAACAAATCTCTCTCATTCTTTTATGAGTCTCTTCTAAAATATTCTGCTTGATTAAACAAAATGTATAATTTTATTAAATAAATATGCATTCCATAAAACATGGGATAATGCAGAGGACAGTTGAAAAGAGACTAGTATAAAATAAGGGCGGTATAGCCATCATGTTCATCATTATCAGCAACAAATGCTTGCTGCTCTATTCACCAATTCAGAAATATTTGTTGATCTCCTACTATGTGGTGACACCATGTGAGGTACCACAGAAAGAACGGAGATCAAGAGGTTCAGTCTTTGCACTCAAAGAAATCAAAGGCTAGTGCCAAAATAAAGGTACTAACGGGGGCTGTGGAAGAACATAGTCCAACCTAGATTGATGTCATCAGAGAACTCCCAGAGGAAGGACCAGTAAAGCTAAAGAATGAGTTGGAATAAATCATGCATTCAAGTTATAAGTAGCCTGGCACTGGGCGAGAAGTAGAGAAAGAGATGAGGAGGGTAGGAAGAAGTTTGCCCAGGTAGATGGAACAGCATTTATTACAGCATATAAGCAATAGAGTGAAAGGACGTTCAGGAAAATGACTGAAGTTCAAAACGGCCAAAAAAGTAGATTGCCAATGGGCAGGGGCATCAAGAGGAGAGAGAGCACAGGGTTGAGGGAGGCATGTCAAGTGGAATCCTGTTAGAGTCGTATTTCGCTTAATGTTGGGGACATGTTCTGAGAAATGCATCATTAGGCAATTTCATTGTTATGTGAACATCATAGAGTGTACTGAAGGGGAACAAAAAACACCACCCCAAAATACGTCTCTTTAACATGAGGATTATTTTAGGCTGATTATTTTTATGAAACAAGAGTCAGAAAGTTTTTCTTATTATCTCTCCCTTCACTGCCTAAACGAATTCAGATTAAAAAAAACCCATCTCGGGCTGGCCTGGTGGCATAGTGGTTAAGTTCACACACTCGGCTTTGGCAGCCTGGCGTTCACGGGTTCAGATCTTGGGTGCAGACATACATGCTGTTCACCAAGTCACACTGTGGCAGCATCCCACATACAAAATAGAGGAAGACTGGGAACAGATGTTAGCTCAGGGCCAAACTTCCTCACCAAAAAAAACACCAGTCTCAGGAAGCAAACTATCACATTAGCATAACATGAACTAGGTGGTAGACAGGAAGGAGCCTAGAAAAGTGTATTTGTTGGGCTCCCTTCTGTGTTCCTCTATTTCTGTGTGGCCAAACACTTGTTATCCAAATGTTTGCTCCCTTTCACCTACCTATGTATTTCTTGCCTTCTCTTTGAAGTCCCTGATGCTCCCCACTCCCAACATCTTCTGTCTTTTGCTGAGGATGGTATCAAAGGTGAGGGCTTTGGCCATTTTGTCAAGATACTCACTTTTCCTTCTCCCATGTATAGATGTTATTAAACTTTTGTTTGTTTTTCTCTTGTTAATCTATCTCATGTCAAGTTAATTCTTAGACCAGCCAGAGGAACCTAGAAGGGTAGAGGGAAATTTCTTCCTCCCCTACAATGCTTACACAAACCAAGATGGGATAGCCTACTACACACCTAGGCTATGTGGTCCTAATCTCATGGGACCACTATTGTATATGTAGTCCATTGTTGACCAAAACTTCTTTATGTGGGGTGTGACCATATTTGTAAGCAGTTCAGACTTTCTTTTCTCAACACTCATTCCTGTATTTTCACACCTTTAATTTTCATAATCACACAGAGGCATCAATAAGATAGATAATCCACTAGAAAGACTGGTAAACTGATGTCCAGAGACCCTGTCTGATAAAAATCTCTGGTTACTAGAAGAACTGGACCTAAATTCCAAATCCCCACACTTTCAAATGCAACTCACCGCACTAGGAATGGAAATTAGATAACATTTCTCATGCCTATTATAATTATCCGGTGATGGATGTCTGGAGTCAGTGTTTGTGGAAGTATTCTGTGGTCCCATCTGCCTCTATAGGAAAGAGAGCCAGGCTGGATTCATGCTGTCAGCCTTGGGCGGATGAGGGGGAGAATGCAGCCCCACCTTGTGTATCTGGCGTTTCCTGCAACCACATTGTGAAATTTCTCAGTTACACCACACAGACCTCTATTTCTTGGTGAATTCTTTCTAAATGATTATGATTCTTCATTTACCCTTTTTCCTCATTTGAGCATTTCTTTACCATGACACACACCAGAGATTTTCCTAGAAAACCAGAAAACTGCTAGCACAGGCCAGTCAGACTGACGATTGTGAAATTCTCTAAATTCAAAAATGGCTCATTTCAGTCAAGCAAACTAGAGAGAAATCTTACTACAGCTTCCCCCATCCCCAGCTCCGACTTGTGAACTAAAAGGAATTGGGATGGTCCAATTACAAATATCTCAACAGTGATTTCCACCTTGAGATAACTGCTTGTTCATTGCAATGTGAAGCACTTAAGTTAACCCAGCCTTAAATATTGAAGAGTTTGTAGAAGCCAAAGTGTCAACCCTCCCATTGTAGGGTATTGGTACTTCAGTGTAGGTACTTATCACATACTTCCTCACTTCTAATTTGATGGCACATTTCACTTAGTAGGTATTCAGTAAATTTTTATGGAATGAAAGAAGTGAGGAATTAATTGATGAAACAAATAGGTAAATAAATCAAGGCAGAAATGAATGACTCTTATCTAGTTCTAATTTAGCTTCTTGAGGAAAGGAACAATGCATTTTTCATTTCTGCGCTACCATGAAGCCTATCATAGTATCTGACACATAATGGTTTCTCAATAAATGCATATAGATTAACTGGAACATTAGCTCCCCTACTAGAGTATGTGCTTCTATATATTGTGGACTATGTTCTGTAAGTTTGGAATATATATACATATATCATGGATATGTCTCTCTATATAGATGTTCTCTCAAGATCCTGCCATAGCACCTGGTACTTAGTAAGAGTAGATCAAACAATGAGTGTTTTATATCATCTTTGCAATTCAAGTTTCTCCATAAATGTTTCATGGACCATTTGTAACAGAATATAAAAATTAAGTAGGAATAATTCCTGGGTCCCATTCCAAGACCAATCATGGGTATTTCTAACAAGTTTTATGGGTGGTTCTGATGCACAGAAGTTAGACAACTACCTTCTAAACCAAGAGCTACTTGAGGGCAGGAACTAGGTTTATGCATCTTTGATTCTCTCAAGTGTAATGCAACCTAATGCCCAGAACGTAATGGGTCTTACTTATTGAATGGAAGAGCTTTCAGGGGTAGCTTTATGCATCTTTGATTCTCTTGAGTGTAATAAGCGTAATGCCCAGCACATAGTGGACTTTACTGATTGAATGGAGGAGTTTTCAGAAACAATTTCTTCCCAGCTGTGATGATTATCAAGCTGGTGACATTTCAACCAAGCTAATCAAAGAAGCAGATGATTCTACAAGGGTCAAATTGTATATCACAGTTGTTTTCTCCAACATGCTTCTGAAAATTAAGAGAAAGTGCCTCAAACTTTGTGGAACTATGGGTTCCCACCACTCCCTACACTCTGAGGCTGGATTTAAGGAGTATGCTGCTAGTGTCATTATTGTAAGTCTCTAAATGCAACAATACTACCTAATAAATTAATTCTGATCAGATTCCTTGGAAAGAGACTCTGGCAGAGATTTACATGTCAGAGGAAGTGCTTTTGGGAGATAAACCTGTGGGGAGTGAAGGTGCTAGAACTGGGCAGAATGAGGAATTGAGTTGTGATTCAGCCACAACAGAGGCCTCAACAGATCCCACGGGGAGCCCTGGAGCTTGGTTGGCCCTGCAGAATCATTCCATATGAGGTAAGTGGGCCATGCCTTTGAACCCCACATTAAAGAGTCATTCACCCTGGGACCTTGGCTGAGGAGGCTCCCCTCCATGGAGGACAATTGGTAGCTGGAGAGCTGACAGTTACCAGCAATCTCAACATCTGGGCAAATGAGTCTTTTAGCCCTAACAGAGGGTATCTGCCTGGCACACCACAACATCCAACATACCAATTCTCTATAACTATTATCTCTACAGAATTCATTGTTTGAAGATGGTGCAGTGTCTTGTAGTTAACCATAGGCTTTGAGGTCAGGAATAACAAATCGGAATCATGCCTCTTCCCTTTACTTGCTAGATGACCCAGATAGGTGGCTACTTTTTCCAAACCTCAGGTTTTCCTTTGCAATATGGTGATTGACAAAGCCTGGCTCTCAGGAGATAATACATGCAAATAACCTCTGCCTCCTCACCTTTTCACCTTAAAGGTTATATAACATCAGTTTAGCTTTCATTCATTCATCAGTCATGTTTTGATCAGTTTGACTAATTGCATATCCGTAAACTAACATGACTTGGGGGCAGGTAAAGTTGCATCCCCTGAGCATGTTCTCAAAATTGTTGCTTTTTGAAAAAATAAATTTCAAAAGCAATATATCAACAGGTTTTACAAACATAATGAAAAGTAATTGGAGGAAGCAATATGAAATAAACAATCATTTCTTTAGCAAATATTGGAGCACCTACACCCTGTGCCAAACCTGTTCTGTGTGCCTGGAATCCATCGGTGAACAAAGTAGATGGTGCTCTTCTCTCTGAGCACATCTTCTAAAAGGTATTTACGTATTTAAACAATTTAAATAGATAGAGAAATACATGTGTCTTTTATTTATTTATTTAAATTGTTTAGATAGATAGATAATGTTAGAAAATTATAGGGAAAAACGTGGAAATTTTGAGGAAGGATGCAAGTTGTATTTTCAAATAGGATGGTCAGGGTAAGATTCACGGAGAAAATGAATGAGAGTTCATTTTTTTGAATGAGAGTTGAAGAAGATGTGGGAGCCAGCTTAGCAGAAAAATATTTCAAGTCAAGCCAGTGCAAAAGTTCTCTGGCAGAAGCACGCTTGTCATATTTGAGGAGCAGAAAGGTGTCAAACTGTGAGACTAGTAGAGAAAGTAACCAAGGTGTAGCACAACCTCTCTACTAACCTCTCTACCAACCTACAAGGAAGGGCCTCCTCTCCCTAGTCGTTCCCTGAGTCTCTACTCAGATGGGGTAACCCCATGCTATTTTATATCCCTCTTCATTTTCTAACTTCCCACAAAAACAGCAAACTATACATACCATGGCATTTTACTCCAGCTATCCTCTTTTTCTATAGAAACCACATCAGTGGATTCAGTCTGGAAAAAATCACCAGGCTAGAATAAAAAACATACATACATATAAAATCTAAGTTACAAACAAGCCTGGAACTGACATCTCAAATGAGCTTCCAAGAGAAAGCTCAGGGCTAAGTCTTCATCTTATTTTAGCCTATCAATGGAAATCACTAACAGAAAATAATCTCTTATATTTCCACAACTTGAAAGTTTCATTATGGAGTAGAATTTAGAAAACAGAAAGAAAAAATAATTTGTGGTGTAAATAACACTGCCACTCAGACATCTTCTTCTATGATCTGGAATCCATTTGGATTGAAAATTTTGGTAGAGGTGCTCAACACAGATTGGTTCTTGTTGTTTGAATTCATACTCATAACTCAGCTTTAACATCCTGAAAGGATTTAGTGATGAATCTCACAATCTCGTAGAGAAAACTGTGCAAGATTAAAATCTTGACTTTACTATCTTCTGAGATCTCATTTCTGGGTATTCATGAGGAAAGAAAATTCTGGATCCTTTCCCCATGTCCAGGAGGAGCTACACAACATCAGTCCTGAAAGCCAGAGTTTCACGATCGAGATCTTTATCGAAATCTTCGCTGACTGTGGTTTGGCTCATATAACAGGATTTCGTTTCTCTTGAAAGGCCTAAATGGTGTTACAGTACGGTCACACGTTGCTTAATGACAGGGATACCTTCTGAGGTAAGCATAGTTGGACGATTTCCACATGAGAGCATCACATCGTGTGCTTACCCAAATCTAGATGGTATAGCTACTACACACCTAGGCTATATGGTACTAATCTTATGGGACTACTATCATATATAGGGTCCGTTGTTGACTGAAACATCATTGTACGGCACATGACTGTTTTTCTGATGAACCACCCAAAGCACATTTTTTATCTGATTTTTACCCAGTGTCTCTAACAATAGCTTTCACTCTGCTACCAAATGATCATGATTTTGGCTAAGACTCTTAAAATTCCTGAGACTCTTCACTTATCTGCAAAGAAGAGTCCTATACCTAGAACGTGAAGACAAAGATTTGGTTCCCGGGTCTGCTACTTATTAACGCTGTGACCTAAGGCAAGGCATTTCAACTCCGTGCTAAAAGCTCTTCATCTGAGCAAGCCACTTCACAAAATATTATGGCATTACATGAGCTTTGCAAAATAACTATGAAGTTATCTTGAAATGAAAGGGGTATTATTAATACCTGTTGCTGGTGGTCACTGAGGTCTGCTCTCTGCTGTAAAGTCCTCTGACATCTAGAGAAGTCACTTAAATTTCCCTAAGCCAGAACAAAAAAGGCACTCACATACACATTTTCTTATTCTGCTCCTAGGACGGGTGTTTCCTCGTGTGGGGTTAACCCCTCTGAGGCCCAAATCTATGTCGTATGGCTCTTGAATCATAATCCTGTTCTTCACTAAGAGAATCAGTTTATGTTAATAATTAAGAACCCAGCCTCTAGGGCCGGAAAGTTTCCAGACTCTTTCACTCAAAGCTGCGTGACCTTGGGCAGATTCCTTAACTTCTCCAAAGACAAATTCTGCAAAGTAGGAGTAAGAATACGGTCTTATGTCATCGCTTAACGACAAGGGCGTGATTTCCTTGTTGTGCAAACATCATAGAGTGTACTTACACAAACCTAGATGGTAGAGCCTACCACATAACTAGGCTATTTGGCACTTGTAGGACCACTGTCATGTATGCACTCTGTCATTGACTGAAACTTCATCATGCTGCTTGTGACTGCATAGTACATTCTAAATAGAATGTTGATTGGATTTAATGAATTAATGTGTAGACTTGTTTTAGCATAGTGTCTGACACATAGCAAGTGCTTAAGGCTGATTAATATTATCATTGTTGTTAATATCATTATATAACTATAAATATTATACAGCTATATTTTTAAAGTTAGACACTGAAAATCAACCTGTCAAGGAAAATCTCTCTGAGTCATTAAGGTGGCAATTTCAACATGACTATACTATTGTTAATATATTTTGCTTGCAGATCGTCTTTGATTTGATTTTTTTTTAAGAAAGTCTTTCCAATGCATTATCCTGATCTGTATGTGAAAAAGAGGCTGGGGATGGAGATGGCGTCAAACTGAACCATCAGAATTAACTGAGAATCCATTGTAATTAAAGTGCTGGGCTAAGAATAGAATTGAGGTATTCGGACTCCAATCAATACGTACTTAAAAGAGAGAGAACTGCCAAGTGGAAGGTAAAGGAATTCTATGCCAGAAATGATGCGGGGTCGGCGAGCCGAGGAGTCGAAAGAAAGATTTCTTAGACTCTTAAGATCTGGCAGTAGTGCTCTTTTATTTAGAGAATAGTATAGAATAGCATGGGGACAGAACCCACGGGCAGGCAGAGCCGCTGCTGCTGCCCCTGCTGGCATGGGGACAGGACCCATGGGCAGGCAGAGCTGGTGCATGGGGACAAGACCCACAGGCAGTCAGAGCTCCTGCTGCTGCCCCGAGTTGAGGGTTAGGGCTAAATTTAAGGCATAGGTATATGATTCATCTCTTTACAAGACAAAGGAAAGAACATGAAAAAAAGTTAAAATGGTATCAGTGCAGGTGGGGTCTGGTCATTGGGTGATCCCATGACTTTTAGACAAGAATCAAATCGGATTAAGTAAAGGTTAGAAAGGTTAGATGCCACCACCCTAAACCAGTTACATGAGATTGCCAGACAGCAACCAACTTAAGTTCTTGCCTTCCCCATTAAGAGCTTCTAGGGACAAGGTCATCTCTCCTCTTCTTCCTGGTACTTAGAGAGGGAGGCACCTTTTACAGATAGAGATTTACCTTACAAATGTAAATGTGTCCCAACAAGGGCAAGTTCCATTCCCCAGAGCCTCCTTCCCTGTCCCAGTTTATCGAAAGCAATCAGACCAAAACAGTCCCGATGCCAAAGAGACATATCTTGGGGTGGCCAATTTCAGGTCCCTACAAGGTCATCCCCCCTTCCTTCACAAGTGCAAATGTCTCTCAAAAGGGCAAGCAAAATTCCAGTCCTCGGAGCCTGCTTCTCATCTGTAGTTTTAAAAATAACCAGCCTAAAATCCTCATCAGCAACAATTCTACCACCAGGCACACTGTTCCCTCCAATCTTGCTAACAAAACACACAAATAGAAACCACCAGAAACTTCTGGATCCAGGTTGCTTTCACTCACTACTCCCAGTTTGCCATGCCCTCATTACAACCTGAAACTTTTCCCCCCAAAGATTTTAAAAAAAAAAGCTTGAAGTTTATATAAGTATTTGTTGCAATACAGAACCTCATGGAATTTATAGTCTCACAGATTTCTGTTTGAATTTCAGCTCTGCCATTTACATTAGCTGTGTGACCTTGAGAAGGTTCTTAACGTCTCTTAACATCTTCTCCTCCAATCCAATGTGGTGATTAAAAGACCTGGCTGAATCTACTGTCTCTTGAGTACATACCATGTACCAGGCAAGGTGAGAGATATTTGAGAGAGACAGAAAAATCTACAAAGTACACAGAATCTAACCTTAGGAGATATTGTGGGGGGAAGGTCTATCTCCATGTGTAAATAGCAACACAAGGGATACAAGCATTAAATGGTTAGATTCGAGAGATAGGATAGAAAATTCAGACACATCAAAATGAAAGTCTGTCCTCAGGCACTGAAAGTTACATTATCGCTTTGCCTCCATCTGCCTCAGTTTCCATATCTATAAAGTGGAGAAAATAAGACCTATCTGCAGGACAGTTGTGAGGAATAAATGAGATATGTATGTAAATCATGCTGCATTGTTTTCTCGCAATGATTACTTCATAAGTGACAGTCATTTTTTTTATTATCGTTGTTATAGTGGTTTCACCTACCAATTGCAGCAGGAACTCAAGGGTGGGTTTGGAAGCATTTAATTGCTTTTACAAATTGTTTTTCTTCCTTTTGTTCTGTTAAGGAGATGCAATCACCAAGCACCATGGACCAGACCCAGCCTCACCACAAGAGCTCCGCCTATGACCTTTGCCTTATTTTTAACGCTAAGATCTCCTGTCCAGGAGGAGCTTAGGCCTTATTACCAAAATCTGCCGTGTATGTGGAAGCACGTTTTCCAGCTGAGCCTGCACAAATGAATACTCACCTCACCCTTTTGAATATTCATTCCTCATCTGAAATAAAAGTCCCTGCTTCCCTTTGTTTTGGGTCACCATGACTTTGGAAGTGATTCCGCATGGTTTGCTATTTGCTGCAAATATTCTGTACTTTGTGAGACAAATACTTCTGGAGAGTCTGAATTATTCGCCAGGAGGTGAACCCACTTTGGCTCAGCAACAGTAGTAGTAATAACATGATGGTGGTTACCTGTTACTTAAGGGAACGGGGGAGAAAAAAGGTGCATAGATTTCCTAGATAATGGGTGCAACCTGAGGAAATGTGTTTGGGCTGGAACCCAAGAGGTAGTGTCAGGAGAGTGGCACTGAATACACACGAGTGGACAGCACTTTATAAATGGAAGAATCAGAAAGTCAATGTTGAGTCTGCACCCCACCTCCAGTCTCCACTCCTACACTAGTAAAGGCAAAACCAAAAATAGGAGAAGGTGCAGATTTTGATTTACCTCAAGACAGTCCTTTTCCCTCCATCTCTATAGCTAGCACTTTAAGCTAGTCCTCTCTCTGGAGTAGAAGTTCCAATCAGAAAAGAGTGGAGGAGAAAAGCTTCAAAAAAGGCATCTCTGAATGCCCCTTGGACGTTTCCACAGGTTTCTTTCTCTCTTGGTGTGAGAGTTGGTGGGGCATAGAGTTCCTGTACAACAACAGGGTAGAGTGGAATAGGATGCCAGAGCATCAAAATAGGGCCCAGCAAGTTTGTTCAGGTCCTTCATTTTACATTTGGGGAAAGTGAGGCTCAGGAAGAGGGCAACTTGGATAAAAATCACACAGCCAGAAGGCAGCAAAGCCCGTAGCAGATGAGAACCCATGGTGCATGGCTCCAAATTGAATGCTGTTTTTCCCTATGACACTGTTGTTCACCTCCACAGAGAGTAACACTGGAGTATAACAAGAATAGAACTGAAAGACTTCTTAGAAACCCAAGGCTCCTCAATTTATAGGTGGGAATACTGAGTCCCACAAAGAGAAATGGACTTCTCAAGTGGTAGCAAATGGATGGCTGAATTAGAATTACAATGCAAGCCTCTGTCCCCAGTGTACTTTTTGGTACCCACTCCCATACTTCTGCAGAAAGCCCATGGCTGGGGCACCATGGAAGAGGTCTCCATTCCTCACTGTTTTCTGTGCAGAGACCAGGAGTCAGCCTGCGAGGGCCTTAACCTGCTTATGGTTGGCCATGCCCCAGGTTGGCTCAGTGTCTCTCAAGTGGCGATTCTCATGAAATATCTCACAAAAACATAGTGGAAAGGAATGAGCTCTTTTATTAAATCTGTTTTAGGCTTGTTACCTACTGTCCTATCTTGGCCAGTTCAACATCTTCCTCAATCTCTTGGCTCTTAAACATGAGGTACAGGTGCTGAGCTTGGGAGTCCAGATGGCTCCAGAACACTGACCCCAGGGCAAACAATCACCCAGGTCTTTTTTTTTTACCTAGAGCACATATCAGCTGAATGTTCCTGGCCAGAGTTGCTGGGAGAGACAAGCCGTTCAGCTCCTTGGCCAGGTAGCAGTGGAAGAAACACAACAAACAGCAGCATCTGGAAACATGTAATCAGAATCGGCACAATTGCAGGGGAAATACAGAGCAGTGTATTAAATTATTTCTGCAACTATGGCTCTGTTTTTAAAAGGGGAAAAAAATAAGCACACACAGTGTTTCGTATTTCAATTTTAAAATAGGAAGGCTTGGTTTTTAACGTCAAACACATAGTTTGGAGCAAGGCACGCAGTTGGGTTTATAATTTATTTTCACGTGCTTATTTATTTATTTATGGTTAGCTGAGTTCCAAAAAGGATTTGAAGCAAAGGATTTGTAATTTTTTCTCTTCCAAGTTTGGTCAGGCCAAAAGTTTTCATTGACCAGCTTATCATTGTGCTGGAAATTTGGGGGATAAAAGAAAAAGTGTGATTCTTGGCTTCAAGCTCTCAATTGTATGAAATAAGGATGGAATGATGATGATTATGATGATGCACACAATGTTACGGTTTATCAAAATATTATCACATACTGTAACCTAAATAAACCTTTTCAGGTGACACTGTGAACAAATAGAATTTTCTCTGGCTTGTTCATGATTAAAGTGACACTGAGAGAGGAAAATTGCTCTTTTTTTCCTGGAACCAAACCTGGAATCTCAGGATGTTTGAATCTGAAATCAAGGCCTTGATTGACCAGTGTAGGCACTAAGAAAGAAGAGAGGAAAAAAGGCTGAAATAATTTAGGAAGGCTTTATGAAAGGCATGATATATGGACTGAGTATGAAAGATGAGTAAGATTTTGGTTTTGGTGGGACTGAGAAAGACACAGCAATGCAATGGAAGACTTCCTTTCATTTCACAAAATGTACTAACGCAGTTTATGCATACCCTATATCAACATGGTGCTGAATACCTCCTGAAACACAGCCACTTGCCTTGCTTCCAGGCCAGAGTGGCCCTGCTGAAGGCTCAGAATATCCTTATGGTTACAAAGCACAGCTCTCACCTCTTCCCACACGAAGCTCTGGCTTTGGCCATGGTTCCCATTGGGCCTGCCATAGTTAGAGCTACAGAAGCTTCAGCCATGATAGGATTCATGGAGCCTCTGGCTCCAAAGATGGGCTGAGTGGTACAACCCAAAAGTAATGCCCACAGGCTGGACTTTTGTCATTGGAAAAGAGAAGTGGTGAGGATGCCAGTAGATAAATTCCTTTTTCCATTTTTCTATCCTAGCTTTGACAGGCTATTCTGAGATAGAGTGGTTCCATGTGGAACCTCTCTGGAGATGTCCTAAATGACAAGCAACCAACTGTGTTTTTGTGAGAAGCTGTGGCCAGCTTGTTAACACACTATCCTGTAATGGAGTTCCCTTGAAATACCTTCCTTGCTTGTTTCTAGAATATCAGACTCTCCTTACTTTTCTTGTTCTTCCTGCTCACATCATCTCAGTCTCCTTTTCTCGTTTCTCCTTATTAGAACCTCTTAACATTGAAATGCTCAGGTTTCAGTCTTTGGACCTTTTTCTCATCCAGGATCAATTTTTGGAGGGAGGAAAATATTCCTATTGCCAATGAATCTCAAACATATTTCTCTAGGTCAGACCTGTTTCCTCACCTTCAGACTTGTGTATTCAACCACCTACCTGACCAGTATCTCCACATGGATGTCCAATCAGCATCTCAAATTTAACAGGACTAAAACCAAACTATTGTCTTCTCCACACACGTTCCACAAACAAATAAATCTTTCCTGTACTTTCTCCATCTCAGAAAATGACCATTCCAACCTGCTGTTGCCGGAGTCATCTTGGACACTTTTTTCGACCCACTCCTCTTTCCCCTACCCCCACTTCTAACCCACCAGCCCTTCCAGAATCACTTCACTTCTTCCTCTTCTGCAATTCTCATTCTGGTCCATGGTTCCATTTTCTCTTGCTGAATTACCACAGTAGCTTCCCAACTAGTCTCTTTGCTGCTTCTCTGTTCTCCTATTTTTCAACTCCACAGACTGAGTGGTTCTTTTAGAACATAAATCATATGACATCTCTCCTTAGCTTAAAAAACATCTTAAATTTTCCATCTTACGCAGAGCAGAAGCCAGTCCTTAAAATGACCTACAAAGCTCTCTTTGATCAGCCTCTCCAAAACTTCAAAAACCCTTCCTTCTCTCCACAACAGTTCTCTTGGCCTCTTTACCTGTCCTTGGCATGGAGGCCATGCCATGCTTGCTTTCGTCACAGGGCCTTTGCACATGCCATTCCTCAGCCTGGAGAGATCATTCCTTAGATATATTCCTGACTCCCTTCCTCACCTCCTCGGTTCTTTGCTCAAAAGACTCCTTTTCAACAAGACCCATCCTGACCATCCTATTTAACATTACCACAGAATGATATTCTCCTTTCCCTGTTTTTCTTTTTTTTTTTCTGTGTAACACTTCCCCCATTCAACATGTTATGTATTTTACTTATTTATTTGGTTTATTGTCTGGGGCCCTCCCTCAGCCTCATACTCCCAGCCCTTGTAATACTGTCTGATACATGGAAGGTGCTCAACATTTGTCAAATGAATGAGCAATCTATTTACCCTGAATGCTCTGTGGTTGTCTTCCCTTTGGGATCAGAATTTCCCACCGGCTGAGGTGATGAGAAGGGTATGGTCAAATATCTTTGTGATCATCACTTGTGACCCCAAGAACCTGAGCAGAAGCTGCATCTGCCCTGTGCAGGAAACTACAGCACATCCTTTGCAGCATGACCCTGACTCTCCTCATTACCAAGGAGGTAGCAAGAGCACCAATGTCAGCATAGCCCAGGTTATAGATGGTGCTCAGTCCCTTCCCTCAAGGAGCTTGCTCATGGGGTAGGTGAGACCTTACCAAGCAGCTGCTATAGTGTGCTGGCTGCAATGAATTCTAGAGTGCCATTTGTGCATGCAAAAGGAAAGGAGTAGCAGTTGGAAAAGGCTTTAATTTTTCATTTGAGACAAATCTTAATGTGGTATTTCAACAAGCAGAGATGAGATGGAAGGGGGGCATTCCATGCGAAAAAAATAAAAGGATTGTTACGATGAGAAGAGGGAATTCTGGAAGCTGTGGCTGAGCAATGGGCTTTTATTCAGGTTCTGAGGGGCAGCATTACGGGTGGGCCCCAGGATCAACAAAGACCTCACAGAGCCAGGCACTGGGCAACAGCTGTGAGATGATCACAATCCAAAATTCAGCATCTATTGCCCCTGTCTCTATCCCAGAAGTCTCTTCACTCTGAGAAAGAAATACAGATGTCAAAATGTATCCATGAGGGAAGTAAACAGTTTTGTATGACTTACGTACAGGTGCTGGTTAGTGATGAAGGAAGAAAGCAACCTTTATTCTTACTATTACTATTATTATATTTAATTGACAAACCATGGCTGTTTGTGTTGAGCGAAGGGTTCTTGTATGAATGACCTTCAAAAATTATTGATGCACATCTGGGATCTTGTGTATAGTTTACAGAAAATTTCACTTATGATTTACTGATTATTGCTCCCATCCCCTCACCCTTTAAAGTCTGGGAAAGCTAATGCAGTTTCTGTAGGACAAGCAATGTGTACTACAAAATATACTTTGTGGCTCTGTCAGTGAGCTGATGTACTGCTAGAAGCAGAGTGTACAACAATTCATCAAAAAACAGCCTCTGCCTTCAAATAACAGAGAGAAGGATCTAGAACTGGAAGACCAGAAATTTGAACCCCAGCCTTGCTTATTTCTAGCTGTATGAACTCAGACACCCTTTCCTACCTCAATTTCCCTTTCTGTAAAATGGAGATAACACTAATGCAATTACTAGGAAGATCCAATGAGATAAGAGCCAATGACGAACAGTGATTATTAAATTATAAATGTTATTTTGTGTGGCTCATCCATCCATGGAGGTGACAAGGATATGACCTATATAATCAACATGCTATTAATTGCCCCTCATCTTCTTCAAGGACAAAAAATACTAACAACCTTATATGCCTTTTAAGGAAAACAAACATTTTAATGGGCTTGCGACAGCTGTCTTTAAAAAAGTTTTTTATTATAAAATATTTCATAGACAAATAGATGAAGGATTCATATCCAAATTTTAAAAAAACCTGAAAAATCAATAAAAATAAGTCCCTTAAAGTGGGTAATGGTTATGGATAACCAACTCACAAAAGAGAAAAACTTAATGGCCTAAAGTCCTACAACTTATGAAAATATGCTCCACCTCATCAGTAATCAGGGAAAAGTAAAAAACAAAAACAGAAACAAACATCTATAACAACATCAAAACAGACCACTTTATATTCATCAGCTTGGCAAAAATCAAAAAGTCTGACATATTCTTTTGATAATTCAATAGATTCTAATCATTCTGAGTCCTGTGTGTTTCAGTCACTTTAAAGAACCTCAGAATCTTTTGTGGTCAGAGGGGTCAGGGGTACCATGATTTTGTTTATATGAAGTTTTCCATTTTATGTGCAAAGTTTTGCAAACGATTCACTCAATAGCTAGCTCTGAGCACAGTCAAATTAAAAACTTCACTGTTCCCAATCTTGCTACCAAATGTTTCCTCTTTCTCCATCCTCAACCTTGTTGATCGCTCTGGATATCTGTAGGTTAAGAAAAGCTAACCAGGGTGTTACCAGTTGCTTAGCACTCTGTGGGTGTACCTATTCAATGTATTGAGATAAAAACTAAACATTTCATTAACAAACAATTAATTTTGTTTACACCGCTTCAACCCTCCAGGTTTTAAGACACTTTTCAAAAGGATAATTTTCCCTGCATTTAGTGGGACATCGGGCTCAGTGACCTCTCAGATCCTTTGAAACATTAGGACTCTGTGACTCCACAGTATTCCAAATGCTCTTTTATTATTTTACAAATTGCGCTTAATGTGAAGTTAGAGGATTTGTGGGGAAGATTGGCCAAGGAAGGGAGAAAGAATGGAGGGGGGTAAGGGGAGGTCAAATGGTCCCAATTGTGTGTCAGAATCCTGTAAAAGCAGCCGTGGGGCCCAGATGAAACCTTTAGAGGATTTAAATAGTAGCATGTGCACAAAGTTAGAGTCGAGACACATGTGCTTTGCCAGAACACACATCTCAGTCTGCACATCAGGCCAGCAGCCTGGGAGGTGGAGTCTTGTGACCACCCTTAGACGCATATGTAGCTTTCTTCCAGAGTCCCCTGGGAATCTGCCCCCACAGGCCTCAACCATCCTGTCCCAACATGGAACATTCCCTCAAAGTCCTGTCTCCTGGGTGTTAGAGTGGGTACCACTTGCACAGCCGTGCTTTGGGACCATTCCCTCTCTCTTAGAAGAGGCTGCTGGGACACACATTTGGCTCCATGCACTTCTGGGGATTGTGTCAGAGCCTTGGGAGGAAAGATTAAGGTCTTTGAAAATGGGATTATTTTTGTGGCTGTTGCCCCTTCTTCCCAGAGAGTGGGGTGGGATGAGCATGGGGAGAGGGAAGGTGTGTTCAAAGTCAACATCACTGGCCTGGGAGTCAGCAGAATTGCTTATCTTAATGAAAAAATGGGAATAACAAAGCCATCAATTAAGAAAGTGATTTATTTTGTTCATTGTACATAGTACATTGTAATAGCTCAATAAATGGCAATTATTTAAAAATACCTCATGGTAGGTAAGTCCATCAGGGCAAGATTCTGTCTTGCATATCCTTCTTACTGTTTGTGAGTTCTCTTTATTGAATGGCTAAATGAATAAATTTACATAAAAGAATCTGAGTTCTAGACTTGGCTTTGCCAATTAAGTGAATATGTGAGTTGAAGGAAGTCACTTTCTCTTTCTGGAACTCAGCTTCCTCCTCTGTAAAATAGAGAAAGGACAAGGACACTACTGATCACATGGCTTCCAATTACAGTCCCATCACAATGTCCTCCCTCTCTGAACCCATTCAGAGAATTCAGTTCTGATTCCTTAGTCTCACTTACAGGACCTTTTACAGGGAAAATACCTACTTATATTTTCAACCTTATTTCTCACCAGCCTCCTACAATACCTCAATGCTTGAGATGAATCAGTCTAATCACAATCCTCTAGATTTCCTGTGTGTTTCTTGCCTCTGGACCTTTGACTCACAGAAATTCCTCTAAGGGCTTTCTTCTCTTTTCTTCATCCAATTGACTTTTTCTTACTATTCAAATTTCAGTATTAATCACCTTCTCCAGGGAATAGCCCTTACTACCCTCCCCAACCTTGCACATCTAGGGTCGGGTAGGGGCCCCTCCATTGTGCTGGCAAAGCTCCCTGGGCTTGCCCCTAGTTTGACATGGGCCACGTCTAATTGTGATTCTCTAGTGTTGTGTATTTCTTCCTTTTGAGACCAAAGACTATTTTATCTTCCTCTGTGTCCCCAAAGACTTCCTGGTGACTTTCTCATAATAGATGATCAATGATGATTCTTGGACTAAACTGAAATACTATCCTCTGTATGCCGCTGGGAAGAAATTGCAAGCTGTTATTTTATAATAGGTGCACAAGAATTCCTCATTTTTATAAAGTTAAAATTCTTGGAAGACACATCCAAAATAACATGCTTCATATGTTGTCCGGCTGAAGAAACACGTAGGGAAATTTTCAAAGTCTGCATGTTAAAGATAATGTATTGTGGATATTAATCAAAGAAATCTTAACTAAATTGGAGTCAGGAAGGCCTGTAGGGGGAGCTCTCATGCCCTATCACACATTGTCAATTACACCAAACAGGAAGAGGCAGAAGCTTGAGTCTCAGACCGGAAGGAAAACTACTTTACTCCTGAAGGAAGGTATCCCTCCCCACCCAGACACAGCCCAGCCAACGAGAAGCTACTGCAGCCTTGAGCTGCTGCTTCCCCCCCGTGCACTTTCATTTAGAACTGCCTCTTTCTACTCTCCCTTTTTCTCGATAAAGGCAGTTTCTCTTCTTTCGTTTCCAGATTTGCCTATGGTTTGCCATAGCATACACATCCTGAATTGCAATTCTTTGGGCTATTCTGGAATAAACTCATTTTGAGATAAAATAACAGGCAAATTTGCTTTTTAAGTTGACAGTATCATTGCATGGTAAACCGAAATGATATTACAAAGATACGTCAATGCATTAAAGTGGAAAGTCAATTATGCTTGATATAAATGGGGAGGAGGAGGTTAGGAGAATTATTAAATTGCTATAGAAAGATAAGAAAATTTAAGGATTTTTCTAAAGGAGCATAAAATATGATACCCATGTTATTGAGACAAAGAAAATGCTATCACTGGAAATATTTCTTAGAGCTTTCAGCCCAGAACAGTCCTGGTGAGTTTTATGTGCCATAAGAGGAAATGGGATGAGGTTGCCCTTATGATGATTTTAAAAAGTCCTGTCGATGTTTCTTAGGGTGAAGTGCTCTATACTTGTGAATTTCTTGGAATTCCAAGATGGCCATGGCCTATGTTTCTGTGACCCAAGGCAGCATAACTGCAAGGGTCTGATATGGATTTCCTGATTTAGGTTCAAAAGTCTGATTTTTTAAAATAGTTCATGGAAGTTAAAAATAGCCAAGATGACTTCAGGGAATTATCCTTTAAAAAAGTATTAGATCTTTAGAAAGTGCCAAGTCTGTTTTTTTCCATCTTATCATTGGCATGACCATTTTTGCAGTCTTAGTAATGACACTCCTTTTAAACTTTAGTCTTCGTGATGAGGCCCTTTTAGGAGAGAACCAAAGGCTTCTTATATAACTCTTCAACTAAAGAGCCTGGGGAAAAGTTGAACTTGATATATGCTACAGAAACAGCTAATAGTGCAGCAAAAACTAGAGAGTCAGCCTGCACACTGGTTTTAGGATTGGGGAGTATGCATGTCAACAATTTAGGACTTTGCTTTTCCTTGACTATTTGGTTTAATAATTTCATCAGCCATTTTCTTTGTTTGATCTCTTTTAATTCATATTGTGTTTCTTTCATATGTTATGACATTAAAAACCAAAATGTCAGAACGGACTATAGATGCCTTAGGCACAAGTTTTTCTTTTTCAGTTTTCTCCTTGTTCCTGATTATGTAAGGAATAGAAGTCCAATGAAGAAAAGGTGAAAAATAAAGAAAGTTCTAAAAATAATATAAAACAGCCACATACCACCAACCAGAAGGATGTGTTTGTGCACACACACAATATTATACATATTTTGGCCTATTTCTTCCTAGTTTTTAGTCTGTGCTTCTTATTTTTGTCTTTACATACTACTTTTACAATTTTATATTCAGCTTTTTTGTTTGCTTATATAGTACTGGTTTTTTTCAACTTCAGATGAGGCATATAATTGAGTCAATATTACTTTTTATTTCATGGTAATTATCATTGAATCTTTCAAGGTCCCATCCTTCTTTTATTTTACTTTATACTTTATGATCCATTCATTCCCTCTGCCTCCTCCTGGTCCCTTTCTTCCCCAAAGCATTCAGACTAGTGTATTTGATGTTTCCTTAGATATATAGTCAATCTTGAAAAATATTTTATATGTATACATTTTTATTTACATAAATAAAATTGTAAATTTCTGTTTGTTTTATTTTATTGTATTTCTTAATTTATTCAATAAATACTATGTTTTTAATAGCTAATCTTATCCCTCTAAGTGCATCTAATTTATCTCTTCTGACTGTGACTCTACTCCATTGTGAGTATCCTCTCCTTTTTAATTTATCCAATCTGCTGGTAATAGACATTTAAGTTGGTTCTATCTCCCCACTACCACACATATTTTATGAATAAATTTGTCATGTACATGCCTTGACAAACCTGCATATTTAGTAGCACTTTGTGATCTCTTATGTGTTAATTTTTCAGACTGTTTCATATGTCCTTGAAAGAAATGCATATTCTCTGTTGAGTATAGGTTCTATATGTATATATTAGTTTGTACCTACTAACTATATTTTTGCAATTTAAAAAATATTTTTGCTTATTTTTAGAGTCTACTTGATCCATCAGAGGAATGTGTTAAAATCTCAATATATAAATTGTTGCCACATTTATTTATCCCTATAGTTCTGTTAGTGTTGTTTATTAATTTTGAGTCTATCTTCTTAGGTATATATACGATTAAGATACATTGTATAAGATACATTGTTTCTTTTTGATCTATTGTTCTTGTAACTATTCTGTTCTTTTATGCCCACTTTCATCTCAATTTATATTTACTTGTTATGAAAGTTGCTACCTCAGTCTCCTGTGGTACATATCTTTCTTATATATATGTTTCTATACCTTTATGTACACTATTTCTACCCCTTTGTTTCAAAAAATTTCCTCTGAAAGATAACAACTTAGTGAATCTTGGCATAAGAAATACAATCTGAAAATATCTGGTTTTTGAGCAGTGAATTTAAACCATATACATTTAATGTATCATTGTTATATTGGTATTATGCCACTTACTTCTGCAAATTGATTTTGTACTTTCTATTTGCCATGCTTTCTTTCTCTTTTCATTTCTCCTGTCTTACTGTCAATAGAGTAAATTTTATTCTGCAGTTTTGAAAGTTATACATTCTATTGACTTCTTTCAGATAATTAGAACCAAGTTATTAAGAATTTTAACTATTTTGTTTTTATTTTCTCATCACTTCTCAAGACTTTCAATGTGTGTATCTTCCTCTGATCAAGATAAACACTTTAGCCCATTCTCTTCCTCCTTAATCTTGCCCCCTCCACCTCCTCATTGTATCATATGGAATTTTAGTCTGAATTCCTATATATTTGCCTTTTCTTTACATTTTTATTTGTGGGAGAGTTATCACTGTCTAAGACAAGAATTTTTCCTAAGGTAATTAGCTAACTTTGTCCTCCAGAACTTCCTCAGATAAATAATTATCTACTTGTAATATTTCCTATGAAAGTGTTTTCAAAGACAGTATTTTTGTATTAAAACTTCTGAGGCTTTGTATACCTGAGACTAAGTTTATTTCACTTTTACATTTGAACTTGATATATGAGTGCTTTTTAAAAACACTTTGAAAATATTTCTCCACTGTCCTCTTGAATCCAGTACTGCACATGGAATGTTGATTTTAACCTGGTTTCCTATTCCCTTGTAAATCATGTATTTTTTTCTCTAGAATAGGACAGAATTTTCTTTTTTTTCTGATGTCTTTAATTTTACTGTACTATGATAGGTTATTTATTTCTTTGTTTCTTGTTTATTTCTTTGATTTCTTTACCCACCTTATTTAGCACTTTGAGAAGTTTCTATCTGAAATGCCACATTTAAAAAAATCTGGGACATTCTCAACTGTTATTTCTTCAAATATGACCTCCTCTCCAGTTTTTCCTCCTTTCTGGTACTCCTGTTACATGAATACTGATACTTCTTCTTTCTTCCTCCACATTTCTTAGCTTAAAATAATATTTTTCATCTTTTATCTCTTCCTGATGCCTTCTATTAATCTTCTTTGCTCTGCTTCTCCAGTGGACCATTTATCCTTCACTATATCCATTCTGTCATTCACTCATTATGAGAACTCTATTTCAATTATTTCATTTTGCCTGCCTGATAGCTCAATTTTTAAAATAATTTATTTTCTTGCTTTATATTCTTAAGAGACTTTCTTTTCACTCTGGGTATGACTTTTTATGCTTATGCCTATCTTCTTAAACAGATCCATATTTCATGAAGGCAGAGGCCATGTCTTATTCACCCACTTCTATATTTCCGTGCCTGACAAATATAAGGAATTCAAACAATATTTCCTAAATTAGCTAAATTATTGCATGAAAGAAAAGATAAATTGTAATCATTATGTAGCTTTTCAAATGTTTTAATGAATCTTTAGCATTTTCAAAGCAGATTTATTGATTACTCAGAAAGTTTTCTCAAGTTCATTCTGCCAAAATTTTATATGCTGCTGAGTTTCTAGTACCTAGAATAGCGTCTGACATATAGTAGTGGCTCAAAAGATATTTGTTGAATCATGCGTGAATGAATAAAAGATAAGTTCCATGAAATAGTTCCATGGTGCAGTGGACTGAATGGTGGCCCTGAAAATGATACATTCACCTTCTAACCTCTGGAACCTGTGAATATTACCTTATATCACAAAAGACGTGACTCAGTTAAGGATTTGGGGAGGAGGAGCTTGCCCTCAATTATCTATGCGGGCCCTGCATACAGTGACAAATATCTTTATAAGAGTGAGTCAGAGGGAGAGTCAACAGACACACACAGGAGGAAACAACGTGATCATGAGGGCAGGGCTGGAGTGATGCAGCTCACGCCGATAAATGTCAAAAGCCATCAGAAGCTGGAAGAGGCAAAGCACAGATTCTTCCCTAGAGGTCTCGTAGGAAGGGTGGCCCTGCTGATATACTGGTTTTGGACTTTTAACTATGAGAATTGTAAGACAGCAATTTTCTGTTGGTGTAAGCCACTACATTTGTGGTAATTTGTTACATCAGCCACAGGACGCTAAGAGGCATGGTAAAATGTTTTGGAAGCCATTTATACAATGGTCCCACTTCTCACCCTTTTGAGATTTGTAATACACATTAATATATTAAAAGATTTATAAAGTCTGTGAATTTATTTACGTCAATGTTTCAAAACTCTTTTTTTGAAACTGGCATTCCTTCCTTCTTGCTTTCCTTACAGCACTTATAGCCTGTGTGACTATGGGGCTGCAGAATGCACTTTGAAGAATATTGAGTTAAATATTCTTCACCCTACGATTAGGTCAAAAATAGTTGCAAAATCGTAGCATATTGTATATTATTCTTAAAACAATTATACATTGTTAATGATACTTGTAAATAACCATATTATGGATTTCATGTTTTCAACAGCAAAATGGACTTCGTAAGATATCATACATAAGACAAAATAAATTAATAATCTGAAATTTCTACACAAATTCCATTACTGGTACTTCACACTTTGCGAACATTAATAACATTCTGTGTAACATATAGGTCAGCATATTTCTTATACACGGCTCCAACAAACGAATACTTACATTACTGCCATTTACCTAAAGACATCAGATTGTTACTCCAATAAGCAGGCAACTGAAAACTGTACTCCATCTACATATCTATTATAGTTCACAATAAAGTAAGGGTAATTATTTAAGTAAGGACAAGAAATTTCAATCCCTAGTCTATTGCATTTTGGAAAGAAGATGTATTTTAAAGACAGAAATGTTAGGGATGAAATGCAGCAGAGTGTTGTCAAGCATTTCCTAACTCAGAACACTTACTTATTAATTCGGTTAACAATTTTTGGACAAATATTTGTTGAGATGCCTTTGTACATAATAGGCATTGTGGTAGGGGCTAGTTTCATAAACAATAGTGGAAAATAATTTAAGGAAACATTGTCTAGTTAATACCAAACATTTATGTTTGGAAAAACGGAGGTTCAGGGATATAAAGAAACTTGTCAATTGTCACATAGTAAGTTAATAAAATAACAGGCTTGAACTGTAATAATAATAATTTAATAATTCTACTGAAATAATGCAGATATAGTCAGTTTATGTTAAGGATGAGAACAGATCTAAATGCTACTCTCATTTCTTACCCAATCATTTAAAGTTTATTGATACTCTTTTCTTGTCCTGTAGATGGTTTATCTTGGTGAATGGTCTGTGTGTACATGAAAAGAATGTGTTTGCTGTTGTTGTTGGGTGGAGTGTTCTATAAATGTCAATTAGAGTAAGTTTGTTAATGGTGTTGTTTGAATCTTCTACATTGTTACTAATTTTCTGTCTACATGCTCTATCAATTACTAAAAGAGTAATGTCGAAATCTCCAAAATGGGTTTGCATGTTACTCTCTGCATTCCTATCAGTTGCTGCTCATACGTTTTAAAACTCTGCTATTATGTGCATACACATTTAGGATTATTAACTTGACTGTCTTTATTATTACGAAATATCCCTCTTTATCTCTAGAAATATTCAATTTTCTGATGTCTGTTTTGACTGACATTAACATAGCCACTCTAGTTTTTTATAGTCAATATTTGCATTGTGTACATTTGTTTCACTTTTATACCTTTAATTTTTTACTTATACTTTTAGTTTTTAGCCTATATGTGTTTTTAAACTTAAAGTGCATTGCTTGTAGTCAGAAATTGATTGGATCTTACTTCGTTTCCAATATGATGATCTCTGACTTTTTATTGGAGTGTTTTTAGCCTTAGATCATTCATGTTTAATGTAACTATTGATATGGTTGGGTTCAAGACTACCCTGTTGGGATTTGTCTAATCTACCCTTTATTCTTTTTTTTTGCTTTTCTGCCTTAGCTTGGAGCAAATGAATGTCTTTCAGTATTACGTTTTATCTCCAATATTTGCTTCCTCAGGTCACTCTGCTTTATTTTCTTTAGTCCTTGCTCTAGGGTTTACAATATGCTTCTTTGCATTATTGCAGTCTACCATCAAACAATATTATACCAATTCACAGCATCCAATATCCTTTTCCCTTCTTTACGTGGCTAATTCCTACTTTTCTTTGAACCCTCAGTTCAGGCATCACTTCTTCCTGTCTCCTGGCCATTTCTCCTCTTCTGATTATCCAAAGCTTCTGCTGGAGTTCTGTTCAAGTTATGCATTTACTGGACATAAACTTGGGTAAATACTTAACCTCTACATTCCGGTTTCCTCTCATGTCTTTAAAAACAAGGACACATCTACCCCTTGGGGTCAATACAAGTATTAGAGAGTGCACTCAATACGTATTGGCTATTATTATTATTCTATATTATTGTAGCTTTTTCTGCATGTATTATAATTTTATTTACTGCTCTGTTTTCTAATCAACCTGAATGGCAGCTCTATGTCTTACTTTTTTTGTATCCTTAATACCAGATATGTGCTAGGCTTTCAGTAAATCTTCACTGAATAATGCAAGGAAAAGAATCTTCTTTAGGAATCAAAAAATCCAGCTTTGCAACTGATCTGCTGTGGTATCTTAAGCAGGTCCCTTCTCTTTATAGAAATGATTGGTTTGGAAGATGGGTAAAGCCTCTTCTAATTACATGGTACTATTAAATCCATCAAACTATAAGATGACTTGCTTTGGTGATTTTCGTATTTTTCTTTGAAGGCTTTATTCTAATTCCAGGGACTGGTGCCACCCAAGTACAGGATCTCAGTAGTTCCCTGACAAATCTGGGTGCCCCAAGTACTGAGTGGAGTGAATCTTCCTTAAGCTGATAACTCCTCCAGCCTTAGTCCTGACTCCTTACCAGTGCAGCGCTTGAACAGACATTGTCCCTGCTATTTCAGCAAGGCTTGAGAGGCACATTTATGATTGAGTGTCTCCAAGTCACAGATAGAGAAACTGTCACCTGTAATTCTCACATGTTAAGGTGACTACAAGTTGAGCTGACAGAATGAACAAGGCCTCCTTTCTCACTTATTTTGTGTCCCATCTCCAGCAACCCAATTTTTTAAAAAAAGATTAAGACCTTCCCTGAACTAAAGCTCCTGAGACCTTTACAATTGCTGGCAGAAAGAAGATTTTCCAGTGGCAGAGAAGCAAAAGATGCAGTTGTCCCTTATGGAAGATTTCAAGAAGTTGTACATGATATTTTGAATCTAGCAGCCCCGAGTTCTGCATGACTGAGCTCTGTCACTCAGTGGTTAAGAAATTTATGATCATCTCTATGCCACGGTTTCCACATCTGTAAAGTGCATATAATATCTACCTTGTATGATTACTGGAAGAATTAAACATGATACATTCAAAACCTCTTGGTCAACTGTAAATTACCAATAAACATAAATTATAGTTAACTGAAAGAGTCAAACTTTGATTTGCATATTTAGCATCTTTACAGACCACATAATTCCAGTTTTTACTCATGGGATACAGATCATATTGAAAATAATGTAAATTTTGTTTAAACGTTTTAGATCATACAGGGCTTTGGGAACATTTTTGTGAATGGAAATTTTCACTGTCCTGGAATAAAGAGAAGCAGAGGGAATTGGGTTTATTCTAATTTTGCCCCACCGTGTTTTCTAGAATTTGAAGTGGTAAGGGGAGTTGTGCTAATTAAACACACACACACACACACACACACACACGCACAATTCCATCCTTCAGCTTTATATAGTTACCATATTTCTCCTAACATGAAGGACAAAAATTAAAGAAAGTTATACAATTTGGTTGTCAAGTAGGGGCACTCATACCAACCCCATAAGGTTGTTGTGACGAATAAATGAACTAGATTTATGTGACTACAGCTTCAAATAGCCACATTATACACAAAGGTGCATGGTGAGTGTGGGGTGTGAAGAATCATTGAGGGCTCTGAGGTCAAAAACCCTGAGTTCGACTTCAGCCTCTACCTATTGACCTTATTGTTTCTGCATGATCTAAGATCTACCTCTTACAACTTCACAGTTCCAGCGTCCTTGGATATAAGCTGTAATATCCCCACCTGCCTCGCAGGGCTGTCTTGAAGAGAAAGCAAGATGATGAATATAACCTTGCTCTATAACCAGAAGAATGTTGTGCAAATGTACAGTAAAGAGTGAGTTCTACTCTAAGTATGAGAAAAGCAGACGGACCTTGAATTCTCTGGGGAATTATTCCCCCCTCCAGAGAAGCCTTGAGGAGCCAACAGTAAGGCTTAGCCACTAGAGACACAGAGGAAGAGTTCATTACCAGGCTGCAGCATCGTTCACACCCTGTCTTGGCACCACTGCGATGCTCAGCCTAATGATCTCGCAGGTCCAATCAGCAGCAAAAAAGAAACAAGCTCTTGCTGGAAAGATGTGTTCCTTTGCAAGAGGAATCCAGCACATCATCCATCCTGGGTTGGGCGCAAACACGGGTCTCTCCTCAGTCTCAGCTGTGTCAATTTGCACGACAGAAAGGGATTAAAGAAACAAAATTTCTGCTTTGAGTACTCAGCCATCCCTGACTTAAAAGAGGAAAGAAAGCACACAAAAGGAAGGAAGTAACTGGCCTGGCCACTGAGAATACATTTCCCTTTAATATTCATGCGGGTGACATTCAGTGGCAATAAATGTAGACACCCATTTTAATGAAATCTTAGGAAGAGAATAAGAACATCCAGAAACCTGACAATACAAATCACATGCTAAGAATTCTATGTCTCTTAAATGTGCTATTTTCTGTCCCATCCATGGAAAACGACATTAAACCTTTGGCATTTCGTTTATGTTTTCTGTGCTCACGACACTTGATGCCTTTGTTTTGATACCTTTGTTTTCTAGGATGAGCTCTTCAAAGACACAGGCCACATCTTCTTCATCTCCTTATTACCCTGCTCAGCACAGGAATGAGCACGAAGAAGCTGCATGGGGTGGGGGGAGCTTTCATGGGGGACCATGCACTTCTGGCTACCACTCTTCAGAAAGGACACTGGAATGCAGGAGTAGATGGAGAAGGTCCTGGAAGCCACGTCTTGGAAGGACCTATTGAAAGAATGGAAAGGGCTCTAAACTAGGAGAATGGAAGTTGGGGTGGTGATGACAAGGCACCAGCATGAGAACTGGTCAGCTGAAGGCCCTGTGGCTTGAGAGACAAATCTAGAGCAAAGTTATGGGAAGGGAGGATTCTGTACATACCCTTGGAAATGGACCATCTCATTTAGTACCCTTCTCCAACGGTGGTTTTTCAGGGATCTTTACCTGTAGGGATTTTAAAATTTTGGATCAGAAAATCTGATCCACTTTTAAGCATCACTTATTCTTGTCTACTCTTGAACACCACTCAGATTGAGGGTCCCAGGTGAGGTTATTTGGCTTATATAAGCATTAAAATACAAAATGGTAAAGAAGCTTCATCTGGGCATGCGATTTGTTTTTTTGTTTTTCCTACTGAGAATCACTGATTTTTTCCTCTGGTGGGAGAGAATTTTTCTAACACAGCGTGATGGCATTTCTTTTTCCCTGAAGTCTCAACTTCAGAGCTTTCCAAAGAATACACATTCCAGATTCAGTCATCAGGGACCCCTCATCAGACAGCCAATGTTTTGGACGAAGGAGCCCAAACAGAAGTAGTCGGGGAGAAAGTTCAACGGCTAACAAGCTTCATGACAGGAGGGTGTTAGATGATCTAGAACTGTAGCATGTTAGGCTCTGAGGGAATTTTAGACAGGGGAACCTGAGGCCCAAAGAAAAGTAACTTTCCCAAGGTTCCTTAGAGAGTGATAAGCTTGGTATGAGAGGTAATCCCTGTGTAATAGGAAAGTAGAGTGGTGTCACACGATGACTCTGTCATCGGACTTCAGAGGCCACTTGTCATCCCTAAGAGTCAGAAGAAAAACTGGACCTTGAATTCTGGAGAGGAACCAAAGAGGAGACAAGGGTAAGGAGAAAGACATTCCGAACCCCCTGCTCAACCTCCATAGTGACTTAAAGTCAATGAGTGAGTTCGCAGTGAACCTATCACAGCAGGGCAGTGCCCTTGGGCTCCCTTTGTCACCTCCTCAGTATCAAACACAAGGCAAGGCTCCTAGTAGGTGCACAGCCCAGCCCCTGCACCTGGTAGGGTCCCATTGACCATTTGTTAACTGAGTAAATGAGACATAAAGGAGAAAGTAATTTTTGCCCCATTAACTTCTAAAAATCTAGTCTGAAGATTAAAAAGAAAAGCTATGAAGGGAAAGGAAGCTAACATGTATTAGGAATTATAAATGAGTACTCTATGAACTGACTCTGGGACCGTGTATGTGGCAAACAAAAGAGACACTATCCCAGCCTTCATGGAATTTACATGCTAATTTCTTGTTCCCATTTCAATAGAGGAAATTATTCTTTAAAAAACATTGATGTATTCCACACTTTGCTAAATTGAGGGACAAATTCCATGATCTGGGTACCTACCGACCGGTCATGCATTTCCCAGCCTGCTTAGTGCATGGGAGATTTATGTTCTACACCCAAACTCCCTGGGCAGGCGATGCCTTGTCTCTAAGCCTCAGTGTCACCATCTGTAAAATGAGCAGATTTGGATAGCCGTCCTCTTAATTCCCAGGTGTAGAGTACCCGGGCCTCACCTGGGAGCGGGAAGAAGGTTTGCGGTATTTCCCTTTAATCTGCAATGCCACCTTGTGGTTATCAACAAGGACCGCACTAGAGACAAGCAGGCTTTGGGATGGTCAGGAACACAGAAGCCAGGTCAGAAGATGACCAAGGGGAAGGAGTGCTTACCCTTCCCTCCACCTGAGGCTGGATCCAATGAACTGGAGACAGGAGTTTTCTTTCAAGCCCAAGACTCACAGCCCTTGGAAACCTCATCCTGCTTAGAAACACCAAGAGTGATCTCTCATGACATAGTTTGGGGCTGTGTGGAGGCTTGGAAAATGTGTCCGCCCCCATCACTCGGCACTTACATGCCCTTCCTTAAGTCTGCTGGATGATGACAGATGGAATGAGGCCGGGGCAAGACACTTGAGACAGACAGAGAGAAGACGAGCCAGTTTTCCAGGCCTAGCTCCTCTTACTCAGGCTATGGGAAAAGTATGTCGTTGTTTCCAGGGTCCTGGAGGTCTGAATATTTTCAGGCTTCTGATTCCATTGACTT
The DNA here is from genome assembly GCF_037783145.1 of Equus przewalskii. Taxonomy (NCBI): domain Eukaryota; kingdom Metazoa; phylum Chordata; class Mammalia; order Perissodactyla; family Equidae; genus Equus; species Equus przewalskii. The sequence goes on along the minus strand of NC_091856.1, from coordinate 20,244,154 downwards.
CTTCTTATAACCACTTTTTTTTTTCCTCATGGATACATTATAAAAAGGAATTGAGACATCCCGGGGAGGCCATATAGCAGGTCCCTGGCCTCAGTGACACACCAGCCAGCCCTAAAGCCGTGATAGCCTAGTTCCAAACACCAAGCTGCAGATTAGAATTGACTGTGTATGGAGCTCTCAGTAGAGTGAACTCAAGTGTATCTGCACTCTGATGGTAAAGAGACCAGGCTTGCAAGAAGAGAGAGAGCCAATTTGAAATTATCTGCTCATTAAAAACATCCAGAACTCTGAAAGTTCATTACTTTGAGATAGGAAGTGATGTGGCACCACCAAACAGCAATGATGACAAAAGCATCAGCTAAGAAATCTTCCCTCTGTACTTGGCACTGAGCTAAACATTTAACATGCATTATTTTATTTTACTAATCCCCATAACAACAGTCTGAGGTAGCTAGTTTTATTATTCTAATTTTTACAGTGAGAAAAAAACAAGGTTTAGTAAAGAGAAAGTAACTTAACCACGATCTCCCAGCTTGGAAGTGGTGTCACCAGGATTTGAACCTCTTCTCTAACTCTAGGTCTCATGCTCTGACAACACCCAGAAGAGCATGAGACAGGGAATCCAAAGACTGCTCGTCTGGTTCCCACTCTGTCACCTTGAAAGCTTGGACCGGTACTCAACATCTCCAGCTTCTGGTTTCCTTAGCTCTAGAAAGGAGATGACACAACAGCATCAGACCAAAGGCAAAGCTCAGGATCAGATCATGTTGTCCGGTTCTTCCTAAAATCTGGGACTATGTTTTGGGATACATTGGTGGGCACTGAAGCTGAGGCTTGTAAACCAGCACCCTAAAAGAGAATTTGGGCAACTAGCTTGTTTCATTTTCTGTGAAATGTATTAAAAATTTCAGTTTGGAAAACTGACCCTTCATTTCATCCCAGCTTCCACCTCTCTGTACTGACTTGCACCGGGTCAGTTGCCTGCCTGAACTTGGTGGATATGTGAGTCGGCAGCTCTTAGTCTGAGCTAAATCCAAGGTTGGGTACATGGGTGATCAGAGTGTAGGCCATGTTAAGGCCAACCTCACTGCCAAGTTGCCTCTAGTACAGTTGTTCCCCCTTATCCATGGGGGACATTCTCTAAGACCCCCAGTGGATGCCTGAAACCACAGATAGCACCAAACCCTCTATATACTATGTTTTTTCTACACATACATACCAATAATGCAGTTTAGCTTATAAATTAGGGACAGTAAGAGATTAACAACAATAATAACAAAATAGAACAATCACAACAATATTCTGTAATAAAAGTTACCATCAGGGCCAGCCCAGTGGTATAGTGGTTAAGTTCACATGCTCCACCTCAGTGACCCTGGGTTCATGGGTTTGGATCCCGGGCATGGACCTACACATTGCCCATCAAGTCATGCTGTGGTGGCATCCCACATACAAAGTAGGGGAAGATGGGAACTCATGTTAGCTCAGGGCCAATCTTCCTCACAAAAAGTTACTGTAGACCTTAGCAGGCTCAGAATATGATTTTTTTCTTTCCTTATTATGTTGAGAACTTTCACCTTTTCACTTAAAAGAAGCACTTTATGGCTTTTCTTTGGCATATCTGAATTGCAAGCATCACGACTCTTTTGCTTTGGGGCCATTAATAAGTAATATAAGGGTGACTTGAAAACAAGCCCTGTGATGCTGGGACAGTTGATCTGATAACCAAGATGGCTACTAAGTGAGTAACAAGTGGGTAGCGTATATATACTGCAGATGTGCTGGACAAAGGGATGATTCACGTCCAGGGAGGGATGGAGCAGGAGGGTGCAAGATTTCATCATACTACTCAGAGCGGCACACAATGTAAAATGTAAGACTTGTTTATTTCCGGAATCTTCATTTAATATTTTCAGACCGCAGGTAAGTGAAACCACAGAAAGCAAAACTGTGGATAAGGGGAGACTACCGTATTCTTTATTACTATTATTATTATTGTTATTATCATTAAGACATGAGTGTCTCAAACTCTGTTTTCTGCTCTGAGTAGCTTACAAGTAGCTCAAGAAGAGGTTATAATATTGTAGAAAATATGTCGACGTAGATTTCAGATGACCTGAATTCTAATCTAACTTATGTGATTCTGAACAGCCTTAGGAATATCCCTGAGCTTCAACTTCCTCATCCATGGGAGGTTTAGAGTAAACCTTGCAATTTTCTGTGTTCCTGAAAAACTGACCCTTCCATTCTGATTGGGCAAGCAGTAATTTTCTATCCTCGCTGCCCATTCGAGTTGTATTCTTAAATACCTAGGTCCCACACACAGGCATTTAATTGATTCACCCATCCATATTTCTTAAAAGCTCCCTAGGAGATTCTAATGTGCAGCCAAGATTGAGAATTAGAGGATGAATTTTGAAACAGATTATCTTTCTCTTAAAGGACAGAGAGTTTAAAAACAAAACTGCCCAAAGTTAAAAAAAAAAATTAAGTGATAGGTTCAAAATCAAACCTAAGACTGTCTAAGTCCAAACTCAGGTTCTTCTCCATTATACTCACCACAGCACAGTACTTAAAGAACCCAGTCCCTCTTTTCTTAGAACAAATGCTTAAAATACTTTTTAAAATTCTCGATTTAATAAACAATGTGTAGCTTGTAGAAATAATTATGCTTCGGCTTTTCCTGAGTTCTCTAGTTCCTGACAAAAATATAGGTGATATTCTCTAAGCAGGTCTTTTGAATCTCTTAGGTCTCATGATCTTAGTTCCAAGGTGCTAGACAATCTTCAAAGTGAAGTGAGAAGCTAGAACTCGATGAGAAAAGTAAAGAAAATCCAGTTGAATTTCAACAGTTAGCTGATTCTTACATACGAACTGAAAAAATCAAGCAGCACTTTTTAGATTTTCTAATCGGTTAAAAAGCCCAGATTATCCTCATCCAACGAAAGAGAAATGGCTCGGAAGTCAGTTTCTGCCGACACCTGCAGCTTTCAGCAACTGTATTCTCTGCTTCGGGCCCCAAATCCATCCGTCAAATCACACCGGCCCGTTTGCAAATGCTCTCTGGCTTCACAAGGACTCTTCTCTTCATCACATTTATTAAGTAATAGAAAATGAGTTATAGTTATTACAGAATATAAAAATTATATTCAGTAAGGTGTCCAAATGAGTTTCTTTGGCTAGAACATGAAAAAGGAACCCTGGCTGACTTCTCTCTGTGCCCAACAATTGTGCCAGGAGGTAGAGTGTGTTGGGCAGCCCTTTCTAGAAAATTAGCTGAGCACTTTAGCTAATTAAGCTTCATTTCTTCAGATTTGTTTGCTGAGTGTCAAATATGTGCCTGGCCCTGTGGTAGGACAGTGTGACTTTGGACCAAGTACTTAATAATTTTGAGCCTCTTTTTCCTCATCTTTTAGATGGGCATAATAATCTCTATATCAAATGCTGTAAATGACATAAGAAATATTAAAACTTTGTCAATCGTAAAACAACATTTGCAGTTTCTTTTTTTATTATTACCTTCTTCCCTCCTAGAATTATATTTAAGATGGAGTCGTTGGTATGCAATGGACAAATGCTTATCTGAGGCAGCTTGAGATTTCTAACTCACTTGCAAGGGGAGCCTCCAATTTCTCCCATGCCATTTTGATTGATGTTTCATTCTATGTGACTCTGATAAAGGCAATTAAAGTTATGTTTTTTACCCAGTCCCTCACAAGCTTGGTCTCCTCTCTTCACCTCTGTGTAAATTCTCAATGCAACATTAATGAACCTTAGGGATATAAATCTTTCCAAGGAAGTGGTTTGTATTCCTATGGAATTACAGATCTTAAACTTGGGTGATTCCTTAGAGTAACCAGGTCTAATTTTCCAGCTAGTTGGGAAGGAACTTGGACTATTTGGCTGGAGAACAGGAGATCTAGAGAGCCCACTGGAACTACCTGTAAGTATTTCAAATTTTGACATGGAAGAGAGATCATGCCTATTGCTGAGATGAATGGATTGAAGACTAAGTGGCAAATTGCAATAATGAGAATGATGACACATTGGCATGGCTGCCTGGGAATTCATTGAGTCCTCTGTCTCCGCAAATACTTAAATAATAGCTGTATTAAATAACACTGGGGGTGTTACCTGCTGGGTTGAGTTGATTCAGTTGTAACTCATAGCATCCAAAATACAGGTGTGCTGGATATCTTTGGTTTGTCCTTCCAGACACACTTTCTAACTTTCTCCATCCTTCTCTGTGCTCCAAGTGTCTTATCACTTTGGGCTTCCTTGCTGTCTAGCTTCTGATTAGATTCATCCAGTGGTGAACACAGTCAGATTAGAGGGAGGGAGAAGCATGAGGTCAGGGAATTTATTCCACCAGCTCCCTGCCTACAGGTTTGTCATGAGGTTGCTGTGTTCCTTGGATGATGGTCACAGCTCCTTTCAGGCAGTCTTCTCCTTCTGTGTGGGTCTTGGTGTCTCAAGGGTCTTTTAAGCACTCCTTCCTCCACCCTTCAGTTCTAGATGTGATGCAAGCATCCTGCTGGCTCTGGGCCTGGAGGCTGGCACTTAAGCTTGGGGTTTCCATATACCCTTCCCTCACCTGTGTCAATAGTTTCTTTACCAAAATTCTCCTTAAATTACCCATCTTTATGTCTACCGGGACTCTGACTAATCAAATGGGATAAACAAAAGATGAGCACATAGAATTTAGGAATAGGAAGACCTCAGAAGTCTTCCTTTTTCCATTTAGAGTTTTCCCTTAGCCTCATGGATTATAGGTGAGACCTGGAGAGGTGAAGTGACACAGGAAATTAGTGGCAGGACCAGGATTAAGAATTTATACTTCTTGACTTGAGATCAGACACCTCAATCCTCTCCCTTTTTGCCTCTCTGAATACTAAAGAAGAGTTTGTTGAGAAGTAATCCGTTTCCAACCTGGCAAACCCTCTATAGGCCAGTCATCAATGCTAGCATCCTTGGTGATAAATCATGTTGACAGCATGCATCCCTGATGGGATGAGATGAGAATTGCACTTCATCTCTGAGGTCTTCCTCCCCAAAACCCCAAACCCCAGTGTAACCATGAGAAAATCATCAGACAACCCACACTGAGGAATAGTCTACAAAATGCCTGACTTGTATTCCTCAAAACTGTCAAGATCATCAAAAACAAGGAAAGTCTGAGAAATTGTCACAGGATAGAGTCATCTAAGGAGACTTGCCAACTAAATGTGATGTGGTCTCCTGGATGGAATTCTGAAACAGGAAAAGGATATTAAGGAAAATTGATGAAATCCAAATAAAGAGTGGTATTTAATTAATAGTAATGTACCAACATTAGCTTCTCAGTTGCGACGAATGTATCACAGTAATGAAACACGTTAGTAGGAGAAAACAGGTAAGGGATATACAGGAGGTCTCTGTACTATCTTTGAAATTTTTATGTAAATCTGGCTGCTCTTCAACCTTCAAAGCCCAAGTATATTTATCCATATTTAGAATTCTCAGAATTTTGGGTTTGTACTTTTTAAAACAAAATCTATCGACTTTACTTTCTGGTATTTGAAAGGAAAGAAAAAAAGTTTAAATGTATATTTTTAAAAGAAGATATCAAATATTCTAAAGAAAATCACATTTTGTGAATCAAGTCCAAGGATTAAGTTTTCCTTAAATTGAACTTGGGATTTAAAAAATAAAAGGAGAGAGTGTTTGACCAAATACATTTGGGATTTTTATTGACTGTGAAGTGAAATAAACCCAGAATTCTTCAAGATGCAGACAGAGATCTGTAACTAGTCTGACTCCTCTTAGTCCCTCTGGCCATCGGAAGGTGTAAGAAGCCTAAGGTTCACCAGCTTGTCTGGGCAAGGAGGGAGGTCTCTATAAATCCAAAAGCATGGAAGAATGGGAGGAGGGGGGGGAAAGAAGAGGTAAAGGAGGGAGTGACTGGAAAGGAGAGGAGCAGAGAGAGAGAATAAAAACTCTAATGCCTGGGGCCGGACCCGTGGCCAAGTGGTTAGGCCTGCTTCACTGGCTCAGGGTTTCCCAGGTTCGGATCCTGGGCGTGGACATGGCACTGCTCATCAGGCCATGTTGAAGTGGCGTCCCACGTGCCACAACTAGAAGGGTCCACAACTAAAATGTACAACTATGTACTGGGGGTATTTGGGGAGAAAAAGCGAAAAAAAAAAAAAACTATAATGCCTGACTTGACAATATATTATCCAAGAATTTTATGAGTATCAGATATGCCTCCAAGGTTTTGATAAAGGCATGTTAAGTAGGGTGGCCATATAATCTATCATGAAAGTGGAATGCTTTTGAGAGTGAAAGAGACTGCTGCTAATAATGACACCAGGACAAAGATCTAAACCAAGACCTTCTGGAGCAAAGCAAGACTTATAGGCCCTCTAGTTATAGGGGAAATAAACTAGTATACCTTGAAATGTGAAGTAAGAGTGACATTCAGTTTGAAAATACCATCTTGTCATACCCATCACAGCAACATCCCAGTAGTTATCAGAAAAGCATTTTTTCTATGATGAAATGCTTTTGGCAGCTCATCCATGCTCTGGATGTAAACTTTGACGGTTTGCATCACAATGCGTATGTCTCATATATGGTGATCATCTGGGCAAGCCATGTTGCCTCGATGAGTCTCAGTTTTCTCTTCTATAAAATAGGACTATAAATTGTTCCCTTTCAGAATGGCTCTGAGGACTAGAAGCAGTGTTTGTGTAGCTTTTAACAAGGTTTTAGAAGACAGGTAATGATTGACAGCTCCCAAGGTTTTCGACGAAGTTATCACCAAAATCAATCTTCCCTTTTCTCTTCATTTATTCATTCATTCATTTATCCATTAATTAATTGAGAATTTATTGAACACGTACTGTGTTTCAGGGACTAAGGTAGGTACTGGTGATAAAATGGTGAGTAGCACAGATGTAGTGTCCCTGCTGGAGCTCACATTGTAGACCTGGATACGGCACTCAGTTAGTTACTCACTACATATGGCTACGAAGGAAAACTGGAGAGCTATGAGACCTTGTGTCAGAGGAGCCTGCTTTAGGCTATGCGAGAAATCTTCCTAGAGGAAGGGAAGGCTAAACAGAGATCTGAAAGATAAGAAAGCCTTATCTAGGTGAAGACAGTGCAAGGAGAGAGGGATTTCCATGTCTATGGAACCACTTGGACAAAAGCACAGGATCTCTTTTTCCCACCTTTCAGGAGCTTGGTGTCCTCTTCCATATTCACTCCTCTCTCTCTCTGAACCAGCCATCTGGTTGTCAACCAATTCTGCCTTAGTGAAAGGAGGATTAAGTCATCAAACTATAGAATTCTAGAAATTAGGAATTTTTGTATTTCAGAAAGGGCATTATACTAAGTGGCCTTTAAAGTTCCTTTTAATCTTGACAGAATAAAATTCAGTGGACAAGAAAATTTCTTGATGGCCATGACATTTTGGGGATATCTGTGTAGCTGAAAAGAGGGATAGGGGTAAGGGAGAGACTGAGGTGGGGAGAATGATTTGGAAGTTGCTATGATACTGTGGGTGTGAAGCGACAAAGGTTTCATCTGGTTTCTTGACATTGGAAAGGAGAAGAGAACCACAATTAAAAATAGTTAAAATGAAGACTCAGTAAGTCTTTGAGATTACTTAGTTATGGTGATGAGTCCAAATCTCTGCATTTGGGATCCTGAAAGTACAGTGGAAAAAAATGGGAAGGAGGATATAAAAGAGTGGATTTGGGAAGACGAAGATGAGTTTTAGATGAGGACTACATGCTGGTGGAACAATCATGTGGAAATGTCCAGGTAGCTGAATACTTGGAAGACACCTTGATATGGGCATTTTGAGTCTAAATTGGGATTCTGTATGTGACCTGTGCATTCTGGATAGCTTTCCACTTAAGAGCCAGTCCTCAAGCTTGGAGAATGTGCTTGCTTTTCTTGGTTCTGTTGTTAAGTATCAAGGTAGCTTGGTGCTCTGACTCGAGCGAATCTAAGCTAAACCCAATCCATGCTACACATTGTCTAGTAACCTTGAGCAGTAACTCTTTATCCTCAATGTAAAATGGAGATATTACTTATTTCATAATTTTCTTTTTCTTTGAGAACTTAATGAGATACAATGTAAAATGTCTAGAAAGAAGCCCAGGCACATAGAAGTTACCTAAGTATACTAGGAATAGCAATTTAGTATTTTATACAGACTACAATTTTCAAAATATTTACCCCATATGCTGCATCACTTATTCTTCACTATTAAAATGGTATTAGGCCATTTTAAAGATGGGAAATATGAGACTCAGGTAATCAGTAACTTGCACAGCTTTTAAACGGTATGGCTGAGACCTAGGATTCCAAATCTTTTTTCCATTATGCCGTTATGCCTCCAGCAGATCAGGGACATGGGAGCTGAGAATTCTCAAGAATGCCATCATATTATTAGATGTTCTCTGGGAGCTATATACAGTAGTTGTGCATTTTAATGGATATGAAATTGAATGAATATCGAATAATTTACATTATTTATAAATAATGCAAACCCAAATATAATCATGTTTCCCCTTATGGTTTACATTTTTGTGACGATTTAACAGCCTTATTGAGGCATAATTTACACACCATAAATTCCACCTATTTTTAAATGTGCAATTCAAGAATTATTAGTAAATTTATGAAATCATGCAACCATCACCACAATCCAGATTTAGAACGTTTCATCCACTTCAAAAAGGGCCCCTTGTGTCTTTCTTTGTAGGCTTATGTTTTCTTGACATTTCGTATAAATGAAACCTACAATATGTGGTCTTTCATGTCAGGCTTTTTTCACGTAGTATGTCTTTTGAGGTTATCCACTTGGTAGCACGTAGCAATGGTTCCTTCCTTTTTATTGCTCAATAATATCCCATGATATGGATGTATAGCATTTTGTTTATCCATTCACGAGTTGACAGACATTTCCATTGTTTCCATGTTTGGGCTGTTATTAATAATGCTATCATGAACATTCACATGCCAGGCTGTGTGACACATGTTTTTATTTAGGTATATACCTCAGAGTAGAATTGCTGGGTCATATGGTAAGTTTTTAAGAACCTGCCATATTGATTTCCAAAGTGACTGCACCACTTTACATTCCCAGCAATAGGAATTGGAACAGGAAGATTCCCATTTCTCCACATACTCACCAACACTTATTATTGTCTGTTTTTTTGATGGATGTGACATGGTATCTCATTGTTGTTTCCACTTGCATTTCCCTAATGACTAACAATGTTGAGCATCTTATCAAATGCTTATTGGTCACTTGTTTATCTTATTTGATAAAATGTCTATTAAAATATTTTGCCCATTTTAATTGGATAGTCTTATTATTATTGAGTTATATGAGTTAATATTCTGGATAAAAGTCCTTGATCAGATATAAGATTGCAAACATATTCGCCAAGTCTGTAACTTGAATTTTCATAATCTTTTTTCTTTTTGCAGTAAAAATATTTTAATTTTGAGGAAGCTAACATTAATTTTTTTTCTTTTATGGATCAAGCTTCTGGTGTTATTTCTAAGAATTCTTTAGTTAATCCAAGGTCATGAAGATTTCTTCTTAGGTTTCTTGTAGAAGTTTTACAGTTTTAGCGCTTACATTTAGGTCTATGATCTCTTTCAAGTTATTTTTTGTGTGTGATGTGAGATAAGGATTGAAATTCATCACTTAATGGTTAGAGTTTTACCTGTTTTTTCTCTTTCTTCTTCAGACAGTTTAGTTCTATTGTGTTAGTCCTTTCAAGAATAAGATCACATCAAATGCTTCCTTGTTTTCATTTTTCCTATGCTTTGCCCTTATTTTCTTCCTTCTACATTTTTTATCTTTCTAATTTTTTAATTCAATGACTATCTTTTTCTTCAGTTTTATTGAAGTATAATTGACAAGTTAAAGTTGTATATCTTTAAAGTGTACAACTTGATGTTTTGATATATGTATATGTGTATTGTGACATAATCACCACAATCAAGCTAATTAATATATCCATCACCACACCTAGTTACCATTTTCTTTTTTCTTTCCATGGTGAGAACGCTTAAGAACCACTCTCAAGTAAAGTATACAATACCGTATTGATAATACGGTATGGTTAACCATCGTCATGGTGTACATTAGATCTCCAGAGCTTATTCATCTTATAACTGAAAGTTTATACTTTTAACCAAAATCTCCCCATTTCCCTCAACCTCCAACCCCTGGCAACCACCATTCTAGTCTCTGCTTCTATGAGTTTGACCATTTTAGATTCCATATATAAGTGAAATCATGCAGTATTTGTCTTTCTGTGTCTGTGTAATTTCACTTTTCCTAATGTCCTCCAGGTTCTTCCAGGGTGTTGTAAATGTCAGGAATTCTTTCTCTCTCTTTTATTTTTAATCATCTTTTCTTAATTAAGGCTATAAATTTCCCCCAATAAGTGCTTTAGCCATATCACACAACATTTAATAATTTGTGTTGTCATTGTGGTTCACACCTCAGCATCTTATTTTCCATTAAACATTCTTAACTAATAATTTAATTAATTTCAGTCTCCCAAATGTATGAGAAGAACTTTGGTTATCTTTTTGCTATGAATTTCTGTTTTGCTTGCAGTCTGGTCACTTATATAATGTGTTCTTTTGGAAGTTCCTTAGAATTCTTGTGTGGCCTAGTTTATGAAATATTCTTTAAGGACATTTCATATCCTTAACTATTCTTTTTCCTTCTTTGCCTACCAGTTTCGGAGAGAAGTAAATTAAAATCTCCCACTATAATTATGAATATCTAATTCTTTCCTTATGATTAGGTTAATTGTTACTTAATATGCTTTAAAGTTATGATGTTAAGGGCATATACATCCAGGAGTTTTATGCTTGAGAGGGCTTCCATATCCAGGAAGGGGATTATCATTTTATTCTTAATTAATGCCCCTTTTAATTTCAAATATGCTTTTTGTCTTTAAACTCTTTCTGTGTAAAATGAGTTTTCTTATTCCAGCTTTCTTTCGGTTCTGTGTGCCTTGTGTATCTCATTCTATCTTTTCATTATTGACATTTCTCTAGTTTTTGGTTTTACTTGAATCTCTTGTCTACAACATTATCTGTCATTTTTTAATCCAATCTGAGAATTTCTGTCTTTAATCAGGTAAAATGAGTACTGTCACATTAATGATCATGACTGACTTTTTGAGTTTATGTCTATCATTAGACTATGTGTTCTGTATTTAATATATTTTCCTTCATTTTTTTCTCTTTTTCTGCCTTCATTCGGATAAATGAAATTTTGTTCATTCTCTTTTATTTCCTCTACTAGTTTTGAAGGTATATGTATATATATTTATACATACACACACACCTAGCATTTCTGTTTTTTAGTGTTTACTTTTAAAATGTTAGGATGCATATATAACAACAAAGTCTAAAGTTTATCAATATCTTTAAACTCCTGCCAAAGAATTCAGAGAGTCTAGAAAATTTTATTTTGTTCATATCACCCAGTCTTTCATGTTATTATTTTGGAATACTTTCTTTCCACCTTATTTGTAATTACCTCAACGTAGTTATTATTGTTTTTGTTTCTGTTTACTCAGATTTACTAGCATGTCTACTAATTTCTTTACTCACCATTATTTTTTGCGCATCTCTAATTCCTTCTGGATACAATTTGCTACTTTCTGAAATACATTCTTTTTTTTTTTTTTTATTTTTTTTTTTTAAAGATTTTATTTTTTCCTTTTTCTCCCCAAAGCCCCCCGGTACATAGTTGTGTGTTCTTCGTTGTGGGTCCTTCTAGTTGTGGCACGTGGGATGCCGCCTCAGCGTGGTCTGATGAGCAGTGCCATGTCCGCGCCCAGGATTCGAACTAACGAAACACTGGGCCGCCTGCAGCGGAGCGCACGAACTTAACCACTCGGCCACGGGGCCAGCCCCTGAAATACATTCTTTAGTGACGTTTTTTGTGATGATCTGTGTCTTCAGTCTGCTGAAAATTTATTCAATTTGCTGTCAATCCTGAATGACACTGACGTCTTAGAGAGTCATCAGCTTAAAATTACTCTCCTTTGGCGTGTTGAATATATTATTTCATTCTAGCTTCTATTGTTGCTGATAAGTCTACTGAACATCTAATTTCTGTTTTTGTTTTTGATATTATTATTTTTTCCTTTGTCTGCTTTTTCAGATTTTTACTGTGTCTACAGTTTCACTATGTTGTGTCTAAGTGTAAGTTTATTTCTATTTTTCCTCTTTCATACTAGCGGTGTTTTGTTAAACTGATGTCTCATATCTCTTTTCAATTCTGAAAAATTCAAAGGTATGAATTTTCACTTCTTTGCCATGCATTATCTGTCTTCTCTTTCTGGAACTTCTATTCATTCATTCATTTTTTTAGCAAATATTTCTAGAATACCTTCTTGTGCCACATGTTGTTTTAGGCAGCTAATAATATATCCCCAATATAAAAGATTGAAATTTCTAATTTTCTGCTCCATGACCCTTTACCCCTTGTTTTCTTTATTTACGTCTGGTTATATCTCCGCTCTGTAATCTAGGTAACTTCACCTGTTTTATCTTCCAGTTCTTTACTTCTCTCTTCAGCTATGACTAGTCTACTATTTAGCCTAGACACTGATTTTTTTTAATTTAATTTTATACACATTTTTCCTTTATAAAATCTATCTTTTTTCTAATTCTAATCATTCTTTTTTTTTGGTAATTTCTTGTTCTTTCATTTTAATTTATTTCCTTCTATATCCTCTTTAATCATTTTAAATGTATTTATTTGATAGCCCCTTTCTTATGTTCTGTAATTTCCGTTCCTGGGGGTATTAATTTTCTGCTTTGTTGTTTCTGCTGATCTCCTATGTGGTAGATCATTTCCTCAAGTAATTTGCTTTTTGGATTATGTGTTTATTTTCCTTGGTGGTCTTTGCCCCAAACTCTCCCCATCTGTCAATGGGAGGCACATATCTCTTGGATTTTGCAAGTGTCTCCACAGTGCAGTTTCTTTCATTTATTTCTGCCAAAACCACGGGGTTTACAATGGTATTAGAGTGTTTTTTGCATTATTTTCCTCACTTGTGATCCCTGCACCACATGAATAACATAAATTCTGACCCAACATGCATGCATGTCACATGCTAGTTTTTTCCATTTCTCACTGTAGATGTTTTTCTTTTTCCTCCATGAACATAGGCAGAAGGTAAGCTTTCTTGCTACTTTATTGGGCTTTTTCTTATTTTCTGGATCCTGCAATCTTTCAGGGCCCTGCCTTTAGGTATAGCACCTAGTTAAAGTTCTCAGGTCCTGCAGTCATAACTCTATACTTTCTCTCTCTACAGGGAATTCAATTTCTATCTTCTCTGTTATCTTTTTAAGTCACCATTGTATTAACTTGAAAGCATATGCATTTGGCTCAGATCTATCTCTTAATTCACATCTTTCAGAATTTGTTTATTTGTTTTAATCTTAGCTATGTACCACTATATTATTACTCTTCTTATAATTAATGCAGCATTTCTATCCACATGTTCAGAGTAAGTGTGGGTCTCTGGAGACTCAGCCCATGATATTGCTAGAGGTATGAAAACAGGTCAGAAAGAGAAAAAGGCTAACTTCTGGTTTTTAGCATGCCCACAACAGAGCCAGGTCTCCCGGCTCTTGGCTTAGTCCTCCTAATTCCACCATAGAGTGAATGAGTATCCACATGCCTTATTTACTTTATACTTCCTTCCCCCATAGCTTACTTTCACTGCCACTTTCCAGCTATCCTGTCTTTGTCACCACTTTCCTTCCAAAGATTTTTTCAAATACAATTTCTTAAGCCAATGCTTTATAAAGTTGTGGAGCATAATATTACATCTTTAAAGCAGTGGTCAGATTTCTGCAGGGTGCCATGTAATAATTTAATACTCAGTAATATATACAGTACAATAATAAATTCCCCAGCTCATTTCTGGGATGGCACTTGAATAATCTAGGAGAAAAAACCTACAGAAGGCAAAGACTCTTTGGTGTGTAATTTTATAATAAGAGAAGTGCATTGCCCAATGCAGTAGCCGCTATTTGAACATTTGAAATGTAGCTACTAAGGCTAAGGAATGGCATTTTAAAATTTTAATTTTAACTAATTTAAATTTAAAGTTAAAAATGGGTGCTCAATTCAATTATTAAAAATCTTTCAAGTATATTTGGAAGAGCTTTGATATGGGAATTTCCTTTTCAAACTGTGGATTTGATGGAATCTAAATATAGATCAGCTATTTCTGATGACAATTTAGTGTTCAAATTAAGATGTGCTGTAAGGGTGGGGTAAACTGCCATCTCAGTTTGCCCAGGACTGTGGGGCTTTCCAGGATGGGGGACTTCCAGGGCTAAAACATGGACAGTTCCAGGGAAACCAGATGGGCTGGTCACCTTATTTGAGGGCAAAGACACACTGGATTTCAAAGATAAAGTATTTTTAAAAAGAATGCAAAATATTTCGTTTATATTTTTATGCTAATGACTTGTTGAAGTGATAATATTTTAGACATAGTGGGTTAATAATATGTATCATTAAAATTATTTCACCTGTTGCTTTCTTTTTTTTTTTTTTGAAGATGAGCCCTGAGCTAACAACTGCTGCCAATCCTCCTCTTTTTGCTGAGAAAGACTGGCCCTGAACTGACATAGTGCCCATCTTCCTCTACGTCATATGTAGGATGCCTACTACAGCCTGGCTTGCCAAGCAGTGCCATGTCCACACCTGGGATCCGAACCAGCGAACCCCGGGCTGCTGAAGCAGAACGTGCAAACTTAACTGCTGCGCCACCAGGCCAGCCCCTTTTTGCTTTCTTTTAATGTGGCTACTAGAAAAGTTAAAATGATTTCTAGTACACGTTATATTTCTTTCTATCTATCTATCTATCTATCTATCCATCTCTCTATCAATCCATCTATTTACTGTGAGCACTCAAAGTTTGATACCTTGACTTATAAAATCCTTGAGTATATCATACAAATCTTAATTGATTTTATATCTCCAGTGTCTAACAATTATTATTTTTCATTATTGTCTTTTGAGCTGGTACTATGTTTTAACCGCTGTGCTTTCCTATATTCCTAAATTCTGTGGATTCAAATAGAATCGAACCTTTAAAATTGCCCAGTGACACAGGTAACGTCACTCTCTCTCCATTTCACATATAAGAAAATTGAGGCACATAATGGAAAAATCACTCTCCAGTGGTCTTTATTCTACTGAGTGATAGAGTGTCTGATCTGAATGATAATTCCCACCAAAGTGACTGATACTCTTCAACATTAAGTGTGGTCACCAGGGCTCTTCATGGGCATTTCTGTAACTAGAGTTTATAGTAACACACAGGCAAAGAAGTGAAAACAAGGAGCATTGGGTCGTCTGGACAGGAGCTCCCAACCAATAAATGTTAATAATTAAAATAGTCAATATCTTTTTCTTTTTACTTTGAGTTTTACATTTAGTGTTTGTGAACACCTAGCTTGTGTCTAGAGAAGATGTTCATCTTTCTAATAGACTGCTGCCTCCTGGCTCAGGCTTTGCCGTGATCAAGAACAAAAAGTTAATATGTTCCTTGTACATAACATATGCCAAAAACCTATGCTAAGTGCTGAGCATGCATTATTTCATCTCATCTTGACCTAAGCCTTGTGAGTAAAGATATTATTATTAGCTCCCTTTTATAGCAATATTTTGAAGACTGTATCCTTCTCAGTCATGCCAAAGTATTAATCTGGTTTCATCTGCTTACAGAACAGAAATTTTCTGCCTTCTGAAATACTGAAGATGTAGCAGATGCTCTCAAGATTCTGGGTCCAGTGAGTCTGAATCTTGTTTAACAGAATCTAGCCCTATTTTGGCTTTATAAATTGCATCTCCTGGGGGGATGTCTCCAATGACCTGAAGATCACATTGTATTTTCCCATTGACGCTATTACAAAGTACCACAAATTTGGTGGCTTAAAACAACACACATTTATTCCTTTATAGTTCCTGAGCTCAGAACTCTGAAATCAGTTTCCTTGGGTCAAAGCCAAGGTGTCAGCATGGCTTTGTTCCCTGGGGAAGCTCTCAGGGGAGAATCTATTTCCTTGGTTGTTCCAACCTGTAGAGCTGTGATTCTTGCATTCTTTGGCTCACGGCCCCTTCCTCCAGCTTCAAAGCGGTTTTGGGTCTTCAGATCTCTCTGCTTCATTATCTCATCGCTTTCTCCTCTTCTGTCTCTGCGGTCAAATTTCCTTCTGTCCTTCTGTGTCTCTCTTATTAGGTCCATTGTGTTTACATTTAGAGCCCATCCAGATGATACAGGATAATCTCTCCATCTCAAGATCCTTAACTTAATCACATCTGTAAAATCTCTGTTACCATATGAGGTACATTTCACAGGTTCTGGGCATTAGCACATGAACATCTTGGAAGAGCCATTATTCACCCGACTACATACACCTAAAAACAGTATCTACTTGTGCATGTCCATGATTTCCACAATAGTTATAAAAATGAGCATAGGTGAATCTTTTAGAAAAGGCTAGATTCTAAGCAGCTGTACAAAAGTCCATTTATGAACATGTCCAAAATATTGTGAAACGCCTTTGTAAAGTTAAGTTTCACAGAACTAGAGACATTGACAGTATTAAATTGAAATCATTGTTTCTTGTTAATTCTCTTAAAATATATATCCACAGATGTTTGCATTTTGGCTTTCTTCATCACGAAATGTTATAAAAATATGCTACTTCAAACAGGGCACATGACATAAACTAATTGAAAAAAAACAGTGGATGAGACTAAAATTACTTCATGTGACTGTTTCATCTGCTTGTGGTGGATATAGTCAATGTGCTTTTCTCTGGTGGGCAGCCTCATTTAAAACTTATGAACACATGTAATTTGAAAATTCTTTAGCAGAGGAGCTTCTGTACTTGTGACAGTAAACTTATAAGACACTTATTGAAAAGATGCAGACTGGTTATAATATGTGAGATCTTGTCAGGCAAATAAAACATTATTTATGCTTATAGTCTACTGAGAAATTAATAATTTATCTTAAACTGTCGTGCATCCATATTGGACTTTTACACGTTTCACTGTGCAATTATTCTATGCCCAAATGATCCCCATAGATACCTTTGGGGGAAAAAAAAAGAGGCTACTGAGAGACAGAGAAGTTCAGATTAATTCTCAGGTTTCTGGGGTAGTTACACCCTGAGAGAGATTAGAACACAGAGATCTTGCAGCTCCCTAGTTACAATGTTCTCTTTGAAACTAACCTTCTATGTAAGCCATTCTGAAATGACTTTTATTACATATTTTCTCTAGCATAATTTAAGCATTCGGTTTACTTGTCTTAAAGGAATTGGGAAGTTCTATTATTAGATAGATGGAGAAGTAAAGACACAAAGAATTCAACGTATTCAATGTAGAATTCACTTGGTCTTTGAGCCCCTATCTTTATATATTCAGGGGCTTCAACTCATTTAAGTCTTGGCTTAAATATCACCTTCTCAGGAAATCTTACCGTGTTCAATTTTTTTTCCACCAAACTTATAGAATTTACCCTATGAGGGGTGTGTGTGTGTGTGCATGTATAAATAAATTATATATATGTACAAATAAATTATATGTATAACTTGTTGTCTGTGCCCCATGCTAGAATGCAAACTCCACGAAGCAGTGATTTTTGCATTTTTAGTTCAATAATTTATCCCAAGTGCCTAGAACTGAACTTGATCCATAATAGGTACTCAATAAAATTTTGTTGAAAAGATAAATTTCTGAATTTAAATTCTTATCCAAATAAGTGAGTATGCCTTTGATAGGAATAATAATTATGAAAATAGCCTCCTAAATTTCAGAATATTTTACCCTTAAAAGACAACTTTCATATAATTTGTTCCCATTGTAGAAGTGAGAGAACTTAGGCTCATAGACATGAAACAGCTTCTCCATGGTCACTCAATAGTTTGGATATTATAATACATGAATATGTATGATATATATATTTGGTTATATTACATAAAATAACATGTTAGGATATAAACATAAGTGGTCCTTTTTCCTCCAACACTACTTGATTAATGAATAAAAATTCACAGTTGTAGCAGAGTCTTTTCCCCCTTCTGCATACAGGGCAGGGTTTATGCTTTCACTGAAATCTGAGAAATAAAAGATAATAGTAGCCCAGGGGGCTGATTTTGACATGTTGTATAGGATAGACATTTCTATTAATATTTACCATGGAATAATATGTACTCACAAACTTTCTCTGGCTCACCCTCCCTTCCATCACCCTACTAGTTTCCTTCTGTGCTTAACAGTTCAGATTACTTTTGGGATAATTATCTGAAATAGGACAGAGATAATTCAACCAGCCCTCCTCTCCACCCTACTCCTAGAGCTGAAATGAGACTCAATATTAGACACTAATTCTTATTTCTCAGGAAGAACAGAATGAAACATTCCATTTGCCAACAGTGTCCACATTGATTAATCTGCGCTCATGTTGTGGTTAGGTCTGCAGAAAAGCATGTGGCCATATTTGCATAATAGTTTGCAAACTTCTCCTACTCCTCAGTGGGTGCATATTTACACCACAGGTTTCATGCAGCTGAGATGCATACTCTCCAGAGTGACAGCAGAAGAGCTGCAATCATTCATGTAGGGCAATTTTGTTCTACAAGGGGCAACAGAAAGACCTAGCTCCTTCATTTGACTACATTCCAAGTAAGGGCCATTATTGTGGTGTCTTCTGGTTGATGAAGAGGGCTGACATTTGTTGAATGCCCAAAGATTTAATAAACTCATTTACATTGTCGAACAAATGGACAAAAAAGCAAAGCAGGTGTTATGTGTCTTGTTGAATGACTGAGGAAATCATGGCTTAAAGACGTTAAATAATTTGTCAGTGTCAAACAGCTACTATGTGTTGAACCAAGACTTGAGTTCAGATCAAACTCCTAAATATTTATACTACATCTCAATGCCAATCTTTTTTTTTTTTTTCTAAACCCATACGTGCTTTTATGGAAGAGAAGAGGGGCTGGAGGAGTTATCATTTGCAGTCTCTGCCTAAGAGTACGCTTGCAGAATAAATATTCAATAAACACAGCACTGGAAAGTTTTAAAGGAAGTTCATATTTTGGGGATGCATACATTTATTAAGCACTCATAATGTTTCTATGCATTCCTACAATACATAGCAGCAAATTGTCATCTCTCGATGCTGTTATTGGGAGCACTTGGGTTCTCTGGGAGCAGAATACAAATAAACAAACAAAACAAAACAAATACAAAGTACCAAAAAATATGTTTTTATTCTGTCCAAGATACACCATGCAAGGGAGAAGTTAACTGACTGGAACTCAGCTGTTGATGTTCATGTTAATATTCTACAAACCTGCTAAGAATATCCTTCCTTTTCAGAGAATTCTTTGCTCAGATTATTCTAAAGTCTGTAAAGAAGGAGGGAGAAAGTTGTAAAGTTCCCATTCTCAAATCGAGCCTGGAAAGTGGCTTGACCCAGTGAGTGGAAGCCAGTGAATGTGATCATGTCAGAACTGGAGAGGAGGGGAGGAAGATGTCTGAGGCCACATTCCTTCTTTAACCCACATCAATTCTTCCGGCTGGATCATGGAGTTATTGAATTTAACTATAAGTAGGAGTAATAAAATCCCAGACCGCAAGAAGACCATTACTGAATAGCTACTCCTTGCACCACCAATACCACTGGCATCACCTATAAACCACCTCAACACCCCTACTCCAACATTTACCCCAATAAGTATATAAACACAATAAAAAAGTAAGGCAGATTAATGAGGTTAGTAAAAACTGCTATAAAGAAAATATAATAAGATGATGTGGTAGTAATTTGGGGTGGGATAAAGGTTACTTTAGCTAGTCTTACCTCGGATAAGGCCTCTTTCTTTTGATGATACTTGGACTTGAATGACTGATTATAAAGAGCTATCCATGAAATCTTCTGGGATAAGAATTTTCTAATAGAGGACTTGGCACGTGCAAAGTCCCTGAGTTGGGTGTAAGTGTAACATATGTGAGAAAAAGAAATAAGACCATTGCAACAAAGGGAGAGAATGAGACTAGGTGAGTACTGAGAAGGGTCATAGGTGACCTGGTAGGTCACGGTGACAACTTAAGATGTATTCCAATTCCATGGGGCTATTGTTGGAAGGATTAAAGAAAGAAGATATAGGATATGACTTACACTTTTAAAAAAGATTGCTGAATAGAAAATGTAGTAAAGCATTGCAAAGGGGAAAACTGGGGAGGACAGCACCCATGACCAAAAGGGAAAAAAAAGAAACATTTATTTAGGAGATGTGCACTGTCATAGTGGGAAAAGTTGGTTGAGACAGCAGGCTGACTGGGGAGTGAAGGATTTACAGTATTTCAGTCCAAGTAGAATGTGTCAAATGAGCCATAGAATTGATGCCATTACCTTCTTTACATGCCATGAAACATTTGTGCTGTGACACATTTGTACCTTAAACCCAGGAATGAATCTACATGGAATTATAACATGTACACAAAAATGTGGCTGGTGGTGTCCATGACTATGCAAATAGAAAACAGGAGAATGATAGATTGAGAGAGTGAGCTATAAAGAGAAAATTTCAGCCACTTCTTTTAATCTTGAAGAGTTTTGGAAGGGATTGTATCCATGTGGGCCTTAGAGAGCCACAGAAATGTCAAACGCAACCAAGATGGAAACATTGGGAAGAAGGAATAAAAAAAGGGAGAAATGAATGGCAAGGAGAATGGGAAGAGAGGTAGAAGAAAGAAGGAAAGAAAAAATCAATATGTATGTGGCAGGGAACAGGATAGAGACCTACAGCAGTAGATTTAAGAATTCCTTTCTCTTTCTAGAATAATGTATTTCAAAGGAACCCTGGATGTCAGAGTTCAGAATACTAATAACAACAATTACCATTTTCCGTGTAATTTTTATGTGAAAGGCATTGTGTTAAGTGTTTCACGTGTCAAATGGGGAAACCGAGACTTTGGGAGGTAAGACAACTTATCCAAAGCCCCACAGCCATTAATTTGTAAATTCAAGATTCCAATACAGATTTGTCTAATCCCAAACTACTTCTCTCACTATAAATTAGTTTTGCCTAATTTTGAACTGTACATAAATAGCATCATACAGCATGAAGTCATTTGTGCCTGGCATATTTCCTCAACATTATGAGATTCAGCATGGTTTTGCATGTTCCTTTTCATTGCTATATAATATCCTACTGTATGACTAACACATTTTAGAGTTGATGGATACTTGGGATATTCCCAGTTTTTATTATTACGAGTCACACTTCTATGAACTCTCCTGTGTGTATCCTTTAGTGATCTTGTTCACTTGTTTTTCTTAGTATATACTTAGCAGTAGAATTGCTGGATCATAGGGTATACATATAATCAGCTGTAGGAGATGCTGCCAAAGAATGTTCCAAAGTGGTTGTACAAAATCCCTTCATTTTTACAGATGGAAAAAGTGAGGTCCTTAGAGAGAAAGGACTTACCAAAAAAGAGAGCAGAGCCTGGACCAGAACCCATATTGCCAACTTTCCAAAGCTTAGTGCTCTTGCCAGCACAATGGCCCACTCCCCTTCCCTCTTCGGAACCATTCAAGTAAGAACTTGCTTATTCATTTCCATTATTGGTCTTCTACCTAAAATGTTTTCCTTCCTCTTCCCTAAAAATCCAGGATAAAATTCTCTAAGCAGAATCAATTTTAAAACGACAAAACGAAACAAAACAGTGTAGCCATTTGTGGAAAGCCTGTCTGATGGGAAAACCAGACAGTTCCTCTGTAGGTCTTCAGTGTACCCTTGAGTCAGCTGGGATTCCTTAGCAAGTTTTGTTATAAAGATGAGTCATTGGCTTTTGACCACACTTGAGAATAAGTATCGTTGCATTAAAGAAGGAGTAGCAGCATTTTCCAAAAATCCTATTTCTCCTCACTCTCTTTTTTCTGGACACCATGATTTCTGTATTCATCTCAAGGTGAGAGAAGCAGCCAATTCCACTAAACAAGCCATAACAAGCCAAATCTCTCATTTAAGCACACTACAATATTCATATATAAACATATATATTTCACAGCCTTACAAAAAGGAACAAAACACAGTGGACAGTTTCATTTCCCAGTTTTTTATTAATTATGGAGAAAACAGATATGCAAGATCCAATGTGTGTGTGTGCGTGCGTGTGTGTGTGTCACTGTGTTTTCATTTTAGAGAACACTCTAGGGTTTATTCACTATTAAAAATCCATACAAAGCAAGTTGATTTTATGGACAAATAGGTAGAGTAAAGTTTTGTAGGATCTCCACCCCTGCTCAATGTCTGATGTTTTAATTTTCCTTCTACTGAAAAGCCTATGTATTTTTCTGCTTTTATTACAATCGCCAAACAAAAAATTTACCCAGTTGTTCTCTCTCTGAATCTCTGATGTTCCCTCTGATCAGTAACATCCGTTTTGTAGTGGAGATATTCTAGAAGAGTAATTTTTATTTGGGAAAACTGATCTAACACGTACCACATTAATTCAGTTGTTTCAGTCTTTCATTCAACAAATAATTCTCAAGCACCTACAATGTGCCAAAGCCCAAGATGCATCGTTATAATAGAATTATATTTTGTGTGTGTGTGAATTTGCTTTGAAGGAGAACATTATTTAATGAAACTCTAGCTCTCTTTGTGATGGCACACTGAGTACCTGTGAAAATATTTCACACATGTGACAGCCACTTACAGGACTGTATTAAGACCGTATTTTAAGTAACTTCCAGTCTCAGTAAGAAAGGGCTGCAACTGATCAGTATTATCTGCTAAGAATAAGTGAGTGGATGAAAGTGTATGTTTGCATCATCATTTAACTGAGTTCTTGCAAAGAGGGATTCAAAAGATCACAGCAGACGGAGATAGAAAAGCCATGAGTGGGTAGTTCAGCAACCACGGATCAGACTGCATGTGTCTAGGAATCCAGAAAAAATTCTCAGCATGTGAAGATATGGAGTTGGGTCTTGGAGGGATTTGGGACATGTTCATCATCATTTTCATTCCATTCCCATTCTATAACTTCCAAGATAAAAACACTTCAGCAAATGCCTGTCTGATCTGCACATTGCAAAGTAGAAATGTGTCAGATTAAAGAAAAAGAGATCTGGATGTCTGTCTATGAGACCTTGGGAAAGTCGCGCCTCACTTTCCTGAAATCAGTTTTCACTTCTGCTAAGAGAGGGATTGGAATTTGATGATCTCTGAAGATGCTTGGAGAAACGTGCCTGCTTCTTTCACACAGCCTGCTAAATAATTGGAATATGGGCTTTGCCTAACACATCATAAGAGTAAGCAGAGTTCCCTCTTTCCAAGAGATGGTCTGTAGAAGTCCTCATGAGCCCCTTTTGGGTGAGGAGGCTGGCCCTGTTCAGCAGATGGACCCAGATTGAAGTCAGGGGTTGGTGAGTCATTTTCAGCACACGTTAGTTATTCAGGTGCATTTGCATTGGACTCTGCAGCTGGGAACTGGCCCCAGAATCAGAGATTGTTTATTTCCATGGACGATGGATGTCCCAGAGCTTGTTGAGAAATAAGAAATTTATAAATTGTTATGTTCTACAGCTGACAGCCTTCTCCCTTCTCTTGATGATCAACAGCCTCTCAGACAGTCCCTTGTTCCATTCTAGAGGAAGGGAATTTGCTGGATTGAACACTGACCAGGCTGTCCTGCCTGGATTGGGAGTTTAATATCGATTTTCTCTTTTTACCTTCATAACAATCCTGTGAGACAGGTATAATTATTCTCATTCTAGAGATGTAAGCATAGAGACCAAGAAAGGGAAAGAGGAGTAGCAAAGTTCCACAGTTAAGAAGTTTGGAGCTAAGATTGAAACCCAGAAGTGCCATGTTCTTTAGCCTGTATTATATAGCTTTCATCCTGGAAAAGATCACATATTCATACATTATTGCATTTTGGGTCTTACGATTACCTTCTGAAATTGAGAGGCAGTATGAAGTTACATCTGAAGGCTGGAGAAATTGCAATGAAACTTAATATTCACATTTTCTTTTCTTTCTGTTCCTTTTTGTGGAGCAAGACCATTACTATGTATGTGTGTAACTTATGGCCAAAAATACAATAGGGTTTAGAAATGTTGGTGGAACTAAACTAAATTAATTTTGTGTCCAACAATAAGATTATTTTAAAGCTTCTGTTGATGTCTATTATTGGAGTAAATTTGAATTATGGTAAAGTATAGAGGCAAGGATATGCTTAGGTGATAAGAAATGATAAAAGAAATACAAAGTAGTCATATCGTGACTGCAACATAGAATTTTTTGAAAATCAAGAATCTCACATTTCCAGTTATTTACAGGAAATAATTAATGAAGTCTTGAGCTAATCTTTGAGAATTAAGTTCAGTGGAAGACTTGCCAGGTTCTAGAAGCCATGGCTCTCAGTAACCTGAATCCTTACACAGCTCTAGGAAATCACGACTTTTCCAAACCAGCTACCTCTAATTACCCCAAGATAGATAGATCTATCACCCATCTACCTAACATTGAAAGTATCTACAATGTTTTTTAGCATTCCCATGATGGAAAAAAGGAGAAAAAGAGGGAAAAGGACAATTTGAGGACAGGCAGTACTAGAACAAGCTTATATGTATTTGGAAATATGGAATGTAACTTTGTGGCAGAAAACTGCTACTGAAGAGGCCCCTGAAGGGAAACAGATGTCTCCACGTCTCTGGCTCAAATGACTGAAAAGATGTGAGCTCTGAGGCAAAGCATTAGCAACAATTGCATTCTGAAAAAATGCCAACCTTGTAACAAGTCTTAATATCAAATAGTGTTTGTCTTCCGTATTTCTTCTTCTTTTCAAACATATTTTGGCTCTTCTAGGTCTTTTGCATTTCCATTTGAATTTTAGAAGCAGTTTGTTAATTTCTACAAAAATTCTTGCTAGAGTTTTTATTGGGATCACATCGTATCCATAGGTCAATTTTGGAAGATAACATTCTAACGATATTGAGCTAAAAAATTGAAGGACACCCTCTGTGTATGTTTAGAGCGTTCTCTCTGCTACTCTGTACTGGGAATTCTAGCCACCTCGGTCTTCTGGGATTCTCAGCTCCATCTCCTCAACTCAGGGAGTCTTTTTGGCTCAGACTGTGTTCCATTTCCTGCTGCTATGCCTGGAAACTCTCTCAAGGTGGCAAGCTGTGACAACTGGAGGGTTCACCTTATGTGTATCCTGTCTCTGAAAGACCACTGTCCTGTGTTGTCTGATGTCTTCAAAACCATTAGTTCATATACTTTGTTTGTTTTTTCATTTCAGTGAGATAAGGTCAATATGATCTCTCTTACACCTTGGTAGGAAACCAAAGTCAGTAAATTATCTTTTAATGAAATTTAATAAAATAGGGTAAACTATTCTATTGATATATGTATTTACTAAGTCCAATGTTTTGCGTTCCTTTGTATTCCTTCCTTTCTGGTATTATTTTCTGTCTGCTTGCCTTCAATTTTTTAAAACATTACTTCTAGAGGTAGTTGGCTAGAGATGAGTTCTTTCAGCTTTCTTTTTATCTGTAAAGTTCTTTATTTTGCTTTAATTTTTAAAATATTTTTACTGATTATAAAATTCTAGATTGAAGATTGACCATTTTTTCATTCATATCCTTTAATAATGTTGCTTGGTTGTGTTCTGAGTTCCATTTTTCCTGATGAGTAGTCAGCATTATTCTTATCTTTGACCTTCTGTACATACTGTGTTTTTTAATTTGTCAGCTCTTAAGATTTTTCAAGAATGTTTTAAGAAATTTGATTATGATATGCCTTAGTGTAGTTTTCTTTATGTTTCTTCTCCTAGAGGTTTTTTGTGTTTCTCAGATAAGTGGGTTTATAGTTTTCATCAAATGTACATAATTTTCAGTCACTATTTCTCCAAATACTTTCTTTTGTTAACCCTCTTCTCTATCCTCTCCTTTGGGGACTCCAATTACACGTATATTCAGTTGCTGCCAGTTGTTCCATAGCTCCATAATTATGATGGTATCTGTCATTTTTAAGCCTTTAAAGCTACCCCTTTTGTGGTTAGTAAGTACCTTGTGGGGAAATACTTTGAAGTTATTCAAATGTTCTGTTTCTCATCATTGCTAACTGTAGTATCAATTGATGCATACAATAATTATTACAATGGTTTTTGGCAAATGGTAATTTCCTATTTCCCTCATTCCTTTTTACATTTACTAAATGTAATTCTATGTGATAGGCAGAATAATGACCCCTCCCCTCAAAGATGTTTACATACTAAACTCCAGACACTATGAATACATAATGTTACATGGCAAGGAAGAAATAAGATTGCAGATGGGGGCTGGCCCCGTGGCCGAGTGGTTAAGCTCACGCGCTCGGCTGCAGGCGGCCCAGTGTTTCATCAGTTCGAATCCTGGGCGCGGACATGGCACTGCTCGTCAGACCACGCTGAGGCAGCGTCCTACATGCCACAACTAGAGGAACCCACAACGAAGAATACACAACTATGTACCGGGGGGCTTTGGGGAGAAAAAGGAAAAAATAAAATCTTTAAAAAAAAAAAAGATTGCAGATGGAATTATGGTTGCTAATCAGCTGACTTTAAAGTAAAGAAATTCTCCTGAATTATCAAGGAGGTCCAATGTAATGACAAAGGTCCTTTAAATGGGAAAGAAGGATGTGGAAGAGTTAGCGTCAGGGTCACATGATGTGAGAAAGATTCTATGGGCCATTTCTGACTTCAAGGATGTGGGGAGGTAGAAGGCACAAGCCTAGGAAGGCAAGAAGTCTGTAGAAGTTGGAAAAAGCAAGAAAATGAAGCATCCAGAAAAGAATGCATTCCTTTCAACACCTTGACTTTAGCCCACTGAAACCCATTTCAGACTTCTGATCTCAAAATTGTCATTTTTTAAAAAAATTTAAAATAAATTTATGTTCTTGTAATCCATTAGATTAGTGGTACTTTGTTACAGTAGCAAAAGAAAACTAATACATTATACCATAAAGAAGAGTGATCATTTCTGTCCATTATTTATTGACTCATTCATTCATTCCCTTGCTCATTTATTATATCAGTATGGACTTGTGGATATTTATTTTACGTTTTATAATTCAACACTACCATTTTCTATTTTGTTGCTTGAGTCATTCCTGAGCTGACCATGAGGAATTTCTTCAAATTGACTCGTATTTCCTTTCAATATGTCTCCATCATTTGATGGAGCACTTTCTCCCTCTCCAGTTCTTGCACTCTTAAGCCAACATTATATTGACCTCCATGAAGCAGATTTTACATATTTAGTTGCTTCTGAGCATTACTGGTGAAATTGATGCTGCCAAAAAAAATAGCATAGTCCATAAAAAGGAAAGATATTAAAAACCACATAAATTTTCACATCTTTAAAAGTTTGATTAAGGATATTCATAGTCATTCATCCCTAATGTTTGGAATTGACATAAAAGGCAACCATATGAGTTCCTGAAATGTCCTTACTTCACAAGTGGGATTGACATCTTATACCATAATTTCATCTCATATTTCCTTCATGTCATCATTTACTTATGCCTTTACCCTAAAAGGAAATCAGAATAAACGAGTCCAACACTGATAAAAACTCATCATAGCCAAAGCTTGAACTTAAAAACAAATAAATCAGTAAGTATTAACCATACAGTCCAAAGTATTTTTGCTTCATTAAAATGTACCTTTTAAAGATTCAGTTAAATATGTATTTAGAGTTTATTAATGACTTGAGAAGTTGAAATATTAGAGGCCACTAAAAATTTTTTAAAACATCTATGATTCATCTTTCCAATTAAAATGTATGTAAATGAGAACATGACATTTGATTTACAAATGACTTCTCAGAAATACAGCTGTTGTACTGAACAAGGCTTACTTGCAGATCGGAGAAAAATATATACTGACAGCTCAGGGATAGGACTCTGGTGAACTGTAACTTTTGTAGGCTGCCCTCATTAGTTTTTATGCTCTTAAGTAATGATTTATAGATTATTAGGTTGTAATTCTTTGACTATCCCTTTGACAAAATAAGTAGCCCTCCAGGTTTTCCAAAACTCTCACTCAAAAATCTAACTCAGTGGTGTTTTAGGTATTTAAATAAGAGGTGACATCATTGATCTATAGAGAAACATTCTAAGGCAAAGCACTGGTACTTTCTTGGATAAAAAATGAAAAATAGAGAAAACAGGTCCTTGAATAAGATGAGAAACAGACAAAGCAGGCCGGGCAACCACTCTGTGAGTTAGGGAAAGCTCCAGAAGGCAAACCCAACTCTGAAGATTACAACTTCAGTGCTTTTTACCTTACTACAGCTGAAGAGAGAGGTGGGAAAATATCACAGGATTTGGGAGGAGATAACATTTCAGGTGGGTCTTAAAGGATAGGTAGAGTTCTGTCTGGCTGACAAGGGCAGCATGGAAGAGGGAGCAGAGGCAGGAGCTTGATATTCCACACAGAAAGTCAATGTGGAGCAAAAGCACAGAAATGGAAGCTTTGGGCACTTAATTCAGTCTGACAAGAGTGATGCCAGAAAAAGAACGATGAAAAATTGGAATTGTAGACTAAAGTTAGATTGTGTCAATCCTTGAAGGACATCCTCAGGGTGGACTGCATTGCTTGCCTTCCCAGAATCTACTGTACCTCTCCACAATGATTCATGTTGTTTGGCTAGAAATGCCTTTAACTCACACTCCAGGGGTTGGTCCCGATTCCTCTAAACAACAAATTACGGTAAGCCCAGATACCTTCCCAGAGTGCTCAAATCAGAGATGATGTTGAACTCAAACCTAAGGCAATCAGCTCATGACATCTCCATAGACCCAGTGACTGCTTCAGAGGTGGGTCCACAGCTTAAGATGGAGCAACTGGAAGAAATCCTTGACTTGTCTGTGTGTCTCTGTATCTGGATGGTGTGGTGGAGATAGGATACCTAAGACTGCTTTAAGCCTTGTGCCAGCATGAAAGAAGCCAATTAGAGAATAAGACTGACATTTGGAGGGGAATCAGGAGAGTAACAGAGGAACAGAGTTAAAGTCCTGACCAAATTGCTCCCAAATGGCAAATCACCTCTGGATTTTTCAGATAGGTCAAAAAATATATTCTTATTATCTTTTAATGTGATATGAATTTGTGATTATTTCTTGCAATGAAAGGTGTCCTGACAGACTTATTATTCAGAAAATAAGGCATCTTTGAAGGTTTTCAAACACAAATAAAGAGTAATCAGTGTGGTGTTTTAGGAAGAACATTCTGATATCTCAGTGGAAGCTGGACTGGAGCAGGCAAGTTTAGAAGCAGAGAGACAGAGCATTGGAGATGTTATCACCCTATTTTGGATGGGAGATGAATTCTAACTTCAGGTACGGCAGTATTAATATGGAAATACAGAGAAATTGAGAAGTATTACCAGAGTTGAATTGAAGAGTCTCTTCAATGTTGACAGCTAGGTGAGAAATATTATTTTACCTATAATTTATGCTCTGTTTATTTTCCTCCATAAGTGATGGAGTATCCTAACGTGAATTTCCAAGTAAGCTATACATAATTATTGTTGTTTATGTAAACTTGGCATGGAAGTAATAATACCTGGAACTCCATTATTTTAGACAATCCTTTGTTCTTTTCCTGGGGTCCAATTGTGGTGGAGTAGCAACCATAGGAGTGAGAGGGTAGGGGGAAGAAAAAGAAAGACAGAGATGGAAGGAGAGATGATGGGTAGAGAGAGGATCCAGAGTTGGTGGCTTCCAGAAACATACTGATCCCAAATCGCCTAACTAAGAGAGAAACAACAAAAACAACAAAATGGAGTGGAAAAAATAATAATGGCATGGTGAAGATGAGATAAAAATATGTAATAATAATAATGGTGATAATCATGATACTGTAGGGGAGGAAAAGGATTCCTCTACCCGTTCTAGGTCCTTCTGGCTGGGCTACAAATTAAATTGACACGAGATGGAATAAGAGGAGAAGTTGTAACAAAGCTTTGTAACACGCATACATTGGAAAGACCCAGGAAAACTGGGTAACTCACCAAAATGACTGAAGCCACCACCTTAAATACAACCTTCAGCTAAAGACAAAGGAGAATGTTGGGGGTAGTGGATTGGGGCTTTAAAGGGGAGGAAGTCAATTTACATGGAAATGGAAAAGCGAAAGTTTGGTAAACAGAACTTTGACAAGAATGGGCTTAGCAAGGACCTTCACACTCTACTGATACCCAGAGATATCTATGGTGATGGCCTGTCCTGTGTACAGGCCTTTTATCTTAAATTTCTTTCAGGCACTTAGAGGGGGACGTGAAAGTTTCTTTTAAAATCTTTTGTTCTTAAAAATAAACCCAAGAGACACATTTTTGGGTGGCCAATTCTGATGCCCCACAATAAAGCTAACAAAGCGACAATATTTATCAAGAAGTTACCACATGTTAGCCAGCGTGTAAACAATTTACATGCTCTATCTTATTCAACCTTTACATTCACCCTATGAACTAGATGATAACAGCCTTAAAATGGTTAAGTAACTTGCTCAAGACCAAACGGCCATGAAGAGTTGGAGCTGGTGTTGAAAACAAGTGTGTCTGATCATACTGTTGTAGAAACCAGATTTTTAGAAAA
The DNA here is from genome assembly GCF_037783145.1 of Equus przewalskii. NCBI lineage: Eukaryota > Metazoa > Chordata > Mammalia > Perissodactyla > Equidae > Equus > Equus przewalskii. Next base: position 20,213,413 of record NC_091856.1, on the reverse strand, counting down.
TACCACCCAGGTCTTTATCTCCTTAGTTGAGTCTCTCACCAATGACACATCAGCTCCAAACTTATAACATTTTCCTCCCTTGTGCTCGCCTCCTCTACCCATTCCTCTTTCCTTAGCTTTCCTCCACATCTCCTTTCAAAAGGCTAGATTTAGCATGGAGATTCCAACTTCAAATGCTCTCCAAAGACATCATTGGCACCCATGCAAGAACTTTGTTGGTGAAAGGGAGTGAATGAAAGCAAGACAAGAAATGGTCAAGGAGAGAACAGGCCAGACAAACCAATGTCCTTCCACAGGCACTCAAGTAATTAAAATAAAAACAATTACTCATATCCATAAAGCAGGTCAGCACATTTTTTCACAGAACAAGGGAAATGCACAACTCCTAAGAGGCAGTGATATAAATATTTCAGCTGATAGTACATCCAGGACCAAGAAGGTAAAATAAACTAGATTTAAACAAACAATTTGACACAGAACTGCAAAAGGCATTGTGAAATTCTGCAAAATTGCAGATCCGATTTCCCTGGAATATACTTCGGCCTAGCAAAACCTTGACAATTATTCATGTTGGAGGACTAGGCAGAAATGCAGACAATGGGAAAACAAACACTCAGTCATCGGGTTTCAGAATGCCGTGGTCTCCAGAAAATGCCTATGCTTGTCTCTTTTTCCCTGAAGCCTGGAGCTGGCCTCCTGATACCTGTATCTCCCAATACGTATCTGGCCACTAAAAATAAAATGTGGGTTCATGAGAGAGAGGGTAGAAAGAGTCACTGGTTGCAATAGCTTTTGCCTTCCTATTGGCCAGAAGGAGGTCTCTGCATCTTTGGACTTCATGCTGAGTTTCTTTCAGGTTTTCTTTGTTGAGAAGTTACCATTTTCCAGGTCCACAGCCACTCAATGCTGTTTGTTTTTCTCTTAAATGAGACCCTGAGTTACGAAGTTGTGTTCTTCGCTCTCTACTGGCCAAACATTCAGATTATGATTCTGAAATCTCAGATCTGATTCACACCACTGCTTGGCATCCTTCTATAACCTCCCAGTGTCTTCAGGGCAAAGTCCAAATTTCTGAGCCTGGCACAAAAAGTTCTCGTGCTCTATCCCTGCTTAAGTCTTCAAACTCATTTCCCAGAACTTTGTGGACATTATCAGCTGGCTGGATTGTTGTACCCCTGGCTCATTGTTGTGACTGATTTCCAACCTAGCACACGTCTTTACTCTTCCACCTTTGTCCAGCTGGCCACTTCTCTCTAACGCTTTAGCCTGAGTTCAAGAATTGCTTTGTGGAAACTTTTCTCATTCTCATAGGCAGACCTTGGAACTGTTTTGTATATACACGATTTCAGGTTGTTCATACCTCCACTCATCCCTCGGGATACTCTATCATTCCTTTCTACTTACAAGTCAATTTATTCCCCAATGCTACGCCTCCCAGGGCAAAGGCTGTCTGTGTGTTATTCTTTACTGTGGTCCTAGGGCTCTGCATTCTGCTTAATGCAAAATCAGGGCTCAGAAAATAGTTGTTGGCTTCAGAAGCTTTAAGTCTGACTTCACTTTTCTGATAATTGGAACTTTTTAAATTCACTTTTCATTCATTCATTGAGTAAATGTTTATTGAGCTTCTCTCATGGGCCAGCCTTCATGCTAGGTACTGAGGACACAATGGTGAGTGAAAAAAACAAGGCCCCTGTTCTTATGAAGTATACTGGCTGGAGGAGGAGTCAAAAATTATTCCAATAATACCAGTGATGAATGTACAGCTACAAATGAAGCCCCGGAGGAAAGGCTGTTATTACAACACTGTGATTGGTAGATTAGTGTTGGTTCCATGGAAGAAGTGATGATGACACATAGATACCAGCAATGATTAGACATTGATAATTTGGGGCCTGGGAGAGGGAGCTTATTTCAGAGAAAGGATTTGGAGAGGTCAGAAGTTTTGTGATGAGAGGGAGTATGGTTCATTTGAATGAACACAGTGATGGGGAAGAAACATCTAGACCAGAGGTTCTCAACTGGGGGCAGTTTTACTCCCCCAGGGGACATGTGGTAATCTGGAGAAATTTTTAATTGTCATAACCAACAGTGAGTACTATCTAGTGGGTTGAGAGCAGAGATGCTACTAAGTATTTTAGAATGCTCAGGATAGCCCCAAAGAATTATCCAGTCCAACAAGTCAATAGTGCCAATGCTGAGACAGTTAAATGTAGTAGAATCTGGTATCAAATGAGACTGAGGAGACAGACATGGGCAGGCTATGAAAGTCTTTGTAGCCCATGTAAAATAGTTTGGTCTTTAAGAATAATAGGGAGCTTTTAAAGGATTGAGGATAGAGAGATGGCATTGTATGGTTTCGTTTTATTAAAAATCACCCAGGCTACAGTATGGAGACGCATTGGATGTCTGTCTGATCTTGGATCAGAGAGGAACAAGAATAGATAGGAGAGAACAGTTAACAGATTTCTGAGTATCCAGGCAGGATAAAATGTTTTGGACCAGATTTGCCTCCACTGTAACTGTTACCATCCATTTCAGTTCTTCCACTGCTCCTATAACTCATTATTTCTCTTATTTATATTTATTTCTTATTTTTCATTCACATCCCATCCTCAAGAGTGATGCCTGTTCAGAAGGACCACCATGCCTAAAAGATATTGTGGAATATCTTATAGCTGGAAAAAAATATTTAATGTCAGATAGTCTAAATTCTAGTCTGATGCTCAAATACTTTGAATGCTAACAACCATGGGGAGTTTAATATTTCCCAAAGCAGCTGTATCCTTTGGAAGGACACAATTTACACCACATTCTTGCCAACCAGTGGTTTACAGGAAGCAGAGGAGATGTCTTCACATAGCATCTAAATTGTTTCATGAGACATCACCCAGCTATCTCTCCATCCTTCAAAAATTCTCCGTGTTCTTCAACTCTGAGCACTGGCACTAACTTGTACCTCTCTTAACATGTCATCCTGTTTCACTGCTCTGTAGTTTGCATATGCTTTCCCTCTGCCAGGAATGCCCTCAATCTGCTAACCATGTCTGTGTGGTAAACTATGAAACATCCTCCACAATGGTACTTGGTCATGGCCTACTCTGAATAACTTCACCAGAAACCTTCTGTTAATTAACCTGTACCACTGTCCATTGCATACAATTATCAAAGGAGAATGTGAGTTCCTGGAAAGCAGAATGTTTTTCTTGTTCACCTCTAGTTCTCAGTGCTATTCACATAGGCTTAGTCACTTGATAGCAATTTCTAGACCTGGCATGGGCGAAGAAAGGCTCCTTCCTCCTTTGTTCCTTTGACCTAGGAAGTTTCTCCTAATTCTGCCTCTCAGTCATACTTGCTTCTTTGTTACCGACAACAAGAATTGGCCTCTCACTCCTAATGTAGAAGGTTGCCTCTACTTGTCTCATGGAACTTCATGCTCTGGATGGTCACTATTTTCTGGAAGACATGTCATCTGGGTCTCAGGCTTCAGTTCCCCTTTGATTTATAGCCTCCTTCCAGCTCACATCTGACTCCTGAGATCCCTGTGTACAGCTCACATTCTGGAGTTTCTTGAGCAATAGACTAAATGAACTCAGAATTTTGGAGAGATTCTTATTTCTCTCGGTTTGCATTTTGCTATCTACAAAACAGAAAAGAGTGGTGTGTGTTCCTGGATTATTTCTCAATAAGGTCTGTTCAAAAAGTTATTTGGTGAGAATTTCTAAGGACTCAAGCCCACTGAGATCTACTGGATCAAAATCTGCATGCGTGGGAGTTAAGCATTTGTATTTGGAGAAGCGTTTCCAAGTCATGCTGGTCGTCAACCCTGGCAGAAAGCCACCAAACAAGAGTGTTTCCAAGGTGTCAGTGATGGGCACCTAAGCATAAAACCTCAAAAGTTCTAGAGCTGACTGATGGATAGAGTATTATTTTGAGGGGGCCAGATTTCAGAATTCCCACTTCCTTCAAGTGTCAGATAATCATTGAATATATTCATATGGAGGGTCACTTCTGCAATATTCCACACTGAGCCCAGTCCACCCAGAAGACGCAGCAGTGCTTTAAACTGCTCTGGCTAATGTTTCAAGCTTCTACATACAGCTTGTATTATTTGTTAAAAATTCTATCGTTAGTGAATTATCTTTTCTTATTTGCTTCTCACTCACCTAAATGTGGTACTGTTTCCTACAAGTTTCTCAGATTGCAAAAAATAATTCCAGGGACTGAGAACATACTAAAAAAGTCAAACGCTACTGCTAAGAAAATGGGCAAAGTGCAGCTGAAAAATTATTGAACTCAAACTGAGTTCAAATTCTGTATCCTGTGGTTATTTGCTAAAGTGTTTTGTGGAAAATCAATTTACCTCTGTGGGCTTCAATTTTCCATCTGTAAATATAGTTTACCAGTTCTTAACTAATTGATGAAGCTCAAGGTATTCATGAATTTAGTGAATTTTTAAAATGATTTTATGAATAGTGACGAGTGTGCTTTTTTCACTTCAGCCCTATCTGCAGGAGAAGATCCATAGGTAAAGCTAATTAAATTTAGGGTATCGACGGGGACAATGACCAAAAAGTAAATAAGTTAAACAGTAATGGATAAGTTGTAAGATCTCTTCTTCTATTACATTCTATAGTTACATTGACCTATCTGACTTAATTCAGAAAAATCTAGTATTTTTGGATTTCAGACACATTGTAGCTATGAGTGCATAATGATGAGCAGACTTGGAAATTGTATGGGCATAGTCACTTTGGGGTTTAAATCATCGAGTTTAAACCAAAAGTCATCTTTGGTGCTTAAAATATTCTGTATTTTTGTTCCTATCAGTTCGTGTCACACCATCTATGCTTTTGTTAAGTTTTCCATAACATTTACTAAAGTGATGATAACAGACCAGTATCAACTCAGTAACAGGATGAAGAATTAGTCAAAACAAAAGCTTTCCTTTTGACAGGAATACCACAGTAAGCTTGGAACATTTCCAATTCTTGGAACAGCCTTAAAGATAGCGGGGGTCATGAATTGTTATTCCCTTCTATCCTGAGGGAATCTGGGGTGTAAAGCCACATGCTCAAAGTCACATAGAATAGCAACACTGAAGTAGTTAGTTTCTGACTCCACAGCACTGTTCAGTCTGACAGATCAAGGCCATTTTCTGCATCTTTCCCCATCACAGTTGATAATGTCTCTCAGAAAGGAAAAATGTAACATCTTTTAAGGATTCATTGTGTTATAGGCAAAAGAAGTAACTAATTAATGAAAACAACCTACTTCTAGTCCTTTCTTCTAGTCAGAATCTTGGAAAGTCTAGTTCTGTCTTCTAGATAATCTTTAACCTCTCTGAAGTTCGATCTTACTTAGAAGTGGGAGATGACTATAGTTACCTCTTAGGCTGTTGGAAAGTTCATTTAGGGCAAAGTCAAGTCTTTCTAAAGATTTATCTCCAGCGCTGAGTATGGCACCCTACACATAGCAAGTATTGAGTCAATACTCTTTCTGACTACCTCCTTTCCCCATCCTCATTGACCAGCTGCCTTTAGGAGCCAAAGTCATCTCCAAAATGTCATAGGGTATCAACTGACAGAATATACACTCATGCAATTTTAAAATTTCATCTCCAAATTGTTTTTTCCTCCTGATTCTCTCAACTGTGTTTCTCTCCTAGAGAACTGCTTATCCCCACAGTCATTTCAACCCCTTTGTCTCACGTTCTCTTAGTACTTCCAGCTGTTTTTCCTCATTTCCTATTTGGCATTCACATTCTCCACTGGACCTGAAGGACTCTCCAATTCATTGGTCATTGATTATCTCAGGTCATTAGGCCCAGTCTGTGAAGAGTTTCCCACCTAATCTGGTTTTTGAAAACTCACAGTTACCTTATCTGGGATGAACCCAAGTAGCTCTCATTAGACTCCATCAGAAAGCTAGCAGGAGATAGGAGGAAAACACTTGGGTTTCTTGGCTCATCCAAGACTGACCCCAGTGACTATCCAATCAAAGTGCTTTCTAGCCACATACTTGGAAACCCTGTGAGTCAATTTCTCCCTAGGTATCAACAGATATATGCATAGAGTTGATTAATATTAAAGCCATCATACCATATTTATATTTTTTAATAGTGAAACACATAATGGATGAGTAATAGTGAGTAAAAGATCTTCAGTACCTTTCCAAGAAAGCTGAAAAAAACTACTTTGCTCCAAAATACCAGAACACATGATTTTTTTCTCTATCTTAGATGAACCCAACCCAATTTCTCTATTTTGATTCATTCTTTTCATTTGTTTAATCATCATTCACTTATTTGTTCATTAAAAACATTGAGAGGAGGGGAGATATCTATTTAAACAGACAGTGTACCAGACTTCAGGCGTTTACAAATAAATAAGATACTGTTTTTGTCTCCAAGGAAGACAGACTTAGTGTCTAAAGACAGACATGCACACAAATAAATATCCACACAATGAAATAAGTGTGACAACAGACATGTGTACACCATATGAAGATGGCATTAAGGAGTGAGTGGTTGTTTCTTACAGCAGACTGTAAGGAAGTAGTTCTCATTTAGGTGATTTGATCTGCTTTTTGAAAATGCAATAATTAAATAATGGAAGAAATTGTACTGAAGAAGTCATCTGAGATGTCACCATGAAATAGGGCACATTATAGAGTTCAGACTTGATCTTCTAGAAAATAGGCAGCTACTGGAAAAAATTAAATAGGGTTGAATCCATTTAGCATGCTCACTCTGACAGCCACTGGGGGACACAAATGGGTAGGAAAGATAGAAGAGGCAACAAAGAGGCTGGCCCGGTGGCACAGTGGTTAAGTGCACACGTTCTGCTTCGGCGGCCCAGGGTTCACGAGTTCGGATCCCGGGTGCGGACATAGCACCGCTTGGCATGCCATGCTGTGGTAGGCATCCCACATATAAAGTAGAGGAAGATGGGCACGGATGTTAGCTCAGGGCCAGTCTTCCTCAGCAAAAGGAGGAGGATTGGCAGCAGTTAGCTCAGGGCTAATCTTCCTCAAAAAAAGAAGAGGCAACAAAAATAGTGAAGGGGTAGGAACAATAGCTCAGGTCAGGGATGATGTGTGTCTGAATCAGGGAAATGGCAACAGGAATGAAGAGAAGGTGATGTGTTTTAAAAGCATTTTAAGGTGTAAAAATGATAGGATATGCTCATGAACATATACGAGAAGTGAGTCAAGGAAAAATAGAGTATGGAACCCATACTTAGGACTGAAATGTGGTTCTTAGATATAAGCATGGCTCAGAGTCATATCAAACTGTTTTTATTCTGACAACATTCCCCAAAAGACAAGGTAGTCTATTTTCTGCTCTATAACCCCATATCTTATCCTGCTTTGGTCATAAGTGATCTTTCCAAAATAAAAATTAAAAAAATCCCTCTGGCAGATGACACCCATGTATAAATCACTTCTTGGCCACTCCTTTGCTCTCAGAATTAAGCCCAAGCTCCCTAATATGGATTATACATTGCGTGATTTGGTTTCTGCTTTCCTTTCTAGCCTTATTTCCTCACTATTTCTCCATTCCAATTCCATTTCCTTGTGCACTATGATCCAACCACAGTGTTTGTGCATCCTCTCCCTTTCCCCTATCCCTCAAATGCAGAGTTTATTCCATATCTTCTCTCCCTAGGCCCTTTACATTGACTTCTCAGTTACAACACTTGCCACACTTATTTCTGTTAAAAAATATTCACTAAGCCCAGCACTATACCGGTGGCTAGGGATACATGGATAAATAGCGCCATCTAAGTTGTTACCATCTTATAACTTACTCCCTAGCAGTAAAGGCAAATATTAAACAATCACAGTTGGGTGGGTTATTAAGAAAAATATTTTGTACTTTGAAAGTATAGTTCTTGAGATTAACCAAGCCAAGGGTCGTTTGTACTGGATTATGACATAATATAATATAATCATGGAGAAGGGAGCTTGGGTAAACATTCTTCTTGTGACATAGGTCAATTTAAGGCTAAGGGAATACTAGAACTCAGGGACTACAAATGTCACCACAAATGTCATGATTGAGACTCACCCATTTGAAGCAGGGACAGGAGCTCTGGGAGCCTGTGATATTTTTTATTTATAATAAGAAATATATATTTGATCTTAGTGTCTTTCCTGGCACAGAAAACCCTTGCAATTTCCTGTGATAAGAGCCATAAGGTGTCTTTTGTTATGCGAATGAGGAGACTTTTGGAAAGCACATAGGTGACTAAAGGATGGGGGCTGGTAAAGGATGGGGAGCCAACCAAGTGGTTAGAGGGTTGGAACTTTCAGTACTCCCCACCCCTCAACCTTCTGAGAGGGAAGAAGGGCTGGAGGTTGAATCCATTGCCAATGGTCAATGATTTAATCAATCATGCTATATAATATAGCCTCCATGAAAACCCAAAAGGACAAGGTTCAGAGAGCTTACAGGTTGGTGACACATCCACACTGGGAGGGTCATGGACCTCAACTCCGTGGGAATGGAAGCTCCTGAGCTCAGGACCCTCCTAGATCTGGCTGTATGTCTGTACCCCTTACCATATCAGTTAGTCAATGAAATGGTAAAGGTAAGCAAGTGTTTCCCTGAGTTCTGTGAGCCGCTCTAACAAATTATCTGTGAGCTGCCCAAGGAGGGGGTCATTGGAACCTCCATTCTATAGCCAGCTGGTCAGAAGAACCTGGGCTTTCAGCTGGTGTCTGAAGTGTGTATGTGTGTGCGGTGGAGGGGGCAGTCTTGTGGGAATGAGCCTTTAGCCTGTGGGATCTGACACTATCTCCAGGTAGATAGTTCCAGAATGGAATTAAATAGTAGGACACCCAGGTGATGTCGCAGAGAATTGCTTGGTGTGGGGAAAAGTGTCCTCCACACATTTGGTGACCAGAAGAGTCAGAAGTGAAGTGTTTTATGTGAGTAGTAAAGGAGACTCACGGGGAAGAAACACACAGTAGGGAAGAACTGGGTTTTTCCCTACATAGAAAGGAAAAACTTCAGGTTTTCCCTTTCCAGAGTTCTAAAGCTAGGTCAAAGTTTCTGGGCTGATTGATGTCTGACTTGAGGAAACAGAATTTTGCTCCATGCCCGGCCTGATTGATTGGCATCTAGAAGCTGCTGTAAATTTTGTCCCTATGATGAACTAAGGGTCTGAGTTGCATTTGTTGGTGTAGAATGGACTTTCCAGTGCATTCATACATGGACATGTGGGAAAGACAAATTCAAAGGAAACAATTCAAACTTTGAGAAGGAATCATGGGTACATTGCCAATCTGCCTGTGGCTCTAGCAGAGAAGAAGCTTGCATGAAGATTGTGTGTATCTTAAATTAATGAGTAAATGAATTAATGGATGAGTAAACAAATACATGAACTAGAGAATCAAAGAGTGAAAAAACTATGAAAAAACAGTATAAGTACATAAATGAAAGATCAGTGATTAAGAGTCATGAATGAGTTAATGATAATCAAATACCAGTAAGTTGATACATGAGTATGTGAATGAAAACATAGGAGAGGAAGAAGTGAATAAAAAAGTAAATGAATATGTGATTGACTAAATGAATATACACAACAAACATATTAAAATCAAGTTTTCAAGAATAAAAGAATACAAATCCCACATTTTGTAGGAATTAGGACTCAGACAAAGGATTAGACTTTTCTGTGTCTACAAAGTCAAAGACGCTGAAGCGAGCTCCCACTTCAAGAACAGTTTAGTTCTGTGACTGTCTGAGGTTTGACCGTTCTATTGCTCCTGAGACTGGAATTTGGGGCCTTCAACAAGATAGCCTGGACTTAATGGGAAGATCTATTCTCCTACTTGGCTCTGCTGGAATGAGAAAAATGTCGGGAGCTGGGGTCTGGCTGTTACCAGGAAAGACCAGGTGGGCAGCGCAGCATCCCACAAGGTATTAGATTCATACAACTTAACTTGCAAATGTACCAAGGTCTGTTTTTTAAGCCAAGAAATCTGCTTGTTTCAATATGAAGTGAAGTGCCTTATTAAAATAAATATATTTTTTTCTCAAACTCTCCCAGAGATGGAGCTATAAACCCACTGCCTTGGTATTAATTTGCACTGAGAAATAGAACTGCCAAGGTAACTGCAATATTCTCATGCAGGATAGAGACTCTCAAATGTGGTCTTCAGGCATCCACTTCATTGTCTCTGGGATATGTGATAAAAATGCCCCTATGGAGTCAGGATATTTGGAAGTATCATCAATAGTCCTACATTTGAGAACTATTGATGTAGGCCCACCTCTTTGGCCAGGTAAGTTGTAACTGGAACATCTACATTGTTTACATTCTTAAGAAATGGTCCTCAGCTAAGAGAGCTTGGAAGCCCCACTGTACAGAACCCTTTCAATGGGAGGTCTGTTGATCAATATGCTGTCTTCCTTGAGAGGTTCTTGAATGCATAAGTTCCCTTCTATTCGTTTCCATTGATAGCCTTACTCATCCTTGCTCCGGCCTGGAAATTTTACTGTCCTGTTTTGGTAGATTTTGTTTGCTTGTTTGTTTTACTCTGGGGCATTCAAACATGGGAGCTCTAAAATTTAATCTCTTCTTTCTAGTGTTTTAGTGGTTATGTTAAAAATTACATTCATAATTAACAACGTCCTCACTTAACAGCTAGTTTTATTCCCACATTGAACAATATATGGACTTTAAAATGCTTTTACTCTTCTTACTCCTCTCCAATGCATGTGTTATTGTTGTCCAGTATTTAAGCTGCATCTCTGCTGCTTTTCATTTTTTAACCTCAAGTTAAACACTATCATTTTTTTCAGATAGTCAGTGTTTGTTTGAGTATGCCCAAATGTTTGCTGTTTCTTTTCATCCTTGATATTATTACTTGGATTATTTTTTTTTCCATAAATACATCTATAAATTTCTTTCATGAGAATTATTCATAAGCTATTTATTGTTTATTTATATAAAAATGTCTTTATGTCAGCCTCATTCTTAAAAGATAGTTTTGAGGGCAATACAATCCAATCAATTTTTTTCAACACTATGGAAGTATTTTACCATCTTCATCAATTACTGTAGTTCTAGCTGATTTCTATTTCTTTTGTCATTATAATTTAAGTGCCATCATCCATACATTTATTTTGATTTGATTTGTTTAAGAAGTATTTTGATTGAAGCAGTCTACTACATTGGAAGAAGCTTAGGATTTGGTTACATAACCTATTTGATCTTGTTTGCTGTCTCTGCAAACTAGAGCTGTTACTATCTTTTTGATAGAGTTGTCAGAGTTAAATTAGGTGAGCTAGAGTGGGTAAAATGGGGGCCTTTGGTAGTTCGTCAACTGGTTGTATTTACTACTAGAGAATCTTGTGTATTTCATTATAATTATTTCATAATGTCTTTGCAGGGGTGAGTTCATGGAAGGTGGTCAACAAACACGCAATGATTCAGTATTCAAGGAATCTCGAGTTGGTACAAACATATAAGCAATTTCAACTCTGAAGTGGCTAGACATTCCAGATGCACTGACATAGAGCAAGAAGATGGGTAAGAATGATCCATGAAATGCTCAAAACACTGTAAAACCTGGCCTTTTTGAGTAAGGACATTTGTCAGCTATTGGCTAACCTTTGGCATGGAAAATTACCCAGGAGTCCTCTCAAAAACACTACGTGAATACATTAGGCTATGTTACAAATAGTAGATAAAATAAACATGCTGGTATTTTTCTGAGGGCTTTTTTATGCTTTCATAAATCACAACATACCTTTATTGTTTTTAAATTTAGCAAGTGTAACTCCCCTTGGCTTTGGAGGATGATGATGTAATGGTAGTGATTAATACTATAATTATAGCTTAAATTTCTACAATTTGGAAACTGTAATGGTTTACAAAGTCTTGGCTTGCTATCATCTACAGATATTCTGACTACCACATACTTCAAAGAACTATAAAGGTAGAAACCAGTTTCTAATAACTGTGCTTCAATGAGGGCCAGAAACAGAAGAGTCAACTTAACCCAAAAGGAACTGGACGCCAGAATTTTGGAGTCAAGATATAATCACCTTTGGACTCCCAGTTTTAGGAAGGATAATTCTCTGCACTTGTAAAACGTAGAGACGCATATATTTAAGGATTGGAAAAGGCTCATGGAAATAATGCTATTCCAATCCCTCTTCTCACAAATGAACGAAGTGAGACTTGATGAAGAAAATAGACTTTTCAAAACTTTACAATAAATTAGTGGCAAAGCTGGAGGTGGAGCCTAGGTAATCTTATTGTCTTCCTGTTGAGAGTTCTTGATTACTCTGGATTTCACAGAAAGAACCCTCTCACTGACTATGCTCTTTGAAGACTGGTGTAAAGGATTGGAAAAATCATAGATTCAGCTCACATTGACCAGGGCTTGCAATATACATCAGAAACAATATACACACTGGGAACCAGAGATGACTTGAACATAGACTCTGCCCTGGCAGATTGGAATAATAATAGCTGAATACATTGGACATTATATGCTGAACAGCATTCAAGTGCTTTACACACACACACATACACACACACACACACATACAAGTATACGTATATATATATCCATTTATGTTTACAACTACCCCAAAAAGGTGAGGCACACATTGAATACTCAAAGCACATTTTCAGAATTAAATAATATTATATCATTTCAATTAAACATTTATTTTGAGATAACTGTAGATTCACATGTACTTGTAAGAAATAATGCAGAGAGATTCTGTGTACTATTTATCTAGTCTCCCTCAATGAGAGCATCTTGCCATACTACAACCAGGAAACTGACTTGATATAATCCAACTATATCGTTCAGATTTCCAAAGTTTTATAAGTACTTACTTGTGTGTGTATACATGTGTGTGTATTTAGCTCTATGTAATTTTATCACATATGAACGTTTGTGTATCCACCACCCATCAAAAAATAGCAGTTTTATCACCATGTGTCCCTTATATTGGCCTTTAATAAACACATCCACCTCTCTCCTTCCACCACCATCTCCATCCCTACTCTCTGGAAACCACTAATCAGTTTTTCATGTGCTTAATTTTCCCACTCAAAAATGTTACATAAATGGAATCATACAGTTATACTGTGTGATAGCCTATTGGGATTAGCTTTTTTTTCACTTTGAGATTCATCCAAGTTGTATAAACAGTTAATTTTTTTATTGCTGAGTAATACTCCATGGTATGGATGTACCACAGTTTGTTTAACCATTCCCCATCAAAGGACATCTGGATTGTTTCTTGTTTTTGGCTATTACAAATAAAGCTGTTATGAATACTCGTGTACAGTTTTTTATGTGGACATAAGTTTTCACTCTCAGACATAAATGCCCAAAAGTACAACTGCTGGGTCATATGGTAATTGCATGTTTAGTTTAATAAGAAACTGCCAAACTCTTTTCCAGAGTAGCTGTGTCTTTTCAGATTTTCACCAGCCATGTCTGAGAGATCAGTTTCTCCACATTCTCACCAGCATTTGATATTTATTATACTGTTTTTGATAATGTAACTGAGACACAGGACAGGCAAGTAACTCCAATTATTCATTCAACAAGTATTTGTTGAGCTGAACACTATTCTATGTGCTAAGGATACAGCTGCAAATAAAAGAAAAATCTCTGGCCTTGTGGAACACATTCTAATGAGGAAGGCGGGCAATTCATACAAGAAAGGCAAATAGTAAAAACTGCAGTATGTTACATAATGGCGAGCTGTAAAGACAATAACTGAGTAGGAAAAGAGAAGTAGGACATTTTTGGATAGTATCTTAGAAAGGGTTGCCTGTGAAGGTGACTTTTAGTAAAAGCCAGAGGAAGTAAGAAGACCAGCCTTCTGCACATCTGCAAGAAGTACATACGAGGCAGGGAGAACAAGTACATAGCCCTGATGCTTGGACTCACCTTGGTGACTTTGAGGACCTCGAGGGTCTCCAGAGGCTGGAGTGAGGTGATGTGGTATGGGAGGTAATAGATGGACAGATCACTTAAGGCCACGTGGGTTTTGGGAATGCTTCTCCATATTCCCACCATAAGAAGCTTTGCCATAAACATCTTTGCCACAAGCAGTTTTGCAGCATAACTAATTGAACGTAAGGCAATTTTTCCATAAAGTGAAAAATATGAGAGGGATCTTAAAGAGGACATAATGGAAAGTGACAAATTAATAGTAATATTTAAAAGAGTTTGTCGCAAAATATGAAAATACAAAACATATTTGAAGACATGTAAAATGTGTGTAGACATGGCAAATACAGTGCAAATATCTGATTTTATTTCGTGTCATTTGTCTTCCAAGTCTTTCATTCATAGTATCATACTTTTCAGGCTTGTTGATTCGTCTCCTCCTTGGGCATCACACTTCTTTCTTTTTCACTCAAATGTCTTCATTCATGAAGAGAAGTATCAGTTTCCAAACAGGTGCGTATTTGTAACTGAGCTTTGCATTGCATTGTGACTGCAAGGATTTGAAAACTGGCGTGGATAGTTTTCTAGGATAGTATGTACTCTGGCTGGACATTCTTATTATTTCATGCTTGTAGTAACTTTTATCACCAAAATGAGATGAAGCTATCAACCAGTTATTATCTTTTTTATGACAAAATTGCTTTATGGACAGTTAGTTATTTGGCAAAAATGTTTGCAGCAAAAATGTTTACGGCAGATCTGCTATGGCGAGAATACCAGACACATTTGAGAATAACTTTAGGTTTTACTCTGAATGAGACTGAGAGCCTCCAGTGGGTTTGGGGCACAGGAATAGCTTCATAAAACTGTGTTTTTACAGGCTCATGTTGGCATTTTTATTGAACATCCCATAACTAAGAAGCAGAAGAACCTGGAAGACCTCAGGCTCAAGTAGAGAAGAGGCAAACAGCATTAAATAACAGTACCACATGGTAAATGACCCTCTGGAGAGGTTATGAACAAGCTGAAGGAAAGAGGAGGAAGGGACCACCCCTACTTCCCTTTGCCTCCCATCTTCCTACTCATCAACTTTCAAGTGGGGACCAAAAGCAGCTGGAGATCATCACTTCCCATCTCTCTCCTCCGTCATTTTCCTGGATCCCACTTCTCTCTGCCTCTCAACTCTCTTCTCTTTTATTCTATCCTTTTTCTAGATCTTTTCTTTAAAGAAACAAGGTTAAGGGAAATCTGTAAATCTTTACTCTAAAGGAGACTCTCTCTTGCCTTTCTCCTTCTGATAACTATTAAAACGATAATATGATAAAATGATAACATGAATGTATCGCTAACTTCTCCCACTGCCAACTCTAGAGGCTCAGAGAACACCTCCTGTTACTATTTTCCCATTTGTTGTTAACTACAAAGACCCTTTTGCAACCTACTGAGACAGAGACTACTGGACTGTGAAATCAATCAATTAATAATGCCCACCTCACCTACCTCACTGGGGTGTAGTGAAGATCAAAGGAGATAGCATGTGTGAAAGTGTTACTAGATGATCACATGTGAGATTATAATTGACCACTATTTTAAAAATAATTTGTTTACAGTAATTTCAAACTTACAGAAAAGTTGGAGGAAAAAACTGAAGAACTTCTGTACCCTTGGCACATGGCGTATTGGTTTGCTAGGGATGCTGTAACAAAGTACTACAGACCGCATGACTTAAACAGTAGAAACGTGTTGTCTCACAGTTGTGGAGCCTAGAAGTCTGAAATCAAGGTGCAGGCAGAGTTGGTTCCTTCTGAGGGCTGTGAGAAAGGGTCTGTTCCAGTCTTCCCTACCTAGCTTGTAGGGGCCATCTTCTTATGTTTCTTCACGTTGTCATTTCTCTGTGCGTGTCTCTATGTCATTATTTCTCCTCTTGTGTGGATACCAGTCATATTGGATTAGGGCTCACACTAACGACCTCACTTTAACTTGACTACCTCTGTAAAGACCCTATCTCCAAATAAGGTCACACACTGAGTTACTGGGGGTTAGGACTTGAACGTATGAATTTGGAGAGGGAGGACATAATTCTACCTGTAGCACATGGATTCCCCACATTTACTCTCTCCTGTCTTCTCTCTTCTTTCCATGCCCTCATCGTCCTTAGTCTTTTTCCGAATCCTTCGAGAGCTAGAGCAGATATGATGCCCTCATGACTCCTTAATTCTCCAGTGTGAATTTCCCCCAGGCAAAGACACTCTCTTACATCCTCACCAAAAAACTCTCCAATCCCAACATCAACCTTGATAACAGCACTACCATCTAATCTACATACCCCATGCAAATTTCACCAGCTGCCCCAACAGTGTCCCATTTTTCCTTCTGGCAGAGGAACCTATTCAGGATTATGTTGCTTTTAGTTGTTAGATCTCATCACTTCTTCAATCTGGAACAGTTGCTTAGCCTTTCTCCATCCTTCATGTTCCTAAAAGCTTTTAAGAGCATAATCATTTCATTTTGTAGGATAACCTTGAACCAGAGTCTGCCTGATGTTTCCTTATGACCTGATGTAGGCCATGACTTCTTCATAAGAATTATCACAGAAATTACACTGTTTTCTTCTCAGTGATTCACATCAAGAGACTCGATGTTGACTGATTTTACTGCTGGTCATATAAACCTTGATCACCTGGTCATAGTGCTAACTGAAGTCACTATTTTTCCTGTGTAGTTGATCAATATGTCCAGATATCCAGAGATTACCCTGACATCTTGTTTTTCCCAGAACTCTACCTATTTCCTTAACATCCATCCTTAACTTCTGCCTAAACCAAACCCAACTATCATGTTTGCCAAGTGGTGATTTTTCTATTTCCATCATTCCTTCTACATTTCGTGGGCATTTTACTACAAAGAAGAAATATCCCTTCACTCTGTTTATTTACATGTGTGTTTGCTTTTTTGTTTGTATCAGTGTGGACTCATGAATTCCAATTAATTCAATGAATTGCTATATATTTCTACCACTATTCATTTTGATGCTTAAAATGTCCCATCTTTGGTCATTGGGAGCATCTTCTAACTGACTCCTGTGTCTTTTTGATACATTTCATTATTCTTTGAGTTTCCTTAATTTATGGCAAAACAAGATAGCCCATGCTTATCTCATAATTTACCTTTCTTAGCCATGGAATCAGCTATTTCTACAAGGACTCATTATTCCTTTTAGTGGAGAAAGGGATTTTAAGCCAAGATCACATGCCTGTTCAGTGTGCTCATTGCTAATGTCCTGTCTTTGCTCTAGAAACCCTCAATGGGCAGACGTAGGAAAAAATATATGTATGTAAGTATGTGTGTGTATATATATATTCATGCATATATATATACTTATATGTATATATACATACATATACAAGCTTATGACAATCTTTCTGGTTGTTTCAAACATCCACGAATTTGTTGTCACTCCTACTACAAAAGGGTAAGTTTATGTCCCTTTCCCTTGAATGTGGGTTAACTTGTGACTCATGTGTAACTAGATGAATGTGGCAGAAATGCCACATGATTGCTGAGGCTGGGTTAGAAAAGGCTATGCAGCTTCCACCTTGTTCACCAGAATACTTCCGTGGGAGCCCTGTGTTAGCATGTAAGAAGCTCAACCATCAATTCCTAGAGAGGGATTCCAGATGATTCCAGTCCCCTGTAGTCAGGTCACCCCCAACCATCAAGTGTTCTCTGCTGAGGCCCAAGACATCATGAACCAGTCATCATGGAGCCTCTTGTGCTTGCCTGGATTCCTGACCCACAGGATATGCAAACAGAAAAAGTGATTGTTTTGTGCAACTAAATTTGGAGATAGTTTATCATATAGCAATACATAACTAGAACAACTGCCAGTTCTAGTACCTCAGGGTTCTTTCTAGATTTCTTCCTTTCAATGTTTATAAATTATTTTTCCAACATTGAGAGAACTGGTTGTCATTGTTCTCAAAATATTTACTCATTTTTGCTCAACCATTTGATTTATTTGCTTAATGTAAGCGATGTCCCAACCACACTGGCTTTGTCTTCTGCTCCTTTTCTGCCCCACTGGCCACTGGGCACACCACTACCTCCGTGTACTCTCCCCGCTGCACACACACATCAGCACCTCCGGGCAGCCAGCTGAATTGATTCCTCTGTGCCCCCACTCCCATCCCCACTCTATTTCCTTGCCTGCAGGACATGCTGATGCCTCTGCAAAGGAAAGGAAGAGGGAGGGGAGATTTTATTATAGCTGTAAGGAAGCTCAAGTTCCAGATTTAGACAACAGTTGGTAAATTATAGCTATATGGACACTGGTATAGTGTCCACTCTGGTTCAGTATATAAAAGACATTTAACAGTAAAACCTATCGTGAGTGGGTTCCACTAAACACTTCCCTAGCTGGGCCCTCCACCCTCTGACGTTCAGCTTCTTGCTTATCCAAGGGTCTGCTTTTCGTTTCAATTACATATTGTCTCATTAGAGCTGCCTTTCATTGTCTCTGTGAGTTTTCAGTTTGCTAAGCTAGTTTCAAACTGAGGGCCGAGAAAGCTGGTAAGGAGAGCATAGCACGCTCTTCTTGGATACCTCCCAGAAGTACCTGGACGAGACTCTACGACAGACTGGGGATTGCACAACAGTGGGTGGGAGTGAGAGCCAGAGGAATTCTTTTTATTACGCACAAAATGACCCTGTTTTTACAACCTTAAGAGCAGCTCGTGTAATACATACGCACTTCGAAAAGGAGAGTGTTGTTTATCAAATGTGTAGTCTTTCTTTTTAATGTAATAGAACTGGATTTGAATCCTGGTTTGCATTTTACTAGCTCTGTAGTCTTAGCAGAATCATTTCCTTCTCTTAGTCTTAGGTTCCTTTTTGACAAAATAAGGACTAATTCTTATCTTACGGAATTGGCACCTGGAAAATTACAGAAGTGTTCTTAGACTTTCTAGAGTGTTTTTCTGTTTTTTACAAAGAAAGGATCTTAATTAAACCATTTTTTGTCGTTTGATCCCTGTAAGCTCTATGCTGTGTGGACTTCTGGTTTGTGTTCATGTGTATTTCCCATTGGAGGTTGAGTCTAGAGAAAGAGGTTCTATTCCTTACTCCATAATAGAGCCAAGTTCTCAGTGTTTGTCTTTGTGGAAGACCCTTCCCAGCCGAGGCCCTCAGCTTCCCACATCTGTATTAAAAGATTCGATCATTTTAGATTCCCAAGTCTGAGTTCCCATTAGAAGCACCTGGTGAAATTTTCAAAAATACAGACTCCTGTGTTGTCATTTAGACTTAAAGAATCAGAATATGCATAGTTGGGGCCTACTTTTCTGTGTTATTCAAAAGCTCTGATGTGGTTAATGATGGAGCCAGCCCAGCTAACCCCCACTAGATGCTCCAAAGATGGTCTTAGAGAGACAACCGGCCATGGTAACTAAGGGCTTTGTTTCTGGGAACAGATGAGCATGGGTTCAGATATTAGCCCCTCCATGTACTTAGCTGGGTGACCTTGGGCAAGTCATTTAAACATCTTCCAGCCTTGCCTGTAAAGTAGAGATAACAATAGTATGATTTGTGTATAACCTCTGGGTTAGCTCAGAGTCCCCCACGTGCACACTGGAAATTGATCCGATTGCTTCAAATTCCCAAAGTGGCCTGTAGAAGTCCAAAGACCTGCCCAAGGTTTGTAGATGCCCTGGAAGATGTTTAGTTTCCCTTGGGATCTGATATTCTGCCTACAACCTTTTCCGCTCGCTGTGTTGACCTAGGCATCATTTTCTCCTTTAGTTTCCATAACGGTAACAACAGAATCACTCATCCCAGCATGCATAAGTTTGGTAGGCTTTACTGGAGAATTTTGGGGGCTCCCTGAAAGGCTATGCACAGACCTCTGTCATCATCAGGCTTCCTGCTTCTCTATTTCTCTCTTTTATTTTTCTCCCACTCACCCTCTCCATCTTGCAAAGTCCTGGGCACCCTAAAAGCAGGGCTTTGTAAGTTTTCTCAGGTTTTCATACCAAACATGCACATCCAAAGCTGTCCAAGTTTTCAGAACAAACCTCTTTCTATCTGACAGACCCTCCTTTGAATGCAGTTGTGGTTTGGGGATAGCAAGCAGACACTCTTGGTTTGCTGTCTGTCTTTGTTTTCATTCTTGTTCCACATGTAAAGCCCCTAGCACAGTCCTGGCATTGGTGGCTTTGTGATCATATGTGACACAGCTCCCCAGATGCAGTCAGCCACTCTCTCCTTCTGGAGATGTTACTCCCTCTATACCTACCCAGGGGACTCACATGTCTTCTTATGGGAAACCAGCTGGTATCAAATACTTTGCTCAAATACAATTTAGTCTGTAAATACACCATAGCAGGAGAATGGTAGCTAAATAGTAAGGGTTCAAAAGTCTAAAATCTGGTTCTACAACAACAGTGATTGCTAGCAGTAATTGAGTGCCAATCAGGTACTTCCCCTACAGTTTCTTTCATCCTCTCAAGCATCTCCATGCTTTTTTTTCCCATAGAAGGGAACTGAGGTTCAGGGAGATTAAGTGACTGAGTCAGGATTCGAAATCAGGGCATGTCACTACAAAACCTTAGTTTGTTCTACCTTATCACATTCTCTTATGAATAATTAACAGAGAGGTCTGAACTTTGTTACATTGCGAAGGTGTTAACTGATCTAACAGAGGTGTCATCAATACACATAGAAATCTAATAATGAAATAATTGTAATTTAATGATAATGCTTTCTTTGTTCTTCAGTAGTTAAACTTCGTTGTACTTTAT
The DNA here is from genome assembly GCF_037783145.1 of Equus przewalskii. Taxonomy (NCBI): domain Eukaryota; kingdom Metazoa; phylum Chordata; class Mammalia; order Perissodactyla; family Equidae; genus Equus; species Equus przewalskii. The sequence goes on along the minus strand of NC_091856.1, from coordinate 20,192,684 downwards.
CTGTAACTTTATACAGCATGCCCTTGTCAAAACATAGACAATTTAAAAAAGAAAATAAAAGATGATTCAATGTTTTCCTGCACCTTAGTGACTAACTTTACATAGAACTGATTAACTCTGTAGATTTATCAGGAAAAATTGTATCTTGGGAAAAATGTAGTTGATTCACATAGTTGAGGCTTTGTGACTCAAATAGATAGATATAAATATTTGTGGCAATTCCTAACTTAACAATTCTTAATATAAACTCATGAAAACCAGCATTGTGCTTGAATTTCTCACTTGTAAATTCAGTTTGGAAAAAGAACAGGTAGAGAGAGGAATAAAATGGAAACAATACGTGGAAAATATATATCAGAAAGACTTCAGTCATAGATACAACTGACATTTATATATTACTTAACAGCCTATAAAATACACATTTATTGGCTCATTCCCTCCTCATAACATGAGGAAAGTCTTATTTCATCATTTAATGGATGAGAAAACTTAGACTCAGAGAGCTACACAGGGTTGCTCAAAATGACTCAGTCAGTAAAGGACAGAACCAGGAATTAACCTCCAGTCTTCTGTCACTAAATGCTATGTTCTTGACATTATATTATTTTAGAGGGAAGCAGAGAAATAAGCAAGTATAAAGTTTGGCTATGATCTACACAATTTTTAGTAGGCCAAACCTCACGTTAACCAATAGCAAGAAAAAAAAACAAAAACAAAAACAAAAAAATCCATAGGAACTGTGGTTCAATCATGCATTCAGTTACTATTTATTTATCTCCCACTATGTGCTAGGTAAATGGCAGTGGGTGTCCAGGAGGGAACAAGACACAAGGTCCCAAGCTGCATGGAGCTGGCAAACAGACAGGGAAGGTAGCAATTAAGTAGGAATAGGCTTTGCTCAGTTTTACATCCATTAGAAAGAGTAGAAAACTAATGTTTAGATCTATGTTGATATAAGTTTACCACTGTTTTTATCAGCAAATTCCAGGATGAGAAGCACGTGCAACCCCAAGCCGCCCTATGTGAGGGTCTGTAGCAACAGCATAGACATCTGCTGAAATGCAGCATCTGCCCGCTCTTCTCCCACCCTGTGGTTTCCACGGTCTTATGTGTGACAGTGGTACCTTTTGTTCAAACACATCAAACATTGATTTACCCAGGAAGGTTTACCAGAAACTTATGTAATATAGATACTTGACACGTTACTGTTTTACATTTTTAGTCAGAAAAAAAGAGAAAAAATGCTTATTGGAGACTCTGCCACCAACAGTCTCTAGAAGCTTAGGGAAATCCATTCCCCCATTGCCAAAAACTTCAATATTTAGCACAGATGAAGTTTCCTATTTTCAAGTTTTTCTTTTAGTAAATTTTCTTTAATAAATGAACTGTATTAAAATACTTTTTTAGGTATTGATGTATACATACAAAACGATATTTGTAAGCTTTATGTGTGGATAATGCCTAGCAATATAATCAGCACTTTTAAACCTAGCACCCAATGCAAGGATGAGGACATGACCTTGGATTCACATCTGTCTGTGCATTCTTCCCCTTGCCATCCCTCCACTTTATTGTGCATATGGAAATATTTTAAAAAGTTAAACCCTATTATGAGACTTCTAACAAAAAATAATTCTTTGCCCCTTCTCACCACCGAGTCTTACTTCCCTGAAACTCACAACTTCAACACTTGCAAAATATTTCTTTGGGCCTTTGCTTCCATTTTCTCTAAACTTTGCAATATATATTTTTAGTCTTAACTCTGGACATTATTCATTGACTTTTGACTATGTAGGCTGAAGATTTGGCTGCTGTCTTCCAGTGTGCCCCATTGCCCATCCCCTGTACCCACACATAAGCACAAACATTTTCCTTCCCTTAACTTTTCAGGGTAGTTCTAGTACAGCTGGAATTAAATCAACGTTTTTAGTGTTTATATTATTAGACAATGTAAATATTTTCAGAGCTGAGCCATGAAATAAAGCATAATTATTTCCTTTCTTTGTATAAATTTTCTTTCCCTCGGGTTTAAAATTGCTTCAATAATCCATTTGTTCAGGGATTTTTTAAGCCTCCAAATATCCACCAGAACATAAAACTTTTATTATTTTGGTTAAAAAGAAAACAAAAAAAGTATCTATGTATGGTTGTATGTACATATGTTTCTGTCTGTCTGTCTATCTGTCTATCCATCTATCTATGTATTCTATTCTTTCCCTTTGGAGATGTCTCTCCTGGAGCCCACCATCCTTAGGCTCTAGTCCTGACAGGCTACTAACTGCTCTCTAGGTTTTTCAAATCGTCTCCAACCTGGGACCTTGCCTTTATCATCATCCTGTGGATGCCTTTAATCTTCTCTCCAGTAGCGAAGGCACTATTTTCTGAATCCCATCCTTTTTTTGTTTACATTTCAATTCCTTATTTTATTGTGACACATGAACTCCTTGTGTAAAGTTGACTTTTTGAGTCTTTGCATATCTCAACCTGTGCTTATTTTACTTTCACATTTCAATTAGAGTCTGGAAATTAAATGTTAGAAATGCTTTACAATTTTAAAGACCTAGCTCCATTTTCTTCTAGTGTCTGGTGTTGTGTTGATAACTGTGATAATATTTTGATCCCCAATACCTAATGGAATATTTTCTCAACAATATTTTTCAGTTCAGTTGGAAAATATTTTTGAGGTGCAATCATGATTTCAATTTCCAGTAACTTCTTTGTTCTCAGGTCATTCCTTTTTATAGCATTATATATTTTTTTCTGGATGTGATAATTTCTTTTGCAATTATTATGAGCCTCTAAGTACAGTTTCCCATTTTGGGTGTTGTCCTTTACGGTAGAACCTGTCCTCAAATGCCTGGGAATACTAGACTATCCATTTACATTTAGGAATAAAGAATAAAAATCTGGCATGGGTAGGGTTTGTTGATTATTGGGTTGTCCTGTCTGCATGGTGATCTATTAACAACCCAGTTGTTTCACTGGGATCCTTAAAGTCATTACCTTTCATTTATTCATTTATTCCTTTGGGCCAATCAGGATCTCCAGAGAGGAAACCTCTTCCACCCCCCAACCTCATCTTCTGTCTGCCTTTTAGTTGGCTGAAAAGGGTAGGGAGGGTGTGGTCACCATCAGAATATCCCCTTCATTTCCTTGTTTTCAAAGTGGCATCTCACCTCTACCCTCTGCTTGACTGGCTTTTCCACTTTAAAGCTTCCCTCATTCAAAATCCCCACATAATAAAATTCTTGCCTCCTGCTAGGGTCATGAAGGAACAGTTGCCTGGCTACACAGGGTGTGCAAGAGCATCTGGGCATCTAACTCCTTGTGTAGATTCTTGCTCAGTCTGTGTTTCCTGCCCTACGCCTTCCAAGCTATCTAGTACCTCCAATTTTTGAGCTTTTCCAGGGTTCTATGATGCAAATCAGCTTTTTTTTCTTTATTAGGATCACTTTTGAAAGGGACTCAAATTTCATGATTTTCCAGTCTATTAGGTCAGTTATTGCTTATTCATCTGCTTTCCATCTTGTTGTTTCCATTTTGTTAATGTCTCTTTTCTAGGTTATCTTGTCTCTGGTTCTCTTCACCCTCATGAATTTATACATTTTAATTTCAGTATTATTATTTTCATGGTGATTCAGAAGGAAATATAGAAAAACACATATGCTAGATTACCATTTTAACTGAAATTCTTCTGTTCTTTATTCACATAATACAAATTTGTATAAGGTAAATTACGCATTGCAAGCTATTTGAATAATATGACTATAGACTAAGATAATGTAAATGTATTATCTCCAGAAGTGCAGAATGCAGTAGAAATCCTGGAACTCCTTCCTTTGTTGTTATTTCTTATGGTAACTACTCTATACAGGCATTTTTAAGTTTCATCCACTTTTGCAAAAACGCATGACTCAAGCATATTAAAGACAGAGCACATGATTTTACAAAAAGTGCTTGTGAATGTTATGCCAGGAGAAGTTCAGGGATATATGAGAATACATGAGAAGGCACCTTAGGATCTGGAGGAGGGGAGTCCTTCCTGAGGAAATGACTTTTAGTTGAGACATAGGGAATGAGTATGAATTGCTCAGGATAACTGGGTTGAGTTGTGTGTATGTGTGTGTGTGTGTTTAGTGGAGGTGTAGAGTAGAATGGGTTGGGGAAAAAAGTGCTTCATCCAAAGGCCAACATACTTTGAAGAATTTTGAGATGTTAAGTATGGATGGAGAACAAAGAGATACCACTGGAGGATTTTTAAAAAGAAGACCACAAAAATCAGATTTTAATTTTAGAAATATATCTCCAGCTCTAAAATACAGAACAGACTGTACAGGAGCAAGAGCAGAGGTTGAAAGTCCAGATAGAAGACTGCTGTTGATACCCAAGCAGGAAAAGATGGGATCATGGTATGCTGATGGTGTGTTGAAAGAAATGGATAAATTTTAGAAGTATTAGATAGGGGAAGAAAAGAGATTTGTTAATGGATTAAATTTGAGCTAAGACAGAGAGGGAAAAGTGAGGATGACTACTCGTTCATTCAGTCATTCATTTGGCGTGAAAGCCTGAGTGAAATTTACTTCCTAAATGAACCGTGTGGTAAATCATATTGAGAATAGGGGATTATCAATAATGCTGATTTTGAGATACCTGCAGGTCATTCAAGTTGAAATTTCACATAAGAAATTGGATGTGCTTTGAGGCCATGGGTCCTTCCAGACTGCATGTACATCTGGAATAATCAGCATAAAGGCTGTAATTGAATCCGTGAGAGTAGATGATATCACTCGAGAAGAGCATGACTGTTGAGAAGAAATATGAGCCTGAAATTCATCTCTGAAGAGAACCAGCATTTAGAGGACAGGTAGAGGAAGAGAAGCCTCTGTGGGAGTTTGAGACAAAGTCACTAGAGAAGTGGAAGGAAAACAAGTCAAGTGAGTTATCAGTGAAGCAAAGAAAAAAGCATTTTCAAGAAGAAAGGAGGGTTGATTAAATAAAGAATTGAAAGATGCCCAAAGATTCAGCAACAAAGAAGTCAGTGATGACCTTGTTGAAAGAGTTTCATCGGAGCGGTGGGAGAAACCCAACTGGAAAGATTTGAAAAGTGGCTGAGAAGTGAGGATACGTAGACAGCTGGTGTAGGCAAGATTTTCAAGAAGCCTGGCTAAGGAGAGGGAAGACAGAATTGGAAAAGAAGAGGGGAAGCAAAAGGCAAAAGAGAGGAAACAGGATTGTTCTAGATTGTTTAGAGGGAGAGAATTAAACATGTTAAAAATGATTGGAAAATTCCAGTGGAGAGGAAGGAGTAGAGAATGAGACTGGGATGTGGCTAAGGGAGGAATTTGAAAAGTCAAGAAAGGATTGGGGTATGTAGCACAGATATAAAGACTATCTTTTTTTTTTTTTTTTTCTTGACATAAACAGAGGAAAGGTGGGAGTATGGTGCACATAAAGCTAAATTTACAGGTCAGGTTGTGGGATTTATTTCCAATATTTTTATATACTTGGCAAAAGGAAGTGATATAATCTGCAAGTATCATGGCAGACAGAATGTAGAAATTTGAAATAGTTATGGAGAAAAGGAAAAGTAAATTAAGGAAACAACTGATTGAAGAGTGAAAGGCTAAGCTGACACCCATGATCACTTTTTAATCTTTTTAATGACATCACATGTCTGATGTTATAGAAGAAATGCTAGCTTTGGAGACGGAGAGATCTGGATTTGAATTCTGCTCAACAGTGTGACAGAAAGTAAATTAATTAAATTTCCTGAATCTCCATTTGTCATCTGCATAATGGGGTAATTTTATCTGCTTGGCAGAATTGAGCATTGGCAGTCCTTAGCACACAGTAGCTATTATTTTTATTAATACATTCTTCCTTTTGATGAATATCCAAGATGCGTTTTGTTCCAAGTTTAAAAAAAAACATATTCTCCAAAACTTACTAAAGACATTTCCTTTTTTAAAAAAGGAGTCTGTCAGTGTTTTCCAGTGTGTGTTCTTCAGGGATATTAATTCCTTATGATACTAGTTACCCAGCCAAAACAGTTTTAGGGGTCAAATATGTTTGAAAAATGCTTCTTTATATTTACATTACAGTAAAGAAATGGGTTTCCCTACTATAAGACTTATCAGTGTCTTTAATATACCCATGTGCATTATGAATTTTCATAAGAAACATATAATGTGTGACGGTAACCAAGGTCTTTGGATCTCGATTCTCTTTTTTTGGGACAACACAACGGACCAATGTTCTGTAGAAACCTTCAGTAAACATTCCTGCTGGTCAGATAACTCTTTTAAGAAGATAGACTTGATTATTGGAAAACCCATCAAACTGTAGTAAAGAGATATCTGCAAGCCCATCATTGCAGCATTATTCACAATAGCCAAGATATGGAAACAACCGGAGTAGTTGGCTGATGGATGAATGGCTAAGGTAAATATGGTGTATATATCTATACAATGGAATATCATTCAGCTGTAAAAAGAAGGTAATCCTAATACTTGTGACAACATGGATGAACCTAGAGGACATTATGCTAAGTTAAATAAGCCAGACACAGAAAGACAAATACTGTCATCTCACTTATATGTGAAATCTAAAAAAAATTGAACTCATAGAGGCAGAGGGTAGAATGGTGGTTGCCAAGGACTATGGGGTAGAGAGAATGGAGAGATACTGGTTAAAAGGTACAGACCTTAACTTATAAGATAAATAAGTTCAGGGGATTTAATGTACAGCATGGTGACTATTGTTAATAATGCTGTATTGTATACCTGAATTTTGCTAAGAAAGTAGATCTTAAGTGTTCTCATCATACCGAACAAAGTGATACATGAGTGATGGATGTGTTAGTTAGCTTGATTATGATAACCATTTCATAATGTATAGGTCTATCAAAACATCACATTGTACACCTTAAATGGTAAATCGCTCTCTTACCATTGAGAATCCTGATGTGAGTGATTAGTTTACCTACTTGTTTTTTCATGTGTTTATTCTTTCACATCTTTCTTTTGTATGTGCATTCAGTAGTGTCCTGAAACTGGCTTGTGTTGCTTCACAAGAGACCATTGTTAAATTTTCAGGAATTTTGCAGATGAGTTGACGTCATGTTGATAGCTTGAAAACGACCATGGTGGGAGTATTTACACCACCAAAATTGGCAGACACTACAAATCTGTGCTTCCATTTTTGGAGAGCCAGTTGCTGAACATTTACCAGCACATCATTGAAATTGAGTTGAGAGAGTACTATATTAAGGTGAATCTGACATGTTTTCTGCACTCATGGGGATTGCTTTCTGATGAGGAAAAATGAGAAATGGGGCTAAATAAACATAAAACATGAGAGTTATTCTTAATAATTATAGCAACATTTAGCAAAAACTTGCTATGTGTTGGGCATTGTTCTGAGTGCTCCTTATGCCCTGTCTTATCAAATTCTTAAAACTGACTGGGTGAAGTACATGATGTTATTATCCTTGTGTGTTTAACAAAGAAAGAGGTGCAGAAAGTGTAAGTAACTTCTTAGAATTTTTTTTGTGTGTGTGAGGAAGATTGGCCCTGAGCTAACATCTGTTCCCAATCCTCCTCTTTTTGCTTGAGGAAGATTGTCACTGAGCTAACATCCCTGCAAATCTTCCTCTGTTTTATGTGGAATGCTGCCATATCTGGCTTGATGAGCAGTGCTAGGTCCACACCCATGATCTGGCCAGTGAACCCTGGGCCAGCGAAGTGGATTGCATGAGCTTAACTACTACGCTACCGGGCCGGCCCCAACTTTTTAGAAATTTGTAGTTAACAGGTGGTAGAGTCAGAGGTCTCACTCAGGGTGTCCAACTCTGACACGCAGGCCACGAGCATTATGTTTTATCACATCTTCCATGCATTAAGAGATGGTCAGCTAAAGTATTGTGGGTATTCTGATGCAGTAAAGAGAGGATACAGAGCTGAGGAAAATGGCAGCCTTTTGCAAATATTTCATTTGTTCTTCCAATGAGGAGACAGCCTTTTACCCCCACCTGCACTGCTTACATGAGCACAAAGGAGTGAGCTGAGGTGAACCAAGTCATTCTAGGCCTAAACTCCAATTGTCCTTCTCTCTGGCCTGGAGCCAGATCCCCTGCTTCAGTTCGTGTCGTTTTTCTCTGAGGTATGCACAAAGCAGAGGTTACTCGTGTCACATCTGTTCCTGCTTTGTGGGTCCATTCGAAAAAAAAACAAAATCACTGACTTTATTTTCCAAGAGAGACCCTTTAAGAAAGGCCGGATGCAGGGTGGCCAGGAGGGAAACCTGTGTACGTCCTTAAAAGCCATCCTTTCAGCTTTAGCATTCGTAAAGCATACCTTGGCATATATGTTTAGACTCTAATGATTCCCCTCCCCCCGACCCCTGTTCAGGTTTAGAGTTTCAGAAACGTCACAACGCTACATTCCTTCTCTGCAAGGAAAATCGGACCTCTATGTCTGTATTACTCATCCATATGCAAAATCTTCACCGATAGGATTGACTTTTCTATGGTTCTTCACCAGAACAGCGTCTAGCTTTAAAGCAGCCTTGTATTTTTGAGTCCTGGTCTTCTAACTAAAAGGCTTTCTCCTGCTAAGAGCCTTTGTTTGAAATGAATAGTGTTTTTTGGGGAGCCTTGTTTCCATGAGTCTTCCATATCATCTTATATATTCTCTCTTTTAAAATACTCACGGTACACAGCTGGATATGGTTACAGGCAAATTCTGTGCCGACGTGGTAATTCATTTTGGAAAGCAAAATGAAAAAATGTGAACAATTTTCAGGGCAGTGTGCACATGACTCCTTGAAATGGGGCATCCTCTCTGGCTATAGGGCTGATTTCAGAAAACCTGGATATTCTTTTCTTCTTCTCTTGCGATAGATTGGCAGTAACTCCTTTTGTAAGTAGACATGTAAAAGCCTGATGGTTGTGTAAAGCAGGATGCCTTATCCTTGGGGTGGCTATGGAGCTACTGAACGGCTAGCTATGGAGTGTCATAGTGTGACCTGTAGTTTCAGGAGGCCCCTCTGATAACTCCGCGGAGAATGAGTTAGAGGGGGAGGCACTGAAAGGGGACATCAGAGAAAGGATGAGGAAACAGGACACTATTTACATCATCACCAGATTTCTTAGGAGTGAGGCGAGGTCTTCCTTCCAGTCAATCTTGACTGCCCTACTTGAAATAGACTCTTGACTCTGAACTTACTGTGGAGGGGATGTCATACCCCTGCCTTAGTGCCCTGGGAAGCTAATTCTCTTTTTATGTACTTATGTCTTGTTTCCTCCACTATGTACTGGAAGTTCTCTGTGCGTAGGAAATGGGTTTTGCAATTATACATCTCTTCCCGTACAGGCCAATGCTTTCTATGCAATAAGTATTTTAAAATATTTATTTATTTTTGTGAAATAAAAATTATATATATTTTTGTACAACTTGATGTTTTGATATGTGTATACACTGTGAAGTGATTACCACAATGAAACTAATTAACATAACCATCACCTCACCTTGTTACCATTTGTTTGTGTGTGGTGAGAACCTTTGAGATTTACTCTCTTAGTAGATTTCAAGTATACTTTATTATTAACTATGCTTACCGTGCTGTACATTAGATCTCCAGAATTTGTTCATCCTATAACTGAAAGTTTGTGCCCTTTGCTCAATAGCTGTCTTACCCCCCAGCCTCTGGTAGACACCATTCTACTCTGTTATTGTGAGTTCGACTTTTTTTCTCTTTCTCTCCTCCTCGCCCCTTTATTACCCTTTGAACAATCTACACAGGCCATCCTTGATCATTTGATATGCTAGGCACCTCTCAGTTCTCCATCTGCATTTATTTGTTGACAGAGATCCACACACTGGAGGCAAAATACCTGAGTTTCTATTTCCACCTCTGTAACCACTCTTGTAGGACTCATGGTAAATCATTAACCCATCTGTGCCTCAGCTTTCTTGTCCGTTAAATATAATTATTAAATTAAATATATGCTAAAGGCTTGGAACAATGCCTGGCATGTGTTAGGCATTTAACACATATAATTTTCTTTCCCTTCCCAAATTTTCCTACCACCTTTTGGTCTGTCCCATACCAGCTACCTCATCTCCCTTTGTCTTTGGCAGCTCTCATCCTTGCTTAGTACCAGGAAATGAAATAAATTAATAAAAAGCAATTCTAATTTCATAAAAAAGACATACTTGGTTGGAAAAGGGTGATATTTTGTTGTATTACACCACCTGACTATGACAGTTGACTAAAATACAGTGCCATGTCTTCATTTACTGGGCCAGTTACTAAGACATGTTTATGTCCGGCAGCAATTCATTTGAAAACAAATTGATCTTCTCTAAGTGGAATATGGTTTACCGAAAGAAGAGGACAATTGGAAAGAGGGTTATGGAGTGCCATTCGTTATGTACTCCTCAGTCAGAGTAACCCAGAGAGAGTGTGTATGGGTTTATTTATTGAACCCCATTTATCAAATACTTCAAGGCTCAAGATCAGGCAGCAGGGGCTGCTGGTAACTTTAAGGTGAAAGATGGTATCTTTGAACCAAAGGCATCGATCAAGCAGGGAAGATAGACATGCTAAAGCTAAATGACAATGCAAAGGAAAGGTTTTCTGCTGTGAACACAGGATACTTTGAGAACACAGGGAAGTAAACAAGACACAGAGACGGCTTCTTGTGGTGTGATGAGAATATGAATGGAAGAAATGAAAGCTCATGTCATGTCAGCACTGGAAGGACTCTTAGAAGTTATTTGGCCCAAACTCTCCTGCTATAAACTAGTTACTCAAAGGCTAGAGAAATACCCAAGCTCAAGTACCACACACTAGGAAACTGGAATGAAAATATTTTCAATTTACATATGTGTCTGTGGGATATGGGCACATGTTGCAGGTTGGGTTTGCTGGGAGAAGACACTGAGATGGAGTTTGGAATGCAAGATGGTCAATAGGGATCAATACCTGTGAAAGTAAGAGGGAAGGTATGGGATTGATAGAGGGAAGAAGTTGCACAGCCATGCTCACCGGACCAAGGCTCAGCCAGTCCAGAGGGGAGCTAACAAGTGTCCCACATTAGGCCAAAATGGCAGAGAGTTTGTACCCACCTCTCTCAGTCTCTAGATGCAGACTGTCCCAGGGAGCGTGCGAACTCCATGAGACAGTTCTCTGCAGCTGAGGTGGACCCAGAGTTGCTGACAGGGGAGGCTCCCTGCTGACTGCATTCCCAATACCTGGGTAGCATGCTCTTCCTCAAAAGGGGATGTGGGCAGCACATCTCTGTGCCTATCAGAACAGAACTGGATTCAACTTTTATTAAAAACTTCCTACGTGCCAGCTACTGTGCCCAACAATTTTTATATACATTCTCTTATTTGATTCTCCCAGCTACTTTTTGAAGAAAGTGTCATCGTGCCATCCGTAAGTTCACGAATTTATGGGCCATAGCCCAAAACCACCTTTCAGGTGATCATCCTCAAGGGTCTGAGAGCATTTACTAGCATCATCCGTATCTGAGATCAGCAACAGGCACTGCAACAACCATTTATCTGAGGATGGAGCTGAGACAGAATCAGGCTATGATTTTGTTTAAGACGAACTACCGAATCTGAGTCAAATGGGCCAGTGTCCGGGTCAATTCCACTTCCTCACCTGAGGAGCTTCCAGTGGTCCCTGAGTGAACAGACAATTTTTATATTTATGTTTGTGGTAATTCTGATGGTGAATGAATTGGAGAGCACTATACTTTAACGCATATGGACACAATACTGCAGTTAGAAAGATCAATAATGTACATAAATTCATTCTGTTGATGGATTTTTTCTCCCAAATGGACTGTGTGTTGGATTCAGCTATGGTGCCCCAGACTCTGTGTGAATCAGGTTGCTTATGGGGTACAAGAATCCCCTGCATTCTATGGCTTTCTATTTGGCATGTTTAAGTACATTGGATAATTTGAATTCACAGCCCATATTGTGCGGAAGAAAAATGAGACTTGGAGTGATGCCTCATCCAAAATCACACACACACACGGGTCAGAGCCAGTATTTGAATTTAAGCAGTGCTCTTTCTTACATACCAGAGGCACTTCATAATGTGCAGGTTGTGGCTTTCTTGGAAAATCTCATGGATTCTCTCCCTGACGGGAGGGGGACTTTGAATAAACACACGCACGCACATACACACATTTTTGCTTAATTGCAGGTGGTGTATACACTCTAAAACGAGAACTCTTCACTTAAAGACACTATGGTTAGCAGTCTTAGAGGTTCAGAAATCAGATTGGTATAGAATCACTTCTATAATCCGATTCCTGGGTAGAGAGAGTAGAATTGGCAGAGAACAGACTAAATGGGTAGGGGATCCATTGTAAGAGAGTCAGTGAAACTTGTAGGAAAATTTCACATCTCTTCTATATTAGGAGAGGCTAATATTCTTGGAATAAAGAATGAAATCATGGGCACTTAGAAGAGAGCTCCTAATTTTAAAGCTAATGCATGTTCTATTAGCTGCATATGTCAGAACGCTCTGATTCATAACTCCATGAGGCCCAAAGCTATCTGTCCCAGGAGACAGCAGAAATAGAAAAGAAAAAAAAGATGTTTTGTTATGTCTTTGGCCAGGCCTAGATACTTGGAAATGTTTGTTTCATATGACTTGCAGTTCTTTAGCCATCTTATCCTCTACATACAAACCTGCTATGACTACCTAAACCCAAGGCACCTCTTTTTTCCTCTTTCTTAAACTATTAGGAGAACTCCTCAGTTCTAATTTGCTCTCTAACTCCCTGCCTTCAGATCTCCCCACTTTCTTTTATATCCTCCGTATAAATCTTTACCAAACTCAGGACCTCCGACGCAGGCTGCACCTGCAGAACTGGCTAGAAGTACAGAATCCTGGGCCACAGCATGGCGAACGCAAGTTTTGCCATTGAGCCTAGGCATCTGCATTTAGAATTAATTAATTAATTACTTCATTGATTCTGTGGCTCTGTCACGTTTGAGGACTTTCTCTAAGATATACCAGTCAGCTTTCTAGAGTTCACTAACCTAGAGTGTACTAAGCTACTTGTTCACAGTAGCTCTTTAGCACCGTGAAAGCCTCAACACAACTATCTAGGCTTTCATGGGCTTCCACAGGAAGTCCTACCACAGCCAGCATTTTTTGTTTCTTAGATATTTTACTGAAGATTTATGAGGTTCTGAGGAAGAGTAATATAGTATAGCAACAGCATTTCACTTGAAGTAAACCCATTAGGTGTGTCTCCTCTGCCAAGGGTCTCCTCATCTTCAGCCCCACAAAGGACACTCCCATCTCTTGATGCTGCCTCTTCCTCCAAGCAATACCAGTCTTTGTTCTGGTCTTCCTCTCACCTTAATTATGCAGAGGAGACTCTCTTTCTTATGATACTTGGCCAGGAACCAGGGCTGACTTCCAGTGTAAAGGGCGTCTTTTAAAAACAAAGATCTCTCCCTCCAAAGTAATTCATATATCAATGGTCAAGAGAATACATAGCTCCCAACTCATTACAAGACTATTAGAGTTATATCCTTTACATGCCTCACACCTTACATGTCCCCAACATAATCTAAATGATTCATTCTCACCTGTAGATGCATGTTATTTTTATCTCAGGAGTTTACAAAAATACTGATGCTTACGTTCCAAAATAGACCATGAAATACATTTGCCCAGTATAGATATTTTTCAAATGTTCCCCAGATGACTCTGATGTACAGCCAAGGTTCATAGCTACTAATTTAAAAACATTCCAGACTCCTACAGCTGACCTTAGGTCCCTTTCATGATTCAGCCTTAACCTTCATTTCCAGTTTGATGACCCTCTTGTTTTCATCACACTCTCCCTGTCTGTCATAACTCTAGGAGGTCTCCTACTTGAAAAACAAAGAAACACAGATCCTTCAAATATCAATTAAAATGCCACTTCTTCCATCAAGTCACTCCTGATTCTCACCGTGTGAAAGCAATCTCCTCTTCTGAACCCTCCTCCCCTTTCATTTTATCTATGGTGCATATATCGCAACAAGCCTGTTCTATCTCATATTAAAGTTTTCATATTCATATACCTTCCTCTCCATCATCCCATCAGCATTCTTTATTATAAGGCATTAACATTAGCATTTGTTCTATTTTAGTTGCTGTACTAATACAACCTGCATTTGATGAATAGTGTTATTAATGGAAAATTTAAACATCCATCACACTACATTTATAACACTTAGCTTCCCATGCCTTACAGGAGACAGCAAAATTAGGTGTAAAAATGGTAAAACCAAAAATAGGTGATTTCAAAAGTGACAGAGATCTTTAAACTTTGCAGCTGAAAGGACTTTAGCAATTACTTCCTGCTATCACCTTATTATCAGTACAGATCAGTACAACAAAGACCAGCGATTGAAAGGAATTTACTAAACTCATACAAACAGCAGAGAGCTGGGATGAGATCCCAGATGACCCTGGTAAACACTCTGGTGCTCTCTCTACTTTACCAGGTCAAATAATTTGCATTAAAAACATCCATAGAGGGGCCCACCCCATGGCGTAGTGGTTAAGTCCAGCATGCTCTGCTTTGGCTGCCCACGTTCATGGGTTCAGATCCCAGGTGTGGACGTACACCACTTGTCAAGCCATGCTGTGGCAGCAACCCACATACAAAATAGAGGAAGATTGACACAGATGTTAGCTCAGGGCTAACATTCCTCAAGCAATAAAAGAGGAAGGTTACCAACAGATGTTAGCTCAGAGCAAATATTCCTCACCAAAACAAACAAACAAAACATCCATAGGCATAGTTATTTTATAACCCAAGGAAGTTTAATCTGAAAGTAACTAGATGATGCCATACTCTGCCATAGGGCTGAGGAAAAGTCAGTTTTCATACAGGGAACAGCTACAGGTTCTTTGTCCTCGTTATAACCATCACTGAGCCTGCCAATCCACTTTGGATGAAATCCTGCCATTAATATAGCTTAATTAATCACCAACACATCTGAATGCATCAAGCAAACAAGAGTCAATGCTCCAACTTAACTTGATGCTTTGAAATCTTTCCTTGGAACCCAGATAGAATTTCATGTGTTGTGATCCAAGAACATGATTTAGCTGAACGAAAGTAAGACTAATTAGAACTCTCTATATTCTAAGCATGATGCATGGTGCTTTAAGGAAAACTGAAATGTCTATGTCATGGTGAATGCCGTCTTAAAACTTCTAATCTAGTTTGGGGAAGATCCACACGAATATCCAGTTGTTCTACAACAAGGCCAACTGACAAGTATAAAAATAAATTATCTATGGGTGTATGGTGAAGAAAAATCTTTGATATTTAAAACCAAAATTGCCTTCTCAAGAGAGCAGGGCCTGCCAAATGAGAAGCATTTTAGTTGTTCAGAGCATCTTATTGGGTTTAAATATACTAAGAAGACTTGGAGCTGAGTTCACTGATAGGAACTATAAAGACCCAATTCACTGAATTTACCTAGAGAGCAACATTCTTACCTAAAGCCTTTTACTTCACAATTTCCTTATTTTAGGAGTCTTACAGAACCTGCTTTTTTTTTCCTTTAAGTATTTAATTGTCACATGAACTATAAGAAGAGCAAAGTGGAAGCATTAACTCGGGCCTTAAACAAAACAATAGCATTTGAGATGAAATTGACTTTATATTATGGATTCCATGCATGAAATTATTGCTTGAATTACCCTTTACCCCAAGGATTTTCCAGGTCTACTAACAAAGTCTTTTACCAGGGAAGGGCTTTCTTCTTTATACACCATTTGTCCTTCTCGATGCTTGTTGGGTTTATGATGCATTATCTGTTATGATCTCTGAATAAAAGCCTCTGCCTCATACACTGGGCTTTAGTCATGGCTGAAAGCACTATGGAAATTGTTTTTTTTCTCCCATTATCATTTATCTTTTCCTTTACTGCCCTAAAGAGGTGCTAACATGACTCTTAGCAATGGAGGGCAGTTTTTCTTATCTGGGTCTAGGTTTCAGCATGCTAATGTAAGATATTAGGGTGATACTAAATTATCCTATTTCCTTAAAAAAATGACACATAAAAGGTATTTCACATGGCAGCACCAACCAAATCAAATCTGACCCGCCCTGCTAGTGACATTTATGGAGAAACAGGGCTATTGTTGGCTGGATGCAGAGAGGAAAGTGTCTTTGTCATATAATTGATATTCCCAAATCTTATAAACATCATGCTCTCTAGAGAGCAATATTTTAGAGTCTGGTGAGCTCATGTTTTGTTCACAAATTTTAGGGACTTGGTAAGAGGATTTGGAGTTCTGGATATGAGGCAGGCTTCGGAATACCAAATATTCAGGACTGGATGTTTGATTTTCTGTATCTTTGTGAATGCAAATTCAAATGCCAAGATTTGAATCA
Source organism: Equus przewalskii (assembly GCF_037783145.1). Lineage (NCBI taxonomy): Eukaryota > Metazoa > Chordata > Mammalia > Perissodactyla > Equidae > Equus > Equus przewalskii. The sequence goes on along the minus strand of NC_091856.1, from coordinate 20,176,243 downwards.
GATATATCAGAAGGGTAGTTTGATTTCTGAAATGATGTAGAACAGCAATTCTCAATCTTTACTGTGCATAAGAATCACTCAAAGAGCTTATTGAAACACCAATTCCTGGATCCCCAACCAAGAAGATTTTGATTCAGTGGGTCTGGGGTGGGGCCCAAGAATTTGTATTTCTCAGAAAACTCTAGGTGATGGAGGTGTGCTGGTCCACATATCCAAATAATGGTAGAAGCTATTTAAGTTAGGTGACAAAATGTCAGATGACCATTTTTTCAGATGCACATTGTTTATTTTCATAATTTTCACCAGAACTAGCCATCTTTTGCAAGGAATGCTTTTTCTCACTTGTGGAAACTAGTCAGGTATGTTGAAGTCTCTCGGATTTTCCACCTGTTTTATTTCTCGGGATCCTCTTTCATTATCTGTTGGTGTGGCTCATTTTTTAAGCCTCAGTTTAAAGAACAGTTCCTATGAGAAGGCTTTCCTCTCTTCTTGTTTGCTATGTTCCCTCTGTAGCATCCTGAGCTTTCTCTATTATTCACCACTAATTTTTTATTTAACTGTATGTCTTATCACTTAGATTCTAATCTTCATGAAGTTCTAAACTTTCTCTGAAAGCTCACTATTACTTCTTCAAAACCAAGCAACAGGATTAGCACATGGTAGTTGCACTGTATTTGTTAATTGTATGAAAGAGCTCAACATTTCATGTAAGTGGTAGGAGAGTAATTGATGACATTCTGGAGAAGAAGCAGAATGTTATAAGGCCAGAGTCACATAATCCTTCAGAAATTATCTGGTTCAACCTATCTGTTTTATTGGTGGGGAATTGAGACACATAGAGAAAAATAGGACTGGTCTAATATGATCTAAGTAGTGCTCACTGCATTCCTATCTCTTCTCCCTAGCCCCGAATTTGTGAAATCTGAACATACTTAGAGAAGACAAGAATTCTATGTCCAAATAGAGACTGAATTAAATTCAAGTGACAAAGAGGCCACTTAGCATATGTGTTCTCCAGACTTCTCTACCTCAAGAGAGTGTGAAGTGAGGGCACATTGCTATTGTTGACCTGAAATTGGCTAGCTCATTGTTCCTTCTAACATAGTAGCTGTAAGATCTCAGTTTGGCTCCCCTCCCCGCCCCAAGAATCACCATGCTATTTCTGGGTGTCATAGGTCAAGTGCCCTGAAAAGCAGACTTTCAGTAGAGATTTGCATGCAGGTGCTTTATTGGGGAGTGTTCTCAGAAACAGGTGTACAGGAGTGAGAGGAGCAGTAGTGGACAAAGAGTCAGACTGAAACTTGGTAACATATGAGAAAGAACTAGAACTCAGTTCTCTGGAAATGATCAGAAATAGAGGGACAAATCACCTCGCTTAACATTGCCCTCTTTTTTTACTTATTTAACTGAATATTCACAAGATAGGCCAAAATGATGTCGCTTTGGAATAGATTCCTACAAATTAGTAAGGTTCTGGGAATAAAGGGGATAGGGCTAAAATATGTTGAATACTACATTATAGGTCACACACACATACTCATTTATTTATTACCATAGCTTTACAGGGTTGGTTTTACAAGGTAGATCAGAGATAAACACCTCTTATTAGTTAGGTAAAAAATTGAGATTAACAAAGGCCATGAATTTTTCAAGAATCTCACACATCTACCCAGTGGAGTAGCTAAAAATTTAACCTAGATTTGTGTAATAGTATAAAAGCCCATGGTTTTAACTGGAGTCAGTGGCCAGAATGGTGAGGAGACTTGAAACCTGCTATATAAGAAGCAGTAAAAGAGACAAAGGGATGTCTAGCAAGGAGTATTTCAGGCTCTGAGAGAAGGGGAGAAATTATGAGCATTTTCAAGTTTTTGCAAGGCTATCATCTGCATGGAGAAAAGGTCAGTATTGAGGAGGACCAGGATTTCAGCAAGGCAATTGGAGTTGAACATTAGGATTGGCATCCTGATGACTAGAATGGTTGAAAAATGTGGCGGGGATGCCGGAGGGAGCAATAATCACATAATTATTCAGCCCTTACTTTCATGCGTAGGAGAAACAACTGGGAATGTAGCACAATCATCTAATACACCACAACCGTCTGCTCAAAGAACTTACAGTTTGGTAAAGGGAGATAGGCTATCAAGTAAGTGCCTTATTATTGCAGACACTCAAGCTGGACACTCATGTGATAGCCCCGTTGGTGCAGAAACCAAGTATCCAGTGAGAATGGTCAAACCCAGAACTTCCAATTGTATTTTGCAAAGTCCAAGTGTTTCCCAGCATGTCAACACATGGCCAGAAGGAAAATGGTTCTGCAGTCAAATAAGTTTGGGAAACAATTAAAACCAAATGAGTTTCTTTTCTGCTAGACTTCTCAGGGCTTTGGAAATGGGCATTATGGATGTCTAAGAAATTAATATAGCAGGAATTGATTTGTAAACTTACTAGATCAGGAAATCCCTTTTCCATGGAAACCTACTAATACTCAGTTGAGGGAATGCTGGTGAGGTGATAACCTCTGACGTTCTCTCTCATCCTGAAATTCTGTAATTCTTCAAGCACCAAATGAGCCAAGGAACTTAGAATTTAGTACTAATCTTGGAATGAATTCACTGTGTTTTCTTAAACAATTTCCTTCCTTTTTCTGAGCCTCAGTTTAGTGTTGCTGGCTGAAGAAATTATTGCTGAGACTTTTCACCTCCAATATTTTGTGGTTTTATGGAGGCCTCAGGGCATCAAAGAGGAGTTTCACCTACTTGACAGTTCTCTGGGGCCTGCCGTCTTCTAATGCTAGCCAGTTCCCAAACTGGTGGCTTTGAGTGAGTGCATATTGTTTTCTGGTTCCTATGCTCCTGGATAGCAGCTTGAGGACAGGAAGCCAGAAGGACCTCCCATTCTGAAGGTTTCCAAATTAGTTTTGCAGACCTCAGCAATTCAGAGTGTTTGAAGACACTGCAGAGATGTGAAGTTCTGTGGTTGACCCCTCTCAAACAGTACATAATTCTGAAAAACTTGGAGCTCCTCCATAAAGCCATATTTCAGTTGCACATTTTAGGCATGAGATTTCAGCCAAAAGCCATAATATAACACTGCCGAGGTTTTTTTTCTTGCAAAAATGTGCATTTGGACAAAACTTAGGAACCTAAAATTACAGGAATTGAATGTACCTTCTATGTTAACCAAAGTGCTACAGATCAAATGATAAATCACAGAAAGGTAGAGCTTGATGTCTTCCTAGGGGTTTCCCAGTCCATATAAGAGTTCAATCTTCCCTTTATATCTGTGAAGTCATTGCTTAGCTCCTTGATCATACTTATTATGAAAAGCATGCAATTTCTGAGACAGACCAATCGAAATCATACATCTCTTATCATTAGGATGGTTGTCTTCTCTTAAAAGTCTGTCTTCTGTTATAACCCATCTGTATTTCCCATCTGAAAATACAAGGGAAAAAAATCTGTTCTTTCACCTCTAAAGTGATCTTGAGTTTTGAAGATAAAACAGCTTCTCCCTCCACCATCTCTAAAGAGTTTCAGTCATTCAACGTAAACATTCTCTATTCCTTCATTGGAAGTAATGTGAACAACCAAATAAAGCACTGCCTTTGAATTAAAAAAGTCCTGGAGTTCTAAAACCTAGTCTTGTATCCACACATTAATGACTTTGATCCCTGAACTCTCTACTTAATGTCGATGAGCCCCAACTTCCTCATTCTAAAATAATAGGCAATGATAACTACATCACAGGATTGTTTTTGGAATAAATGAGGCAAAGCACATGAAGCCTTCTCCATGATGGGCAATCAATATACTCTACTTCTTCTCTCTGCTCTGCATTGGCTGTTCTTCCCTCTTTATACAAACCTGATATGTTATGATATGACCCTATAGCCCTTTATCATGCAACACTCCTGCGTGTCTCCCAGAAAGCCCAGGGTCTGCAGATAAATATAATTCCAGGTCAGTTGCAGAGCTGGAGTCTTACCTCCCTGGTTTTGGCCATTATACTTCTATTAAATTCAACTACTCTATATATTAAAACATCTCACTTTTCCTCAGACATTGTAATGCAGACCAAAGAAAGAAGACCTTGAATATTTTTCAACACAATATTAATATTGGTGAGAGTGAATTTGAGGAAGTCAAAGCAGCCAGTGTGCTTGGACAATAACTAATTTCTTTAAGGATTATTTTATTATGCACTCAGTGTTCTGAAATGCCAATATCTGCAGATGCAGTGTGATTACTTTGCCTTTTTCATCTCCATTATTCTTTAAGAAGAGTGATCATTTTTCATTATGGAGGAAAAACTTGTATGCTCTGGACTAACATAATAGAACAAAACAAAACAACAAAACATCGCCTCTCCATGAGGTCTGACGTCAGATTTAATCATGCTGGAGGCAACGCAGGTCAGTGGACTGGGATGCAGTGGCTGGGTCTGGCCCCAGCTTGCACTGAATTGATGTGTGGCCTTGAAGAGCCCAAGCTTGGCCTTTTGTGATCCTCAGTGTCTCTCATCTGATCATTAAGGTGTAGGACTAGGTGATGTCTAGGGACAGTTTTACCTCTTTATTTCTAGTGTTTACAATAGGAAAGAATCTAATCAAGGGAGCTACACCCAATGGCCAGTCTGAAAAGCTTTCCACATAGGAGCGGATAACAACCATTCAGTCCTAGAGAAAGCATGGAAACTGCAGGTGGGAACTGGAAGCTGGGGAGGCAAACATTATCTTATTTTAATCCGAGAGGACAAGGCAACTTGCTCACGATCTTTGCAAAACAAGTTACTTGCCAATTAGGGACCAGAATGGATGCCTCTTAACTCCCAGGATGGCTGTCTTTCTGTTTTATCCCTCTTTTCCTGGAAACTACTCAGATAAAGACTTCCTCATTTCTCTAGTCTCATCTGTCTACACTTCTGCCTGGATAGTAAATAAAGATGTAGAAAATGCTGGTATGGCATTCATAACATGTCACTTTAAGATGTCATGCTGCAACAGAGGCTGATGCCTTGAAACTTAGCTCTTGCTTTAGATAACTTTTATATTTGAAAGCTTTTCACCCCTCTCTTAAAATTATTCTATGACACTGTGAAAATTCTCTCCTCAAACAGTTTTCCAAATTGTGTGACATAAACTACAAATCTATGCTTTGAATTTCTCTTACAAAATGTGTTTAATTAAAAATATACACTGATCTATCATGGAAAAAATATAAGAGTAAGGAGGATTCAGAGTTTGACTGTTGACTCGGAAGGTTTAGAGCTCTGTGACCTTGAGAAAAACTTCACCAGAATAAACCTGTTTCCTTATATAGCAAGGATATAAAAAGCCTCAGTTTCCTTATATAAAAGGATAAAGTTCCCATCTCATGGAGATGTTGTAAGGCTTAAATTAGATGGGATATTAAAATCCCTTGCATAGGGCCTGAATGCAGAGGATTGCAATAAATGCACAATAGGTATTGTAAGTGAGGTTTGAACCAAAGCAGAAGTTCATAAGCAGTACTTCCCATGTCTTTCGGTGTGGTTTATTTGAACCATCTCAGGTAGAGCCCCTAATTCCAAAGAGGTATCTGAAAAAATCTTTCAATGAGTTGAGTTTACATTTGAGAATGTGAACCCTCATTAGCCTACAAAGCAAACTCATCCACTCTTTCTACTTGAAACTTCTTTCATATGATACAGTTCAATTGTACACTAATTTTTATATTTCCTTGTTTTTTGACCCATAAAAAGAAAATTGTGAAAATGCTAAACGTCAATGATGGTAGACATACTCTTTAAATCCACCAAATAGACATCCATCAGGAGAGTTGGTAAGGGGACAGTAATATCTGATTCATACCATGTCAGTCCTTGGTCCAACAGAGAAGAGGAAAGAAAAATATTCCTGGTGGTCCTAAGTGTCAGTGAGTCAAAGCTATGTCAATGGCTCACCAAGGACATCTGCCTGCAACAATGCAATTAAACAGGTGGATGGCGGTTGGCAGCTTTCAGAAACATTTGCAAACGTAGCAGGTTATTTAAAGCAAAACATTCACTGTTTCTTTCCCCTTTAGTACCAGAAAGTTTCAAGAGAAGGCAGAAAAAAACACACAGAGAGCTTCAACTCTCCGTCAGGCTCCACGCCAGGTTCTTTAGTCATTATCTCATCATTATGTCACATGAGCTCAGTGAGTTAGATATTCTGATGCTCATTTTACAGATAAGCAAGTGAGCTCAGAGAGGAAAAGTCACTGTTTTCAAGTTCTCATAGCTTGAAAATTAAATCTATCTTAAGCTTAAAATGATTCTAGTAAGATTTGAACTCACAACTCTTGGTTTTCCTGACTGGAATTCTATTATTTAAGCTTTAGAGTCATAGGGGCCTATAATTTAGAGATTAACTTTACCATCCCTTTTGCTAGTTTGTTGTCTTATGTGTCACCTTTTCCATGTTCATGTTATTGTTACTGTTGAACCTGCTTCAAGTCTTTGATTAATGCCACCTTCTCAACAAGGCCCACACCATCCACCATAATGAAACTTGCAACACCTCTACCAGCTCACAGAGCCCACTGGCCCTGTCTACGTTATCATCTTTTTCCACAGCTCTTTTTAATATAGAGTAAGCTATACAGTTTTATTTTTTATATTTATTGTTCCTTGTGTCTTCCTTTGGAATATCAGCAACAAAAGGGCAGGGAGTCATGCTTACTTTTGTTCACCAATGTGTCCCCAGCATTTACAACAATGTCTGTCATATACAAAGAGTTCAATAATATTTGTTGTGTGAATTGCTAATTAAGCATGTCATTCTATCTATTGTTTTCAAATGTGACTTCAGAATCCTTCTCAACACAGCTTTATGGTTAGCCACTACCATTGATCTGAGTTACAATATTAACTGAAATTTAAATACTGTGTCTCCATTTCCTTGTCTGTAAAATGAAAAAGGAGGTGGGCCCATCTACCATAAGCTATCAGGAGGACTTAATGAATTAACATACGTATAGCACTTATCTCAGTGTATGGTCTGTAGTTGGCACTCAATTTTTTCTCACTATTATTTACTGGCTTTCATTTTTCTGGCTTATAGGACATGTATCTAAATAGTTCTGGTTAAAACACATGTAAGAATCTATATTATCAAGAGTCACCTTGATTTCCCACATCATTTTGTTACATGAAACTTAATACAACCCCATCAAAGAAGCCTTTCTCACTCCTTCAACGCAAAACAATTTGTTCCCTCATTTCAGTCACATAGTACCTAGCACCTACAAGTCTTTATATCTTATCTCCCAATCGTGTATTTATTAGCTGTTTGTCTACAAGATGTGAATTCTTCTAGAGCAGGGTCTGTGTCTTGTTACTTTCCCTACTCCACTTCCTCAGATGGTATCTGGCTTACAGTATACACTTAGTACATATTTATTACATGATTAACATGATTACAACATTAGCATGTGGGTAGCAGGTGAACATGAACATTACTAAATTCAATCTCCAGTATATATGGGGAAACTGAGGCTCGGAGAAGGGAAATGAATCAAAGAAATCATACAGCTAGTTGTTATCCAAACTAAGCCTAGATCTCATTTTTACAAACTCTAAGTCCTTCCTGGTATAACATTTCCACTTTTCCATTAGATATGCCTTGACATAATTCATTAACTTGCCTTTCTTTGCTTTAATTTCATGGTTACCCTTGAGGATGCACCTCTATTAAAAGTCAAGTTTGCATGACCACCTGTTTTTTGGAAACAAATTCTGGATAATTTTACTTAAAGGAATCAGAATAAATAGTACACAGAGTTGACAATTTATAATATCTAGCCTGCGATTGAACTGACTAACCCTTGGGAAAGGTCGAGTCACTAAGTCTATCCTAGAATCAAAGACTTTAGAGTTGGCCATGTGTGCTTAAGAGGAGAGACACGGTCTCCGTTGAATCTGTTCTTCTTCCAGGTTGCAGCCAGAGCCTTATGTGTACTAAACCTTCATTACACATTTGCTGCCTTGAATTGCATCTAGTCCAACCTTCCACAAAATGTGGGGATCTCTACTGCTTGCTTAACTGGCCAGTGTTGACCCAACTTCAGCTTCCCAATATCCAGGAACAGAGCACTTACTACCTCCTGGGAATCATTGTGGGGCTGTTAGCTGCAGTGAATTTAACAGAGAAATGCCTCATGATAACTTTGACCTATTGGCCAGAGTTCTCTTGTCTGGACCGCAAAGCACATTACCATTAAGATCATCTTATATTTGGAAATGGTGACCACTGCCTCCGTGTCCCTCTATCTGCCCCTTCACCCCCCAACACACATACCAATACAAGTCATCTCTCCTCCAGGCAAAATGTCCTTCTGGTTCAAGCTATTTTCATTGGGTAATGAACCAAAAATATTTGGTCCCTTTCTTTTCTTTGATGGCAAAATTCCTTTGAATTATTATAAAAGATTGTTTTTGAACTCCCCAAATGAAAGGGTGAGTTGACCAATGACAAACATACCACTCAATGGTGCCTTTCAGAGACAGTCTCATTCCACATCATTTAAGTGGTATGTGGGAAAGGAAAAGGAAAAGGAAGTAACATTTATGGAATACCTACTATGTTTTGGTCACATTACACTGATTAAGTCCTGGGATCTTTACAACACTCCTTTGAAGTACATATTATTGTACCCCATTTTATAGGAGAGAAAACTGAGACTCAGCAGTTTTAAGTAACTTACTCCAAACCAAACATCTAGAAAGTGGTAGAGCTAGACTTTGAACCCAAGTCTGTAGAATTTCTCAGGCCATTCTCCTGGCATTCTGCCCAACTGTCTCCCGTTTCAGGGTGCATAGCTGTGGTCAAAATTCTATTTCTTTTACTTGCCATGAATACCACCCACGAACCATAAACAATATGGTCTTCCAGTAAATCTGACATGAATTTACTAGAAGGGCCACAATTGGCCAGTTGAATGATGCATCTTGCCTAGTGGTCTGTGTCTGAACATGGTCTCAAAGAGTAGAACCATGTGATCACTGACATTCTGTGCAGGAGCCCTAGAGAAAACCCAAAACTAAATACCTTACCCAGCATTTTAAACTGGTTCCCCTCATACAGTTTTCCTCTCTATGAATGACATAGCCATTCTCTTGTCACTCTCCTCCGCACATCTAAACTCTCACTGCCAATTCTGCCTACAAAAGTCTTCTTGTATTTGCATCCTCCTCTTCATCTCTATTGCATTTGTCTTTATTAAGATTTCCTTCCTCATTCATTTCTACTCATTACTATAGTCCCTCTGACTTGGTCAACCTAACTGTTGTCATGTTTATTCCAGTCTATCCTCCAAATTGCATCCAGAGAGAGATCAGAAAGAGATCCAAGTGTGGCACTTCCCTCTTTAAACAGTCTTCAGTGCTGTTCAGGGGAATAGTCATCATATTTCCATTTTCGGGAGACTCTACTAAAGTAACATACTTTGCTACTTAGCCTAATTTTATTCTATCCTTCCCATAGAGGAGAATTGAGTAAACCAATTGCTGGGTGATAGAGTTTGACCTTCATTTTTTGAATGAGTGAAGCTAATCTATTGAAAAACCATGAACACTAAGAATTTGCTTGCTCTTCTCTCTCTGCCAGTGATCAGTGTGATGTAACGCACTGTGACTTAGGACATTCTAAGATAGGAATGCATCCAATACTCCTATTCTGTAAGTATTAGTCAGCATAAGTAAGATTTGCTGCAATAACAAAAGGCCTCCCACATCTCAGTGACTTAAAACTGTAAATATTTATTTCTCACTTATGTTGTATGTCCACGATGGGTAAGCAATAGCACAGCTTCATGTCATCTTCAGTCCAGACGCAGGCTGATTAATTAGCTTCTATTTGGACCATTGTTTATCATCAGGGCAGAAGGGAAGAAAATACTGATACAGCAAACCTCTCACTGACTCTCAAAGCTTCTCACAGACATATGGCACTTTTGCTTACATCCCATTGGATAAACAAGTCATTTGGTCACATCTGAGTTAAAAAGAGTGGAGTGTTATATCCTGTCACAGGTAGGGGTAACACAGAGAAGGGCACCAAATTTGAATGAATACAATGTCACAATACACAATACCACACCAGGAGCTCTCCTAAAGTCTAGACCAGAGGGTGAAACAGAGAGCATTAACAAGCCTATTTAGTCCCATACCTTAGCCAAATCATCTAACTTAGTATATAGTCATTTAAAAGAAAAAAGATGGCATTTTGAGCTGATGCACAGAAAAGGGAAGAGATTTGCTTTCCTTTGCAAAACTTGTGAGCTTCAGAGCAAGGACTAGAAGCTAAAACTCTTTCCACTAAATCAGATTGCTTCTCAAGCTTCATTACCTACGTCTGGCCCAAAGTAGGTGTCTAGTACACGCTTGTAGAATTGAATCAAATTTATATGACCCACTGGTCAATCTATCCCTGAAATGCATTTTTTTCTGTTCAATAAACACAGTTTCCACCTGTGTTCTGTGGGCTAGGAAACTCCACGGCACTCTTAATGCTGAACTTCCACAGTAAATAAATCCCCTACCCTTCATCCAGTCTGTCCAGACACACATTTTGATTCCTATATTGGTGTCATATCACCAGACCCTCAAAACAATAAATGAAAAACAGACAAATGTCTTAGGAACAGGAAAAGCCTCCACGTGCCACCCCTCATTCTTGGTTTAATGTTAATCCCATTTCCCTGCTTCTAGGCCAACAATCTTCTCCCTCAAGCCCCAATCCTTTCCCTCTCTGGAAGAAAGACTAGGTATTTCTTGAATTCGTTTAGTGTATTTTTCCTTCTCTTCAGTCGTCCTCCCTAGTAACGTCTTCCATATGTCTGTGAGCCATTGTGTTAAAGAGCTCTGCCCAGAGTCCTTATTTATTCTGAGCAGATTGGAATGGCAGCCTTAAGTCTGGCATTTCCTCACGTTTGACAGCTTGAATTACAGACTTTGGGTACATTTAACGTAATCCATTCATGTGGAATGGCTGTTGTTCCTCTCATAGTAGTTTGAAAATATAAATATTTACAAACCCTAAGACAAAAGCTCTTACTGACAAGGTCTCTAAAGCAACAGCTCCGTGGACAGAAACCTTTCCACTTAGAGTTTTCCACTGACAGTCTCAATTCTCCTGGGTCATGTGCACTCCATTTAATGCTAATGGAATCTTAGTGAAATCACTGGAACTTATCTTTCTGTGTGTCCAAAGAGGGAAAGGAACAAAGTGAGAATATGGGGGACAGATTTTCTCAGCAGGATACAGTCGGCTAGCTCCTTTAAGGCTAGCCAGAAATGAAGTTCCAGGAATTGAAGAGAGTGTCTGACTCTATGGGAATTCCAACTACTTGGGTGCTTCTCTGTTCCAGGTGCTATGATAAATACTTTGCATACCATAATTTATTAATAACTCGTACTCTATTTCATTGACGTAGAAATAATGCTTTGAGAGATAAATAAGTTCATCCAATATCACACGGCAAGTGGAGATTCTGGAGATTTGACCGCAGACTTTGTCCTTTCAGAGAGGCCAGGAAGGACAGACAAGGAAAGTATTACGTGTAAATTAGTTGAATGCAGGTATAACAGGTAACTGCATAAGTCTACATTGCTCAGCTATTTTCTCTTAGCTACACATAGCCTACAATAGCAAAAGTCTATCACCTCCATTCATGCCAATTTCCTTTCCTTTATTCATATTTAATCATCCCTTTTAAGATCTATCATTGATATTAGTTGGGATTGGTTTCAGTTGTAAATGATGGAAATAATAATACCTTAAAGGGCCAGCCTCGTGGTGCAGCGGTGAAGTGCACATGTTCCACTTTGGCGGCCTGGGGTTCTCCGGTTCAGATCCCAGGTGCGGACATGGGACCGCTTGGCAAGCCATGCTGTGGAGGCGTCCCATATATAAAGTAGAGGAAGATGGGCATGGATGTTAGCTCAGGGCCAGTCTTCCTCAGCAAAAAGAGGAAGATTGGCAGCAGTTAGCTCAGGGCTAAGCTTCCTCAAAAAAAGAAAATAATAATACCTTAAGATAAGACAGAGGATTAGTTCTCCATTTTAAAGCATATTGATGGAAGGAGGTCTGAAAATGGTATGATAGCTCTATATCAGAGACATAGGATCCTTTCACCTTTCCACTCCACGTCCATTGAGTGTGTTCCTCATTCTCGTGGACCAAATTGGGTGCTATGATAACACTCATCAAAACCTTGCTCCAAGCATCAAGAAGGAAAAAAAGGAGATGAAGGGCACATAGCTTCCTTTCTAAGAAGACTTTCCAGAAGTGTCCTCCACACACTCTTTCAGTTTACGTCTCTTTAGCTAAAACTTCATTGTATCATGACACCTAGTTGCACAAGAGGAAAGAGGATGGGAAATGTAATCTTATAGGTGGGTGGTAATGTGCTCAGCTGAAAGTTGTGTCTCAATGTTACTGGGAATGAGGCTATGAAAACTGGCCTGGTTGACAGACATTAGGACCAAAAGTAGAAATCCTAACTATTACTCTAGAATTTTCGTCTTGGCTAAAGAGGACTTTAACAGAATGGATATGGAAAAGCAACTAGAAGTGTTTGGCTCTTCATATTTCAATTCGCAGGTTAAGTACTACTCTAAAGTGATAGAAAGAGTATTGGGCTTTAGCATCAAACAGACCTGGGTTCTATACTGTTTCTCTCTATGTAAGTAGTTATGGTATAGACAGGAATATAGATACAACTGAGCTACTTGAAGAGTGGAGCCAGATGTGAAACCGCTCCTATCTCATATAAATCCTATCATAACAACAGTGGATAGTAATAGAGTAGCATTTTTTGTTTGCTTGTTTTTTGGAAGCTAAGTAAGTCAAAGGGTATAACTGACATAGTCTGTTAGAGCTCAGGGTCTTAGAGAACCAAGATTTCAGGGCAAAAGACTACAAGGAAAGTGAAGATGCTAGAGCAAAGGCTGAGTCAGTGTTCGCCCTGCTCTAAACCCAAGACACTAACTTGAGGCAGAAAAAGATGAGGAGCTTGCAGATGTGCCCTGCATACAGGGAAGGTAGAAGAGAATCTTTGGAGAAAGTGAAAGGGCTTTGTACTTTTAAAATATTCATGTAAAAACAGGGTACAAAAGTGGAGCCACCTGGGTACATGGACTAGGGGTCCAATCTCTAGGTATGGAGGCCAAGGCCAATTAAGGAGACTAGCCCTGAGCCCCGACAATAGAAGGTCCTGAAGGGCACCAGACAGGATGGGGGTGGATGGCAAACAGTTGAAGAACTGAAGTTTGGCCACATCCTGGAGAATCTGTGGTCAGTGATACATTAACCAGCTTTGGCCTCACAAAGTTTTAATTGGAGTCATTTCCCATGAAATGTGGCCAAGGAAACTGTAAAAGAAAAAAAGGGATGAAAATGAAGAAAAACCAAAGCCATTCAGTGGGGACCCAGTAGATTCCAGGACCAGTGCAGACAGAATGAAAGCCCATGGGAATTTAACCCTTTGTCTACTTGGATTCTAGAGTGAGAATTTGATTCATAACCCAGCCCCACTACTTGCTAACTGTAGACACTTGGGGAATTCTATCATGCCTCTGATCCTCATTGTTAGGAGATTTAAAAAAGAATGTCTGCTTCACAGCATAATTGTGTGCATTATATGAGATGAGAGATTTGAAAGATCTTTGCAAGCTGTGAAACATAATATTCATGTGAGCATCCAAGGCAGAGTCGTTGCAAAATAGCCTTCCTTCTATTTCTGATGATTCCATACTCAATCACTTTCTAGAGCTTGTCCTTGTTCTAATATGGTCAATTTATATTTTGCATTTTTGGTGGCTTCATAATACTCACAAATTTCTTTGAGCTAGTACAGTCAACTCATGTTGTCTTATAGCTTAACACCTTGCCTGTTGAATAACTTTTACGAGAATGGGGCTGTGAAAGTTGGTTGAGGTGACAACCATTTAGACAAACACTAGAAATATTAACTATTATTCTATACTTTCCATCTTAGAGAAAAAGGACTTTAGGAGACTCTACCAAACTTGACTATACAATGCCACAGAATAGTTCTACATATGACTGCACCACTTACCAATGATAAAGAGTGAGAACTCAGAAATCCTAATCCTGATTAAAGTTTGAGTTTGGAATCAATGAGCATTCCCTTTATTAAGATAATATATTAATGATTTTAAGACATTAATTTAGTCATGAATGTGGTTAAAAAAATCAAAAATCATAGTCAACTTCAAAATGAAATTATAGATTATATTTTAAAATTGATATACAACTGTGTTAACATAACGTGTTTACAGTAAGTTCTTCCAACAATTTCCTAAAAAGTAACACGGATTTATGGTATATCTAGTGATCTGTGATTTATCTAATTTTCAACCTCTCTTGGATGTCACTCAACTCTAGAGCAGAAGGAGAATGCTGAAAATGTAATTTGAAGAAAGTATGGAATGGAAATCTTTGAAATAGAAAGAGTGCGCTCATGAGGAAAATACTATGAGAACTAAAAGATAAAAAGAATATCAGAGTTTGGTTTTAAGTCTAGTCTTTTTATTGATTAGCTGAGTGACCTTGAGAAGGTTATATATACTCTGTGAGACTGAATTTTCTGATCTGGAAAGTGATATTCACAGTACCCAACTCTGGGTGCTATTAATAAGAGTAAAAATATACAAAGGGCAGACTGCCTCCTTTTGAGTCTCTGCTCTGCCATATGTTACCTGTGTGACCTTGGGCAAATTCTTCATATTTCTGCACCTCAATTTGTTCATCTATAAGATGGTAATAATGCTAGTGCCTGTAATGTTTGAATGGTGTGAGTGTTAAGTATGTTAAGTATTAATACACATCAATACTTAGTGCCTGGTACATATTAAGAGTTAAATAAATGATGACTACTAATGTCTATAGTACAGCATCTGACATATATTAAGAGCACAGTCAATTGTAAATATTGTATTTATTTGAGAATATTTTCTGTTTTATAATCATAGCATAAAGTGGAAAGATTAAACCCATTTCAGAGATGAAAGACTAAGGCTCAGCAGCTGGGATCTATTGGAATCCCACAAATACCTAGAGCCATACCTAAGCTTTTTAAAATTCCAAAATTAAATATCATCCCATATAAAGTATTCGAGAAGTCAGGCAGGCCTTCTGGTTTCTCTAAGAACACACTATTTCCATTAGAGCTTTCTCATCCAAAATTTCAATCCCCAAATTGAAAAGGAAAGTTACTGCCTTAAACTGACAGGTCAGAATTCATTCCACTTGTCTAAGCTCTTAAGTTTCATATATATGTATACGGAAGTTAAATATATTTTCTTGAATGTGGTTTATTGGGACTTTCTGACAAGGTTCAAGAGGATCACTCAAAATATACCCTTGCACTGCGTGCCATAATCTAAACACGGGAAGGAAAGTTTGAGAAAGCAATTCCCCAGAAGGTCTTGCCATCGGTGAAATCACAGTATCTTGTGTTTGAAGCATTGGCCTCAGTGGTTCAACTTGCCTTAGAATTGACATTGACTAAAGTTATTATATGTTTGTGGCTTATCTGGTTTACATTAAACACCCAAAGAGAAACGAATACATCTATGGCGTCAGTGGAAGAGAGAAAAATGGCATTAGGATCCAAGCCCAGGGGAGGCAGCTCTTCTCAAGGAAAGACTTAAGTAGAATTACTTCCTTTCCTCTTCTGGGAGACAGGGACAGAAGTCAAATGACTAGGCGGGGGATGAGAGCAAAATAAGAGTAATCTCAATTTAAAAGACTGTCCAACTCTTGTGGCCTTTATTTTGGGCTACCTTGATTTAGTGATGTTCTGCATTGCTCACTACCATGAGGGTTACTTTCCAGATTATGGCACTCTTGGGGCCATGAATATCAGCAGATCCCTATTGCCCACCAAAGCCTTAATGTGCCTTTCAAGGATTCTGTATCGAGATGCTTCCAATGGCAAATAATTGCAAACTCAAGTCAAGCTGGTTTAAGGGGGATTTATTGGTTCACGTAATATATAAGTCCAGAAACAGTACTGCTCTCATGTGAAGCTTAACCCATTGGCTCAAAGGAAAATATTAGGACACACTTTTTCTCTTGTTTCATTTCTCGGCTTTGCTTTCTCAGTGGTAGCTTTATTTTTTGTTTTTACACTTACTTGCCCCCTGGTCCCAAGATGACTGTCAGAAGCTCCCAGAGCTTCACGTTTCCTCGTCCACATGCAGGGGGAAAAAGAGTGCATTATCGGGGGCCAGTCCAATGGTATAGCAATTAAGTTCACACATTCCCTGAGGCTGCCGGGGGTTCGCTGGTTCAGATCCCGGGTGCGGACCTACGCACTGCTTGTGAAGCCATGCTGTGGCTTGTGTCCCACATATAAAGTAGAGGAAGATGGACACGGATTTTAGCTCAGGGCCAGTCTTCCTCAGCAAAACGAGGAGGATTGGTGGCAGATGTTAGCTCAGGGCTAATCTTTCTCAAAAAAAAAAAAAAAAAAAGAGAGAAAGCCTTATCCTACAGTACACATTGAAGAGAAAGAGGTATTCTTGCATAAAACCAATAGAAGAGTATCTTTCTTTTACTCCCACCGTCTAACACCTCTGAACCAATCATTTTGAGTAAGGAAATGGGATACACTGATAGGTTTAATCAGGACCTGCCCCCACAGACCTGGGAGTGGAGCTAATCCTGTCAAATCTTCAGGCTCAGAAACGTGGAGATTGGTAGATTGGATACCAGAGAAGCAACTAATAAGTTTCTTCAACTTCTAGACCCCACCAATTTTTTCATCCTTACCTCCCATTTTGGATTGTTCTTTCCACGCATACTGAACTACTTCTAGTTTGGCAAGCACAATTTTATCTTCCAGCTTCTGTTCCATTCTGCTTTCCTCCTGAAATGCCTTTCTTTTTCCATGTTTTCTAAGTCATATCCATTCTTTAAGGCCCAATTCAAACAAGCTCTCCTCCATGAAGCTCTTCCATATTATTCTCAGCCGGAAGTTCTTTCTCTGTCACCTTGTTTCCAACAGCAATTTATATGTCCTAGCTTTATGAGTCTGATACCTTTGAACCTTGTATTCTGTCATACTGCATGATTCTCTTCTGGATGCTTCAAGTGCTTTGAGAAAGAAGGTTGTGCCTCCCTTGTCATTCATTGATTCCCCTTAGAGTGTCAAGTCCCTGCGCTGAATTTTGCCAGGAGATCAGCCAATGGGTTATGGAGGTCATTTTCCTGATGACACACAGTCTGTATATTTCTATTACTATCAATAACCTCACTCCTACTTCTTTGAGAAGGTCTAAGGGTTTAGCATTCTGGCAATTTGTTTATCTAGTAACTGCTTCTTCACCCTTCCCAGCTAGTCCGTGCAGTGAGCTTGTCAGCTGACAGCAAAAAAAGCACAAAATCAGAAACTTAGCAAGTATTTATTTTTTGCTTTTCAGAATCATCCCTAATACAACAGCCTTGGGCCATAAGTCAATTATTTCTGGATCACAATAAAGCAATATTTCCCTTCTTTTTCACTCTCTTCTTTTTCATAACATCACTCTATTTATTTTTTTTAAAGATTTTATTTTATTTTATTTGAGGAAGTTTAGCCCTGAGCTAACTGCTGCCAATCCTCCTCTTTTCACTGAGGAAGACGGGCCCTGAGCTAACATCCATGCCCATCTTCCTGTACTTTATATGTGGGGCACCTACCACAGCATGGCATGCCAAGCAGTGCCATGTCCACACCCGGGATCGGAACCAGCGAACCCTGGGCCACCAAAAAGTGGAACGTGCGAACTTAACCACTGCACCACCGGGCCAGCCCCAACATCACTCTATTTAGATGACATGTATCTGAGAAAGGGGAAAGAAAAGTATTGGATGTTTACAGGAATGAATGCTCTGTAAAAGAAGAGACTGTTGGTAGTGTTGGAGCATAGGATAAGTAGAGGTAGAGATAGGGGACATACCACAGAGAGCTTTAAACACCAGGTTAAGAATCAAGATCCTTATCCAGGAGGTAAAGTGGGGCCATAGACAATCTTAAGCCAACAAGTGACCTGATCACATTTTTTTCGGCTTTTGGGAGTCCTATCGGTTTTCATATCACAGGGAAAAGAGTCCCTTTTCAGTCAAATTTTGCTGTATTGTCTTTGACTGTATCATTCACAGATATCTCCAACTGAGCATGTTTAAAATAAAACTCTGGCTTTTCCTCCAGAAGCATGGCTCTCTCTCTTGTCCTCTTCATCCCAGCAGTGCTCCCATTTGCCTTGTTTCTCAAGCAAAAATCCCAGAGAGATATTTCTGATTCTGTCCTGTCTTTGATGCTACATACTGATCCATAGATGAGTCCTGTAAATTCTGTCTCCACACATATCACTGAATCCATCCATGCGTCTATCTCTGGATAATGGACCGTGTTTTAGTCCAGAAGCTCCTGGATGGCTATGATAGTCATCCCACCATGATTTCCAGGTCCCTTATTATCCATCTTTAATCTCTTCTCCATACAAGGCAATAATCTCACCCCTGACTCTTTGTCCCACTTCAATTTTCTCCACTCTTTCCCTATTCAGCCAATTCCTCAAACTTATCCAGGTTTTTCCTCCCTCAGAGCCTTTGGATATGCCATCCTCTTTGTTTGAAATGTTCTTTCTTCAGTCTCTTCATAAGGCTGTACTTTTTCATCTTTGACGCCTCAGCTACATTAGCGTATCCTCAGAGTGGCCCTCTCTTACTGCCCTGTCTAAATGGTGAGCCTCTGTTATTCTCTATTTTAATTCCTTGTTCACAATGTTTATCACATATTTGATATGTGTGCTTGTTTATTGTCTTCATTTTTATGTTTTTGTGTGTTTCTGCCCTCAGAATGTGAATTCACAAGGGCAGGACTATGTCAGCCTGGTCCTCATTTTATCTGAGCCCCTAACCCTGTTGCGTGGTTAGAGCTGGATTAAATACCTACTGAATGGAAAGAATTTCTGTGAATTTATGCCCGTCTATTGCATTTCATAGGACGTTTATTGAGTCTAAGCTCCCCTTGAATATGAAAACAGTGGGTAATTTAAACTTCTTTACTCTCTAAATAACCAATGTCTCCTTTAAAAAAGGATTCTTAAGACTTTGTGGGATTTACGGTTCCCTCACCACCAGGAAACATCCTTGATGAAATTGATGAATGCACTTGAGGCATATCTTAAGAAACAGAAGGTTGGAATCTGTGAAAAATGACAATTTGTGCCCTTATATGGCAAACCAGACTTTGCCAAACAAAGATTCTGAAATCCACAGAGTCCTTGTGGTCTGAGATATGCCACTGCGATTCACCCAGTGACAGTGAACAGTGTTTTCCAGGGGATGGAAGCTTTCAGCTCGTTCTCTAGGTCCTTTTACTCTGAATCCTTTTCCCTAACAGCGGGTTTGCCAAAGTCTCAGTATCTTTTACTTCTATTCAAATTCTATGCACTATTTTCATGAGAGAAATTACTCCATCTCGCGCTTCCTGGGCTGTCAACTTTCTACTGACAAATCTTAAACCCAAGTTTCTAATCTCAATCTCACCTTCCAATCAGGTCTATTTTTCCATCATCCTGCATCACAGACTCCTAATATTGCTCTGCAGTCTAGACTCAAAGCTGAGTCTGAAAAGTCTAAATCTATCATCCCCACCTTTAAGCCTCCGCTGTACAATTTGCGGCATTCTCTCATCAATGTTTTCTGTGCACACAACCTTGTATTTTCATCTCATTAATTCCTGTTGTTCGTATATAAACATATGGTAGTGGTGAATGTTTCTTAGTCTCATTTTACACAGTTGTAAAGACTGTGCACTGCACAACTCTAGAGGGTGCCATTTATGCTGTAATCCCTGTGACTGGTACCCTCTGGAGTTGTGCCTGGAAGTATCTCTGAATCTCTTCTACTTTTTCCATCTTCTCTGCCAAGCACAAGCCTGTACATTGTGGGCCTCAGGAAAACGCTGTTAACAGACTATTTTGGCCAGTGATGAGGAGGTAAAAGTGTCAGAGAATGTCAGATCCACACCCTAAATTTTTTTTACTAAATTCTGTGAAACACTTGCCGCGTCTCTCCTCATGTAGCTTGCTCCATTCTGAAAAGACTGTGTTTATGTTAAGTGTTGTCAATTTATCTCTTCCTTCCTTATATAATCCTCCTATTGTGAGAGTAGCAAGCTCAACAAAGAAATGTGAAGCTGAATAGCGGTTATTTCCTGATGGGTCTGCACGGAGATTGGTCACGGTGGTTACTCAATCAGAAAATTGGAACGTGGGTACCCTGTGCTGAGCACTTAGATAACATATTTACAGTAGTGATTGGCAGAGTGCTCTCATCCAGAGCTGCTCAATGAGGAAACCCAGAGCAACCTGTGTCCTGTTGCCCAGCCCAGCACCTGGCACTTGGTAGTGACTCTCCAAACATAAGCTGAATGAATGAGTTGACGTTACCTTTGCAATGGTGGAAACGTCCTTGGATAATTATCCCAAAGCTAACGTAACTCAATAGAAGAGATCTGGCTGGGAAACTAACTAGATACATGACAATGGGCGAGTCATAATTTTTAAGAGCTTTAGGACTCTTTAGTTACAATTTATACCCACTTAGATTTTATGCACTTGGATTTGTGCCTTTTTACTATTTGGATTTTACGAATCTGTACTTATTGTAATATTTAAGGGTTTCTGCAGTAAAAATGATACATCTTTTTGGACACTCATCATAACTAAGTTTTGAAATAACTTGAGCATGCACATAATTCGTTATCAATAGATGCGTATTAAGTAAACTATTAGAAAAAAGAATATTGAAAATCTTTTTTGTTTTTACATCCTCGTCTTACTTAGTGTTCCTGGTAAAGATTCTGGCACATGATAGATAGTCAGTAACTTCATGAGTTAACGAATGAATCAATAAGTAAAAGTTGCATCTCTCTTTACTAGTCAGAGCTCTTTGAGGCATTAGGTACAGCCATCACAGAGCCTAGGAGAGTCTTTGAGCCATGTGGCCGTTCTAGATGCCTTGACAAGAAGGGGAGATATGGACTTAACTGGAACTTGACAGTAACAGTTAGTGTGATTGCATATTAAATTAAGCTTTGAGCTTCCTAAAGGGCAGAGCAGAAGGGGCTGCCAATACATTAAGTGGATCTCATTGTCTGCTAAAAAACAACATAAGAGAGTGAGTGTATGAGGTCATATGAAGACATCAGGGAGAGGAGAAGTTCATGCTGGAACATCTCCAGGATCTCTTCCAACAGTAACCGTCTAGACTATCTGACTCTATGGTTTAGAGTGTGTCTGTATCTATAATGAGACCCACTTAAAGCAGCTCTGTGATTTAGGATATTTCACTTTAACTGCTACCCTCAGTTTTCCCAGAAGGAATCGCCCCAGATCGTCTAGAAACTCTCAGGATTTTTCAATGTTGGTCAGCCACCTGCCTACATGCCAGTGATGCTCCCAGACTGGTCTCTTCCCATCCTGTTTTCTCTCCTTCCCCATATCTTTTCCTTCCTGCCTCCCTTGGGTCCTTTCTCCCCCTCCAATCTTTTCACCAACAATTTGTTGAACATCACGCATGCGTCAGGTTCCACATCAGGCAACATGTCAGGCATTGGTGACATAAAAGTCATTAAGACATACCCCTTCCTCCAAGGTGTACTCCAGCCTTTCACACCTCTGCTAAAATATTCCTGCTTGTAGACCACACTTCCAAGATGTGAGCTGCATGAGAATAGGACAGTGGCTATGTGTTAACAGCTGTATCTCCATTACCCAGCACGAAAGCCTGACTCACCAAAAGCACTCGATTCCTATTCGTTGAACAAATAAATCTAAGCTAATGTCTTAATCCAATGTTTCCCCAATTATTCTGCAGAACACTAGTCTGGGGATATACTCTTTAAAAAAGGCAAGAGATTGTTGATCTAATGTGTTGGGGCATTACAACATCCTCTATCTCCTGCTAAGAGAGTCACAAAGCATATGAACTTATTAAAGGCTCTGAGAAGTCCTGTAAGAATGAAATATGTTTAACCCAATTTATGCCAATTTTTCCAAGTTTATTGGCCCATAGAAATTTATGTTGTTAATGTAACATCACATGGAGCTAGTAATCTGTGGAAATTGTCTTCAAAGTTATTTCCTTTTCAGAAGTGAAGCAAATGATGGGAAGCTGATGGTGGACACATTTAAGGATGGATAGTGCTAAGTCAGATCAAAGCCCCTCAAGGAGCTTTACTTGATCTTTTCCAGTTCTTTACCCTTTGTTTTCTTTCCAACACACTTCCTAAGGACCAGAGCCCCAATTCCTGTTCATTCCTTTATCTCTGCTGTTTCCTCCTGAAATGCCCACCTTCTTCCTCTCCTTGCTCCCAACTTCCTCTTGTCACCTCCTTTCCAACAGTCATCACAATAAAAAATCCTGTTCCTAAGGCCTGGGTCAGATTCCTCCACTTTTTGAAGACTTCCACAGCCATTTCCCTTTACAAGCCCTCCCACCCCTCCCCAGTGTCCCCAAGAGGAATGTATTTCACCCTCAGCAGGTGATTCAGCAGTTCTTATTCCTTTATCTATTTATAATATTCCAATGGCACATATCAGTTTTGTTCTCTGTATAACGACTTGCAAATAGGAGCTTGTCAATAAAAGTGGATTTTGGATTAAAATCAATATTTTATTTTAGTAGATCCAAGCTGTCCTGTATCCTCCCCAGTCCCCGAGACAATTCCCTTCTAGTTTTACTAAAAATTGGGTGATTTTACCAAACCGTGACCATAAACCAGTTTGGAAATTGACCTAAGCCATTTCCCAAGTAGTCTGCTACCCATATATATTCAGTTGGTGCTTCTATATTGGTGTGCCATTTTTAAGATACTATTATTCTGCTCTTATTTAGTACCTTGCAAGCAGCAGGAACAGTATGCGTCAGCCATCCATTTCATCTACAACCAATGTGCTTCCAAAATAAAAGGACACTTTCCCTTACTGACCCTTGAGTTTATGGCTTAAAGTTATTATTTGAATATATAATTTACAGGAAGAAGCCATCTATGGAGAGTATATGATATATCGATTTCAAGTTACAAATCTTCACAGATTAAAAATGGCTTCTATAACTTGTAATTTCATGTTATTTCTTTATTCTAACAGTTTTTTTTTTAACTTTGGAAGGAAGGAATATTTAAAATAAAGTATTCAAAAACCCAGGGCTGCAAAACGATGCCAACAAAAGACATTTTGGAGAAAGTTTACTACAAAGTTAACTTTGAAAATGCCTTGGAAGAAAATTATGCCCCATAAATGGTATGAATAGTTCTTTGGGTTTTTTAAGTTATGATCCCAGAAGGATTTTGGAATAAGAGGGCACATTTTTCCCCCAGTTTTAGAGAAAAAAGCATATTAGTTCTGCTAAGCCTTTATTTTCCATTAGTACTTTAAAATTTACAAACTGTTCTCATTTGATCTTCCCAGGAGCCTGAGTGGTTGGCACAAAAGTAAAAATAGCTACCATTTACAAGAGGCACTATTCTCAGAGATTTGCCTCATGGATACTCAAGCGGTCCTTTGAAATAAATACTATTATTACCATTTTGCAGATGGAGAAAGTGAGGCATAGGGAAGGTAAGCAACTTTCCTCAGGCCACACAGGTAGTTTGCGGGGAGAGCTGAGGTACAAACCCAGGCAACCTTCCCTTACAGGCTGTGTTCTTAAGCCATGCACTAGACAGTCTCCTGAGACCACAGCGATGCCCATTCTTCACAAGTTGCATGAAGAAAGATGATACGTTGACCGCTAATGTGTGGCCTCTTGATGGGCAAAGATCAATGTAAAGGACCGAATCTCTAACAGTTCAGAGACCTTGGGGCCTCACAGCCTACCTGAATGGGGCCTCCTCTACAGATATAGCACAGCAAAATTGTGTGTCTGGTCAAGGAGTCACTTTTTAAGGGAAGGTGACCCTAGAAATTCCATCTGTAGATCTATAAACAGGAAGCAAAAGCCTGGAAAACCAGATGACTTACCCAAGACCACTGAGCTCCTAGATGGGAGAGCTGGGACTGGAAAGTAAGTCTGCAGATCTCTAAGTCTGGTGTAGTCCCCTTTTCTGCGTCTTCCTCTTCCAGCATTTGCCTAACTCTGTACAGCAATCAGTCTTCCCTCTGCCCCTGGCTAGACTTGATCCCTGTCCAACACCCAGTTTGCTCATCAGAAAAATGAGAAGAATCAAACCTACTCTGCTCAGTGGATTTTGAGAATTAATGATGCAGAAAAATGCTGTAAATTAATGCTATGAAAATGTACACAGAGCAGCCCTGCATTTTTCCAGAATCATGGTGGCATGCTATGTTCCACAGAAGTAGATTTTCCACATTACTGAACTATTTATCATACATGTATATATATATATATATCCCAGCGTTTCCTAAAATCTTTTACTCACCATCTTTCTGAACTATACCTCTGCATTCTTAAGAAAAATAGATACTAAAATACACATTTCCCACCTACAGAGGTTTGCAGTCAAGGAATAGAGACAGTTGCCTACAAAAGAAGTCTGAGTCAGGTTACTAAGAGGATAATTGAAAGAAGAACATGAAGACAAAAGAGAAATGGCGAATTCTCACCTGGAAAATCTGGGGAGGGTTTCAAGAAAGAGGTAGCTCTTATGAGAGTGAGAGATAGGATTTTGGTAGGTTGAAATGAGGGCAAGAGACATTTATTCTGGGTGGAAGAGGCTATGGAGACAAAGGCGGGGCAGTGAGAAATGTCAGCCATGTTCAGGGAATAAATATTAATTTAACAAAAAGATCCTCAGGGTTGCAGTGGCTGTGCAGTGAAAACGAAGTCAGAAGCCAGCCAGACCTCAGAGGGCCTTGCATAACACGTTAAGACAGGTGGGTTGTTGTCCACAGGCAGACGTTGAGGACAGAGCTGACTGGTTTTGTTGAGCAGAGCACAGTAAGATCAGAACAGGGAAAGCTCCTTAGGAGGCAGTAGTGCAGCCAGATATGGGTAGGGAGACCAGGAGCGGACGACTACAGGGAAGACAGTGAGGGCGAGATTAAGGCAAAGGCAGTGGGCTTGGGAATGAGGGAAGAGGTGAATGAGTCTGACTTTCAGGACATTCTCAGTGGATGAATAACAATATTGTAAGTCTCCTATCTGTGAGAGGGGCTCAATAAACAGACTCTGTGTGTGTGTGTGTGTGTGTGTGTGTGTGCGCGCGCGCGCAAAGGAAAAGAGAACGAGATAGCTTGCAATTTATTTGGGCATAATGACCATTTCACAGGAAAGATCTGGATGCTTCAGAGCATTATCAATAATTCACCTGGTTTCTGGCAAGCTTTCAAAACACGTTATAGGTTTTTATATTATTTACTCCTTTGCCTAATGCCTTTCTCCTCCTCTGTTATCCCTACCTCAACCTTGAAATAAAACAAAACTGTAATTAATTTTATAGCATGTAGAAAAATAAAGTCCAGGGAAACGTTCCTCATTTCCTGGAGGGCAGTGACTCTCAACTGCCTGAAGAAATGGAAAATGATTTTTACCATCGCAGGGAGAAGAAAAACAGCAATTTCCAATTAAGCTGTTTGCTCTCTGTGTTCAGAAGGAGGAATGAACTGGTTTAGACCTCTTTCTATAAAACAGAATTAAAATTATGGTACAAGGTAGAGGACATGAAAAGGACATGATGCAAAATTATGAGCAACACCAGGGCGTAAATAAAGCAGTCAGCACAGGGCCTGGCTCAGTGTGTGTTGGTGTTTTTCTGTTTTTATCCCCCAAAGATTCTGAAAATGAATTTGTTGGTTCTGAGACTCTGAGGAAGTCAGACAGATAATCCCATTGAATTATAGGGACAACAAAATACTCCCTCAGGATGCTGGCAACAGATCTCATGACGACTTTTTTCTAACTTCAGAGACCTGGATGTATGAATGAAGTATCTATTTCTTTTTTTATTTTGGAAAAGAATTAGGCTTTTGAACAAATAGTACAAAATGTTCTTGTATACCTTTCACCAGACTTTTCCAGATGTTAACATAGAAATAACCTTGGTACAATTATTGGAATTATGAAATTAATATGGATGCCAGTCTATTAACCAACCTATAGACTTTATGTGAAGTTTTCCACTTGTCCCATGGATGTCCTTTCTCAAGCCTAGGATCCAAACCAGGATTATGCATTGCTTTTAGTTGTCGTGTCTCTCTAGTCTCCTCCAATCTGGAGAGTCCTCAGTCTTTTTTTTTTTTTTTTTAATGATGGTGACACTTTGAAACAATATAGGTCAGTTACTTGGTAGAATGCCTATCATCTGCTGTTCCCTCATACTTAAATTCAGATAATGTATTTTTGGCAAGAATGTCATAAAAATGATGCTGCGTCCTTCTCCTTGTATCGCATTGGGAGGTAGATGATGTCCTCATGTTTCTTTATGGACCATGTTAAATTTGATCATTTAAGTGGTTTCTGCCTGGTTTACCAATGTAACATTACTATATTTTCTCCCATGCCTCTAATAAGTATCTTGTGGGGAAATAGTTTGAGACATCCTGTCTCTCATCATAACTTTGCCCATTAATTTTAGTTTCTTTTGACGAATCTTGCCAGCAACAATTTATTGCTGTGGTATTCACCAAGTGATGATGTCCTTCTATGTGTCTTCGTTTATTAATTGGAATTCTAGTAAGGAAAGAGCTTTCCTTCTCCTCCACTTAGTTATTTATTAAATTACTTATTTATATCAGTATAGAACAATGAATATTTTGTTTATTTTATGGCTTACAATCCATTAATATCACTATTTATTTTGTTGCTTATTTTGTCATGAAATTGGCCATTGGAAGCTCCTTCGAGTTGGCTCTTATGTCCTTTTTACATGTCTCCATGATTTTTGGAGCATTCTCTTATATTCTGGCACCATAAGTTGTTCCAGGCTCATCTCATATTTTCTGTATCCTAATCTTGGAATCATCCATTTTCGCAAGGAGTCTGTGTACAATTTATTGAAGAATGGTATTTAGAGACCATTTTTGGGCTCTAGGTGTGCTCATTGTGACTTCGGTGTCATTGCTTCTAGCCCTTCTCAGCAGATAGAGCTAGAAAATATAAGGATGCATACATACACACACATTTATCTATTTTACATCTAATTATCTGTATATATACATATGCATGTGCAAGAGTGTGTATACACACACACACACACACACACACGTGAGTTCTAATACCTCAGACTCAAATCCAACAGTACAAAGTTTCTTCTCCTGTTAATTATAACTCCTTTCTTCAAGAATGAGAAGCTTGGATCTCATTATCCACAATGTATTTGTTTTTTGTTTTGTTTTTGTTTTGAGGAAGATTAGCCCTGAGCTAAGTACTGCCAGTCCTCCTCTGTTTTCTAAGGAAGCCTGGCCCTGAGCTAACATCCTGTGCCCATCTTCCTCTAGTTTATATGTGGGACGCCTACCACAGCATGGCATGCCAAGCAGTGCCATGCCCACACCCGGGATCCAAACTGGCGAACCCCAGGCCACCGAGAAGCGGAACGTGTGAACTTAACCACTGCACTGCCGGGCCAGCCCCCACACCATATTTGTTTATTTGCTCAATCCTAGAATACATATAATTTCAGAATTACTAACTCTGTGGAAAACAGCTTTACTAACTAGAATATAGTATTGTGTACAGTTATTTTTGTCATTAGCTTTGCAATTTATAGTGAAAATACTGTTTTCCAAAATTACTGAGGTTAGTCCTTATTTTCTTCACCCCCTTTGCTGTGATGTTATTTATTTTTAATGCAGTTGTTTCATCTGTTATTGTTCGTATTCCACTTGAGATTTACCTTCCTTCCAAATCCTGGTGTCTGTTTGCATGTATGTATGTACGCATGCATGTATGTATGTATGTATGTATGCATTTGGTGTGTGATACACTATTCTGGTTCTAAAAGTAGGAACTTTACAAGGAGGAATATTCAAGGAAATGTCACTTGCCCTTCATTCTTCCAGCCCATCCTCTCATTCTTTCTTATTCACCCTCTAGGCAGTCAGTCTCATTAGTTTCTGGTTTACTTTCCTGTATTTCTTTGTGAAAAAACATGCAGATATATGTGTATTAATTTATGCTGCCTTCTTTATTACATGAATGATCATATACTAGAAATATTACAGAAGAGTAAAGCACCTATTTTTAGTGTTTTTAAGTACAGAATAACCTGAAGATATAAAACTGGAGAATGTAAGTAGACAGTTATTGAATCCACATAAACATAGGGTCGTAAGAATGAAAGGCAATAGCTAAAAAATAAAGTTACTCAAATGTCAAGCTAAACCCCTTCTTACAGCTTATACAGCAAGGTTTGTATATGTTCTTCAATAATTGAGAATCCAGAAGAGATGGACTACAGAGCCAGCCTTCTGCACAATTATAACTATTAACTTATATATGAGTTATACTTTATAAGTTATAAAGCATTTTGGGATACATTATTTTACTGGGCACTCCCATTATCTTGTGAGGTAGCTGGAAGAGGTTTTCTCATCTCCATTCTACATATAGAGACATTGAAGTTCAGTTAGGTGCATATTTGTCTATCATCCCCTCCAGATGGTGAAGCTCCTGGAAAGCAGTGCATTGTGTCCTTTTAACCCTTCTAATGCCTAGCAGAGCTACCGGGTACATATGGAGTGACAAGAAAATGCTGATTGGATAAGATTAAATGGTAAATCCAAGACAAATAGCCAGTCAGTGGGGAGGTCAGGAATCGTAAGTGCATTTAGTGATTTAACAAGCACTGAGAGTTCAACAAGCATTGAACACCTACTATATTCTTGGTACTGGGAATAGAAAGATCAATAAGGAAAGGGCCATGTTCTCAAGGAATTCACTATCAGTAAAGACAGATGCACAAACCTGCAGTTACAATGTGATGAGCATGTTATGGCACAGATAATCATTCTGGTATTCAGAATGTAATTTTGAGCACATCTGGCCCTTGGGATCTTGGAAAAACTAAGAGTTACTCCTTCTGGTATAGGCACTCTTCTTGGTGCCTGGAATATTTCACCCTGTCCCTCTTCTCCCTCTGTATTTCACCTGTTCTCACCTGTCTAACTCATTCTTAGTCTTTAGGTCTGATTTTAGACTTTGTTTCCTCCTTGAAGATGCTCTGATTGTGTTTGGGTTTGAGGATCCTCAGGTGGAGTTTGCTACCATCCTG
This sequence comes from Equus przewalskii, assembly GCF_037783145.1. Taxonomy (NCBI): domain Eukaryota; kingdom Metazoa; phylum Chordata; class Mammalia; order Perissodactyla; family Equidae; genus Equus; species Equus przewalskii. The sequence goes on along the minus strand of NC_091856.1, from coordinate 20,146,970 downwards.
TATTTTCTATACCCAAGTATTTTTTACACTGTATAAATGCTGGAAGAAAAAGGTTGCATTAATCCCTGCCCTCTTGGAACACTATCTGATGGAGAAGACATGGACCACATTACTGAGCCTCAGTTTTCCTGCCAAGGCAGAATGGAGTAGTCATTAGGAGATTTAAGGTCAACTGACTTGTTGGGAATCTGACCTCTGTTCTTCCCCAACCATGTGATTTTGGCTTTAACCTCTCTAAGTGTCATTTTCCTCTTCTGGAATTTAAGAATAAAAATGATACTTATTTCAAAGTTTTTGGTTAGAACTAAATTGAATATAATAGTAAATGTAAAGTGCTTATAAATGTCTTGCACTTAGAAAATACCTGTGAGCTAAGAAAGCATCTGTCATTATTTTGTCCTTTACCAAACCACTAGACTCTAATCATTGTGATGTGTCCTCTATCCCAACCACCCCACAAGTTTGGAACTAGCAGTCAGGAAGAACACTCCAAACACTGCCCATTTTGACTCATAAATATTTTCACTTGACTGCCTCCAATTCTACTTCTAGATTGTGGCTCAGTGTCTGTCTTCTATCTCTCTCCAGAAAGTCTGATTCCAGTATTCTGCTTAAGTTATCTCTATTCCATTATCCTGGCCATGACGCCAATTAAAATGTAGACCCAATGAGATTGGAGCATCCTTTTGATTTTGATAGCAAACATCTATGCTAAAAGGAACACAAATGCCAATCCATATGCCTCAGAGCCCCAGAATATCAGAGTGGGAAGGAATCTAGAGAGAAGATCTCATTTCGCAGATGGAAAAAGCTGAGGTCATAAAGCAGATCAGTAATATTACCAAGATTAGAACTCAATCTGCTGTCTCCAAAGATTGAATTCTTTCCAACCCATAAATGGGCACATGAAAAGAACAAATCAGATCACTGAATTTACCCTTTTCAGACAAATTAGTTCAAATTCTCTCCTGGTATATAAGCATGAAAATCCTTGGGAAATCTAAGCCAAATTTATTTTCTCTTTTGGGACCTATCTCTGAGGATTCAGAAATAAATAAAGAAGATTTTGGAAATCCCAGTGCTATGAACTGAATTTTATCTCCCTCCACCTTACCATATTTTTTTAGTTGAAGCCATAACCCCCAATGTGACTGTATCTTGAGACAGGGTCTTTTAGGAGGTAAAAGTCAAATAAGGTTGCAAGGGTGGGCCTCTAATTTGATAGACTGTGTCCTTCTAGGAAGAGGAAGACAGCACTCTTTCTCTCTCTCTGTGTCACTCTCCCTGCCATGTGAGGACACAGTGAGAAGGCAACTATCTACAAGTCAGGAATAGAGCTGTCACCAGAAGCAAACCTTGCTGGCTCCCTGATCTTGGGCTTCCAGCAACCAGAAATGTGAGAAAATAAATTTATGTTATTTAGCTCACCCAATCTATGATATTTTGTTATGGCAGCCTTAGCTGACTCATATACCCAGAATTACATCCCATATGCAATGTGAGGGCATTTTGTCTTTAACAGATATAACTTATAGTTGACTTCTTAGAGACGGGGGAATAGGGTATGAATTTGCAATGACATTATTTTCTCCAATAAGTGCTCTCCAATTCTGCTAGAATTAATATCAATGAATCCAGAATGATAATGCTAGGTGAGAGGTGACACAGGGAAGAGGGAATTCAGAATTAATATTATATGGTATTCTCATTGAGAGAGTCAGTGTTGGAAATGACAATCATCAGAACTGGGAAGACATGTGAGGCAATGATGGAGAGTCCTTGTATTCCAGCAGCAAATGGGCATATCTCGTCTCCTGTTCTCCCACCGGTACAGAACTGCTCCCAGCGGGACACTGGGATTCCTCACTCTGGGCTAATTTTAAGTGAATCAAATGAGGTGGCCCTCTGCCACATCCCTCTGGAAACTATTTGAAAAGCGAGCAGATCTCATCTTTTGAAAATGTTCCCTGAGTAATGGAAACATGAGGAAGGGGAATATACTACAGACCCTGGATGCATCTTTCAACCACAGTGGAATGCAATATGCCAGACATACTTTTATAGTGGTCAGGATGGACGTGGGAAAGATTTGGGGGACTAGAACAATAAGCTTTGCTGTCATCTTAAATCACTTTCACCACTAGATACTCTCAAGGATTAAATGACATAATGCTAGGTATGTTGAGAGGGGTTTAATCCCACTTCAATGCAAGACATGTAGATATTGTTACATGGTTCCTACCATCTAGGTGAGAGACTAGAGTTTTCTACTTCTCCTATAGATACTACAGGGTGAGACTAGAAGAGATGAATTCAGTTTGGAATCATTCTACCCACCAAATTGTGTAGAACTGTAGTCAAGATATCAGACAAGGCCTCTCTGAATCTTGAAATTTTGATCATATTTATTTCATGCCCTGGATTTACACTCACATCCAAAGCTGATGCCAAGATTTCTGTGAGTTCCTAGTGAGATTTTGTTCTCAATATCATCTCTGTCTCCTGGCTTCAGCATCTATAGGTGCTTCCTTGTACCACATCTTGTTAACTCACTTCTTTTTATTTACCGTGAAATCCCATGACGCAAGTCCCTCCCAAGTTTGATACTTAACTATCTGGAGGAAAGACAAGAATGTATTCATTTATTTATTTATTTATTTAATTTTTTTTGAGGAAGATTAGCCCTGAGCTAACTACTGCCAGTCCTCCTCTTTTTTGCTGAGGAAGCTTGGCCCTGAGCTAACATCGTGCCCATCTTCCTCTACTTTATACGTGGGATGCCTCCCACAGCATGGTGTGCCAAGCAGTGCCATGTCTGCACCCGGGGTCCGAACCAGCGAACCCCGGGCTGCCGAGAAGCCGAACGTGCAAACCTAACCGCTGCGCCACCGGGCCGGCCCAAGAATGTATTTAAAAGGCAGTACAGCCAACAATTTCCAAAGGTATTCTAGTTTGCAGTTTGATGAAATATTTTCAGCTGTTCTACCACCAAAATATTGTAACTAACATTTTACCTCATAGTCTCAACCTATTTTGATCTTTCTGCCTCCTGTCTTTAACACCAGCCCCATAAGCCCACCCCTGGCTCTTATTTTCAGAATGAAACAAAAATTTATCCTAATTTAATTCAGCATGTTGGGGGATCATATATTGTTGCATTAAAACTATTGCCTTTGGATTTTTCCCTCCACTGGGACATTCCAATAGGGTTTATCAAGGTATTTTTTCATAAAAACAGGAAAGATAATTCTATCCCTAAAAGGAATTCTGGCATCAGAGTCCAAGATAAGACAAGCAGTCCATTCTGCTGTATTTTCAACTGCTTCCCTACCACTCTGATCTCCATGGACCAGGGTGGTCAAGAGTGGAATTATCTGCACCTAAGAACAGATCCTGTGCCAAGGCTAGACCGTCACTGAAAAGCAGCCACAGACCATAGGCATCTCTTTCCTCTGTCAGGCTACTCTTCCTGTCTCACTTAGATTACTCCTTGCTTTGAAGAGAGGTTTTGAAGTCTTCAGTGAAACGTAACTATCAGTTGGGAATCTGTTGTGGAACAACGGAAAGGCATGTCCCCGTTTACTCAGGATGACTGCAGTCTTAATTCTATCCCTCCTGCATGGCCAAGGACTTCTCTCAACCTCATTTTCTTTTTTTTTTTTTTTGCATCTGAAAAGTAGGATTAATAAAGTCTATCATGTATGGCTATTAGGAAGATCGAGAAACAAGTGAGTTTAAAGAATGCCTTGTAAGTGTTTAATTGTATATTGTTAATGTTATTTATCATGACTTCATTGTAAATCATTCCTATCATCTTAAAATGGGTTGTTTTAAATTTTAGTGCTTCAGGATAGGTGGGAGAGAGATGCTAGGAAAATTAAGAGCTGATTGGAAGAAGCCCACTCATCTTTTGGAGGGCATCTGCTTTACTCAGTCTATCTATTTGAATGTTAATCTCATCCAAAAACACCCTCAGAGAAACACCTGGAATAATGTTTGTGCAAATATCTGGGCACCCCATAGCACAGTCAAGTTGACATATAAACCTTACCATTATAGTACCATAGGGATTGCAGAAAGTCTGAGGAAGTGCTCTGGAAGAGAGGTAGATGGGGGAGCCAATCTTACTGGAGTGGAAAGGTTCTAAGAGTTCATCTAGTTGTAGGTTAATTTGCTTACTTAAAAGATGAGAAAACTACGTCTGGGTATGGGTCTTGGGTGTATTTACACAAGTAGAGTGTCAGGGCCCAGATGCAAAGCCACAACATCTAACCTCCATTCCAGCTCCCTCTCTCCCACATCTGTGCTTCTCCTTTCCCAAGGAAAAACTCCAATTGTGCATTAATTCTTCAGGGTAGAAGTTTGCTTTTTGTTTTATAAGTGTATATTGAAGGGACTGAAATTTCAGTTGAAAATGTAAAGCTTTTAGATTTGAGAATTCGTATTCCTATTAGAAAAGTTTGGGCAACAATTTATGCCTTCTTTCTTTTTGACCCCTCTGGGATTGGAGTAAGATTCCAGAGCTAGGAAGCAGGCAGGACACGTTCCTTCTATCCTAAGCAAATGACTCACAGCATCATGGAAGCTCTGGGTTAGAAGGCATTAGAAATGCCATCTTATCCACCTCGTCCCCTCCATACACAGAAGGTAGTAATGCTCCCTAAAATATCTACCAGGTACCTGCCCATCTGAACATCTCCAGAAAGGAGAATTGCTGCTCATTTTCAGAAGACCCATCATTTACCAAAACCAGCATTTCAGAGTTACTAATTCCAACAACCACCGTATGGGACAATTGTTATCATCTATATTTTAGAGATTCGAAAATTGATCCTGAGAGAGATGAGATATTCGGCCCAGAGTCCAGGGCAAGTTGGTTGTAGAACTGCTGTTCAACCCAGGCATATTTGTCTTCAGTGTAGTAGTTAGAGATTTCAGCATCAGTTGGAATTGAGTTTGGCTCCTGAGCCTTGACTTTTTAACTGTGTAGCCCTGGCCTCAAAGCCTATTTCCTCATCTGAAAAAATATATATAAAATAAAGAACTAAAAATAGTACCAACTCTAAAAGATTTCATGAGAATTGAGCTTGTCTTTGTGAAGTGCTTTCCATGGTACTTAACATGCTAAGTGCTCAGTAAATGATGGGTGTTATTAATAATATTATATCCATCTATTCCTCTGGGCCACAGTTTGCCCATTTATGAATGGACACATCTGGACTAGAAGTCTCCAGACTCTTTCCAGCTCTGATAGTCTATAGCTGTGTGCTTGACTCTCAGTACAGCTATCAAGCCTAAATCTAATGCAGTGTTGTAGACAGTTGGTTTGGCATAGACAGCCTTCATTCACTTTGGGAACGCATGATAGCAGCAGCTCTTTTCTTCTGTATTTTATATCCCACATGGCAACATAGACAAAATCCCTTATTACACTGCCTTCAAGACAGCCCAAGCTTTAGGAAAACAAACAGAGGCTTTAGAGTGTTCAACTAATCAAGATTTCTTCCACTCCTGTCTTGTGTGGGATAGGGGTTCCTAATCAGAGTGAGTGACAGGCACATCCGTTCAGTGGGTGAGAAAAGAGAGCTCCATCCGGTGCATTTCATTCATTCACAGCCAAGAAGAGGATCCCAGTCAGAGGTGAAAGCAATTCTGCCTCCAGTTGTACCTAATTATCCAGCAGCATAAAGGTGTGTGATGGAGGCGCCTGCCCAGTATCTGAAGGCAGAGCAGATGTTTTCAATTGCTCCCTCCCTTGTAATTCTACCCTGGAAATAAGAAATCTAAAACCTGGAAAATAATAAGAATACATGAACCTCACAGAGGGACATACACAACAGAAGAAGATGAGCACCATGGGATAAGAGAGTGGATGCACTTAGATTCATTGCATGGGAGCATTTAGGAATAATTTTTCCAATAAGCTCACTACCCAGGGACACAATTGCACCTCTAAATATCTTTTAATTGAGGAGAAAATATGGCAGGTTCTGTTGAATGTATTTCCTTTTAATAACAGAAAAATACCACGATTTCTTTATGATGCCAGGATTGAGCACTGGGCCAACACTTGTCTGAGAAGCTCTGGTATTCAAAGAGAGTTGGTTTGCAAGCAGAAAATATTGATGAATCCCAGAGAACATAGGGTTTATCAATAGTGCCATGTATTAAGCTTTCATAGCATTCTAGAAGATTTCTGAAGACAACCTGAAGTCAGTTTCACTGAAGATAAGAACTAGAAAGAACCTGAAAATCTGAGGGATCAAGTAACTCCAACATATCCATCTTGCAGATAGGGAAACTGAGATGGAGAAATTAAGTTGCCTAAGACCAGAGAACAAGTCAGAGACAAAATAGAACCCATACTATCGAATTTAGGGAAACCTAAAATATATGGGTAGATAATCATATTTGTCTCTCATATAGTTGAGTGCATTAATTTGAAGGATGATTAAAACAATTCCAATTTCAGTCTTCAAGCTTATATAGCAAATGATCAATACACCAAAGAAAGAGAATGCTAATTCAAGAACGTAATGCCATCTTTTACTTTCTTCAGCCTTGCTCTGTCATAATATCAAGAAAACAGTCAGCCTAAAAAATGAATCTAATGTCAGATAGGAATCAGCACCTTTGAAAAAAAAATGCCACCAGGGAAAAGTAAAACATTAAATAAATGAAACGTTTACATTTCCTTCTTGAAAGGAGGCAATATGTGGCCTCAAAAGAGGAAGGTAGCTCATGTAGTAACGAACTGGGATTTGAAAACTGCTCTAAATGATTCAGAATATCTATTTGACATCATGGAATCCTATGCTTTAGGAGGACATTGGTTGCTACCTAGAGCCATTGCATGCAATGCAGCCTCCCATCCCAGTGTAGCATTCAAGGAGTGCAACAGCTCAGCATTATTTTGAATCCTTCCATTGACACAAAACAACTAGTATCCAACACATGTAGCTGATAGAACTTTCTTCCTTGTTTTCAGCCAGAATTGGCCTCTCTGGAGCTGAACTTGGTCACTGTTGGGTTTTCTGTGACCTCTAAAAGCAAGTCATGCTCAACAACTGCCTTTTAGATGGCACAGACTGGAGATCATGTGCTTCCTAAGTCTTCTTGTTTCCAAACCACCACCCAGCCCTTTGCACTTGGAAATCCTCTGCAGTATTGGGTGATGTGATGGTTAATTTTATGTGTCAATTTGGTTAGGTTATGGTACCTATTTGTTCGGTCAGCACCAGTTGGAATGTGAATACTTGCGAAGGTATTTTTTAGATGTGATTAACATTCAAATCATAGCCTTTCAATCCTCCATAATGTGGGTGGGCCTCATCTAATCAGTGGAAGGCCTTAAGAGCAAAGACTGAAGTTCTCCAAAGTAGAAGGAATTCTCCTCAAGACTGCAGCATAGAAATCCTTCCTGAGTTTCCAGCTTGCTGTCCTGCAGAATTTGGACTCAAGTCTGCAACATCAACATCAACTCTGACCTGAATTTCCAGCCTGCCAGCCTGCCCTCTGGATTTCAGACTGCAGGGTCCCCACCCTCATGTAAGCCAGTTCCTTAAAATACATCACTTTCTCTTGCTGTCTCTCTCACTCTTCTCTTTCTCTTTTTCTCTCTCTGCAGCAAAGGTCTTTTCACAGTCTCATTTCTAGCCTGTTGCCCATATTGTGGATAACAATGCTAAAAATGACATTAGCTTGAAAGATGAACAGAGGGTGTTTCATTTCCCTCTAGTGATAGAGTTGGCAAAAGTAAAAAGCCTCCCAGGTGTATAGGGATTTAACATTTACAGATGATTCTCACAAATGTTTCCTCAGAGGATCCTAACTTTCAATTGCATAAGCTAGACGCTGACTCCATTTTATGGATGAGAAAGGAAGCCTGGGCATATGAAATGATTTACCCAAGACGTCTAAGCTCCTGAGCAGCAGAACTCCAAGTCTGATGTTCTCCCCACCATCCCTTTCCATGGCTTCCTCTCAGTAAGTAGACAGAGGAGCAATAGATGAGATTCTTCTGTGTCTGTGCTGCTCGCTCATGGGAATCTGACCCATTGCGACCTGGAAAGGCAAAAGGAAGACCTCATTCAGGGTCAGATCATGCATTGCCTGAGGTTATTGTTCTCCACTTCAGCCTCAAGAACTCTAGGAGATCAATGAAAGTATACATTGGGAAATAAAAAAGGCATGAGAAAACTTTACAAATTGGCTAGTTTTCATTTCCTGTTGGCTTTTCCAGCACATTCTTGGCACCAGATGAGAGTAATGTGGTAATGTGGTAAAATGTCTCTCTCTGTGAGACGCTATCCATTTAGAGACGGGGGCAATGAGACACCCTAGCCCTTGATGCCCTAAGGGCTTGTCTGGACATCCTGAGGTTTACATAGTAACCAATGTGGTCGACTTTTTGTCACATCAAATAGGTTTGCATTTTAGAGAATCTCAAGGCGTCAATGTGATGGCACTATCTTTATTGCCGGTGCTGGCTCTGATTTGGAAATGCCAATAAAGAAGCTTTGCTTCATGCTTACTTGATGTGTAAAGAAAACGTGCAAGCTTGATCTCGTCTTGTCTTAAGTGGCATAATTACCCATCACGGTATGGGTTTCACAGGATTAGAACCAGTAACAAGAAGTCACACTGTGCCCTACTTTAAAGAAAACAAGTGTCCAGGCCCTGAACTTGGAAAACAGATTCAATAAGAGAGTTAAACCTCACATTTGAAAAGGATTCCCATGTTATGATGTAATAGCAGCAGCTGTGATTTATTGAACACCTACTATGGGCCAGGTATTTTATAGACGTTATTTACAATTCTCAATTCTCATAACAACCCTGGAAGGCATGTAGGAGAAAACTGATACTTGGTGAAGGGAAGTAACTTGCTGAAGGTCACATAGCTAGAAAATATCTAACCCAGGCAGGCTTGTCCAGCAGATGTTTCTGCTACCACACTGAAGCGTTTGTCTTCAGATCATATATAAAACACACCAACTATTTGCAAAGGAGAAACCTCCTCTCTTTCTTTCTCTCTCTCTCTCTCTCCCCCTCCTCTTTTTTTCTTTCTCCCCTCTCTTTCTCTTTCTTTCTCTCTCACATACGTACACACACACACACACACACAGAAATTCTTCCTATTGAAATGGAATTTAAATGAAAATCCTGACAAAAAGGGCTATTCCATCAAACAAAGCATACTTATCTTTCAGGATGTAGAAGGTGGCTACAGTTATGTTAGGTGTTCAGTTAACATTTGTGAAATGAAAAATGTATCATTTAGTCAAGTGATCTAAAGCATTTCATTTAAGACCTTCTCTTCTTACCACCCATCAGATGTATTTCTAAAAAGAAAGGCATTAATCCTTTCAATAAGCGTGCACAGAGCACATATTCTGGACAGATAGTTCCAGGAGCTGGGATATAGATTTCTAGGACAGAGCACCCTAGCTTCCAGAGAGGCGACAGTCCTGCAGCGAAGACAGACTTATAAACTGACAATACCAGACAGTGGAATCAGTCTTCAATAGGTGCACGTGGGGCCAAAGACAGCCTAGCGGAGGACTACGTAGATAGCCACAGAAAGACAATGAAAACCTGGAGGGCTTCAGTGCTTGGCCAAATGTAGGCTTCCCTTGTTCTCTCATGCTTGTTCTCATTCAAGTAAGACTTTAATTGTGGGTGATTCTAGGTTTATCTCTTAGAATCATGAGACCATGGGACCAGGCAAATTTGTAGAAGATTTAAAAATCATATTTCTGGTTTTGCCTGTAGGATGGGCTAGAGAATTGAAAACTCCACAGCTACACAATATTTAGAAACCCAGATATAATATGAAAGGTCCTTTGAAATACACAGCTGAATTCACAAGAAAATAAGAGAAATTTATAAGGACCAAAAACAACCAAAGAAGGAATTGAGATCCAGATACTGAGCAAATAAGTGGATGCTGCAGCTGGCCTAGGAAGGTGGGCTACAGGGCGGGGAACAATGAGGGGCTGTTGATGGGGTCCAAGGAGTGTAAAGGTTGGGATTAAATGCCCCCACAGGATCAGGAGAGGAGGTTTTGGGCCTGCTCGTGGGTGGGAGTTGAAATTTAGATTTCTGCATCACGCCAGGGCTTTCAAAATTCACCGATCAGTTAAAGGTGGACTAACCCTGAGTCTGCCCTCCCGAGGCATAGTATCATTGCTGGCAGTGTGTTCCCGTGGAGGCTGGGAACTTACAAGCGAGTCTCAAGTATGCTGTTTTCTTTTTAGGTAAATACTTTTACATGTCCTGTATCATTTTCCGTTAAAGGAAGCTCATCTCTTGTTCTTGGCTCTTGGTTGGAAAAAATATAATGAGAGATTTCGTAATGATATGAAATGCTTTTTGATAAAGTTGTCCAAATGCTCATTAGAAAGATTGGTTCCAATTTACTTTCTCTCCAACTGTGTATGACAAAGCCCATTGCTATCCCTCCTTACCAACCCCCTGGTACTAGACAAAAAATATTTTAATCTTTGCCAATCTATTAGAATAAAGTAACATACCTCTTTAAATATAAGGTGCAGGTCATTGGTTTTTTATGAAGTCCAACATCCCTCCATACGTGTTTCAAATGTGGTTGTATCACTTGTGAATTATTATTACATGTCTATGCATCGATTTCCTTTTTTCAGTTCAGCTACTTCCCTTGTTTTTCTTGTTGATAGTTAATTATAATTAATATTTATACAGCATGCCTGTCTCAGTGTCCTTTTCAATGCTTGATTTGCCACTATTCACTTAATCCTTATAATAAATCCTATAGGGTAGGAAGTATTATTGTCCCCATTGATACAGAGGACAAAATGAGTTCAGAGAGGTTGAATGATTGATACAGAACTTAAAGGCTTAACCCTTCTGTTTAGTATGTCTGCTGACTCTCACACATGTAGAATTATTTTATTGTGTGCTTTGTAATTAAAGATTATGAGCTCATCTTCAGTGAGGTTTTACCTGAGAGAATCCAGCAGAACCTGAGATGAAAGCATGTCCTCCCAGAGATTTTCTTTTTTTTTTTGAGGAAGACTGGCCCTGAGCTAACATTCATGCCCATCTCCCTCTACATTACATGTGGGTTGCCTACCGCAGCATGGCTTGATGAGCAGTGCTTAGGTCGTACCCAGAATCTGAACCGGCGAACCCCTTGCCACTGAAGTGGAACATGCAAACTTAACTGCCGTGCCACCGGGCCAGCCCCCTCCCAGAGATTTTCATTTGCCTGTATTAGATATTCTGGATATTTCACTGGTGATTTTAAATAGCATTATTGAGATATAATTTATGTGCCATAAAGTTTACTTGTTTAAAAAAGTATACAAATAAATGATTGTTAGTATATTTACAGAGTTGTGGAACCATCACCATTATCTAATTTTAGAACATGTTTATCACACCCAAAAGAAACCTTGTATCCATCAGCAGTTGTTACCCACTCTTCCTCAACTCACTAATCTATTTACTGTCTCTATAGATTTGCCTACCTGGAACATTTCATATACATGGTATACACTATATGTGTTTTTTTGTGACTGTCTTCTTTCACTTAGCAAAATATTTTTTATTGATGCTGTTTTTATTTTTTGCTGAGGAAGATTGGCCCTGAGCTATTATCTCTGCCCATCTTCCTCTATTTTATATATAGGATGCCTGTGACAGCATGGCTTGATAAACAATTCTAGGTCTGTACCCAGGATCTGAACCTGCGAACCCTGGGCCACCAAAGTGGAGCAGGTGTGATCTTAACCACTGCTCTGTTGGGCCAGCCCCACTTAGCAAAATATTTTTATATTACTTTCTCAGCATGAGGATTAATGGACAATGCTAGTTATATAAATTAAATCCTCAAACCCACATGATGCTCAGGTCCATATTTATGGAATCTGGGGTTGTTATCACTTCCAGTTTCTTGTACCTAGTGGGAAGGCTATTGTTTCCCACTGGGAATGGGGATTTAGAAATGGAAAAGGGGACTTTTTATACCTTCAGTAATCCTAATTCTAAGCAGTGGTATCATTCGCAGCAATTTGTTCCTGTGGGGAGCCTGGGGACTGGGAAGTTACACCTGGTATGGGGTATACTGTGTTATCTTCTTCTTTAAGTAAATATCTCTGTATGTTTTCTGTGTCCCTTTTCATTAAAGTAACTTTACATTCTCTGGGTCCATTGGTGTGTTTCTAATGATTACAGCACTATGATGTGTGTGAAAAGCACATTGTAAGAATAGAGAATATTTCAATGATATAATTAGCAGGTTAACCTGATAGTCATGATTACAACTCTTCTCCAACAATTGGTGAATACCAATTTGTTCATCATTCATTCCTTTGTTAGATATTCATTGAGCTCCTTCTACAACTAGTCACTCTTGTAGGAGTATGAGCTATGTTACTGAGTAAAATCAAGATCCCTGGCCCAAGAATGTTAAGTTCTAGGAGGAGGAACTTTTTCAATTACATATACAAATTGAAATTGTAGAATCTAGCTGACTAATTTAAAAGAAATAAAATAAAAAAGTAAAATGTCATACCCAGAATCACGGAGTGGTCCACCTAGATCGTCTTAGGTCTGTCTTACCTATGGCCACTGCCCAGCAGAAGCAGACAGCGAGAAGTACCTGAGAGTTCATATCCTTCCCGGTGGCACTTACCAACGACACATGGGTGCAGAGTGTGAAAACCCAGGTCCTTTGCCTTGAGACAGAGCAAACACTCAGGAGTCCCATGCTCCAGAGCTCCCTGTGGAACCAGGCTGAGATGGGGACTTTACTTGAAATCACATCTTTGCTTGATTTCATCCCATCCCTCTCCCGCTTCTCCCTTATCAGTCTCTCCTGGGAGCATTTCCTTAATAAATAACATGTGCATAAATCCTCATTCCAGACATTGCTTTTGGGAAAGCTAACCCAAGACATAGCATTAGTAAAGGATGGAGCCAGAATTTCTGTCTCTGATTTCTGTATCCAAATTTCATACATTCTATTTTATACCACAGAAGGGAGGAAAATACGATTCAGAGAGCTTCATACTTTTTCTTAAGGTCGTGCATCTTGTAAGGGACTCAAATTTAGTATTCTAAAAGCCAGTGATATAAGCTGTACCACATTGACTTTTAAAACTTAGCAGAGTGAAGTAAATATATATCAATGAGCTGCAAAGATGTCTCATAATATCCCAATCAGAATCGTATTTATACTCTGAGTCTCAGTTTTTACATCTATGGAATTAGGACACTACTGTTTTCTTCAATATCTTTTTTTAAAATTAAATGGAATAACACATGGAAAGTGCTTGGCATAGCACATGACACATAGCTAGATGCTCAGTGTATGCTGTCCTTCATTGAAGAGCCAGGGTAAAGAAAATTTAACCAAATAAGGATTACAGTGATCAAAATTGTTTTGACCAACCACAGGATTTTCTTGAAGCAAAGCCTCCATTTCCGGAAAAATACTGAAAAATAACAAATAATGCTGTCAGTTCCCCATACAAAGTGGACTACATCAACGTCTCCATGGACCTGGTGGGTAAATAACGGAGCTCATATGTTCAGAAAATTTCTTAATAAAGTCCAACCCCTTCCCAAAGAAGAAAAGCCATGGAAGACAGGCATGCCACATTAAAACTGCAGCGACCCAGCTAGCCCTTCCTAACTGCTAAGTAGGCAATTCTCAGGAGCCCGGGAAGGAAATCCAGAAGGATATAAACATGAAATGAACCAAGCATGCAATTGATTTTCTGTTCTCTCTTTTTTTACCTTCTGTTTTGTTTTGATGTGTGTGAGAGTGAGTGTTTGTGTGTGTGTGCGATATTTATTTATTTTTATCATCATCAGGACATTAGTACTCAGAGGGAGGAAAATGCCTCTTGAATGAGATGTTTGTAGGGAAAATTACAAGGGAGAGGATGCTGACTTTGACCGAGCAGTGCCCTCTGAGGATTGGGGTGGATCAGAATGGCTTCTCATGTTTTCTCTGCTCCCCTAATGGAAGTAAAATAACAACATGAAATAGAGGGGATGGAACAGCCAGCAGGAGGATAAATACCAAGGAAGCGATGTAAACACAGCCCCCAATTTCCCCAGCGAGTAAGAGAATGAGGAATGTGTTATTTATCTCTCTTTGCAATCTGCAAGGCAGAGTATGGAGCTGCACTCCTTTGGGAGTATCTTCTATAAATAATCAAAAAATTGCAGGATAGGGGTTTGAATGAAGTGAAAGGAACCCAGGAGACTGAGAATTTCTCCACATTCCAGGTCTTCATACGTCTCTTCCAGGAAGCCTCTCTTGATCCTTCCAGGCCTTGAAAGAACAAGAGCAGGCCCTTTAGAACAGAGACACTTTAGAAGTCATTGACTGTGCCCACTCCTCTTGTTAGTTTAGAAAAATTGATGCAATCTACAGCTAAATGACTTATTAAGATTGCCCGGCACCTGCAGGTGACTAAGTACTGTGGATTCTAGAAGTAAGCCACCTAGCTTGAACCCTGTATTCTTCACTTATTAAGTGTGGTACCTTGGAAAAACTACTTAACTTCCCCAAGCCTCAGTTTCCTCGTCTGTAAACCTGGGGTAAAACTCATAATAATTCCTGCTTAATAGTGTTACTATAAGAAACAACATGATAATGTACATGAAATTCTTAGCACAATGCCTAGACTATATTAAGAGCTCCATAAAGCCTAGAGATTATTCTTCTAATTGTTATTGTTGTTAGTCATTAAGAAATAGAAGTAGAAACTAAATTCAGGTTTTTCATCTTCAAATCTATCCTTCTTTTCTCTCTGCTCAGTCGTTTCTAACCTATGGATTAAGATTTCCTAGTTTTTCAGCTAATTTCAAAATTTCAGTATAAAATACCTGGTGACATATGTGTCTGATGCAATTGGGTAATAGGTTGCTTGTGGAATTTTTCAAACCAGGCCTCAGCTCATACAAATCCAATATGCTTCAATAAATCTTAGGCAGATAAACATGGACCCATTTCATCAGATATAAAGAATACTGATGGATTCCTTGGTAAATGGAGTCAACTATCTTTGACAAAGTGTTTGATGAATATGAATTGAAATAATTAAAAGCTATCCTTGAAGGGAAACCTTGATCTTTTTTAGGAAGGGCAGGGCTAAGATGAAAGGGGAAGGACTTGTGGAATCAGTGGCCCTTGTACTGGGATTGACGAACACATGGGCCTTAGATGAAGAAAGGAGAAAAGAGAGGGCCTTCAAGATGGGCCAGCTGCATAAGCAGTGGTATTGAGGACTAGCAGAAATTGCTCATAAAAATATTCTTTAATCTTTAGGCTTCCTCTTAAAAGTCATTCCTTCAAAGATGCTTTCCTCAATGCCTCAATTCAGTCATGTCCACTTCTTTTTTCCTCTCTCATAGCATCCTACAGTTTTCCCTTGAAGCACGTTATTATTATTTAAAACTGAAAATGTATTTGTGTATGTTGATGGGAGTTAAGTGGGTGTACATGTTTTCAGTTAACAGCAGTCTCCTCCATTAGGTTATAAGTTTGCCCTATGAGGGAAGAAATTAGACCTGTTTTTACTTATAATTATCCTTGGTGCCTAGCACCATGCTTGCCTGACACATTGTAATGCTATTAAACATTTCTTCACTGGATGAATGAATAAATGTTTGAATGGGACAATCAAGAGACCCTCCTGCATAGAGGGAGGTGTTGTGATATAGAGAAAGGGAGACGGATGAGGAGTAAGACAGATTACTTTGTCCCTGTCCCCATGAGGACCAAGGATAAGTCCCTACCCTTCTTTGAACTTCTACTGTCTTTTCTGTAAAGTCAGAGTTAGAGCTGAAGCCACTGTATGGGTTGTTCTAAGTTTGTCTGATTTTCTGATTATTTACTTGGAAGTTTTGCATTTTACTAGCTAGTACCCATTGGCAAGAACACAGATATGATGGTGCATTCTAACATGCAGAGAAACGATAGTAGAGGAGTTTCTTTCTTTCTTCATTATACAAATATCCATTGAGCACTTGCTGTGTGCCTGGTTTTAGGGGAGGCAGAGTTGAGTAAGACATGGCCCCCGACTTTAAGTAGCAGAGACAGAAAAGAGGAAGAAAAGGATGGGGATTAAAAAGGCCAGGAAGAAGGAGGAGGTGGAAGAGAAGGAGAAGAAGAAGAGCAAGAAGGAGGAAGAGAGAAAGGCATTTTATCCAGCCTGGTGCCAAGTGTTTTATGCATCTTACCCCATTTTACAAATGTTGAACCTGAGGTTCCAACAGATTAACTGTAAAGCTGGGGGTGGGCCCCGACTCAAGGCTGGCTGCTCATGATCTTGACACTGGGGTCCGAATACACCCCTGCCTGGTGAAAGCACAAACAGGTGAAGAGGCAGTTCCGATGACATGATGAGAACCTTGACTGGGAGCTGTATTGTTTGTATTTTCAGTCTGGGATGAAGGCCCTGCTCTCTTATTCCTCTGGGGTCTCCCTCTCAGGTCCTCAGCATGCTTACCCTTCTCCTACACTTGGCAATAAAGAAAAAAAGGAAAGCTTCCCACAGCCAACTCCAGGGACAAATACTGTTTTCTCCAAAAGGTACAGAAAGAGAGGAAGCTTGCAGAGGCATGGGCCGTAGACAGGGTGGGGAGATGGCAGGAGAGGATCAACTGAAGCCTGAAGCATTTTGGCTCTTCTCCTTAATTCTTCCTTCTCTTCTCTTCCAGCTTTTAAGTTTCATTCACTGCTTCAGTGGGATTTGGGGATTGGAGTTGTAGTCACAGAGGTGCCAAAGGCAAGCTGATTTTTCAGCTTCCAAGGAAAACAATTATCCTAATCTGGTCTGCCATCCCTCCTTCTCCCACAACAGTGGAAATTCACTGGGTTCAGAGAGCGTTTTTATAGAAGAGACATATTGCTTTGTGTGACTGCTTTGCCTAAACTTCTTTTCCTCCCCACTCATTGTATTTACCACTGGTTTACCAAGTGTCTACCCATTGTTCATATAACTAGCATTTCCTGAGCCCTGATTAGCAGCCCTGTGCTCAGTCAAGGGTGTTAGATATGTTATTTCATTTAGTCTGCACAATGACCCACAAGGTGTATATGATCATAATCCTTATTTATCCTGAAGAGTTAAGTAACTTGCTCCAAGTCACGGCTATTAAGAAGAAGAGCCCATATTTGAACTCAGGTGTCCAGCTTCAGGGCCTGCGCTCTTAACATGTTACTACATAATCTCTCAGCCACAACCCTGTGTGTTCATTATCATTCTGTCCTTTTTATGAATCTTGAAACCAAGGCACAGAGAGCTGAAGCGATTTGCCCAGGTCACACAGGTTGAAGATGGCAGAGGCAGGATTTGAATTCTAGGCCATAGGATCCCAGTGTTCATGCTGGACCCATCACACCAACCTCTGAATGGAGGGTGCTGTGCCAGAGTGGAGGGTGACCAGGGCCGGTTTGTATTTCAGAGACCATTCTGGCTGGCATGAGGAGGGCAGCCTGGTGCAAGCAGCGTGGATGTGCTGGGAAGCCATCCTTCTCATATCCACACCAGGGCAGGGCTGCAAGATTCTCCTTTCTGATTTCTTTCTCCTTCCAGGATGCTCCCACATGTTCATTTCAGTCTGATTTCAATCATTGAACAAGAAAGTGAAAAGGTGAGATTTGCCTCACACACTGCATTTCCCTAGGAAACACTCAAGCGCTTTTAGAGATTCACATTTCTATGATTTCAAAACCCTACATTTTTAAGGGCTCTGAAGTCGGCACCAAATGATCAGGCATGGGCCTTTCTTCTTCAAAATTGCTAGAAATGGACATGGGATGTTTAGGGAGGTGAGTTTCTCTTTCTGGGTTTCAGTTTCTCAGAACCATTAGGTAAGGGGATTAGATCAGATTTGAGTAACGTTCCTCAGAGTAGGTAACAGAATCACCTGTGTGTGTGTGCGTGTGTTTTCATGCAGACACCTGCAGCCCCAACTCAGACCTACTGATCAGAATTTCTAGAGTTGAGGTAAAAATCTGCCTTTGAAATTAGCAGCCCAAGTGATGTCCACTGAAGTTAGACTAAAGGACTTGTGATTCATTGACCCTCATTAAAATTAACAAAAAGGAAGAGAGAAGAAAAGAAAGAAAGGATCAAGGAAGGGAGAGAGGGAGGAAGAAAGAGTGGGAAAGGAAAGGAAGTCACACTCCCAGAAAACTTCAATTTCCTATTGCAGCTATGGAAAAATAATTGGCAAGGTAGATGGTGAGTGGAGAAGAATTGGTGGTAGCCATGAATTGGTGAAATTTTAAGTGTATGTGCATATATACTGATATATAAAGCAGATTTATATGCATGTGTGTATATACATATATAGTCATGTGCCACGTGCAATGCTTCGGTCAACGATGAACCACGTATACAACAGTGGTCCCATAAGATTAGTACCATATAGCCTAGGTGTCTAGTAGGTTATATCATCTAGGTTTTTATAAGTACACTCTATGATGTTCACAGAATGGCAAAATCACCTAACGACACATTTTTTGCCACATATCCCTGTCATTAAGTGACCCATGACTGTACGTATATGTAGTTCTTAGTATGGCATCCAAAGCATAGGAGAGGCACAGCAAACCTTGTTGATCTTCAGTATTTCTCAGTGACAATGTACTTGGAGCTTCAACTTCCAATTGCCCCCCAACCTCAAACTCCTCTTCAGGACTGGCTGCGTAATCTGCGGGGCCCAGTGCAAAATGAAAATGCAGGGCCCCTTGTTCAGAAATGATCAAGAATTTCAGGATGGCAGTGGCAGAACACTAAACTAAGCACAGAACCCTACTAAGCTCAGGTGCTGACTGCACAGGTGGCGCATCCCTGAAGCTGGCCCTGGCCTTATTAGGATTGCTCAGGCCCACCTTTGTATTCTAATAGCATTTGATTATAACAATAACAAAAATGCCATTGAGACCACTTTTTTGTCTTTTGTTGTATAGAACTCTACCCCTTCTTTTAGATTATTAACTACTTGAGAACAGAGATAGTTTGTTGTCATAGCTGTAGACCCAACACACAATGCAGTTTCATATCATAGTTGCTAAATAGTGCTTTGCTGGATTGACTCACAGAAACAAGGGGATGGGAAGAATTACAGGTGTGCAGGGTGATTTGAACCAGATTCTAGAAAGTCTTAAATGCTAGGTCTGGGTGTCTAGACTGTATCCAATGGTCAATGAAGTTCCATTAAGGATTATTGATGGGGCCAGCCCCATGGCCTAGTGGTTAAGTTTGGCACGCTCTGCTTCAGTGGCCTGGGTTCAGTTCCTGGGCATAGACCTATACCACTCATTGGTGGCCATGCTGTGGTGGCAACCTACACACGAAATAGAGGAAGACTGGCACAGATGTTAGCTCAGGGTGAAACTTCCACAGCAAGAAAAAAAAAAGGTTTATTGTTGTGGCTTCATTTATGTGGCTTGAACAGAGTGGGGACACCTTTTGTTCTGTTCTTCTCCAATGACTCATGATATTGCGATTTATAATAAGAAGTATATATTTGATCTTTGTCCCTGTTTCTGGTACAGAGCTCCTAAAACTCTTGGAATTTCGTAAGTGACCACAATCATAAAGGTGTCATTTGTTATGTTAATGAGGAGACTTTTGGACCACACTTAAGAATGGGGGCTGGTTGCTGGGAGGACCAACCAAGTGGTTAGACAGTTGGAGCTTTTAGTCCTACGCCCTGACCTCTGGGGAGGGGAGAAGGGATAGAGACTGAGGTGAATCTTCAGTGGTCCATGATTTAATCAATCATGCCTATGTAATGAGGCCTCCATAAAAACCCAAAAGGACTGGGTGGTGAACTTGGGAGTTTTGGGGAGAATGTTCTTCTCTGAGAGGGCATGGAAGCTCTGTACCTCTTTTTCATTCCTTGCTCTATGCATCTCTTTCACCTGATTGTCCCTGAGTTACATCCTTTTATAATAATTGGTAAGCTAGTAAGTAAAATGTTTCTCTGAGTTTTGTGAGTCACTCTAGCAAATTAATCAAACTCAAGGAGGAGGTCTTGGGAATCTTTGATTTATAGCCAGTAGGTCAGAAGCACAGGTAATAATCTGGTCTTGTGACCAGTGTTTGAAGAGGGGGAGGGTGCAGTCTTGTGGAATTGAGCCGTCAACCTGTGGAATCTGATGCTATCTCCAGAGAGTGTCAGAATTGAGTTGAATTGTAGTACACCCAGCTAGTGTTGGAGCATTGTTTGGATGTTTGAGAAAGCCTGCCTCCACACATTGGAAATTGGGTAATTGGGTCCAGGAACCTAAAAAGGCTCTAATCTCTTTACACTTATATATAGAGAGATATATAGATATTATAGATAATTATATATAAATATAGATATGATATATAATTTTTAATCACATGCATTTATTTTTCTCTGATTATAACTGGTGTATAAGTTAATTGAAGAAAATATAGGGCATAGATCAAGTATAAAGAAGAACATAACGTTAAAAAGAAACAACAGGCCCAAAATGGAGTCCTCTATGCTAAGCCCCACCAAGATTTAATACCTAGTCTAACTGTGGTTTCAGCCTCTCCCAGGAGTGGAACTTTAAATCATTCAGTCTGAAATTTTCTGATAAACACTAGTGAGGTAATCTGCCTGATAAGAACTCCTGCCATCCCCTAAAGAAAGGTGACCTTGCCTGAAATAATCCACTCTTCTAACTTCTTTGTCCCACCCTCTTTCTCCCTATGAAAACTTTCCATTTTGTACAACTACTCGGAGCTCCTTTCTACTTGCTCATGGGACGCTGCCTGTTTCACGAATCGCTGAATAAAGCCAATTAGATCTTTAAACTTACTCGTTTGAATTTTTGTTCTTTAACAACAGAAATGACCCATAATCCCAAATGAGAACTGTTCATATGTTAGAACATTTTTGTGGAAATATAGTAAATACATATGCTATAGTAGCAGACTCACTCCAGAGATTTATTAACATCCATTAAGTTAATAAGCCCTTGCTATTAATCCTGGAATATGTAACACAGAATTCGCCAAACAAGAAGCAGCTGGATCCCAAGTCTACTTTGCACTGTAGAGTGTCCTCCCTTGTGACTTTTTAAAAACAGTTATGTCGCACTTACCGTGAGCCAGCATTGTTCTCAGCATTTTGAAAATATTAACTCACTTAACACTAATAACAATTGTATGGGGCCGGCACTATTATTATCTTCATTTTATAGATGAAGAAACTAAGGGCTAAGAAGACTTAAGTCATTTACCCAACTTCATCCTTTAAAGCGCTCATATTTGTTACCATTTTTCATTTTCTCTGTGGCCTCCTGTTAAGGATGCTGTGGTAGGCAGAATAATAGCTCCTCATCAGAGATGTCCATGTCCGAATCCCCAATACCTGTAAATATATTACCTCATATGGCAAAAGGGACTTCTCAGATGTGATTAATAAGGATCTCGAGATGGGAAGTTTGCCCTGGATTATGTGGGTGACTCCCATGAAGTCACAAGAGTCCTTATAAGAGGGAGGCAGGAGTGTTATTAAAGTCAGAGAAAAGATGCAATAACAGAAGCAGAGGTTGGAGTGGCGTGGGACCACGAGCCAAGGAATGCAAGCAGCCCGTAGAAACTATAAAAGGCAAGGAAATAAATTCTCTCCTAGAGCCTCCAGAAGAAATTATAACTCCACTGACGCCTTTTTGTAGCCTGTTAAGATGCTTTTTCAAATGTTTGACCTCCAGAACATTAAGATGATAAATATGTGCTGTTTTAAGCTACTATGTTGGTGGTAATTTATTACAGCAGCACTAGGAATCTAATACAGTTAACATCTAGAATTTATATCCTGTGCCTTTGAGGTGTCACGCAGGGCCCAAGTGACCTCCACAGGTGCTACATAAATCATTTATTAAATGAGATGATCTCAAACATCTCTTCTACTCCTCCTCTTCACCTGGTATTAAAACGACAGATATAAGTCACACATTGCTTAATCATGGGGACATGTTCTGAGAATGTGTCTTGAGGCAATTTCATAGTTGTGGGAACATCATAGAGTATACTTACACAAACATCTAGATGGCGTAGCTCACTACACATCTGTGCTATACGGTACTAATCTAATGGGACCACCCACCGTCCCATGTATACACGGTCTGTCATTGACCGAAATGTCATTATGTGGTGCATGACTGTACATGTAAAAACACACATATATAGACACATATTCAAGTTTATGTATTTATCCGGTTTTCTATTTAATATTACTTGATAATTTACCCATGTTATTAAGCATTATGTGCCAAGACCTTTCCTCTGTCTTTGAGTTTCAGGAGATGCTCCAAAGACCCAGATCATCAGTTGCCATCTGTTAATGTAGGATAGGGTAAGACCTGTGGACCCAGTCTTGCCACATGGCTTATCCTCCTCAAATGGGGACAGAGGAGATTCTAGATGGTTGACTCAGATAAAGGAGGCTTCAGAGGATCTTACATGCACCCTGGACTTTGGTGAATTTGGACACAGGAACTTAACTAGTGCCTGAAAAGCCTAACAGGGAGAGACTTGCTGAAGGAGTCAGGCAGCTAGGAGTGGGGGTCGTTGTTGAAGTCTCACTTTCTACCATGATGGGGGAAAGGCACATACGTCCTCTGGGGCAGACAAGGCAATAAGCCTCCAGGTGTGAAACGTACTCTGCTCAAAGACTGCCTGCAGGGTGAGGAACCCCAACAGAGACACTCTGTATGGGTGGAGAGATGGATTGCAGGGCTGTAGTGTGGTCAGAAATACTCATCCTGAGGAGCATTGGAATTAGAGATCATCAGATGGGTGATTCTGGGACTAGAGTGGGAGAATGCCTAATCACTCCCACAGCACCTCACAAAGGAAAGAGCCAGGCTCTGAACACATGCCACAACGTTGGCTTTAAATTGTGCTGGTCAACAGGATTGCCTCTATCCTTCTATCACCTTGTGAAAATTTTATAAAAGACATCCCCTCCTTTTGGAGGCAGCATAGAACTGGGTGATAAACTACATGATAATTTAAAAAATGTTTCCTCTGGTGGACGCAGCTCCACATAAGAGCACATGGCTTCCCAAGCAGAGTGAATTAGATTCCTTGCTCCGTTGGCTGGGTACCCGTGTGCAGTAGGTAACCCAAGCAACTGTATGTGGCAGCCCTGGTGGGAAAGTAAGACATCCTTTGCCTTTTTCCTCTGTTATCTCACTCTAACCCTTTTTCCATTCCAGGAGGGGTCAAAGGAGTCATGATGGCTTGGGGAAGAGGAACAGAAGAGCATGGCGGGGAAATGTGAAGAGGTTGGTGACAAGTCTCTTTACTTTTCTATAGGTTTTCTAATTATGTGGACTAACCCTTGGGAAAGCGAAATTTTTTTAATTGGCTGAGATTGGCTTCAGTTCTACACTGAGCTGGGAAATGAGATTATATATTAATACCTGACAAAGACCAGAGAAATTGTGGGATCCCCTTGAGACACAAGCCAGGAGCATGGGAAGAGTCAATCTACAGAGTAAGTTAAAGAGGTAATGACAAAAAGAAAAGAGTTACTTTCTACTTGTGCCTACAAGTCAGTACATTCAATATGCCAGTCACAAAAACTGTAAAATAGTGCCTTTTAAACAGATTATGAAGAGCTCTACCAGAAACCATGATGTGTTGGTAAGAGCGTGGGAGGAGAGGGGCTTAATGGTTAGGTCTCCAGGTCTCTTGTTCCCACTTCAGCAACAGCAGGTCATCAGTTTTATTTACTGGGCTTCTTGTGAAATTTCACTTAAATGGAGGTTTTCACAGTGGAAAATATTTGAATATTACTAATGTAAGCCATAACTTTTAACAGCTGCATATAATTAAATATGCCTTTTATTGTTGCTGACTGTATCCACATTTAACTTACTGGACTGTAAGATTATTTTAAGAATAGAGACTTTATTTTATTTATCTTTGTATCTGCGAGAGTGCCTAGAACACAGGAAGTCTCTATATGCTTGCCAAATGAATGAATGATTCTGCTCTGACCTGCCCCATTGGAGTTACAAACTCAATGATAATTTATTTTTTGTCTTCAGGTGGTGCTAAGATTCCAGCTTGATAGGAAGATGGACTATATTTTAATCCTTATATTTCATTACATGAAAATAGAGCTTTGATCCATCTTCTCTCTAGATACAAGATTTGGTCACGCAAAAGCAAGCAGCGTAGGCCATGATAACTCATAATAACTCCAAGTGCCTCCCAGTACAAAGTGCCACTTGCAGAAGGAAATTGGTGATTATCGGTTGACATGAAATAGAAAATTATTTCATGTGAATTGATGCTGGATGGCTCCATTTTTACTAAGAGAGCACAAAATGGTTCGGTGCACAGGAAACATTTAGCACTAAGTGAACTGACATCGATTGGGCTCTAGGGCAGAGGTTCATAAAGGAATGTGGGAACTGGAAATCCAGAGGAAGACCAAAGTTGTCACATTGGATGAAGCCAGCATGCCTGCCTTTTAGCCTCTAATTCCTGTGGGATGCCCTGGAGTTAGGGAATTGAGAGGCTCAGCCCTGGGGCTGGTTGTGGAATGTTGTAGAAAGCAGGTGTGGAATTTCGTTCTTGTAATTACTCTCCCTCCAAATTCTCGTGTCCTTGTGTAATCTATTCTTGGGTTTGCCACTAACCCACTATATGACCTGGTGCCAATTGCTCCTCCTCTTTGAGCCTATTTTCTCATCTGCTCAATATAGGGACTCAAATTGGCTTTTTCAGTGAATTTTTATATAAACCCTGTGCTAAGTGCTCAAGAAATATCTTATTAAATACTCACTAAATCCCTGCAACACAGGTCCCATCATTTTCATTTTGTAGATGAGAAAATTGTGGCTCAGAGAGACAAACTGATTTGCTCAATGTCAAGTGGTCAGTGCATGGAGGAACACTCTTCTAAATCTATGTGTACCTTATCATAGAGATAGTATTACCTTATCATAGAGATAGTATTAGAAACATTGTTCTATTCTTAGGAGAGACCTGAAGTCATACTTAAGCTGCATGCCTTCTTTTTATAGAGGAAAGAAATCGAAGTTAAAAATCTCTTGCCCAGATTCAAATTTATTATATATTTATTATGGATGAGGCATGCTGATCTTTGGGCCACAGTTTTCTCAACTGTGGCATGCAGAATAATGTCCCCTGAAGGTGTCCAGGCCCTCGTTCCCAGAACCTGTGAATATGTTACAAGGTAATGTAGCAAAACAGACTACCAATGTGATTAAGGTTAAAGACCTTGAGATGGGGAGATTATCTGAGACTATCTGGGTGGGCCCAATCTAATCCGTGAGTCCTTAAGAGTCAAAAAGGAAGACAGAAGAATAGCCCAGAGAGATGCAATGTGAGCAAGATTTGACACCCTGTTGCTGCTTCGGAGATGGAGGGGGCAAAGACAGGTCCCCAGCAAGTGAAAATACATTTAAGCGCTGCAGCCACATGGGACTGAATTGGATTTTCCCCTAGACTATCCAGAAAGGAAAACCAGGTTTCAGCACCTTGGTGTTTACTCTGTGAGACTCACGCCAAACTTTAGACCTATGGACTGTATGATAAAAAATTTGAGTTCTTTTAAGCCACTAAGTTTATAGTGATGTGTTACAGGAGCAATAGAAACGTAATGCATCACCTCTAAAGTGAAAACATCAAATTGGGCGGTATCAGTTTTCTTCTAGATTACTAGGGCAAGCATGAGGAGGCAATGAGAGCAGGAGCAGATGAACTCTGAGAGAAAGAGACTGGAGAGAGTGAGAACTCTGCTTAGAAAAGAGGAGAACTGTGAGAACATCCTGAGATCCTAAAAGCTAAGGTAACATGGGGCTAGAGGGTTCCTTGAAGCTTGTGTTATAAGAGCACTTTCTGCTGGGCAGAGTCTAAAAGAAGGACATCATGCCTTATTCTTGGAACTGACTTAAAAGGGAAAAGTTCAGAAATAAACTCAAAATCCCTGGCCAAAGACAAATTAAGTGCGACAAGGAATCTCTAAATTGCTTATAATCTACCCTAGTCTCTCGGGAAGTGACACTGAAGTCTGAACTGAATTACGCTGGATGAGGTTGCCAGACTTGGGAAAAGACAAACACTGATGAATTCAATGTTATTCAGCAAAAAAAAAAAAAAAAAGGAAATTTTCTCCAGTTTGAGAAAAAAATGAATAACTTGTAGGCTCTCTTATTATCCTTAAGCAAACCACTCTTAGCTGTAATCCTTTATTGGCTTTGAAGCCAAATATCCAGGGATCTAAGATGGCTAGTGGACGTTTCTAGAGAGGAGGTAGTGTTGCTGTTAGAGAGAGTGCTGTGCAGTGGTCTGAGCTCAGGCACTGAGAGCCCAGTGGACCTTGACCTGACCACTTCAGCTGTCTGCTTTTTCTCACTCAGTCCCCTTTTTATTTACTTCCCTTGTCCCCATTCTCAATCATCAGTAAAACCCTTCTCATCCTTTAAGAGTCAGTTCAAATGACACCAGTCTCTGAAGCTTATCAAATATCATCTAAATGTTTATCACTCCCAGATTTTATCTCTACCCAGACCTCTCTGGGAGCCAAATTCATATACTCAAGATTCTGTTTGATATATGCACTTGGAAGTTGCAAAATGTACGTGTCTAAAATGCTGACTCCCCTTCCACCTCCTACATAGTCTACTCCCAGTCTCTGCATCTCAGCAAATGGAAACAAAACCAACTCAATTGTTAAAGCCAAAATCCTTGAATCATTCTTCAGTCCATCATTCTCTTCACTAGCCAAAATCAGTCCATTGGTAAGTCTTAATAATTCCCCATTCAGTATCTACTGTAAATAGCCTGCATTTCTAATGCCATCACCATAGCCCAATCCACCATCATTTCTTACCTGGACTATATGACTAATCTCATAACTGCAACACTTGCTTCCTCTAATGCCCTCTGTTATCCATTGTCTACACAGAAGCCAGAGAGATCTCTTAAAATATAAATCAGGTCAGTCATCCTCATAAATATTTTCTTGAATGAATGAACCCATCAAGCAGAATTAACTGATTCCTCCTGTTTCTTCTACAAAACTTTCCTTTTCTTGATCATCTAGCGTTTGTGTAGTAAGCTCACTCTTTGCAATTCCCTTGCAATTTCCATGCAAACTGTATATCCCTTAACCCCTACACTAATACTTTCTAAGTTGATAGATCTAGCTTAGTGAAAATAAGACTCAAATGGGGAGGACTTATAGTACAGACAAAGAATCCAACAAAGTTGGGGCAAAGTGATATGCTCAGGATCAGAGAGGAAGCAGCCACACCAGGACTGGAATGGGCCTCCTGACTCTTAGTCCAGTGCTCTCTCCACCACACCTCGCTAATCCCTGGCCATAAAGACATCAGGCAACAGAGTCTTCACCTTAGTAAGTGACATCATCCCTTAGTTCTAAGAGGGCCACATGTCATTTCCTTCACCAAACACCCAATTCTGTGCTAGTTTCCATTCCTATTAGACACTGTCTGGAAAACATGAAAGGATGGAATATTTTCACACAAGACCAGAACTCCAAGTTGGTCAAGGATAATGCCTCCAAAGCACTTAGGTTGTCTGGAAAACACACGTAGGTGCTCAAAAGTGTGTGTTTTTATGGAGAAGGATGGAGGTTTTAGAAGTTGGTTTAGTACAATGGAGGTTTTCCTAAAAAGTATGTGGAAGGCGATGATCTATGAAGTATAAGAATGAGCTATGGAAAGAAATCTGTCTTATAAGACCTTTGGTAATAAGAGAGTACTAATTTCATGTATTTCTTAATGATCACATGACACGTTAAACCATGGGGAAACCTGTTACTGAGGTTCCGACAGGATACCCACCAATGCCTGAGATATGTTGACTCTGTATGAGCTTCCCTTCCTGTTGTTCCACAGTTGTGGAATCCTACAGAATGGATTGGGTATGGAAAGGGTGAATAAAGAGGATTCAATGAGCTGAAAGTAGCCAGAAACATCATACTCCTGTGGTATGATAAAAGTAAGATAAACTGATGCATATTACAATTTTTAAGTTTCTGCAAAAATTGATTAAAATGGGTCAGTGCCAAACCAGCAGTAGTTAGCAGTGCTTCAACAACAGGAGCTGGGGAGAGACTTTTGTAGAGAAAAGGAAGAAGCAAAGAAAGGAAATTATCTGATTGGCTATAGCCTAGAGCCTAGTTGGTTGTTGTGATTGGTTGTCCTTAGCGTTTTGATTTCTTAACCTTGAGGCATTTACAGGCTTAGATTTTGGTTTGTTTATATAGGCTGCCATAGCATTAGAGCCACATCAATCTAATGGCCTCCATGTTTAACTGATTTAACAATTTCCTCCTTTTGGTCATCCTCTGATACATGAGATTGACCAAAAATTTGTTATTAGCAACACTCTAAGTCACCGTCAGAGTTAAGTTGCTCTTGTCTCTGTGAAACTCATTGGTTATGACATCAGATCCCTGGAAGAATTGTTTTTGCTGTTCATCTCGTTTCTGTTTCTCCAAGTGCTATGAGACCATCTGATGTCCTGCTGATGGCTATGAATAGGCATTTAACACTTTGAAAGAACATAGCATAACTGGGGAGACTACAATGATAACTATTAGCAGGATAATATCTACAGACTGAAGTATACTGCTTAGCCAGGGCCCCCACGAATCAAACAAGTTAGTATCAAATAATCCAAAGAGTGTACGTGAAGGAGCATCAACCTGTTTTAGCCAAGTGGCTTGTTTGTTAATTTCTTATATTTGCTGCAATACCAAAAGTGCTGATCCAAGTACAGCAGGAGATATGTGCTATGGCACAGACTCCTCCTTGTTCAGCCAATAAGTAATGTAAAGCAATTCTATCATTCAAAACCACTTTAGCAAGAAAACCTAGGATGTTTTGCTGTGCAGCTATGACCTTAGCAACAAATTCAGCAATAGTTGCCAGAGTTAAGGAGCGTTGTCGTCCCATGCATTAACAGAAAAACCAAGTCGTGAAAAGGCAAAAGGAATAAAGGTTTTGTATTGGAGATGAAGATCTTGATGTATGATCCTGGCAGAGTGGTCCACTATAAGATGTTGTCCGCCTTTGGCAAAGAACCTCCCTGGTCAATTTTAATTTTAGATTTCCAGCTGGTGTGATGTTTCAAGAGTCTATAGGAGCCTTTTTAAATTGAGGGATATGGACTCAAGGTTCAAGTATCTGAAGTTTGGCAGCCATCTGGGTAGTGCAGAGCACCTGATATGGTCCCTTCCAAGGAGGTTCAAAGGCAGTCTTTATTCTTAGTGATCCCAAATCAGAAGGGTTGAGGAAAATGGGAAACATTAATTTGGAGAGCTGTAGCCAGTTATTTGAGGAAACTAGAAGAATTCAGGATCCAGTTCAGTTTATAGATATATAACAAAACCTCAAAGACAAGGAATGGAACTAGAATCTGATATCCACAAGGTTGTGATATCATTTTCTAATGAAATATAATGTTTTTCTCTACAATCACCCTAATTTCTATCAAATATATCACAGTAAGACTAATTTGTTTGCAAAATAAGTCTAGTCTCATTAAACTTGGCCTAATTATCTACATAAGTGAAGAAAGAACAGTTATTGACCATACAGGCTCTTTTCAAATCTGCTTTGCTGGACCTTTTCATAAGGTGTCTTAGATTGAAATTTTAAAAGACTTTCCAGGCTAAGAAGCCAGACCAAGAATGCACCATTAGACTTTGCCTGGAATACCTACAGATTTGGGTAAATTACTCCCTTCTTGAGGTCCCTAGGACCTCAAGAAGATATCCTGAGGTTCCTGAGCCTGCCAGGAAGTGACTTTCCTTATTCAACTGGTTAGACTGCTGCAAACCCTGTAAGCATGGTACCAGGCTGGTTACTCCAAGGGGCTTTTATTGGCTCCATAAAGTCAACCTTAGTTCCTTAAAACTATCTAGCTCTGTCTGATTTTATGCATATTCTCAAAAATGACATTCCAGTCAAAGCCTTGGTAATATAAGGAATCTTTCCAATTGTGTCTTGTTATTAGGAGAACAGATTCTTACTAAACTTATGCAAATAAATATATTGCCAAAAAGTTTCTGCATTCTAGAGGGATCAGGTAGAAAGAAAAAGTAAATTTTTCAAATTTGTTTATAGAAATTTACTTTACAAAGTTACTGGGAAGTCATAGATAGTTTGAGAAAAGAGAAAAAGTTTTCCTTAAACCTGGAAAAATAAAACATGAAGGAACCAGCAAAGAAAGAAATTTCAAGGAAAATGTTGTGAAACTAATTATAACCATACTCATCAGTTCATTCAATCCCATATTTTTAATTCTTCTCCCGTCCAAATGCAGTTTTTCCATGAGTTCCAGAAATTCTTATCCAGTTCAGTTCTATAATCCTAAAGTTATCAGAAACCTATATCCTAGAGTACTTATCAGAGTTCTTTCCTTGAGTCTGTCTGAAGATGAAGCAGTTCTGAAAAAGCAGCAGAGTAAATCAATAACTGTAAATGACAAAAAGACTTAAACAAAATGGCCATGGTTAAAGATCTGATTAGAGTTCATTTAATAAGGAAATGTAGTTACTTTCATCACAAACGATAATTTAGAATAATAATTGGACAATGGGAGTATTGACAAATTTCTAGAAACTTTAAATAATTTCTAGAATGCTTATGTTAGTTTCCTATAGTCATCATTGAGCATAAAATCCAACGTTTAACATCACTTCTTATTTGACAATGCTTCCCATGTTATTTAACATACAAAATAAACTTAATTAGTTTAACATCTCTCTTTTACAATGTGAGAGACAAATCCTTTGAGATTTCCCAGGGGCCCTCTGTGAAATCTGAAAGTTACTTAGAGGTCAAAAAGACTCTATTTAGAATTTAATTTTGGGAAGTTGTCAAAATGTTAAAAGGTTTGAACATTTGACTAAATAAGATCTCAATTATTATGAAATAATATTTAATTACTTATTAACTAAAATGACAATAGAAAATTTTAAAAGCAAATACAGAAGTTTATATAGTTGTGAACAAAACTTAGCTCTTTTAATATTGAGAAGATTGGGTTTTCTTAAGTAATCAAAGATGTGATAAAGACAATAAATTATTTTGGTATGACACAAAATCTTTGCTTTCCATGTAGATAACCCAAAAGGTTAAAAAACACCTTTCACGATCACTTATCAAGAATACACCAGTAGTCCAAGAAAAATTTGTCCTTTGAACAGGGAGGAAACTAAATTCTAATTTTGCACCAGTGCACTTTTGATATTAAAATTCATTCTTTAAAAACTTAAATAAATCCATTCCAATTTTAGTCAGTTTGACCCCACAAAAAATTCCTTTCCCACAAATCTTCTAAACTTTTTTTATCTATTCAGGTTTTGTCCTATGTTTTTTCTTTCTCTCTCATTCTGGAACAACCAATCATTCTACTTTCCTTACCTATTCATACACAGTTGTTTCCTTTCACTGTATTACTTCTAAGCAGTTTTAATTGCATGTATTTATTAGAATTCTTAGCCCTTAGACTCCTTTATTCCTAGTTAAAATTAAAAAGTAAGCAATTGTCAACTGTCTATTACCCTAGCATTTTGTGGATTGGCAAATTTATAAACACATTTCACAATTTCTAGAAGTATATTCTTCCTCATAGCAAATTTTTCAATGTGGCACAAAACAGATTTACTAATAGACCCAAATATCTTTAGTTCCTCTGTAAAAGGAAGCCAAAAGTGGATAAACCTATGTTCAGCAATTAATGTTTCACTATTTTATCTTACTTGGAAATGATCTGGATATTCAATTAACATCCATCATTTAACTTATCTCAGTATAACTTTAAAGTTTCAAGTTACCAAAAAGATTTTGGAAACAATTTTTAAGTAGACTTACCATAAAGCATAATTTGTGTCTAAAAGTTCACTTATAAACTATCTTACTTACAGCTATTTAATTGACTTCTTCTTAACAATTATGTTTAGATTACTCATGAAAATTTCATGAGATATTAAACAGCTAACCATCATCTTAATTTATCTTCCTTGCTGACAAACTGTAACAGAGATAACATGAGCTTCTTTGACTTCTAGTAAATCTAGGTAGGATAAAGTATAATATTTAATGCTGATAATTCTAAAGACATGCCTGTTTCAATTAAACCAACAAACTTAAACTAGCTTTTATTTACTAAAGATTATCTTGGATCACATGAACTTAAAAAGCTTTTGGGTTGGTTTCTATATTTCTGAGAGTATACTTGATTTATATAAATGCTTATTTGTGTCTAATCCAATTAAATAGAGCTTTTAAAAATTACTTTTGGCAATACCATTGGAGGCAGAAAAATATCATACATCTATAACACACATACATAGACATACATAAGCATACAGATGCAGAGATATTAAAACTTTTATTTAAAAATTTTAGCCATGAGACAGGTGCAATAATGCAATGTTTTTTATTTCCCTCTGGGTACATAGTGTCATTTTAGCTTAGGGGAAGAGGTCTTAAAAAAAAGTTGCTATCAGGCTCTGACCATTAGCTTCCAATTTGGCCAACTCCTGACTATAGAGCCACTTAAAAAAAACAAAACACCTTTTGAATATTGAATATCTTGCCAGGTTTCAGCCCGGACAAATAGTAAGTATTCCTGGCAGTATTGAACAACCACACAGACACAAGAGTTCCCCAAAGAGGATGGAAAAGATACTACTCTCCCAAGATCCAGAGTCACTCCCAAAGATAACGAAAAGAAAAAAAGACAATTCCCCTGAGAACTGGCAAAAGTTGGTAGGACCCTAGCTGCAAATGAAGTGCAACCCACATTTCTGTCTGGCAATATTTGGGGGGGCCACCAACCTGATGGTTGCCAAGCCAAGAAGAGACAATGAGACAAACGAGACAATAGCTGTCCCTGGGAGAGACAGGATTGATAAGCTATGGTTTTATCTGCCAATCTGAATCTGGATTGGCACGATTTTGCTAAGAATTTTTAAGCCTTGCTGGCTTCTGCCAATTTTCCCAGGATGCTGCCTGCAGGGTCCAGAGGGAGAGTGGTGCCCCAGCAGGTCTCATCCTGGTCACCAGAAACTGTAGATGAGGAAGAATAATTTTCCCTCTATCCTTTATAGTGAGTGCCTGGCTGAGGCATCCTTTTCTCTAGAGCGCCTCCCAAATGGATCAGCTTGTCTGAGATGATTCCAAGTTCTCCACTGTGGTCACAGTAATTCAAGATTATCTTTGATAAGGTTAACCTACTTGTTTAGCTTTAAAACACAATTTTATTCACCTGAGGCCTCACACTGGACCCAGTCCAGTTTAAGTCAGATCCAGTTTGATTTCTAAGTCAGACCCAGTCTGAATCCGGAACCAGTCAGGTTTCTAAATTGGACCCAGTCCGACGGTAATCCAGTCCGGTTTCTAACCCACCCCGACCCCAGACCCGGTCTGGTTTTTAAGTCGGTCTCAGTCTGACTTCAGCGGGTTTTGGACCCAGTCCAGAAAAAGAAACTTCCGGTAAGGTCTGAAAGTTCATGATGGAAAAGCTGTGGAGCTGGGGTCCAGGATCCCAGAGGGACTTACTCTCCAGCTCCAGAGCCAGGAGGAAAGCAGCAAGCTCAGAGCTCAACAGGTACCTGCACCTTGTTGCTTATCCTGGGATGAGGCCGGGGAGGAGGCCCTCAGGGCTCTCCTTCGGTTCACCTCTTCTGTCACCAGAGCTGCTGAAAGATAAACTGAGGCATATTAACATTTTTAAGAATTTACTTGAGCAAAGGTCGACTCCAGTCGGGCAGCACCAAACCAAGAGTGGTCAGGAGTGCTCCACCGACAGGAGATGGGGAGAGACTTTTGTAGAGAAAAGGCGGAAGAAAAATAATGCAATTATTGATTGGCTATAGCTTAGAGCTGCTTGGCTGTTTGCGATTGGTCATCCTTAGGTTTCAATTTCGTAACCTTGAGGCATTTACAGGCTTGGGTTTTGGTTTGGTTACATAGCCCTCCATACCATTAGAGCTGCCTCAGTCCAACGGCCTCCTTGTTTAATTAATTCAATAGTGTCCACACCTCAGCCAGATGGAGGATGATAGAACTGCAAACTCGACAGTCAGAGACAGCCCCCAAGTTCTGCTCCTACTTACGTCCAGCGTGTGACTCAAACTCTCTGAGCCTCTGATCCCCCAAATTTAAAGTGAGGAGCTCAAAGTATACTAGAACTCCACAGAGCATATCCCATGGAACATCACTTCTCAAGATGCTGAAATACGGAATCTGTGGTAAAATGAGTGTGGTAGACGTTATGACACACATAAGACTTTATGATTCATGATGCATATTAGCTATCAAAAGCCCCAATGAGTCCTTTAGCGGTGAAACTCATTTTTCCATGGAATCACTTAAAGGCATCCTGTAGAAACAAGGTCCTAAAGAATGTTTTAGGAAAGACTGGATGAAGGACTTTTCAAACATTTCTTTGGGATTTAATCTATGGTCCTGTGGAGAGTACACCATGCTTTGTGACTTGAAATTCCAGATAATTAATTCACATTCAGTGTTGGCACTTTTCCAGGATTTTTTCTTTTTAATCTTACTTTCCACTCTTAGCCAATTGTCCCATATATTCACTTATTTTTGTATGTATTAGGACCCTTTTAGTCTCTAGTTACAGAAACCTAATTAAAACTATTAAAAAAAAATGAATGTGTTGAAAATGGATCTTTTAGCCTATAATACCTGAAAATTTCAAGGATAGTATAGCATAGTGGCTTGTCCCAGAGATGGGCACCAGGAACTCTCCCATCTCTGTATCTTCATGTCACTCTATAAAATCAGAGAGTGGATTCTATTTCTCCTACCTTTGATTCTGTTCTAAACTTGTGAGTTGCTTTGGCCAATAAAATGTGGCAGAAGTGACCCTGTTCCAGTCTGGGTCTAGCCCTTAAGAGTTTTGATTGCTTCCTTTTTTGCTCTTTTGGAATGCAGGACCATGTAAATAAGCTGGAGCTAGACTCCTGAATGGTAAGAGAACACTGAAAGAGAGGAAGAGGGAGGGAGGTGTGGGGAGAGGAAGAGAGGGCCCACTTGGATGAGAATTGAGGCTCTGAGTGAGGCTCCTGGGCTGTTCTAGCCCCAGCCAAGCCCCCAACTGAATGAAGCTCCCTTATTGACCCCAGTCAACACCATGTGGAGCAGACGAACCACCAGCTGATCCAAAAATTAGAGAAATTAATTAAGAAATTGTTGTTTTAAGCCACTGTGTTGGGAAGTATCTTAGGTAGCACTAGATAATTGAAAAAAAAAATTAGCGCTACCATAACAAAAATATAAAATATATGGCATTAGCTTTGGGACTAGGCTGACAGCAGCGGCTAGAAGGGTGGTGAAGAAACCGTTAGTGGAAGACGTCAAAGAAGTGTAGAAATTGCTGTTGGAGACTGGAAAAAGGGTCACCTGTATTATGAATGGAAGCATTATCACCGATAGTAAAGTAGAAATTTTACAAAGAAAAGGACCTAATGAACTTGTGAATCTTGCCAAGGACATTTTTAGGAAGAATATTGACAGTGTTAATTGGCTTCTTTTATCTGCTAAGATAAATTAAGGGAATGGAGAAATAAATTACCAAAGACCTGTTCAGTTTCCAAGCAGAATCTAGAGAAACTATTTCCAGTCTAGGACATACAGGGGTGGAGAATAAAACCACTTTTCACTCCCATCTACTCCAGTTGGCATAGGAGTAGAAAAGTAAGAATGGCCCCAGGGAAATATCAAATTCTGGGTTCAGTTAGTGAAATGTGAGGATGGGATCACGATCAAATCAAAGGTGTTGTTATACGACTCGTTATTAGGACACTGGAAGTTCTTAAGTTGTTACCTTTAAACTTTCCTCAGACAGTCCATGGTTCTGAGAATCTTAAGACTATTGTCCCACACCACCCCAATTCAAAACTCATAGTAGAGAAAGCTCTGATTTGAAGAGATGTATAGGTGTGGGGTTATCTAATGGAGCAGATTATAATTTGGTACATGGAGAGCTCACAAATTTTTTTTTGTTTCTTTTAGTCTAATTGTCCCAATCTCTTCTTAAACATAATTTTATTGAAGTAAAATTTACATGTAATAAAATTCACCAATTTTAGGTGTACAGTTTGTTGAGTTTTGGCAAATCTATATAATCATGTAAACGCCACTAAAATCAAGATAAGAACATTTTAATTGCCCCTTAGTTGTCAAACCCCTCTGCCCAGCAAAGATTTGTGACAAATACAAATTTTCTGTCTGTTCTATAGTTTTGCCCCTTCTAGAATTTCTTACAAATAGAATTATATAGTGTGTAGGAATTTGTGTCTGGCTACTTTCCCTTAGAATAATCCTTTTGAAATTCATCAATGAAATGTAGTTTGTTCCTTTTTATGGCTGATTAGTATTCCATTGGTGTGGGTATACCACAATTTCTGTATGCATTTATGAATTGATGGGCATTTGAGTTATTTCTGCATTTTGACTATTAAAAAAAAAGCTGCTGTAAACGTTTGAGTATAGACTTTTGTATGAATATCGGCTTCCATTTTTGTTGGATAAATACTTAAGAATGGTATTGCTGGATTGTATGGTAAATCTATATTTAATTTTGTAAGAAACTGCCAAACTACTATCCAAAGTGGCTTACCATTTTGCATCCTCACAAGTAATGATTGAGAGTTTCAGTTACTCTACATCTTCACCAATACTTGTTATTGTCAGTTAAGATAGTAATATCCATTCGGTCAGTGTATAGTGCTATCTCCTGGTTTTGATTTGTATTTCTCTAATGACTAATGATGTTGAACATCCTTTCCTGTGCTATTGGCCATTCCACTTTTTTAAACAACTGAACTGTTCGTTTTTTTGTTATTGAGTTGTAAGGAAAAAAATATATTTATTGAATGTAAATCCTTATCCAGATGTATATTTTGCCAATATTTTCTTCCTGCTTATTCTCTGATTTACTATCTTTATTTC
This sequence comes from Equus przewalskii, assembly GCF_037783145.1. NCBI lineage: Eukaryota > Metazoa > Chordata > Mammalia > Perissodactyla > Equidae > Equus > Equus przewalskii. The sequence goes on along the minus strand of NC_091856.1, from coordinate 20,109,937 downwards.
TTAAAAATGTCTTTCAAAGAGCAACATTTTAAGTTTAGATAAAATCCAATTTATATATATATTTTTTGCTTTGATTTATGATTATGTGTCCTAAGAAATATTTTTCTAAACAAGCATCAGAGAGACTTTCCTCCTATGTTTTCTGCTGGAAATGTTATAGCTTTGACTTTTTTGTTTAGCTCCATGATGCATTTCAGGTTAACTTTTGTAATGGTGTGAGTTAAGGGTCAATGTATTTTTTTTTCCTTTTTATCATGGATCTCCAATTTCTCCAACACTGTTTGTTGAAAAGACAGTCATTCACCTATTGAATTACCAAGATACCCCTTTCAAAAATATATTGGCTACATATGTGTGTGTCTATTTCTGGATTTTCAATTCTGTTCCATTGATCTGTATTTCTTTGCTTATGTCAATACCACACTGTCCTATGTCTTTATAGTAAGTCTGGAAAACAAGTAGGGTAGGTGCTTCAACTACATTGTTCTTTTTCCAATAACATTTTGGCTCTTCTAGGTTATTTGCACTTTCATATAAATTTTATAACTAGCCTATCTATTTCTACAACAAGTCCTGCTGGGATTTTGATTGGGATTGTTTTGAATCTATTTGATGAAAACTGTTATCTTAATGAATTATGTCTTCTCATCTATGAACATGGTATATCTCTCTAATTATTTAGGTCTTTTTAAATTTCTGTCAGCAATGTTTTGTAGATTTCAGTGTATAGTCCTTGCACATATTTTGTTAAATGTATCCCTAAGTATATCATAATTTTGAAGCCATTGTAAATGGTACTTTTTAAAATTTTAATTTTCAGTTTATTGTTAATATATACAAATAAATTATTTTTCAAAAAATAATTTACTGAAGTGAAATTCACACAATATGAGATTAAATGTTTTAAAGTGAACAATTCAGTAGCGTTTAGCATATTCACAGTGTTGTGCAACTATCAGTTCTATCAAGTTTAAAAATATTTCCATCATTCCAAAGTAAAATCTCTTACCCATTAATTGGTTTCCCCCACTTCCCTTCCTCTCCCAGCACCAGCAACAGTCAGTCTTTCTTCTGCCTCTGTGGATATATCTATTACAAATATTCCATATAAATGGAATCATATTGTATGTGATGATTTGTCTGGCTTTTTTTGCTTAGAATAATGTTTTTTAACACTTATCCACATTGTTGCATTTATCAATCTTCATTCTTTTGTATGAATGAGTAATATTCCATTGCACGTGTATACCACAATTTGTTTATCCATTCATCTGTTGATGGACATTTGGGTGGATATTTGGACCTTTTGGCTATTATGATTAGTGCTGCAATAAACATGTGTGTACATGCACTTATTTGAGTACTTTTGTCAGTTCTATTGAGTATACATCTAGGAGTGGAATTGCAAGGTTATATAATAATTTTATCTTTAAATTTTGTAGGAACTGCCAAACTAATGTGACTGAACCACTCTGCATTCCAAGACATGTGCCAGGGTTCCAATTTTTCCATATCCTTGCCAGCACTTGTTATTTTCTTTTTCTCTCTCTCTCTTTCTTTTCTTCTTTTTTAAATTGTAGCTATCATAGTGAATATGAAGTGGTATCTTATTGTGGTTTTGATTTGCATTTCCCTAATAACTAATGATGTTGAGCATCTTTTCATGTTCTTATTGTCTATGTGTATATATTTTGATTTTTGGTATGCTATGTATATTTGATATGATAGCTTTTAAATAAAGAGAGACATCAGGAAAGATATAGATAAAATTCCAAGTGGGATTATACTCTGCTGTCTCGCTGGCATGAGCTCAAAGTTAGAACAATTCGTAAATTATGGGCAGTCAAATACATAAATTGTGCTACAGGTGGAAAATATTTCAAACAGGGCTTACAGCCTGACTACCCATTTATTCATCCACTTGGTCGTTTGGAAAATATTCATTAAGCAGAATTAAAATAACATTTTGTATTTAGAATAACATGGATTCAAACTCCAGCTCTTGAATTTATAAACTGATTGGAGTAAATAAATTGTTTTCTCTGATTTCCAGCATAGTGAGAATAATCATACTTACCGTATAGGATTGCAATAAAGATGAAATAAGATCACGTTTGTAAGGTGCTAGCTGAAGGACAGAAACATGTGAAATAGTTTGAGCTTATCTTATATAAGGAGGGAGTTTGGATGAAAAGGTGGAAAAGGTGCTCACTATATCCTTCAGTTCCATCTCCACTTGAGGTAGCAGAGAACATAAAACACTAGGATACTCAGTAGAGAGCCAGATAAGTAGACGGTTTGCATTGTAGCCACGATCTAGGGCTGACTTCACTTTCTTCATAAGGAGAGGAATGAGTGCTGTTATAGTTAGAGGTGGGGATTGCATGTAAATTGCAGTCTGTTTTACCTCTAGAAAGATGGCCAATAGTGAGCCATCACTGTGATCTGATTGGAGTGTGTCAGGCATGTGAAAGTTAGCTTTCAAATGTGGAACTGGGATTAAAAGATTGAGAATATTGAATTGAGGTGGAGTCAGCAAATGGACCTAATGTGTGCCATTATTATCCCCTCCTGTACTTTGGCAGACATCACTATAAAATCATGGTGTTCTTTGCTATTAAGCATCAAGATCTTCATTAGTGCAGGATCAAATGGATATGACACCTTAGAAGAAATATACTTCAACTTTTGTTTTAGATATAGATGGGGATAGTAAGTAAAGTTTCCACTTGTTTACCGACTTCAATTAAATGATGGTGGCTCGATCATGGTGTAGAGGAGGATTTTGATGTTTTCTTCAGACTTTCAAGAAAGAGAACTATTCATGATGCCTGTTCTAGTGTATTTTCAGAGGTCCTGGAAAAGCATTTTTGTCCCTAACCTTCTCTCTCACAATGCTTAACATCAATTTAATTTATTTATTCAAAATGACATGCACAGTGCTTAGTCTGTAAAATGACGTCTACTGAATTTGGTAAGAGTAACCATAAAAATAAGCATCAGATGTCATGAGAGAAGCAAAGAGTGATATCACAACTAGTTTACTGGAAGAGGACATGTCACAGGATTCTTCAAAGGGAGTAAAACTTGAACTGAGCCTTAGAGAAGAAGGAGTTTATGAGATGAAAGAGAGAGAGAGGGTGGTATTCTATACAGAGGGATTGTCTGAGCAAATACTGGAAGCCAGAAATACCACAATGTATGAGAGATGCCTGGAAAAGCCAGTTGTGCTGGCACATAAAGGGAAAAGCAAAGAGTGGTAGGGGTGAAGCTGGACAAGTTGGCTGGGACCTGTGTCAAAAAGCTTCTTGATTGTTATGCTAAAGTATTTGTACCATTCCATAAAGATGGGAAATCATGAAAATCATGAAAGTAATTAAGAACAGAAGTGACATGATCAGAATTGTGTTAAGAAAAAATATCACTAGTTGCAACACCCACTGAAGCACCAATTAGAAGCAATAATGGATTTGGAAGCAGCAATCTGAGCCTCTAGTTCCTGCTTTGGAACTAAATCATTACGTGGCATTGGGAAGACAGGTTCCGCTTTCTGGATCTCAGTCTCCTCAGATGAGAAATGATTGGGTCAGACAAGCTGATTTCATTTGGACATTATACATATAATGTTTTATACCAATCCGTTGGTAACTGGCTTATTTAATTATCTATTCCTCAATTGCATCATTTAAATAATAGAATCATCTCTGGGTTTCCTACTATGTATAAAGAAAGAGCATAGTATAAACAAAGTTACAGATCATTTTGGAGAATGAGAAAATAAGCAAAGATGGCAAGTCATCAGTGTGTTTTCTAAATAAATAGCCCATAGAAAATGGGGAAACTGCAGGTTTAATATGACAAAGAGAGAGTGAGGATAGAACTGTGTCACCTTTTTCTCAATTTAGAATTCTGGACCCTCAGAGCTGCAAGAAGTTTTATAAATCCCTAGTCCCATGGTTTTTTGTTTCTGTTCCTCAAAATTTAAGTATTCTATAGAGGTCTCTGGGGGACCACCTGGTGGGAGGATGAGTCTTTTTCCTCCTCCAATCAGAGGAGTTCTAGTTTTATTTATTTTTTTGGTAGTCCTGGATATCCTTCCTTCTATCCTTCCTTCCTTCTTCTTGTCTTCCGTATGGAATATTTCCTTCCCATTCCATGTTATTCTGTTAGGATTGGCAAGCATGCAGCCTTGTCTCTTTAACAACAGAGGTGTGCCGTTCCATTGGACTTTCTCAGAGTATAAGAGACAGGGACTAGGGGTAGGGGAGAGAACTGTTCCCTCTTCCTTTCTCTTCTAGAACAGTCTTGCTACCACACATTGAGGGTCTGGCTGAGAATGAAGCCAAGTAGATATGGGTACATGGGCGGTAGAGAGATGCATCTCTGATGACAGTTTTTGATCCTTGAATCAGCCATGTCTGACATATTTTACTTCTTTTCCCCCTGTTTTACTTTGAAGCTTGTTTGAATTCCATTTCTGCCACTTGTAATGTAAAGAGTTTTGAGAAGTATTTATATATGAGGATTTCATGTATGACTTTCTTTGAGGAAAGATTTTTTCCACTGTTTTTCTCTGACAAAATATAAATTTGGGAACCACTGATCTCATCCAATGTAATTGTTTACAAAGGAGGTAACTGAAGGAAAATACAGGATCACTTTTCCAATGTTACACAGCAAATACATGGCAGATCTGGTACCAGAATGCAAGTTCCATATTTGTTTTATCGTTCTGTCGGGTTTGGAGCTACTTCTCTCACTCTGATGTATCTGCCACGTGCATAATTCTACCACCCATCTCCACCCAACATCACTGTAACTTCAGTATATTGATAAAAAATATTTCCACTGTCCAATAGGGAAATATTTGAGGAAGAATACTTATCCATCCCAACAGAGACCTAGCAAAGACTTCCTACATTAGCCACACACAGAGTTGTGTTTAGCAATAGAGGAGGAAAATGTGCCCAATCAACAAGACAGTGTGTAAATGACCCTGCCGGATTCTTGGAAGACCTTATCCCCAACAGGGGCAGTCCAACTTGGACACTGTTAGTGGTTGTATCATCTTGATACTGGAGCACCACCTCCTGGCTATCTTAAAAGTTTAGTTTGTCTTTTCTAGTCAAAGAAGGTTTAATATTTACTGGAAATTTAAGATTTTTGAGCTAGAAGGGCCTTTAGGAAGGCCATTACTTCTATTTATGGATGAGGAGACAGGCTCAGAGAGGAAAGGTATCCTTCCCATGACCCTAAGAGCCAATTAAGAGCAAAGCTAGAATGAGCATGCAAATGTATTGACTCACTACCTAGTACCTAATTCTGTGGTTGTACAAGTTGAGGATTTTTGCATATAAGAAACTGAAACTAGTCCTGAGTGGGAGGGAGTGGGAAATGAAAATATGTGAGTGCCACTTACAGAATTGAGAGGTTTATTGAATAATTGGGTTAGAAACAAGAAGCAATTAGCGATCTAGGTAGAAGGAGATGCAGGCATTCTCTTTAGGACATCATCCCAATTCAGTATGAGTCGGCTTCGGATGTTTCCCATTCTTATGTTACTGCACTCAAGATTTAAATCCAAGGAGATGAAGACTAATTGGCCTAGCTTGAGACACATTGTAAGAAAGTATGAATAAGACCCCCTGACTGATAGTTCCATCAAGACTTTCTAGGAAGTACCCCTATAGGGAGAAGTGTTTTCCCAAAGGAAAATTGAGTGCTATTCCCAAAAGAAGAGGGAAGGGATGCTAAGGAGACAAAAACAAGAGATATCCACTGCAGGAACAAAGTCAAGGACATGATTCAGGCATTTCCAAAGTAGAGTCATGAAATATCTGCTCAGAGACCAGAACATGTATCCACATTTGGAGAGCTTTCTCTGCATTGCAAATGGCTTAACTCCAAAGCATGGAAAACTGTTAATTAAGCACCTCTGTGTATCTGATGCACCTCTTCCTCAGTATTGTTTGTTCCACTGTTGGTTGATCTCCAAGTTATTTCAATTTAACTATTTCAGGACCTGGGGACAAGGTGTTATATACATGACCATTTAATCAATACCTGGTCCTTCTACTAATGGAAAATATGATGGACTCATTGGAAACGCTCCAAAACCACAGCAGTTTTCAAGTCTCCTCCTGCAAAAAGGTGTTTTTTTCTACTATGTGTGAGACCCCTTTTAGGTCAAGCCTTCTCTACTTTGGCACTATTGACATTATGGGCTGGATAATTCTTTTTTACAAGGGATTGTTATATCTATTGTAGGATATTTAAAAGCATCCCTGGCCTCTACCCACTAGATACCAGTAGCAACTCCATAGTTGTGACAGTTAAAAATGTCTCTAGATTTTGCCTACTGTCCCCTGGTTGGGGGGGAATTGGTTCTAGTTGATAACTACTGATCTATATGTTTGGAGATGACTCCAGGGATTCATCTGTGTCCTTTGATTACAAATAACAGGAAACTGATTCAGTTAGCTTAAACAATAAGAAAAGCCTATCGTCTAGTAATGTGAAGTCCTGAAGTAGCACCTCTCCTGGGTCATTTAATTCAGTTTCTCTTTGATGACCCAAGGATCTGGGTTCTTTACATCAGTCTGCTTTGCTCTCCTCAGCATGTTGTGTGTATTCCAAGGCTCACTCCCCCTCATGATCATTGTTGTAGCTCATCTAAACATCTCATCCAAACATAACAACATCCTGTAGAAGATGACACTTACTAAGTTTTCTTTTTAAGAATGAAGACACTTTTTCCAGAAGTTCATCAGAAAACTCCCCCACATCAACCTCACATTTCGTCAACAGGAATTCTGAAACATGTCATGCCTAAACCAAATGATGGTAACCTCACATTTCGTCAACAGGAATTCTGAAACATGTCATGCCTAAACCAAATGATGGTAAAGGAAATGAGATCACTATGATCACCATAGGTTTTACTTCAGACCAGGAGGTAAAGTCAACTTTCCTAAAGGATCGATACCTGTACAAACATCAGATTGGGTTACCAAGGAAAAGGTGGAATTGGATGTTGGTGGTAATGGTGTGTGATTCAGCTGGCTTTGGATTGAGTGGCCACTTCTTGTCCATTCTTCTATGGCCAGGGAAGATGAGATCCCAACCTTGTTGTCTAGTTCACCTATGGATATGTCTGCCCTTGGGTCTGGGACCCACCCTAAGTCCAATAAATTGTGGTCAAGGGTTTACATGGTAGAAACAGCAGCTTTCTATGTGGCAGGGACTGTGAGTGGGGCATTGTTCTTCAAATGGGGCTTGAGAAGCTGTTTGTACCATGATTGTGTGCCCAATATGAAATTTTCTCTCCCATTCATCTCATATATGTTCTTGTCTTATTCATTTATTTGTTTATAAGTCTGTATTGAGTGCCTACTATTTGTCAAGCCCTTTCGACACAGAGATGAATAAGACATAGAGCATAAATCAAGGATTCCATAGTCTTGGTTTGGATACAGAAGTATAAGGGAAGATTTACAAGGCAAACTAGGGTAGTCATGTAGAAGTCTGTCCAAGTACACATACAGCCATTAGAGAGAGCCTGGGTAGTGGAGCAAGAGGAAGGAAAGGCATCTGAACTCCTTAAGTCAAGGAATTTCCAGTGAAGGTTGCAGTGATTAGTAATAGCTTAGTGCAGCTAACTACTCGAAGAAATGTGCCATTCTACCTGGAAATCTGTTAGCAGGAAAGTGCCAAACAGTGGCATTTCCATAATGAATTGGTTTATAAAAGGTAACCTTTTTTTTTTTTTTTTGCTTTGAGTTTCAGTCTTTAATAATGATAAAAGTAATAATAGAATTACTTTGCATTCTAATACTGCCTCATAGTGCATAATGCGCTTTCATATCTGTTAGCAAAATTCATCTTTGTATCAGTGCTATGAGTCCTACAGCAGAGCTGTCTTTATCCCCATTCGAGATGGTTTTACAGGGGAGATTAATCCCCATCTATCCTAAAATGTGTGCAAGGTAACATAACTAGTAAACACAGGAAGATGAACTTGAACCCAAGACCTCTGGTTCCGTATCCACTCTTTATTCTACACCATATGCTGCTTAAAACCCTGTCTTTCTTTCTTGATAGAACTAAAGCCATAGGTTATTAAGTGGAACTAATATGATACTCAAGTCCTGTCCCAGTTAGTATCAATATTTTAAAAGTTTGATGATTATAAAACAAATGCAAATTGACTTCTCTCAGAAACACATACGTTGGGTCAAAGTAAGCTAAGTGTCCTAGGTAGAAATCATCAGGGACCTACTATAATAGATAGATAAGAATAATCTGTAACTAGCATGTCATCTCTGTATGTATAAATTGTGTTTTAAAGATATTGGGAGAAAGTTTGCTCTCTTAAAGAGGTTAAATATTGCTGCCAGCCATCCTGTTTACACTGTTAATTTGCTTTCCAAATCCTTTTAGCCAGATAAAGCAAAGGTAAACTTCAGAATAGGCCCTGTACAAATTATCACCGATTCTAAATTAATGAGCTTTTTGCTTTATCTGAGTTGCAGAAAGACTAAACAAATGTGCTGGAATCATATGTTTTCTTTCCATCTGAAGGGCTATATTCCCTTTTAGCAGTATTTCCTCTCTTAGGAAATTCATGAGGTCCACTGGTTTAAAAAGTGCAATGTTTCAGTGTAAAGTGGACAGCCAGGCCCACCCCCTGACTTTCTTCCTTCTACCTCCTGAGTGGTTTTGTTCCACCCGGTAGGTGACTAAGCCTCACTTACTGATTTAATCTCATTTTTCCATTTCCAGATTCACATTTGACATCATCAAACACTAATGTAATTGTGTGTGAGGTCTTCTTTTCTCTACAATTGTATGATGAGAGGAAAAGCTCTTGTCAGTGGGAGTGGCATCCTGCATAGTTTAATTAGAACAGCAGTGATTTATTGTGCTCCCTATCCTGTCATCTGGCCCGCTTGAGTCGATCTAAATCCTGTCTACTATTCTTTACCCTGACTTATGCCAGGACTTTGGACCCACTATTCCCAATTCAGGGACTTTGTAACAATGGAGAACATTGGATCCAGACAGATACTTCTTTGATCCCAGCTCTGCACCCTCAGGCACCTTACTTCCCCTCATTAGACTCAATTTCCCCATGTGTAAAATGAGAGTATCCAATGTGATTAAGATCTCTTCAAAATATTCAAAATGTTTTACTTCCACTTTGCTAAATTTTTGTCAGAGTAGTATTCTTTAATTGCCCACATCTTCACAACTACTTAAATACTGTTCAGGCATTTCCCAGAGCAGTTTAGAAAATCCTAGCAGAAATGGTTACCTGCTAAACCCAATGTCGCAGGCACAGAATCCAGGTCATGGTATTCTTTTGCAAAATGTCTGATGGTATCTATAGTGTAGAAAGCAAGGGTTGGTTTTATGGCAGAAAGCGGATAAACTCTTCTACTTGGAAACATTTGCAAGGAGAGCAAATGTTGATTATTGAAATTTATCCTTACCTTCCATTATGACCAGACTGAATATACATGTTCATGATTCAGACGTTTTTCCTACCACCTCCGAAAAATTCATTTTTCACCATTTACTATTCCATGTGTATCACATACGTGATGATTTCAAAACCTAATCAAACCTATGTATAAGTTTGAATTATTTTTCTCTTTCCGAAGAAAACAAAAATAACAACAAAGCAGCAAGTTACAAGCACATACACTTTGTAAAGTCTATTTGCTCTCTCTTTTTCAGAATATTTTCTTCAACAATAATAGACAAACAAGCAAATAGCAAAAGAAAGAAAGAAAAAAAGAAAGGAAACCAACCAAACAAATGCAAATCCTTAAAAACCAACTACCACCACTAACAACAACAGAAAACACATGGCTTCAAACACCACCTATTGCAAAGGACTCTTAACTCCATAGACCCAGGCCAGATCTCTCTCCTCCTGGGCTTCAGTCTTGTGTACTTGGTTACCTCCCAGACATTTCTACCTATATATCCCACAAGTACTTCTAACTGAAATGCTCAAAACTGAACCAGTTTCTATCCAAACCTGCTCCATTATCCACTTTACCTTATCTCAGTGAACGGCAAAACCAAGACGAAAATGTGGAGCATTAATTTTGACTCCTCTTTCTGCTGAGCCTTTCACAGTAAATCATTTCCCAGGTATTTATGATCCTAATATCTAAGATTTCTCAAATCTACTTTCCTTCTATCCCTGGGATCTATCTACCTTTCTGTCTGTCTGTCTCACCACCATCATCTTTGCAACTCTCTTCTTCTTGGTGGTTTTACTTGCTGATCCGTGAGTACTCTACATGGCAGCTTCAAAGGTGAATGGGATTCTGTTACTTCTCTGCTTAAAACTCCTCTGTGGTTCCAACTGCCCTTCAGATAAAGCCCAACATATTTACATGGCTTTCAGGTCCGGATGAAATCGGGACCCTGATGACTGTTCTCATATCACTTTTACTCTGCTCACTGCCCTCCCTCAAATCTGTAATTCAGTGTTCTCAAAACTGAATGCACCTTAGAATCTCCCGGAGATATTTGAAAAAAAAATTAGATACATGCCTTCCTTCCTAAGCACAAAAATGATAATTTAGTTGGTCTGGATTGAAGTCATTCATTGTTTTACAAGAAAATAAAAAGATCTGGGTTCGAACCACCATTCTGTCAGACAATAGGAGTGTGAGGAACGTTACTTAAACACACTGAATGCTGGGTTCATTATTTGTAAAGCATAGAGAATACTATCTGCTGATAGAGTTTCTGTAATAATTAAATTTGATAGAATATGTCCATTTCACAAAAGAGGGGCCAGAAGACAACTTTGGTAAAGAGCACTGGCTTTGGAATCATCAAACACACACAATCAAGACTTAACTCATATGCCTAATAGTAATGGCACCTATTAGGCAGGTTGCTTAAACTCTCTCAGCTCAGTATCTGTGCCTTTAAATTCAGGATAACATTATTCAAACTTAAAGCTCATAACAAGGATTCAAATATTCATGGAAAACATTTATAATATGTAAAAATGCTCTCTATAGTTTTGGATATATGTATTACACTTCTCTGAAAAGTTGAAAAGAATATATAAATTTTAGGTATTATAATGGAATCCATTATTTTCATTATTATACCTCTATTTGCATAATTTACCCCACTTTTTTAATAACTCTGTCATTTCACCATAAGTACCTATGCAATATCAATTACTTATTTTATGTGAAGCTTCCCACTCTAAAAGGAAGTATTATCCAGCAACTAGTGTTTTAACTTGGTGTCAGTGAAAGCTCCAAGCAACCATTTGATGATCAGTGCTAGCAAGTGTTATCAGCTTCCTCCTGAAGTCTCTTCTTTTTTTATCTGACTACTCACGCTGCTATTGAAGACCTTTGCAGCATCTGTCTGATATTAATGCCATCTAAAGATCATGCTGGCTCATAATATGCAAGTCATTCTTCACACTGTTCAATGTCAAAAGATGCTTCTTTATTGATTCTGATGTCACATGTTGAGAAATTAGCTGGCTGCATTTTCTGAATGGGAGTTAATGCATTGATCATGCCCTTGATGAGTGGTCTTATTTTTCTGGACTTTTGATCAGAATATGAGGGCAAATGAGATATTTAGGTGTTTATTACAATACAGCACTTCAAGATGGAGCATTACACTTTACATGGAAGGCATGCTTAGCCAATTTATAAGTGACGGTTTTGTCTTGAGGGTAGAGAGAAAATAGTTAGCATCAGAGTCAGTATCGAGAGAAATAGGAATGGAGTGGGGCCAGGATGAATTGTTTCTAACAGAATAATATTTAGCAGAAATAAATTTGAAATCTGCTGTCAAGTTCAAGTTACTGAGCCCACAAGAACCATTTGAGGAGTTGTCTCTAAGCAGGAACACTGATGGAAAGGGCTACGATCAGTTGACATAAGTTCAACAAATCAAGATACAGTGTGCCACCAAGAGAACAGGAACAAGCTGACCTTGATTGTGTACTCTGTTGGATGATCACTACCAATTTGTTTAGTCCTCACAACAATCATTTGAGATGTATTATTTTCTCCATCTTATAGTTGGACCACTGAGGTATGGAAAGGAGAAAAAACACTTTTATAAGTTTATAGATTAAGTGGATAAACCAGAAATAAAATCCAAGTAAATCTGATCTCTAAATCCTTTCATTCTATTTGCTTTCCTTCTTCTGAAAGTCTATATGAGTTCCACTTCCAGCCAAGATGGAGTAACAGAGAAAACTTACCTTTCCACCTAAAGCAACAACAACAAACAGACAAAATGCACGAAATAATGATTTTCAAGACACTGGACATTAGGCCAAAAAGGTCAGTGATGACACAGTTAGATGAGCCTTACAATTTCTTCAGCTGGCTGTCTTGAGAAATTTTCTGGGCCATAGCACAAAGAGAGGAAATACAGACAATGCCCCATGGACTCTCTGAATTGAGGTGATAGAGTGGTGAATTAGCGGAGAAAAAAGTGGTTAGTGTTCATGGAATGGAATATTGGTGAGCTGGTGAGGAGAGAGCAGCATGTAGAAAGGAATTCACAATATGCAGAGAATTTTTCTCTAGTGTTCAGTTGACTAGTGAACATTGCTTGCATGTAAGGAAAATACTGGAAACTGAGGGAAAACAACCAAAAAAGTTAGAGGAAACAGTACTTGATATTTATTCAGGACCAGAAATAGTGTGGTTTCCCATCAGCCAGATTAGAAAACCATGTGATTCATGGGGCGTTGGGTAGAAAATACAGAACGGGCTTCCCACAGTACTGGGGTACAATTAACCCTAGACTGCAGATTGTTCTGGTCTCAACTATAAAATCTTAAAAGTAAGACACAGAACTAGCTTAACTGCATCTCAGAAAAAAGCTAATATTTATAAGTATATCAGTATATCTAGCCCCCAATAAGGTAATATTTACAATGTTTATCATCCAATATAAAATTTCCGGGCAGGCCCACCTGGTGGCACAATGGTTAAGTTTGCACATCCCACTTCAGCGGCCTGGAGTTCGTTGGTTTGGATCCCAGGTGCACACATGGCACCGTTTGGCAAGCCATGCTGTGGTAGGCGTCCCACATATAAAGTAGAGGAAGATGGATACGGATGGTAGCTCAGGGCCAGTCTTCCTCAGCAAAAAGAGAAAGATTGGGGGCAGATGTTAGCTCAGGGCTAATCTTCCTCAAAAAGAAAAAAACAACTACCAGGCATGCCGTGAAAGAGGAAAATATGACCCTAATAAGGAGAAAAATTAATCACCTGAAACAAGAACTGGCACAGATGTTAGAGGTAGCAGGCAAAGGCGCTGAAACAGTAAGAAGTCGTGCAAGAAGACAGTGGAGCAACATCTTTAAAGTACTGAAATTATAGTTTAAAAATCTGTTGACCTAGAATTTTATGTGCAGTGAAAATGTATTTGTAAAACAAAGAAATAAACAGACATTTTCAGGCACAGAAAAGCTGAAACAATTCACCACCACCAGACCCAAACTAAAATAAATGTCAAAGGAATTCCTTCAGACAGTAGGAGCATACCAGAATGAAGTACAGATCGACACAAAGGAATGAAGAGCACCAGAAATGGTAGCTACATGGGTAAATAGATGAGTTTTTCTTACTATTTAAAGTACTTTAAATGATCATTGATTAATTAAATAAAAATAGTATAATGTGAGATTTATGACATATGTAAAAGTAAAATGTGTACCAACAATAAATAAAACTCCAAAGGGGTAAAGTGACACAATATCACTTGAAGATAGACTGATATGTTAAAAATACACATCCTAAAGCAACCAATAAAATCACAAAATGTTGCAATTTATAAACCAACAAAAGAAATAAATGGAATCCTAAAAAAATTAATCCAAATATATGAAGAAAAAATGGAAAATGGGAGCAAAGAACAAATGTGACAAATAGAAAACAAATATCAATTTAATTAACAATGATGAATTTAAGGCTAATAATATCAATAATTGCTTTTAATATAAATTATCTAAATACCCCAATTAAAGGCAGACATTTTCAGATGGAGGAAAAAACAAGATCCAACTACATCGTCCATCACTTAACGATGGGGATACGTTCTGAGAAATGCCTCGTTTGATGATTCCATCGTTGTGTGAACATCGTAGAGTGTACTTACACAAACCTAGGTGGTATAGCTCACTACACACCTGGGCTGTATGTTACTAATCTTGTCGGACTACTGTCATATGTGCAATCCATAACATTGACCAAACTGTTGTTTTGCAGTGCGTGACTGTATGTGCTGCTTATAAGAAACACACACTTTATTAAATATAAAGAGACAAATTGGTTAAAATGTAAAGGATGTAAAAAGACATACTATGCTAGTGCTAATTAAAAGAAAGCTAAAGTGGCTGTATCAATATCAGGATAAGTAGATTTCAGAGTAAAAAATATCGCAAGGGATAAAGAAGGTCATTTCATACAAGGAGGGAATTCATCAAGGGGACATGACAATCCTAAACCTAATAACAGACCTGCAGTCTACACGAAGCAAAAATCAAGAGAAATACAATAAAAAGTAGACAAATCCACAGTTGCAGTTGAAGACATCAACATCCATCTCTCAATAATTGATGGAGGGAGAAGACACAAAACAAGAAGAAACTTAAAAGATTTGAACAAAAATATCAAGCAATTTGACTTAATTGACTTTTATAGTACACTTCACTCAACAACAGGATGATGAACATTCTTTTCTGGTGCACAAAACGTTTTACCTAGATAGACTGTATTCTGGGCCTTGAAACAAGTCTCAATAAATTTCAAAGGATTCAAGTCATCCAAGTATGTTCACTGACCAGAGTGGAATTAAATTAGAAAGATATCCATAAAATACAAAAACGTCTGGTAAGCAAATAGCACACTGCTAAATAACCATAGGACAAAGAGGAAAGAAAAAGGTAAATTGGAAAAAATTTTGAGCTGAACAAACATAAAAACAATCTATGAAAATATGTGAGCTACTGCTAAAGCAGTTCTCAGAGGAAATTTAGAGGACTGATACTTAGATTAGAAAAGAAAGATCTCAATACAGTGATATCGGGTCCACTTTTAAAAACTGGGAAAAGAAGAGTAAATTAAATCTAAAGTAAGTTGGAGAAAAGACATGCTAAAAATCAGCTTGGAAATCAATAAATTAGGAAACAGAAAGATAATAGAGATAATCATTAAATCCAGTATTTGTTTCTTCTGGGATATCAATAAAATTAATTAACAGTGCAAGACTTAGAGATATAGACAGAGACAGAGACAGAGAGACAGTGAAAGACTGAGAGACAGAAAGAAGACACAAATTATCATTTGTGAATGAGAAAATTGACATCACTATAGATTTTACAGATACTGTAAGAATAATAAGGGAATATTATAGAAACTTTATGCTAATAAATTCAACAATTAGATTAAATGGAAAAATTCCTTCAACAGAAAGTTCCCAATTTCATTCAAAAAGAAACAGATAAAGCAAATAACCTACATCTATTGAATAAATTGATTTTGTAGTTAAATATTCCACAAAGAAAACCCACAAAGAAAGTCCCCAATGGCTTTGCTGGTGATTTTACCAAATATTTATGGGAAAAATAACTGCCATTCTACATGACCTTTTCCAGAAAATTGTGGAGGAGGGACTATTGCCCAACTCATTCTATGAGCAAAGCAGTATTCTTATCCCAAAACCAGATAAAAACATTACAAAAAAAGAAAACTACATTCCAGTATCCCTCATGAATATAGATACAGAATTCTAAATAAACTTTTAGTAAATAAAACAAACAATATAGGACAAGGATAATGCATAATGACCAAATGAGATTTATTCCAGGAATGCAATATTGGTTTAATAGTTGAAAATAATATAATTCTCCCTATTAACAGACCAAAAAAATAAAAACATGATCATATCAGTAGGTGCAGAAAAAGCGTTTGACATAATCAAATATTCATTCCTTATGAAAACTCTCAGCAAACTAAGAATAGAAAGGAACTTCCCAATCTGATAAAGGGCATCTATAAAAAACAAACAAGAAAAAAACCCCAAGAGTGGTGAACATGATGTAATCTACACAGAATTCGAAATATATTACAATGTACATCCAAAAGCTACATAACGTTATAAGCCAATGTTACTGCAATTAAAAAAAACCCAAGAAACAAAACAAAACTAAACTAAAGCTAATATTGTACTTAATGGTAAAAGACTGATTTCCCCTAAGATCTGAAACAAGAAAAGGATGTCTACTCTCACCATTCATTTTTGACACTGTACTGGAGGTTGTAGCAAATATAATAAGATAAGAAAAAGAAAATATAGATTCCTAGATTGGAAGAGGGAAAGTAAACTACCTGAATCTACAGATAACTTCTAAGCAGCAAATTTAGTAAAATTTACACCTCCCAAAATTAAAACCTGGACTTAATAAGTTAGTTTGGCAAGTTTGCAGGATACAAGAATAATGCAAACAACTAAAATTTTAATTTATATATCAGCAACAAAGAGTCAGAAATTCAAATTGAAAAAAGAATACCATTTACAATAGCATCTAAATGTGAAATACTTAGGGAAGAAATTGACAAAAAACTGTACGCTGCCAATCCCACAACATTGCTGCGAAAATTAACGTCCTAAATAAATGTAGAAATTAGTTGTGGGTCAAAAACTCAATGTTATTAAAATAACAGTGCTCCCCAAATTGATCTATAGATTCAATGCAATCTAATTAAAAGTCCTAGCAGGCATTTTAATAGAAAAATCTTTTATAGAAAATGTATTTAAATTTATATAAAATTGACAAGGAGGAATTAAATTAATTTGCTTTTTCATCAGCTTAGGGCATGGCATTTAAAAGATGTTTCCTTAGTGATTTAGTATGTAAATGAACAAACTTGTTAAGAGTGATAAATGGAAACTTGAAGACAGATTTAGAATCATTAAAAGACATAACTTTAGGCTGTCGCAGTTATTGATTACAGATTGGACTTCTTTTGGGAGTTCAGATTTGTATCAGAGGAGAGAAGTATCATTAATTATTAATAGTAGGATCTAGGTGATGAGTATATAGGTGTTCAGTTAAAAACTCTTTAAAGTTTTCTTTATGTTTGAAAATTTTTGTAACATAATGCTTGGAAAAAATCTCCACCTTTGGGATTTCTTAGCCTCTCACTGTAAGCTCTGGGGAGAATCTGAGACCTCCTATTCTCAGCCAATCACTTTGGGGAAAATATACTTGTTTAAGAATGATGAAATTAAAAATCTCTCTTCCCAGGGCTGGCCCCATGGCCGAGCAGTTAAGTTCACACACTCTGCTTCGGTGGCCCAGGGTTTCGCCAGTTTGGATCCTGGGTGCTGCCTTAGCACCACTCATCAAGCCATGCTGAGGCAGCATCCCACATAGCACAACTAGAAGGACCTACAGCTAGAATATGCAACTGTGTACTGAGGGGCTTTGGAGAGATAAGAAGGAAAAAAAAAATCTCTCTACCATATGCAGAATCCTTTGGGAACTGTTTTGCACTGTGATTTTCTTATCACAGAACATCTACTCACTCTCCTATTTGAAGAAGTGTCCCTGTCCATCCTTATTCTCCCCCTACCTCCCTATTCCTGCTTAGAAAGCAAACCAAAAATTGAGTAACTATCATGCCAGGCACACTATACTGAGTGTGTTCCACATTTTAGCTCCGTTTATTTTTAATTTACACTTGTATTGGTCAGGGTTCTCCAGATAAAGAGGACCAAGAGGCCATATGTACATATATATGGGGACAGGGAGGGATTTGGGTGGGACTTGGGGGTCCAGGGAGGAGGGGCTGGGGCAGAACTTGA
This sequence comes from Equus przewalskii, assembly GCF_037783145.1. NCBI lineage: Eukaryota > Metazoa > Chordata > Mammalia > Perissodactyla > Equidae > Equus > Equus przewalskii. Next base: position 20,092,051 of record NC_091856.1, on the reverse strand, counting down.
GGATGTGGGGAACATACATATGTGTGTGTGTGTGTGTGTGTGTGTGTGTGAAAATAAACTTATTATAAGGAATTGGCTCACACAGTTATGGAGATTGGCACCTCCCAAGATCTGCAGGGTAAGTCATCAAGTTCAATTCCCAGGAGACCCAATGGTTTAGCTCTAGTCCAAGTCCCATGGCCTGAAAATCAGGTGAGCAATAGTGTAGTTCTAGTTTGAAGGCCAGCAGGCTTTTGACTAAGGAAGAGTCAACGTTTCAGTTCCAGTCTGAAGGCAAGAAAAAAGCAGTTGTCCCAGTTCAAAGGCCATCAAGCAGCAAAACAGCTGATTTCCCAGTTCCAAAGGCCATCAAGCAGGAAGAATTCACTCTTATCATGGGAGGGTCAGCCTTCTTATTTCTATTCAGGCCTTCAATTGATTGGATGAGACCCACCCACAATAAGCAGGGCAATCTGCTTTATTTAGTCTACTAATTTTAATGTTAATCTCATCCAAAAAAGCCCTTAGACTGTTTGTGAAAATATCTGGGCACCCCATGGCCCAGTCAAGTTGACCCTTAAAATTAATCATCACAGTACTATTAAATCTTAGGAAAGAGATTTTCACCATGGCAGCGCCAGGATGCTCTTAAGATGTCATATTTGAGCAGAAACCTGAATTCACTGAAGGAATGAGCCGTAAGACTTTTGTGGAAAGAACCTTCCATTCAGTTACAACAGGAACAGCAGTTCCAATGACTATGAGTCAGAGAGTGCTTGACATGCTCTAGGAATAGCAAGCAGGCTGGAGTAACTTGAATGTGAGTGTGTGTTGGAAGCAGTGATGAAAGAGATCAGAGATATAGCCAGGGGTCAGATGATGACTGGCCTTGTAGAACATCAAAAGGACCATGGATTATATTCTATTTGTGACAAGTAAGCTCTAGAAGAATTTGAGCAGGGAAGTGACACGAAGCGCTTTGAGAGAAGACTCAAGAGTGAGAGACAAGAATGAAAGCAAGGAGATCCATTGAGAGTTTATTTCTATAATTCAGTGTCATTTCTTTGAAAGGAGAGTGCAGAATGTGCCCAGGTAGGTTGCAGTAAATGTCTCAATCAGAATGGTCCTCACCATATGGACAGCGTAATGTCCCATGTACACCTTCCTTTTGGATTCTGGACTGAAAGGTGGAAATCGGCAGATGTCAGAGTCATTTACCATCCTGATCTCAGAGGGCAGATGCTGACTACCCTCAGGATTTCTTTTGTAGCATCAAAAGCTGCAGGCTCATTAGCCTCAAAACATGTGAGCCACCACCACAAGTCAACTTTGATTTAGAGCAAAGGAGCTGGCATTGCTTAAAGGTGAGGTCACTGGAATCAGAGCCTTGATGAAGTTTCTCAGAAAGAAAACATTGTGCTGTGTTTGTGTCTCCCTCACATTCCTCCTTCCCTCTCGCCTCGCTTCCCACCACATGTGGGTTGGCTGTTCCTGAGGCCCCAGGGATTGAACGAAGGTCATTGAATTTAAAGCATGTCAGAGTCTACACAAAGTCAGGGAGAAGTTCCCTCAACCTGGGCACAGTTTTCCAAGGAAAAATCCTCTCTATTTAATGGAAGAAGGAGAGTGAGAGAGGACGCCACTTCAGCCTGTTATAAAAAACAGCGCTTGATGTATATTCATGGAATTCAGTACATAATAAGGAGGCTGATTCTCCAGCTGTGAGTCAGAGTCTGGCTGATGTAAATTGATGGAGGGAAAAGCTCCTGGAGGTTTATACGCTGGGAGAGTTTCCAGGACTCTGTCCCTTCGACAAAGGCTGCAACCGGAGGGTCGGGTTACCTGCATTCAGGATCAGCCTACCCAGAGGAATCATACAAGCCTGAGCTGGTCACTTTTTTTCTTTGGCTTCAGTTCTCTCTTCTGTAAAATAAGGGCAGTGATATTATTTCTTCTGTAGGGTTAATGTGAGGATAAGTGGTTATATAGATGGGAAAGAGCTTTGTAAACTCCAGTTGTGACCAGTGTAAGTTTATTTTACTCTCATACAGTTCAACTAATATTTATCTTCAAGGCCCACTCAATGTATGGCCCTGTTCTGAGTCTGGGGATTGAACCACAATGAGGTACCTAGCAGAGACAGAAAACATAAAATTGTTTTGTTTGCATATAAAGGTGAACATATTGATGTTTTTTAAAGCTTAAACAGTTTCCCTGGTTCCTTAGAGATGAGTTTGAACTCACCTTAGGAGCTAGCTATTTGTTATCTATCCAAAACTCCTTCTTCCTCCAGGCTTTCCATCTCAGAAAATGCTTTCATATGACACTCACCCAGTTGTCCAAGCCAAAAGCATAGGAGTCATCTTTGATTCATCTTTCCTTTACTCCCTCTGCATCTAATCTGTTCGTCTGTCCTACTTCCTCCACCCACAGGATACATCCTTAAACCTCTCCTCCCCTGTCCATCTCTACTGCTGCCATCCAGGTACAAGCCATACCCATCTCTCACCCTGCCTATCACAATGGTTCATCAATTGCTTTCTCAGTCTCCAGGATTATCATCTACCCCGTCTTTTCTCCAAAGCAGTCAAAGGGATTTCTTAAAAATGCCATATCATTCCCTTGATTAAAAGTATCTAATTGTCTGGATTGCAAACTCCTTAGCTTGGCTGCTCATGCCCTACATGATTTGGCATCTGTCTTCACTCAGAGGACAGCTCATACTGCTCTCCACCTATTTACTCTGCTTTAGTCACATCGACATTCATTCTGTTCCTCAAGAGCCAGTTATTCCCACCTCGGGGCATTTCTTCAGCTGTTTCCCTGGGTGGAAAAGTTCTGATCCCAGGTCTTTGCAGTGCTGCATCCTTCTGCTCAGTCGAGTCTCAGCCAAATGTCTTGGCCTCAGGGACACTTCTCTGACCACCCAATCTAAGGACCATCAACCCAGTCACTTTCTCACTGTGCTGCCTTTTGTTTTCCTGGTGTTTATCATTATCTGCAGTTATCTTGTCCATTTGTTTACATCTTTGTTGTTGGTTTTCACCTATACCAGAAGAAAACCTTGAGCCTATGAATGTGACCTTACTTGGAAAGAGAGTCCTTGCAGATGTAATTAAGTTAAGGATCTTGAGATGAGATCATCCTGGATTACCTGGTGGGTCCTAAATCCAATGACAAATGTCTTTATAAGAGACAAAAAGAAGACACAGACATACAGAGGGGAAGGTGATGTGAAGATGGAGGCAGAGATTGGAGTGATGTATCTATAAGCCAAGGAATGCCAAGGATTGCTGGCAGCCACTAGAAGCTGGGAGAAAAGCAGGGATTCGAGTCTATCTCAGAGCTTCCAGAAAGATCCAACACTGCCAACACACTGATTTCAGACTTTGGGCCTCCAGACCTGCAGAGAAGAAATTTCTGTTGGTTTAAGCCACCAACTTTGTCATAATTTGTTTCAGAGGCCCTTGGAATTGAATACACCTGTGGTTTTTTGGTTTTTTTTTTTCATATCTTATAGCTGCTTCAGTATACTTTTCTTTCTTTAGGTTACCTTCTAGTCTCAAGATGTGCCTCAACAGGGATATTCTACACATACTGGATAGAAAAGGAATGAAAAGAAAATGGCTCATATCCGATTGCTATTTTTCAGGCCATTTCTGGATCAGTTGATTCCGTTACACAAACAAGAGTTCTTAAAATAAATTTCCTGGGAAAACTAAGGGGAAGCACCCACAGCGAATTGCAAACCGTTGTTCCAGTTGCTTTTTGTAAAAAAAGACACAGGCCACTGAAGTGATTCACAAATCATGTGATTTTAATACAGATGATACCATACAGAACTTCTTTGTTTACTGGGCCTTTCTTTCACATGCGTGATTTCATTTTGTTCCCACATGAAGCCTATATTTTTTCTGTTATTTTATTCATGAGAAGACAGTAGTTCAGCGAGTTACCTGCCCAGGGTACCATAGTGAATATGTGACAGAAAAGGAACCTAAACCTGCTTCCTTGCTAAAATGCTTTTACCACTATGAAATAAAGGAATCGCTGGCCCTTTTTGGTACAACCGCCTTGTTTTAATGTTGGAAAAGTGACTTGTTCATTGAACTCTTAGTCGAAGAGAGGTCAAAGATAACTGAAAGGATTACATTCCACGCTCTTGCTTTTCTTATCTGGTCTGATGTAAAGTATTTTCTGGTTAAAGGGAAATTATTGTATGAGGTATTGTGGAATCCAAAATTGGGATTAAAGTCATAAAACAGCCAGATGTTTTGGAGCAAAGCCTCCAAGCATGCTAGAGAATGTAGAGTGATGACCGCAGTCAGCCACATTAGAGACCCAGAGTTGGAAGAGGAATCTCACTCTTCTGGTTTGTTCCAATGGTCATATTTGGGGTAATAACTAAAATAGGAGTAGGGGTACACTTTACAAGTTTATAACATTTGTATCATCTTTTCCATACTTTATATCTCTGAATCCCTGTAGCTCTGGGACATGGAAGGTATTGTCACCATTTTACAGATGAGGAAACTAAGGGTTAGAGGGGTCCGGTGACTCTCTCAGGGCGACACAGCAGGAAAGGCTTAGTGCCTGGGATTCTAACCCAGGATTCACATCCTTTCCATCAGTCTTCAGAACAAAATCACACTGTAGAGGTAAAATTGCTTCCTGTCAATAGACCGAAAGTTTTACAAAGTGTCACCTGCAGTTTGGACTCAGCGTGACAGAAATTATTAATGCCCCCAAGGAGCTCACAGTCAAGTTGAGGAAAGGCAGAAAAAAGCCTCAACACACTACTTAAATTACAACTACCATTCTGAATACTTATAATTTTAAAAGTCCGTAGTTGAGTCTTTTCCATGAGCGCTCCACAACGAGGCACTTATTCTGTACCATCTGGGATGCCGCTTAGAAACAAGCAAGTCCTGGGGGATAGCAGTTGAAACAATACAGATATTTATTAACTGATTTATCCAGAAGACTGGTAATCAACAATTCCAGGGCTGGTTCTCTGGCTCAATGATAGTATCAAGGACCCAGGTTTTCATTAATGTGCTTATTATCTCATGGTTTTAAGACAGCTTCTATAGCACCAGCCCCCACATGCTCAAACTAGTGTCCGAGGGCAGGGTGAAGGGTTCTATAAGAGCCTCTGTCTTTTTATCAGAGACTTACTCTGCGTCCAGCATTGTGTTTGTCTAGTTTTTGACACACACAAGAAATAACATTGAGAAAATTGTGATATTTTCTAGACCTTACAGGCAAGGCACTTGAAGGATTATTTAATTTACCCAAGATTTGAGCCCAGAATTAAAACTCAGGTCTAAAGTGTTCCAAAGTGTGGGCTTTATTGCACCCAGATGCTATAAAAGCTGCTTTGCTGAAAGCTGTCTTCCCCCTCAGTGAAATTCAGCTAGCAGTCAGGAATTTGTAGGCCTATCACATGGCAGTTCAAACTGTTGTACCCCTTCATGTAACAGATGAGGACACCGCAGGTGAGAAGAAAGGGAATCTTCCAAGTTCATGGCGCCATTTAGTGGTGAGCCAGACCCCAGACTCCAACTCAGGTCTCCTGCTCTGCTGTCTAAAAGGCTTTCCCCTCTTCACCCCTTGATTTACTCTCTTTCAGTCTAGGAGAGGACAGGTCTAAGGTGAGCATGTGCCTTTATATCTCAGTGAGCAGGTTGGGGGATGGGGGTGGACTGGGATATGGATTACTGTCACATCTCAGGCAAGACTAAAATATAAGAATTTTCCTCTCTCTCCTATAAGAAAATGCCACAAAAGTATCCATTTCAAGATGCTGTCGTCTTGCTATGCAGGACTCAGGGGTGAAGGGTAGGAGGGAAGAGAAGTCTTTCAATCTATATTACCAGGAAAACTCCACCACTCCCTCCCTTTTAAACACTCCGTACGTCAGATGAGAGGCTGTTTATCATTTATCTTCCCTCCTTTCCTCAAGACCTTCCCTCCTTGAGGGCTAAGTCAGTGTGGCTGGACAAGGGCAAATGAGCTGGGACAGTGTGCTTCAGTTTGCCCTGGCTGAAAGGATCGTTTCGCTAATGTTCCTTCAATTCTTTTTTGTTTTTCTCTTGTTCTTGGCTATGCTGTTGTTGCTTTCTCTGCACCATCTTCTAATACCTTCAAGACTCATGATTCTTTGGTTTTGACAGCAGTATTCATTTAGCTTAGACCCAAGTGGGCCTCTCCTATGTCCTGTCTCCATGCTTCCTCAGATGTAATTTAGGAATTGGGATGGGCGGTGGGAGAGAATGTAATAAAGAATTAGGCCTCCATAATGGAAAACTAAAGCCAATAATATTTTCACATAAGTTCTGAAAATCTTAAACTATAGGGCCTTTGGACTATGTAGCAGGCATATTGGGGTCTTAAATCAGACTAATTTGCCAGACAAATTAGATAATTAACAAAGATCTTCTTAAAGGGTCATTAGCAAAGTTAGATCCGAACATGTGACAATTACAATACATGTTTTTCTCATAAAACAGCCAATGTGATGACTGGTAATTAACCCAGGAACTGACAGAGCATTATTCCTTCTGTTCCTCTGGCAGGCAGAATTGTGCCACAATGACAAGAAAAGCCCAAGAGACTTTTGATTTGTTAAGAGTATATTAACTTCATGTATTTATTATTTATACCACACATTTGTCCTACCAAAATGTATCTGGCATTTCAATGATAATAAAATAAATGTTTTGTAATCTTATTTTATTTCTCATAATCTATGGTTAAATGATACTAAAGAATGTCTCCTGGTTATAGAGATAATACGTCTCGTTTTCTTTTTCATAGAACAGGTGTAGATAAGATATTGTTTTATTAAACTGAAGTTAACTGAGTGTTTGTTCAGCACATACACTGTGCCAGACATGGGGCTAGGTGGCTTATATTTATCTCATTTAATTTCCCAACAACCTTATGAGGCAGTTTTCATTAATGCTATTTTATGGATGAGAACTCTGAGCCTTAGAGAATAAAATGATTTGAATCAGATCCATCTGATTTCCAATCCTATGCTCTTTCTTCTACACCACTGTAAATATGTGTGTGTGTGTGTGCGTGCACACACACACACACATTTACCAACACTCATATGTGCCCATTTATCTTTGCACTGAAGTTCTTCTGATTTGACATAGGGTGGAACATGGGAGCTGATTCACGTAGATTGGGTCCTTCTAGGGTCACACATCCAGAACTCACCACACATAAACCACACCATATTGTGATCCTTCCCAAATATCTAAATATCTATGTGAGACACCTACCTTCTCTCTTTTTTTCTCAATAAAATGTCAAATTTAGTTAGTCAAGTTTACAGAACTTTAAAAAGAGGAGGCTACGTAGTGCAGGAACTTAAGAAGCATGTTTCAGTGGGGTTTTGCCCTATGGAGACAAATTTCAGGGAACATCCTCAATACAGATAAAGTCCTGCAGAGCTGAGGAAGTCACCAAACTCTTGTTTCACAACAGAACTTTTATACCTGGGGTGAATATTTCCAGCTTGAAAGACTAGACACTCCCAATAGGTGTATTTCCTTTTGAGGGAGTTGCCAAGTAAAAATTGATCATTTTTAAGGTGTGTAACATGATGATTTGATATACATATGCATAGTGAAATGATTACTACAGTCAAGCTAATTAACATATCATCTCCTCACATAGTTACATTTCGTGTGTGTGGATAGTGCACCTGAAATCTACTCTCTTAGCAAATTTCCAGGCTTCAGTACACTATTATTAACCATAGTCATCATGCTGTATATTAAATCTTTAGGCTTATTCATCCTACATAACTGCACTTTTGTACCCTTTGACCAACACCTCCTCATTTCCCCCACCTCTCTGCCCCTAGTGACCACCATTGTACTCTCTGCTTCTATGTATTTGACTTTTTTTAGATTCTACACGTAAGTGAGATCATGAAGATTTTTTCTTTGCTTGTCTGGCTTATTTCGGTTAGCATAATGTCCTCCAGATTCATCCATGTTGTCACAGATGGCAGATTTCCTCCTTTTTTAATGTTAAATAATATTCTACTCCAGCCAGCTAGCCCGGTATGTATCTATCACATTTTCTTTATCCATTCATCTCTTCAGGGACTCTTAGGCTGTTTGCATGTCTTGGCTATTGTGAATAATGTGGTAATGAAAATAGGAGTGAAGATGTCTCTTCGATATAATAATTTTATTTCCTTTGGATGTATACCAAGAGGTGGGATTGCTGGATCATATGGTAGTTATATTTTTAATTTTTTGAGGAAGCTTCATACTGTTTTCAATAATAACTGTACCAATTTACATTACCACCAACTGTGTACAAGAGTTCCCTTTTCTCCATATCCTCACCAACATTTGTTATCTCTTCTCTATTTGACAGTAGCCATTCTAACAGGTGTGAGGTGGTTTCTTATCGTGGTTTTGATTTGCATTTCCCTGATCTTTAGTCATGTTGAGCATTTTTTCATATGCTTATTGGCCATTTGTATGTATTCTTTGGAAAAATGTCCCTTCAAGTCCTTTGCCCATTTTTCAATTGGGTTGCTTTTTTTCTGTTGAATTGTATGAGTTCCTTCTATATTTTGGATATTAACCTCTTATCAGACATATGGTTTGCAAATATTTCCTCCCAACCATGATTGCCTTTTCATTTTATTGATTGTTTCCTTTTCTGTACAAAGATTTTTAATTTGATATAGTCTGACTTATTTATTTTTGCTTTTGTTACCCAAGCTTTTGGTGTCATATCCAAAAAATCAATGTCAAGGCCAGTGTCAAGGAGTTTTACCCTATGTTTTCTTTATTTCTTTTTCTTTCTGATTGCTCTGGCTAGTACTTTCAGTACAACATACAACATAGTGTTGAATAAAAGTGGAGATAAAAGTGGGCATTCTTCCTTATGTTGGATCTTAAAGGAAAAGCATTCAGCTTTTCCCCATTAGTTATGATGTTATTTGTGGGCTTTATATAAATGGCCTTTATTGTGTTGAGGAAATGTCCTTTTATATCTATTTTATTGAGAGTTTTTATCATGAGTGGATGTTGAATTTTGTCAAATGCCTTTTCTAGATCTATTAAGATGATCATGTTTTTTATCTTTCATTCTGTTAATGTGATGCATCACATTAATTGACTTGAGTATGTTAAAATCAGCCTTGCATCCCAGGGGTAAATCCCAACTTGTCATGATGTATAATCTTTTTGATGTGTTGTTAAATTCAGTTTGCTAGTGTTTTATTGAGGACTTTGGCATCTAAGTTAATCAGAGATATTGTGCTGTAGTTTTCTTTTCTTGTGGTGTCTTTGTCTGGCTCTGATATCAGGGTGATGCTGGCCTCATAAAATAAGTTTGGAAGTGTTCCCTCTACTTCTATTTTTTGGGAAGACTTTAAGAAGGATTGGTATTATTTCTCATTTGAGTGTTTGGTGAAATCAGCCATGAAGCCTTCTGATCCTGTGCTTTTCTTTGTTGGGATGTTTTATTATTACTGCTTCAGTTTTCATATTTGTTATCAGTCTGTTCAGGCTTTCCATTTCTTTTTCATTCCGTCTTGGTAGGTTGTATGTTTCTAGAAAGTTATCCATTTATTCTAGGTTATCCAATTTGTTCTCATGTGATTGCTCATAATAGTCCCTTATGATTCTTTTTATTTCTGAGGCATCCATTTTAATGTCTCCTCTTTCATTCCTCATTTTAACTTCTAGCCTAATGGCCCTCATTGTATGGGCTAGCTGTGAAGTCCTCTGAAGACAGTTAAGAAGAAATGGTTAAAGTTCATTTTCCTTATAGCTAATGGCAGATACAACCATGATTATGATGGGGTGACTGTGGTGGTTAACTTTCTGAGTTATTTAAAGTTTATCATTTTCTGTAGTTTATAGGTACTATAGGAAGGCAATTAGACTGAATTGAGGATTACTAACAAGATACCATTTTAAACCAAAAGCCTTTGTGCATCAGTACAAGTGTGTATAAGGGTAAAATATATACAATATAAAAATATAAGATAAATAATATATGTTTTCCTTTTTTCTCTTGGGTCCCTATCCCACCTGTGCTTTGTATGTGTGTGTGTGTATGAGAGATTTTTGATTAGAATCAGGTAAAGCACAGTCTCTTTCCTGGGCAGCAAAAACCCGTATTGATTTTTCTTTATTGACCAATCATACATTGCAGTATAAATATTTATGATGGCTGCACGTAATAAAAAAATAAGTTAAATACCACAGAGGAAAATGAAATGTAAATGGGAAAGGATTTCTCATGGGTAATACATCACTTTATAATCTTACGTTACTCTGAGAGGCACCCGACGGCTTTCTAAAATCAATGCTCAGATGACAAGACCTCCGTCATCACAAACAGACATTTACAATTTGGTCTTGTGTCCTCTTGGGGCTCACTCGTGTCAGGTTTATTTGGCGATTTAGCAAGTGAAATACAATATATATGCAAAGCCCTTCTAAAGTGGCCAGGTGTTTAAATGGAACGCTTCTAATATCTTGGAGCATTTTTGTAGATCTCCCAAATGTCAGAGTTGAAAGGAGCCATGGAGATCATTATTCCAAGGCTCTCATTTTATGGTGAAAGGAACTGAGGTGCAGAGAGGAAAAGTGCTGGCCTGAGGTCACACAGCAAGTTGTTAGTTGAGCAAAAATTTCTTGCAGCTCCTAGTTCATTGGTCTCTCCTGATCGTGTCTCTCTTAATTCTGGAGAAGTAAGGGTGGTTTGAAGAGGGCACGAAAGGATCTAGTAGGAATAGAGTGTGAGTAGGTCAGATTATAAAAGGCATTTTTCCTCAAATATTTAACCAAACAGTGTTAAAATTCCAAAGGGCACCATAAACAGCAGCTCAATCTCTTCTGGAGTTATTATTTACTTGATTAGAATATATGGAGGCAGCTCTTTGGTTTGACATCAATATCTGTTTTGTCTACCTACTGAGGGGCTTTGAGGTCGAAAAGGTCCTTAAGTGTTGGTGACAAAGATCTTTAAGGAAAAGCGGATGCTCACCATCACCCTCTTCCTCATTCTTCAGTTTCCCTGAAGCAAGGAGCTTCCATTTTTGTAAAGACAGACTGCTTTTTGAGAATTCAGGGTGGTGGAAGATGGGAAACCCCAATAAATAGCATCGACAGAGTTAGAGACATTAAATGTACAATGTGTATGTCTTTGCGTGTGAACAATATTAGTAAAATAAAATTTGTTTTATACAGCTAAAAATAAACTATGTATTTATCTTCTATTGTACTATGTATGGGGAAGAGAAAGAGAGTATAGGATTTTCAATTATCCTTTCTATTATCTTTCAGTTTCTTTACAATTATTGGAGCAGAAGGTGTACAAGGTCTCTCTTCCCTGTCATCAACCTCCCCAAACACACTTACTGAAGATGCTTCCCAAACTGCAGATGGGTATGAAAAGATCTCAGAGAGAGAACATCAGGGATCAGACATATATCTAGACTGGGTAGATTTCAACCTCCTTATTCAAAACTGCCATGTTTGTCCTCAGAAACAAATCCCTTGTCAGTGAAATATGTGTGTGTGTGTGTACATGCATAGGTATATATATGTGCATGTATTTGTATATGTATATTTTTTTTATTTTTTAAGGAAAGGGCAGAAGAAAAGTAACAGCTGCTTTCATGCATTGAAAATGCAGCTATTCAGAGTAACTTGAGTATTCATACCAGATCAGCAATCCGATGCAGTTTGAGATTTGACAGAACTCCCTCAATAGCTCTAAAACCAGAGTCCAGATGATGAGAAGGATACCTGATGTTTGAATTGCCTTTGCAACTACATTTTTTAGGGCTTTCAAATTGCTGCTTGCTAACATTTACAGTTCTCTGCAGCCATAATATACCACCATGGGATTTGAGAGGAGATCAAAGAAGCAGGAAAGAAATTGCTATTCCCAAATTCTTACCGGTAAAAGATCGGTGCATGTCAAATAGCTTTTAATGTCCACAAACTCAGTTCGGTATACACAGAAGGCCATTTCCATTAGTAAAACCTACACTTTCTTCATTGAAAATCTGTTCGACTGCAAAGAGGAAAGAAATTCTGCTGTGAATCTTAATAGTTTTAGACATTAGCCTTCAAAGGAACTTTCTTAACTTTTCAAGTCCTTTTCCCATTGGCTACAGAATATAAGTGTGCATTTTGTTAAGAAAACTTGTTCCACATAAGCCACTACTTTTACTTAAATAATTGGGGTAGGTGCAGAAAAGTAGGAGATTTCAAAGGAAGGATTCTTCATTTTTGAAATAAGGGTTGACAATGTCCAGAACAGCATATATAGCGTATGTTACCTCTTATCTAAGATCCACATATGCACATTTATAAAAATAGAAGAATATGCACAAATAAACAATTAAAATGGTTATCTATAGGGAGGAGGGAGAGGACAAGTAGAAGTTACAATAAAATCTAGCTTTGTCTGAATATATCTCATTTTGTAAATATGACTTTGGAGCCATGCAAATATTTTAAATATTTAAAAAAATAAATCAGAAATGAAAAATAGCAATCCATAAAACTCAAAAGCAAAATGTAGCAAATGGATCTAACTGTGTGTTAAGTTGCTTAGCTTAGCTAAGCTACACTTAGCTACACATGGAAGACATTTTAATTGACTATGAAATATGACAATGTAGTAATATATACCAAGGACAAAATAAACTGCGAAAAAAATCGTATTTGTTTTCAACAATTATATTGATAGTAATAATGTTGATTTTCTTATTCTACTACTGTTGTCTACTATAGTTGGATAAAGCAGATAACTACTTAGGAATCAAATTTTTTTAGCAGATGAAATAAAAGTTTAAAATCAAGATGTTTAGCAAAACCACAACTCACCTAAATTTGATTGGAAATAAGGAAATATTTTCTCTTAAAAAGATATATATTTCCTAGTTCTGTCCAATTGAAAAGGCCAATAAACAATGTCTGATCAGTACTGAGCAGCAACAGTGAACATCCTTAGTTCCCAGGTGGTTGTAGTCTCAAAATGCCGTTTCCTTCTAAAAAGATAAAGGGCACCTTGGAGAAATAATTAATTACTTCCAGATCTAGGGTCAGAAACATAGGAGATGAGGCTGGGACATCTTATCGTACTCAAAAGCAAGTCTATCAATGAATGAGCTTGTGTCAAAAGGGCTCAGGAGCTGCCCTTGGAGAAAATGGGACATTTGGGCCACAAAGAGAATGATAAACTAAACAGATTAAAACATATAAAATATTTTATAATCCATGAGCTCATAAAGATATTTTTTAAACAAAAATTCCAAACTCTCATTTTTTACTTTTATCAGAACCAGCTTCCTCTGAAAACTATTAAACATGGGGGAGAATCAGGAATTAACTCATCTTTCCCATAAGAATGTACGTTATGTATTCAAATAATGTGGAAGGAAAACCCTTCTTCACAGAACAATTGCAGCTATTAAATGTAGCAGTAAAAGAATATCAACATTTTGCCTCTTCTAATGAAATAATGAATGATCATCAATGGTTTCTCAAGCCTTAGGTAAAAAGCTGATAAAGAGCTTTAAAATAGATGCATCAGACTGAAAACACCTGAATGTACTCATCACTCTTAACATCACAGGAAGAGATGGAATCAGACAGTCATTTTCTTTTGATGTGATGCAAAGGGAACTGCAGAATACCTCCTGTGAAGTATTCTTGCCAGAGAATTGAAATAAATCTTATCAGTTCATAAAAAATAGAGGACAAGAGTAAATTATCATGCAAGAACACAGTCTAAAAACCCAGAATCAGGAAAATTCTGCAGGAACAAATGGCCAAGTTTCTTCAACAAATAAATTACATACAGGCTCATGCACGTACACATGTACATACACATACACGGAGGGACAGAGAACCTGTAAATTAAACTAAATTTAAGAGATATATTACCCAGATTAATTCTTTTGGATATTGTTTGGATCCTGCTTTGAAAAAATATGGTAAAATTATATTTATAATGCCATCAGAGGAATTTGAATATTGTCTTTTTGGTAATGTTAAGGGAAAATTGTCTTTTTTTTTCTGGTGTGATCTTGGTATTGCAGTTATATTTTTAAAAAGAGTTCTTAACTTTAGAGATATATATTCAAGTAGTTATGTTTGAAAGGGTAAAATTTCTGGCATTGGCTTCAAACTAACCCAGTAGTGTGTGAATGTATGGGAGTTGGGGAGACAGTTGAGATGAATGAAACAAAATTAGCAATATACTGCAACTCTTTAAAGCTGAGTAGTCCTTTTACTAGCCTTTCTATTTTACTAGGCTTTCTATTTTTTTCTTCTTTTCTTGCTGAGAAAGTTTAGCCCTGACCTAACATCTGTTGCCAATCCTCCTCTTTTCTTGCTTGAGGAAAATTAGCCCTGAGCTAACAACTGTGCCAGTGTTCCTCCACTTTACATGTGGGTCACCGCCACAGCACGGCTGACGAGTGGTGTAGGTCCCTGCCGGGGATCTGAACCTGTGAGCTCAGGCCACCAAAGCAGAGTGCGTGGAACTCAACCACTATGCCACGAGGCTGGCCCCCTAGTCTTTCTGTTTTTGTATATGTTTGAATATTTCCATGATAAAAAGTTTTTAAAATGCTAGAGTAGGGGTTAACACAGAGTCTTTAAAATACTAAACTACACTATGGCATTAGTACATTTTTAAGAGCAAATAACAGAGACCCACTCCAACCAGTTTAAGGGGGGAAAAAAAAGGAAATGTATTTATTTATATTACTGAGAATTCCAGAGATAGAGCTAGCTCAGAAACTCTGAAGGTTCAAATGTCTACATGTTCCCTGTCTTCACTCTTTCTCTCCCCTCCTCCCTTTTCCCCCACCTGCTGTACCTCCATCTCTCTTGTTTCACCATCCCCTGTTTCTCTTCTAGGCTCTACTTCCTTCTGTTTCCACCTCATTTCTCCTTTCTACCACTACAATCACTCCATGAGAAGGGAGTAGAGAAGCATGGCTGGAGACAATGCCAGTATTATACAATCCCAGTTTAGCCACTGCTGGAACAAAGAGGCAGATTCTCTCCCAGTGAAAGTCTTATTGGTTTTGGGTGCAGAAAGTTGAGTTGAGTTGATTGCACTTCCTAGTCGTGGCTCAGTCACTTCTAGTCCATTTAAGGAGCTTCTCTAGTTGACTTTATTCTAATTTTTGTCTCTTTCATCCCTAATCCCTACTAGCATTTACTTCCCCTGATCCTCACCAAAAATATTGATTCAATTTTTTTTGTTATATGTCCTTCTATATATGAATATAATTGTAAAATACATATTGTGGTTTTGAATGCATATATACATGGCTATAGATCTCATCTGAAACTAATCTCTGCCTTTAAAACTATGTTTCTTTAAAAAAATAACTAATTCTATTGGAGTGTATTTAGATACAGTAAAATATACAGATCTTAAGCATATAGTTAAATGAGTTTGACAAATGTACGTTCCCATGTAATAGACACCCTAATCAAAACATAGAACATTCTCATCACCTCAGAAAGTTTCCTTCTGTTCCTTTACAGTAAATCCCCCAATTAGATGCAACCACTGTTCTGATTTCTAGTACCATAGATTAGTTTGCATATTCAATGAGCTTCACGAACGTGGAATCATACAGTACGTACTTTTTATGTCTGGATTTTCTTACTCAATGTCTATGAGATACATCCAAGTTTTTGCATGTATTAGTAATTTTTTAATTATTATTTTACTGCGAAGTAATATTCCACAGTAAGAATATAATGCCATGTTTATAGTTAGGTATGTGTGTGCATCTAGTAATTTGCTTCTGACTGCTTCATAGTATTCTGGACTATGCATCTTTCATATTTCACCCATTCAGTCCCATGGTCATGAACATTTAGGTTGTCTCTCATAACCTGCTAGTGCAGATAATGCCATGACAAACATCCTTGAGTGCATACCCTTTGAAAGCTGTATGAAAGTTCTTTGGAGCTTATAAAACGTTCTTAATTTCATTAAAATTGTTGCACTGTAGAATGCTCACATCAGTTTACATTCCCTTCAGCAGGGCTTACAGACACCATTTCTCCATATGATGGCCATGTATAGCATTACAATAAGCTAAATAATGTTAACCAGCTTTCAATATTTAGAGCAGGGCTTTCCAATAGAAATTTTTGTGATAAAGGAAATATTCTATATCTTCAATGTCCAAACTAGCAGCTACTAGCTACACAGGGTTATTGAGCACTTGAAATGTGGCTAGTGTGATTGAGGAACTTCATTTTACATTTTATATAATTTTAATTAATTTAAGTGCAAATTAAATAGTCTCATATAGCTAGCAGCTACCAATTTGGACAGTGCAGATTTAGAGTCAACCAGGATGATGAGACTGGACTTAGTTTCTGAGGCAAGTGGGGAGTCACTGGAAAGGGATTCAAAAGAATGACACAGTACAATTTGTGTCTTAGAAAGATCATCCCAACTGGGTGAGGCACGGGTGGAGTGGAGTTCAACAGAAGTCAGGAAATATGAGTTGGGATGATGTTGCAGTGATCCTAGCTAAAAAAGATGGTGGCTTGCATAGGAGCAGTGGAGACTAAGAGAACGGACAGAGTCAAGAGTTTAAGTGGAAACAGTGACAGGACCTGGAGGCCGACTTGAAATGGTGGATTAGAAAAAAGAATCAACAATGAATTTCAAGTTTCTAGCCTGGACCAGATTCGTGGCCATAGATAGTTTGTAATGAAGAAGGTCCCAGCAAATTCACAGGGAAAATCACCCGTTGATCAGCAGTGGTGATGGAAACTTAGTCAAGGTCTTTTGAGTCATGAAAAGATTGTGTGTGGAGCCAGATTGTCTCAGGGTCTGGAACCCCATCTGTATCTGCTCTGGTTCACCAAGGCTCATGTCAAAGGTCACCTAATCTGTCCCACACCATCTTTTGCTCAATCACAGGCTGACAGAGTTTAGCACAAGAGGAATGAAGCAACCTGGAGAAACTTGGAAGTCTCTGGAAGTTCTGAAGTTGACACAGAAGGAAAATCTGGGAACTGATAGGCATCCATTGTTTAATGTTGCAGGCAATTAGTGATCAGGAGCAGCTGCTATGGTTAAACTGTTAAAAATGCCGAAGTAAGTGAAACAGAACATATGGGGTAGGTTTTATCTCCAAAATACTGCTTTGAGGAAAATATTGACATAATTTGTCTATCATATTTTCCCCCTTTGAAATGATTTGCATAAGATTTCCTAGAAATAGGCTCCATATGCATGTTAGTAATTTGGTGGAAGAAATGTAAACTCAAGCTCATTGAAGGAGAGCCAGCCAAAAGAGGAGTCATGAGTCTACCACTGGAGCTAGATAACACCTCTCTGTGGGAAAGGTAGATTGTCAAGGGAAAGTCAGCAAAGGGAAAAGGAACTAGGAAATGGATAGTTAGTGAGTCCTTTCTGTGTGCCAACCACTGTACTAGGCACGTTGTGTTGTCTTTAATAAACTTTCTAGGCATTTATTAGCAGCTCCATTTTATAGATTTGAAAACTGAGATTTAAATAGAAGAGGTAATTTGCTCAAGTCACACAGGTAAAAAGTGCCAGAGCCAGGAGACAAACCAGTTTTATTTGATTAAAAAATGGCTCTTCTCAGACAAAAAATCCACCTCTGGACTTGAACAGGTGTATTGATTCTCAAAGTGTGTTGTCTGGACTAGTAGCATAGATCTCTCCTGGGAATATTTCGTGACTGTCAATCACTTCAGACCTACTGAATCAGAAATTCTGGGGGGCCCAGAAATTTGTGTTTTAGCAAGCCTTCCAGGTAATTCCAGTGTATGCTACTGTGTTGGAACCACTGGATAAATGAGATTTAATTAATCATATAAGAAGCAGGTACCCAGGAATACTACAGTAGGAGGAGGTAGCTGGGAGGATGCAAAGAAATATAATGCGTATTTTCTACACAAAAATGCAGAACATTATGGGAAATGTGCATAACTGAAATGTCAACAATTCAATTTAGTGGAAAGAATGCTAGATAAGTGATTTTGAAATGTTGTTCCCAGTCCCAGATCTGATACTAATGTGCGGATTGGCTTTGGACAAATCTATATATTTTCTTTTAATCCCAATTAAAATGATAATGGTGGTGGTGGTGACACCTGGTACATTTTCATGGCCCCTTAGAGTTTGCAATGCCTTTGCTTTATTTTAGAGGTAGGTGGAACAGTAGTAAGCCAAAAATGAAAGTTCTTTGCTTAGAAAATATCCAATATTCCTTCCAGGTTGACATTCTAGTAGACTTTTCATGTAAATAAGCTGAAAATATACAAAATTATAGATGACCAAGACAGTGGTTCTCAAACATGATTGCCATTTAGAATCCCCTAGGAGCTTAATAGAAAATAAAAAACATCCAGGCCTCTCTCCAGAGCAATATACTCTGCTCGCATCCCACATATATATATGCCATATATATATAGAGAGAGGTGATTATAATATGCCTCTAAAGTTGAGAATTATGGCGCTAAATACTAAGTGAATTTAAATGAAGGAGAAATCAGAATGGTCAGCAGTAATTTTAGGCAGAGGTAGGATGACATTCTAGCCATCCCTCTTCAGTGACTCTCTGTCATCTAAGGGGAAAATCTAGTTTACTTAGCCTGGAATTCAAAGCCTCCCATGCTCTCCATCCCAACTATATTTCCTGCTTCCTGTTCCACGAATCTCTTCCATAAACTAGCTTTAGAGTTTTAGACTCCTTGCGTTTTCCAGCTCTACCCAGAGCTATATGTCCTCTAGAGTTTACTAGTGCTATTTCTTAGGCCTGGTTTTGTCTCTTGAAAGCATATCCATCCTCCACAGCACAATTCAAGTGTTGGATCCTTTATGAGTGCTTCCCTGGCTCTGTCATCCATGAGCATCTCTCCTTCCTCTGATGGCATATCACATTTTGGATATTGTATCTGTCAGGATGTTATTGATTGCATAACAGAACACTTTGTCTCAAATAGCTTCAATAATAAAGACAATATATTATCTTAAGTCCTGAGGTAAGATGACTGCAGGTTAGTTAATTTAATAGCTAACAATGTCATAAAAGACTCAGATCCTTTCCACTTTCCCCATCTTCCCACCTAGCTTTAGTTCCCTTGGTAGGTGTAAAGCAGCCACCACAGTTCTAAGTGTCACTCCCAGATATAAATGTATCCAGCAGGTGAAAAGAACTTTTGTTGATGTTGGTTTCTTTTGAAGAACCAGGAAACTGTTTCAAGAATCTGCCCATCAGACCTCTTCTCATATTTCATTGGCCAAAAGTATGTCACATGCTCATTCCTAAACCATTCACTGGCAAGGGGGCTGCAGTTTCTGTGACTGACTCACTGAAGCACATGTTTAATGGAAGGATTTCCTGAGCAAAATTGGAGTGCTCTGAGAAAGGAGGAGTGATGGTCCTTGGCAAATGATGCTTGGCTACACTGCTGACCCCTCCTCTCAAGCGAGTAGGCCCTTTCAATTTATAAGATTGTTGTCTGTTTCCGTGTTTTAGTTTTCCTATTAAACTCAAGTGTCCTTGAAGACAGGTTTTTGTTTTATCTTTAAAGGCATGAGCTTTGGAATCAGATACACCTCGGTTGAAATTAAGGTAACTAACTCATTCCAATTTGCCCAAGGCTTTCTTGATTTTAGCACTCAAAGGCACATATACACAGAAACCCCTTAGTCCTAGGCAAATCAGGAGAGTTGGTCATCCCAGTTGAAATGTCATCTCTACTGTATACTGGATACATGATTTGGAAGTCAAGTCATTTAATCTCTCAGTGTTTCATTCAAGAACTACTCCTTGAATGCCAACCATGTGCCAGACACTGTTTCGGAAAGTTCTCCTTGTTTTTCTGACCACTCTGGCACTAGCTCTCTAATTTCCCGCAATCGTGCTAAAGCTGCCCCGGGACTGCCTTGTGTGTGACCCCCTCTCTGCACCTCATCATTCAGAGATGATGTCAGAGGAAGCCTTGCCGCTGACGAATGGGGCTGACGAATGGGGCTTGGGAAATCCCCAGGAGTTTTCAGACACTGTTTCTGGCCTGAAAAACAAAAACACCCGTGAAACAGCCAAGGGTCCCAATCTGCTCAGGGAACATGCTGTCCTCTCCTCTTTGTAGGGCCATTTCTTGGACAAGCAGCGGCTCTGTTTGCTGGACTTTTGGCCTCGTGCAGTCACTGGGAGGCAAGGCACATCTCGCAAAAACGGGCCAGTGAAATGAGGTAATTGCGACTTTCGATGAATGCTATTTCTGTCTCCTGGGCAATGTTGCCTGGGATATGAAGAACGAGAGCTAGTGTGTCTGACACGTTATGGCTCTCTCCACAAAGTCAAGATAGATAACACAGGAGTGGGAAAGCCCCTCCTGTTTTCTCCTAATGATGAGTGAATGCACCATGCAGATACTGTTTTCAGAGGAGACTTATTCCAGGTTGGAAAACCCTTCCAATTGTCAGAACTTTCCCATTTGGGCTCCAAAGCTGTCCTTAAATGTGATTTAATATAGCTGTATTGAGCATAGTCTATGTGCCAAGCATGTTATATATGTCATCCATTTCCTCTTCACAAGGACCCTCAGAAACAGACACAGTTAGTATTTCCACTGTAGAGAGGAGCAAACTATGACTCAGAATGGTGAGATCCCAGGACACAGCCCTGACATGTGCAAGCCTAGGGTGAACACTTAAGTCTCCTCTCTCGTAGCTAGAGCTCTTTCACCCCACCACTGTTAATTTTAGCCATTTGTGTTGGATTATTGCCCCCTGAAATATATTTTATTCTGTAACATTCTGCAACGTTCTGCACCAGAGTACAGTGACAGCTCCGACTGCTTGACTCGGACCTCTAATTTTCTCACAGATTGTTTCTGTTTGTTTGGGTTGCGTTTTTTGTTTTGCGTTTGCTCTTTTTGTCTCCCTCATTGGGATTCAGTTTCCCAGTACTCGTTGGGGTTGTCTGTGGATCTACCTTTCAGATTTCCTCACCGCTATTCCTCATTAAATTTTTAGTTTTGAGTGTTTTAATAAATCAATGAGATAGTCAGACATCATTAAGTTATTGTATAAAGTAAGTGTAAATATGCTCTACTCTGGAACATTAGGGGCTATTACATGGCAAAAAGACAGAGATTGGGTTTAGTAGGCACTTTTGCTTAACCATGAGAAGATACTTTTGGTTAAGAATATTTGGTGAAGAATAGGCCTTTTGGCATTAGATTTCTAGTACAAGCTCCTTTATATTCTAACTCTGAGACTTTTGGCATCCATTTAGCCTCCCAAGATTCAGTTTCCTTATCAAGAATATGGGAAATATGCATGTGAGTTTTTTCAAATATTACAAGACGTAATGTATGAGGAAAAACTCTTGGCAAAGTGTCTCATGCCTTATCCAAGCTCTGTCAATGATAGCTATGCATTATTATTGGGGGTTGTTTATATTCTTATGTCAGCTACTTAGAAGACTTTCATTCTCTATCCCTAGGTCATAGGCTGTGTTAGAAATAGTTATCTTTTAGGGGGCTTGTCCGGTGGCTTAGAAGTTATGTTCGCACCCTCTGCTTTGGTGGCCTGGGGTTTGCTTGTTCAGATCCTGGGTGCAGACCTACACACCACTTATCAGGCCATACTGTGGAGAAGCTTCTAGAACTAGAGGACTTACACCTAGGATATACAACTATGTACTGGGGCTTTGGGGAGAAAAGACGAAAAGAAGATGATTGGCAACAGATGTTAGCTTAGGGCCAATCTTCTTCACCAAAAAAGCATAAAAAATAAGTTAATAGGAATTTTTTAAAAAAGAAAAAGAAATAATTATCTTCAAATAAGTGAGATATTGTGCTTATAAATGTGTCTGCATAAAGATTTCATGCCCTTTCTTGTCCAGGGAAAGATAGAGAACTACAGGTGTGCCATCAATTCCTAGTATTCAGATGGCCTGAGTGCAAGCTTCAAGCTTCAGATGTGCCCAGGATTCAGTCTCCAATCCCTTGCCTTGTTACCCATTTCCCGCCGCTTCTCTGCTCTCTTCTATCCCTCAATTTCACTGATTTTCCAATATTGAGCAATTTATGCATCTCTTTTATATCCTGACTTTTTCTAACCATGCCCTCAGGGTCTTACCTTCCAACCCAAGGAGTTAATCAAGGTTTTGATAGACTAGACAAAACATTGCCCACCCCAGGAAGCATTTGTGTGTCAGCTGTTAGGTTAATGTATATATTTCCCCCCTCTACAGTTAGAAGAGAAGTGTGTACATAATCCAAGAGGTTACTAACTGCCTGAGCCACATTTAGAGGCAGGGAGGGAAGTTAGGGCTTCACTAAACATATATTATTTGAGCTATTTGAGCTGAACCTTAAAGGATGAGATATCCGGATAGTTAGTCCGAGGTCCTCACTCTCCCTGGTGCTATTTCAGGCCACAATGAGATAGACCCAATTAGGTGAGCTCCCAGCATGCTCAGAGGGAACATTCACCACCAAGGACCATTAGAGTTAATAGAAGTTGCAAAATCAGTGAAGGGCTCATGAAGGGTGAGGATGGGACGTGTTGCTAGACATTTACTCTGAGTTGAAAATAGTGTTGTGCGTTCATTAAAACCACATGAAAACAAAAGACCCTCCAGGAAGTCCTGGTAACCAAGGTCATCAGTATTAAGAAAGCATAGCCCTAGTCCCTGGGCAGACATTCTGTCGTGCAAAAGCCTCATTTAGAAACATTGATGAATTGATCTATACCTTTTTTTTTTTTTTTTGTAATGCTTAAAACACTGGTTGTTGTGCTTATATAATTGGAAGGAGGAGGAGGCAGGAAATGGAAGGGAAGCCATATTATTCATTCAGAAAGTGCCTTTGAATGAGCAAAACAAGGGCAAAACCCATGGGAGAGAGGGTCACAAGAGTTTTGTTTGTAGAAGAGCCAAACAGGGAGAAGCAGGGGTTTTATACTTGGAGAGGATATCCGAGTAAAGCACAGGAGGTATAGCAACTAAGTACTACAGGTATAGTATAGGCGATGTTCCTATAGGTCTGGCCTTATATTCATGTCAGCCAAAGCAGCAGACCCTGTGTCTGCCTTAGGTCCAGCTTCCCTCTTACCCACCCAGTCGCCCGCACTATAAACTTCTGGATCATTTTTGACTCCCCTTATCCCTCTTCACTCTCACTCAACTAATCTCCTAGTTCTATAAGTTATTCCTCCTAAATATGTCTCTATTCTGTTGAATTCCCTCTCTTCCTAATGCTACTACTCTGACACAAGCCCCATTTCTATTTTTGCCTTATTGTCCTTGCTCATTCCCTGAACTTTGACTTGCATTCATATCCCCGAGGATGTTGTTAAGTTGCAGATTCTGATTCGGGAGCCCTGGAATGAGGCCTGGGATCCCGCATTTCTAACAAGCTCCCAAGTGATGTCTATGCTGCTGGTCAGAGAAGCTCACTTAGAGTAGTGAGGCCTCAGGGGCAGAGCCAGGTCTTGAACCCTCCATAGCCCGTGTTCCTACACTCCTCCAGGCAGCCTTCTGAAGGGTTTGGGGAGTAGACTTTCTCTATGGGACTCCAGAAGATGAAACAAGGACCACTGGATGGAAGTAAAGCAAAAATCTCGATAGCTGGAAGATGATTCTGACATCAAGAGCTGATGGACAATAATATGTGCTGTCTTATGAGATGAGTACCCCATCATTATAAATAGCCGAGCAGAGACCAAGCGATATTTTTTCTAACATTTTACTATGAATATTTCAAGCATAAATGAACATTGTAAAAACTGTATAGTGAATACCATATGCCTATGTCCTAGATTCTACAATTAGCATCTTAGTATGCTTGCTTTATCCCATATCCATTCATTCATTCATCCTTCTATTTATTTGACAATACAGGGTTGTTTTTTATGAATTTCAAATTAAGTTGCAGACATCAGTGCGCTTCCCTCTAAATATGTTAGCCTGCATATCATTTACTGGAGTTATGCATTCATTCCTTTTTTTGTGGGGTGAAATTGACATACAATGGATGCACAAATCCCAAGTGTACCATTTGATGAGATTTCACAAATGTATGTACCTGTGTGAACCAAACCTCTATCAAGATATAAAACATTACCATCATACCAAAATAGGTTCTCATGCCACTCCACAGTCAGTCTCCACCCCTATCATCCTAGAGGCAACCACTCTTCTGAATTGTTTCCGTCATAGTTTAATTTTGCCTCTAGTAGACTTTCTTTTTTTTTTAATGATAGCTTTATTGAGGTATAATTCACATACCATACCATTCACTCTTTTAAAGTTGTATAATTCAGTGGTTTTTAGTATATTCACAGATTGTGCAACCCTCACCACTGTCTAATTTCAGAACATTTTCATCACTCCAAAAACAACCCCCCTACCCATTGCAGTGACTCCCATTGCCCTTCTCCCTCCAGCCCCTGGCAACCACTTGTCTACTTTCTCTTTCTGTGGAGTTGCCTGTTCTGGCCTTTTCATATCAATGAAATCACAGAATACGTGGCCTTTTGTGGCTGGCTTATTTCACTTAGCATAATGTTCACAAGGTTCTTCCATGTTGTAGCATATATCAGTACTTCATTTCTCTTTAGGGCTAAATAAAATTCCATTGTATGGATCTATCACATTTTGTTATCCATTCATCAATTGATGGACATTTGGGTTGTTTCCACTTTTTAGTTATTGTGAATAATACTGCTGTAAACATTCATGTGTAAATTTTTTTGTGTGGACATGTTTTCAGTTCTCATGGGTATATACCTGGGAGTGAAATTGTTGAGTCATATGTTTAATTTTTTAAGGAAATGCCAGACTGTTTCTTAAAGCAGCTGCACCATTTTACAAGCCCACCAGCACCAGAGGAGGGTTCTTATTTTTCCACATCCTTGTCAGTACTTGTTTTTTTCTGTGAGATGTATATGTATATAAATACATCTGTATAAATATAAGTTCATGGGAGAAATGTATATTCAGATCCTTTACCAATTTTAAATTAGGTTATTTGTTTTTTTATTGTTGAGTTGTAAGAGTTCTTTATATATTCTGGATACTAGATCCTTATCATATATATAATTTGCAAATATTTTCTCTCATTCTATGGGTTGTCTTTTCACTCCTTGATGATGTTCTTTGAAGCACAAAAGATTTTAATTTTGATTTGTCCAGTTTATCTATTTTCTTTCATTGTTTGTCCTTTTGGTGTAATCCAAGATCATGAAGATTTACATATTTTATTCTAAGAGTTTTATAGTCTTAGCTCTTACTTTTAGGTGTATGATCTGTTTTGAGTTAAGTTTTTTGTAGATGGTGTGAAGTAGAGGTCCAACATTACTCTATTGCATGTGGATATTCAGCTGTCCCAGCACCTTTGTTGAAAAGACTGTTCTTCCCCACATTTAATTGTCTTGGCATGTTTGTCTTTCAATGGAGTTTTAAAGTGAAATTTAGCATACTAAAAATAAGTATATTAGAATAACTAAGAGAATGTTAAAAGTTAGAAACAATAAATGGGGCTTGCCCTTGAAGTAATCCAAATGGTAGATTGTAGGAAACAAAATAGGTGGCAAAACACAGATGAAACAACTGGATAGTTCTGGAGGCCAGAAGTCTGAAACCAAGGGATCGGCAGGGCCTCATTCCTTTTGGAGGCTCTAGAGGAGAATCCTTCCTTGCCTCTTCCAACTTCTGGAAGCTGTCAGAATTCTTCTTGGCTGTGTCACTCCAGTCTCTGCTGCTATCTACATATGGCCTTCTCCTCTGTGTCTGTATTTTCCTCTTCTTCCCTTATAATGACAATTGTCATTGGATTTAGGGCCCACCTGGGTAATCCAGGGTGATCTCATCTCAAGACCCTTACTTATATCTTCAAAGATCTTTTTTTTCCAAATGAAGTAACACTCACAGGTTCCAGGGGTTTGGACATGGACATATCTTTTGAGGGACTACAACTCAGCCCACTACAGTACATGAAACTGGAGGACAAAAATGAATCATAATTGCAGCAGAATGCAAACAAATGAAGCCCTTCTGAGTGTTAGGATAAGAGGTCAGGCAAATGTTGAGGTCAGAAATCCTGGCTAGGATTGTCTATAGGTTAGAACATGGAATGTAAAGTTAGGCTAGGCTAGTGATCTTCAAACAGGAATTGCTGGAGGCACATGGAAAAACAAGTAGGTTTGAAGATAATCGGTTTCCATATCCTCTTTCCTAAAACTTATTCCTTGAAAAGGAACCCGTGTCCACAATCACTCTTCTCCAGGTTTACATAAGACAGGTATGCTCCTCACCCGTGCCAAGGTTGACTTCGGCATCACCACACAGATGAAAGCCTTCCCTGTGATCGAGGAAGACACCATGAAGCCCTATGGCTTCCTTCCATCAAGGGTGAAGGATGGGAGTAGAAATAGTGTGTTTTGGCCAATCTTAAGATTTGTAAAATGAGATTATGGTAGAAGGAGTAGTAGAAGTAATGAAACTTTTAAAGAATTTCTCTTATTTCCCCCACTGTTGCCAAAGAATGTCTCGCTCTTCAGGGAGTGTCGCTGGTAGGCTCTGGGCGCATCTCGGTGAGAAGTGAGACCTCTCCAGAGACCCAGACACTGGTGGTGGCCACTGCTGCAACCCAGTATAGGCGTGCTGACACAGGTGCTGACCAATGCCATTGAAGTTCTTTCCCTGGCCTGTTAGCCCTGGGATCTGCCACATCCCCCTTCTTTTAGACTTTCATATCCAGTTGCTCTACATACTTACCAACATGTGGTGGTGTCAACAGTTATTTTTTTAATTTGGGCTATTCTGGTGGGTCTAAGCAATATTTAACAGGAATATGGTAGCAAGGATTCCTGTAGAATGAAGAGCTTGGACAAGAATGTCTCCACAGAGCTCAGAGCTTCTGGCGTTCCAATCCAAGTTATATGCACCCCTGTATTAGTTTTATATTCCTGCCGTAACAAACTACCACAAACTTAGTGAATTCAAACAATACACATTTATTATCTCAGTGTTCTCTAGGTCAGAAATATGAGTAGACTCAGCTGATTCTCTATTTCAGGTCTCGCAAGGCTGAAATCAAGCTCCTGGCTTGAATCCTTATCAGGAGGCTATAAGGAGGAATTCACTCCAAGCTCATTCAGGTTGTTGGCAGAATCCAGCTCCTTGATGTTGTAGAACTGAAATCCCTATTTCCTTCTGGGCTGTTAGCTGGAGGCCACCATTAGTTCCTAGAGGTCTCTTTCTAGCTGTTGCACATAGCCTCCTACATCGCAGATCCAGCAATTGTTTTTGGATTGGTCTCACCTTTGCAGTCTCTCTGGCTTACCCTTCTGCCACAGCTCTTCTACTTCTAGCTCAAGAAAGTTCTCTGCTTTTAAGAGTCCACGTCATTAAGACCCACCTAAATAAGCCAGGATAATTTTCCTGTCTTAAAATCTGTAATCTTAATCACATCCACAAAGTCTCTTTTGCCATGTAATGTGACATATTCACATGATCCAGGAATTGGGACATGGCCATCTTTGGAGAGCTGTTATTCTGTCTACCACAGTCCCATTAGGTGACTAATGCCCCCACTTCTGATCCATGAGGAGCTTTGGAATTTCGAGTTGCATCCTCCATGCTCTACTGCAGTTTTTCCCCCTCTATCAACATTTTGTCAACTCTGATTAAATGCTTCTGGCATTTTATATAACTGGATCAAGAACAACTTAATGTGGAATACTTCAGCTTCACTTGGTGGTTATAAGAGTGCTACTTCATAGGATTGTTGTAAGAATTCAACCAGTTAATTAATACAAGTAATAGCATATGGGATAGTGCCTGCCATGGAGTAACTGCTCTGTAAAAGCAGTAGTTGTGGTCCCCAGCTCTGCTAAGGAACCTTCATGTGGCAAGTCACCATTCCTCCCCAAGCCTCATTTTTTCTCGTGTTGACTGTTCCTCGTTTGCACCACCATCCTTTTCCTTTTTCCCCTCTGCTCTCTTACCAAGGCTGACTTCTATGTGCTATATCAGTGAGGTCTCTTGCTCACTGATGTTCACTTGGGTTTGGCTAATAGGAGGCACTGACAAGAGGTTGAAGCGAGGGAGAAGACTGAGACTGGGATTTTTATTCTGCTGTTCCCTGTCAGGCCACGTGAGAGCATGGCTAGCCCCTGTCGGCGGTCACCTCCTGTAAACATATTTTGCTCTCTCTAGAGTCCGGTAACACTGTTCCCTCCATTCACCCCATCAGGCACCTGAGGGTGCTAGTAGCTCCCTGCTATTGCTAGTCTCATGGTGCTGCACCATCTCTTGGTGGTTCCTCTGACCCTGATCATGCCTTCATAAATCGTTTCTGCATTAACCTCTTCTGAAATATCCCTTTTAAGTGTGCCATGTTGATCCTGCCTGAAAAAAGTGGGGATATACTAGACCATTTCTGTGGACCCCTATCTATCTAAAATGTTGTAATTCCTTGCTTCTCAGAATTTATGAAGTCTCCATGATCAAACATTTTTGAGTGATTTATTTTTGTAGAAGTGTTGAAGAACACACAGAAGTAAAGACACAGTAAGGGCCCTCAAGATTCTCACTCTTTTATCATTCATTGAAAAATAATTAATTGTGCACGTGCTAATGAGAGAGAAATGTCTTAGCCAGCTCTTTACTCTTCTTATCACCTCGTTTAATACAACCAAGTCTCTTTTCGTCTGAATTATTATGTCGAGGAACAAGAGACATGTGATGAACATTTGTTTTCTGCTGGGTACTTCAAGCACCTCTCTTCAGTGATCCTTTCAGGAACCCTTAAGAGAAGAGACTGCCTCCTTTTATCAGGTGAAGAAATTGAGGCTCATAGAGACAAAATAGCTTGCTTTTCCAAATTTGTAATTCTAGAGAGAATTCAGATTCACTTCTCTTTTACTCAAGTCTACAACCTTTCCTTTAACCAGGCAGTTCTTTAAAGCCTCAGCTATTAGGATAAGGATTCAGTGACCCTGGCCTTAAATTCATTGTTGATGTGTGAAATCAGCATGAGACCAGGCACACGGAAGCAGTGAACATGTTTTGGTTACATGAATGACTGGGTGAAACAACGGGTGAATGAACAAATTTTTGCAAGTGAGATTCACCGTCGTAAAGAAATCAGAGGCAGACACAGGTTGATACAAAAGGGAGCCAGAGCCAGGGGCTAGGATATTGACTAGGACTCCTGGGTGAGAGTGTCTCCAGGAGGATGAGGTACTTGGTGAAGCAGGGTTGGACAAGCCTCCACCGCCACCCTCGAAGCCTTTCCTACTGCCAGGCACAGAATGTTCCCATGCAGGGGAGTTACCTGTTTCAGCATTTTTCAGGATTACATCTGTTGTCAGGTGGATTGACAGGGATTATTCTTGTTGTTATACGGTTATGAAGAGAATGCCAGGACAGGGACAAGACACAGTTCTTGCCTAGAATGATAGCGTGACAGGACAAAATCTCACTTCACCTCAGACATGCAAGGAGGTTCTCAAAGATATTTCTCCCTCCATTGGTAATGGCCATATTATTAACATGCGTAATTCTTTCCATAGATTACTATATTTAAGCCTCATAATTGCTCTGTGAGGTGGGTATTATAAATGGATTATATCCATTCACAGATTGAAAAACTGAGCCTCAAAGTTCACACAACTCAGGGTCACAGAATGGACAAGTAGCTGAGCTAGTACTGAAGAACAGGCGTGTCTGACTTCAAATCCTTCCTCTTTACCCTTCATCAAAATATCACAAACTGTACTAGTTATTTGCATTTGTCTAGTCTTTTAGGATAAGCATTATTTTCTGCCAATTACTTTTGCAATCTTGTATGAATTTAATTCCCTTTCTGGACACTTAACACTTTGATGACCGTTTCACCTAAAATGTTGTAATCCCTCATTGTCTCTCTTCTCATTATTTTAGCTAAATTTATATTTTCTTTCTCTGAATTCTCAAGGTGCATCTAACTTGTATAGTGTATTAACTAGAGCTCTGCATTTCAAGTTAGAAAATAAGGGCCACAGAGCTAACCCACAATTGACCTGGGTAGCCTTGGGTGAATAATTTCATGATCTATCAGTGCAGTCACCGATCAGGTGGATGTAATTATCTCTGTCCAACCTAGTTCAAAGGACTTTGGGGGATCAAATTAGAGAATGGATTGAAAATACTTTGTAGACTATAAAGAACGATAAAGATGTAATAGGCTGGTAGGTTATTTTTATGATTTTACCATTCAACATAATGTGTGTGGTTTTATTTTCTCTCTCAATCTTCAGTCTATCCTATGAATTAGGTAGGGCAAGTTTGCTTATCCAAGATTTGTAGATTTCTTCCTTCCTTCTTTCCTTCCTACCCTTTCATCCTTTGCATTTTCTTCCCTCCCTCTTTTCCTTCCTTGTCTGCATTTCTTCCAAAAACACACTTTAGGTCTTACCATGGACTTGGCACTGTGGCACAGCATACAAGGCCAAATAAGGCATAGCCCCAGCCCTGAGGAAGGTTATAGCTGAGAACAAAAAGTAGATACATGACAGGATCAAGAGAAGTGGATTAACTAAAGAATATGGCAAGGTGACTGCAGAGACAAGCTGGACCCTCACTTTCATATTCACAAGACAGTCTTCTTTCTACCCTTTTATAAGCTTCCTTTGGGAAAAATGCCACTTCAAAACCAATGTCTCCAAGGGCAGAATCTGGCTTAAAGGAGAAGGAGGCCATTAAGCATTCATCGAACACTTATACATGCAGAACATCGTGCTGTCTTCCCATGTTGCCATAAGTACCTTTATTCCAAGGATAAAGACAAAAGGTCTAGAAAGATGAAGTACTTTGTCCCAAGTCTTAGAATTAGAAAATAGAGGAGCTCTGTTTCTTTTCCAGGTCAGTCAAACTTCAAATATGTCTAGGCAGAGGCATCTTTAAGCAATATAGAAAGAGTTAAGTGAAAGCAACAGGCTAGATTTTATAAGCTAGTAGGGTCTGTCCTTCACAGTCTTAGGGCGTCAAGCCTTCTATATCTGCTCCTTTAAAATAGCCATGGATTATTATTAATATGGATATTTTAGCCAATGTTTCCCTTCTTTGGAGCTGTTCCATTTGGTGACTGTCTGGGGATACAATTACATAGACCTGTCGATGTCTTTTGAAATTGTCCTAAAGCCTTTGCTTCAAGTTGAACAGAAACCCACTCCAGCTCGAAGGAGCAGCCTATGGAAAATTCCTGACACTGTATGTTCTCGTAATTTTTGGAACACTGTAAATATTTGAGTCAGTAGATCTTAATCCATAAACACAGCTGTACTTAAAAAACCTTGATGGGGAGTTATTATAATTTAAACAATTGGGTAACAAAACAAATCAATGTTAATCATTTTCGTTTTCTAAGGACAATGGACTCAGACTTCTTATAAAACTTCCATGATGAGCTTCGCAATTGCAGCCACAAATAAACTTAAAAATGCTAAGATAAATCATTCTCAACTTTTTAAGAACATTGTAAAAAGAAAGTGAGGTGGGGGAGGGCCAGGAAAAAGAAGAAAAACAAAACAATTTTGAGCAAGACCCAGGCTCTCATAGCCTTAATGCACACAAGGCCTCTAAAGATAAACATGAAGAGAGAAAACCCTCTCTGAGTTTGCCGTCTC
Source organism: Equus przewalskii (assembly GCF_037783145.1). Lineage (NCBI taxonomy): Eukaryota > Metazoa > Chordata > Mammalia > Perissodactyla > Equidae > Equus > Equus przewalskii. The sequence goes on along the minus strand of NC_091856.1, from coordinate 20,060,353 downwards.
TCTGTCTAAATTATGTTATGAATTGCCATTATTCAGGAATTATTCCTGTTTCCATCAGAGCTACCTTCAGCTCTCTTCACAGACTTTCTCTTTGCTGCGTTTTACAGGAAGGACTCAGAATAGCCAATTCGTTCCTGTGAGATGTATTGGGTTCTTGTGTGTCAATCACTGTGCTAGCCTCTGGGGATAATGTGAAGATCAGATATAGCTCCTGTCCTCAAGGGGATCCTAGTATAAAATCAGAGACAAGAAATTGCCACAGATGATATCTTTTTAAATAAATGAATAAACCAATGTTTTGCATGATCAAGATAAAGAGAAGGGACTAGAAAGACTTTGGAGGACATTTCCAGCTGGAAAGTTGAGAATGGTGTTTGGCAATAAGGTTGTAGAATCATTGGGGTCTGCATGGAAGAAGAGACATCTGAGCTGAGGATGTAAACAAGCAGAGTTTGGGGATGGGGTAGGGAGGACTCCAGGCAGAAGGAGCTGTTTGATCAAAAGAACAGGGCTAGGAAACAAAGGCAATAGTTTGGCTTAAGTTTAGGGAAAATAAAGGAGACCAGTGCCTGAGAAGGTTGACAGGGCAAAGCATGAACTGTTGTGAAGGGCCTGGGATTCCAGGCCTGGGAATTTATAACCTCTGCTATAGCTGATTGGGAAGCATATCCTTATTTTGGTAAAGACTTGACTAGAACTGGGATATAAAAAAGATTCATCTGGCAAAGTATAGCAATAGATTGAGACAGGAGAAACATAAGGTGCAGAGACCTAGGGAAAGGATGAGACCTTGGATCATAACAACAGCAAATGGGTGGAGAGAAGAAAACTGATGTGAGAGGTATTTGAAGGGTAAAATCGGAATGATTTGCTGAGGGATTGGATATGGGGGAAGCCAGATTTTATAGACCAAATTGAGACGAAAGGTTTCAATTGGAAGAGGCCCTTAGTATTAGAACATTTAGTGTTTGAATTCAGTCCAAAGCACTATTGGGGTTCCAAGTTATTCTTTTTCTACATGTAAGCGACAAGACCTTAACTTTCCCTGGGGTATACATGAATGTCCTTTCTCTTCCTTCCACTCTTGTCCATTTCCTACAGGACTGTGCAGCACAGATATCATGACCATAGCTGTGTAAGGATTCACGATGGACTGACAGTCTAATTTATTCTCTCACTTGCTTTGTTTCCTGTGAGCACCTTAGCCAGTCTGAGAAGAGAATACATGAATAAGGTCTTCTGGTGCTTAATTTACAGAAGACACAACAGAGGTGCACAAAAAACACCCAAGTGACTAGCCTAGGGTCACATATTTAAAAGCAAAATGGGAATTAAGCATTGGTTTGAGTGGTAGTGATGGAAGGAGATTGGAGATGAGAAGTTGGAGATGAGAGGGATAAGAGGGGAGGGGGCCTAGACCAGTAAGGAGACTTGGATTCTTCTCCCAGTGTTAACACTAAATCGCTAAGTGACAGTTGAATCACTTCAACTTTCTGAGCTTTAGCTTCCTAAGAGCAATGTGCTTTGTAAAGAACACAGGATATATATAATTATTAGTAAGATTGTTATTTAATTTTCCCTCTCAGCCTGGGGATCTTCTGGTGTTTATACTTTACCTAACAATTTAGGGTAATTCTTACTTTATAAGACAGAATTAATGATTATCTCAATTTAAAAACATGGGAGGGAGGCAAAGGTTAAGAACTTTTACTTAGAACCTGCTAGGAACCTGGTGCTTTTCCTGTACTGCCTCTTGTGATTATCACAATGCCCCATTTAACAGATGAGGACACTGAGGCTCAGGTATGTGAAGTTCTATTCTCTGTAATACCTATATTACAGTAGAGGAGTCTGTGTGAGTAGTGAATGGAGAGCAACACTTCAGTGTATTCTTCTCAGTCAACTGCTGCCTCACGTGCACATTTAACTTTGCATTTATTAAGAAGCTACTATGTGCAAGGCTGTACTAAGCACTGGACCCGTAAACACAACTACAGCACCAGCCTGGAGTCAAACATCCTTTACATAGCGTATAAGGCCTTGCATGGTCTAGACCTTGCATAGTCGTCCTTCCTCAACTCTCACCACTCCCCCTACCCCTACCCTGATAGTCCCACATCCGCAGGTGAAGTTCCTCTAATGTTCTCTTTCATTTGTTAGGCTTACTCATTGCTTTTCTGCTCTTCCTAGAACAATTTTTCTCTTTTCATCTGGGTGAAATCTACTCATCCTTCATGTCTCAGTCTAAATGTGACTACACAGAAAAAGCCATCCTAACTCTCCTAACCAAGTTAGATCTCCAAGAAAAAATTTCTCTGTGCTTCTCTTTCACAATACTTGAGGCACTTCAAATTTTTATAATTGTTCATTATTATTTGACTTCCTCTTTCGACTATAATCTCATTAAAGGCAGCACACCATGACTCACTCCCTTCCTTCCTTCATCTCTCACTCCTCCCCTCCCTCCTTTTCTTTCTCCCTCTTTCTCTCTTTCCTTCTTTCTATATTGGTGGCATAGTAGAGTCACAAAATTACTTAATGACCATCTGAATGACAAATTCAATGTGAGGTACAAAATTTTTCTAAGACCAAAATACTGAGGGAGAGTTTTGGTGGGTGATGGCAAAATTAGGAGCCAGTAAAGTTTCCTAGAGAAAGTATTTAAGTTGTATGAAAAAACTGCACATTTAATAAGACTCAAAATTAATATGTGGCCTTGTGTGTAGATTCTTGTCTTCTTCATTCCAGAACCAAGTTCTAGCCTTCTGTCTCTACATTTGGTGCTCTTTCTACCACCTCCTACATCTATTAATATTCTAATAGAGATATAGAAATGAGAGATGACTATGAGGTCGACCAGGTGTTCACAGTGAATCTAGAGTAGGCAATTAAGTCTTGATCTTAGCCTCAATTGAGACTTCAGTGTCCAGAGGAATGGGCACATTAGAAAGGCTACTACAGAGAGGGCCATGAATGAACCAGAATTTACAAAAGGGAGATGGGTAGGATGTAGTCAGAATTTCATAACCTGCCCAGCAGAATGTCTCAGAGACCTAGCTAGAGGCTCTATGGCCAGCCCACACTCCTTATCCAGTTCCCGGAAGCCCCAGTTCTAAACTCTTTTCAATTTATGTCAGCTTTACTTCCTTCTCCCATGGATCTGGCTATGCCTCACCTGAAGAAGAAAGCCATTCAGAAGCCTCAAACCATTTCATTCCTCAAATATGCAACTAATCCCTGTCACTCAAGCCCAAACATTTTCCCACCACTGAGATTAAAGAGAACTCTCCAAACTCATCCTTGCCCTTTGGCGCTACCTCCCTTCATTTCTCTGCTTCATTGCCTCTCCATCTGTGTAAATCACATTGGAAGACTTCGCCTTTTCTCTCTAGTCATGGACTCAGAATTCTTTTTTGGACGCTGAGCTGCGATCTGGCAGACTAAGTGATGCCTCGATGTTCATTCTGAGACAGCACATGAAGATCATACAGTGTTAATGGGGTGAATTCAAGTGAATAAAAATAAAAAAATTCACTTACTGTCAAGTTTAATTTTGGGGTTTTGGGAGGAAGAAAAATCACTCATGTCTTTTAAGTCTTAATCTGGGGTTTTGTGCTCATTTTCTTTCGTTCTATTATTTGTTCCAGTACATGCATTCATAAGATGCTATAGAATTGTACAATGGGAAAAGTCTAAACATAACTTCAGAGCACAGAGGGGAAAATGGGTCTATGTAGCACAGTAAACCTAGTGCTAGTTTAAGAGTCGGAGCAAAATTTGAACCATTCCATACTTCTCTTATTTTCAGGTTTTTTTCCACTTGTAAAATATAAGAGTTGAATATGAGACAATATGAGAGTTGAATCAGCAGACATATGAATTCACTCAGTACTTATATTCAATGTTATTATTTTTCCCAACCCTTAGTAATAGAGTAATCTTGAGCAGATTGGTTAATTTCTTCATGTCTCAGTTTATTTATATATTATATATATCTTTATATATATATATATATATATAAGAAGTGAGGAATAAATAAGTTAACATATGTGAGATGCTTAGCACACTTGTTGATACTCAATAAAGTCTAGTTCTTGGTGGTTTAGTGGTGTGGTGGGGCCTGGTGATGATGGTGATAGAGGTGGTGAGGTGATGGTTGTTTAGTTTGGGTCTTAGATTTGATAGTGTTGGTGGTAGCAGTCATAATGGTAGTGCAAATTTTATTGGTGATGGTGGTGGTGGTTGTGGTAGTGTTGAACTTTTGGTGCTGGTAGTAGTGGCTAGGCAATGATGGAGATGATGAGGTGATAATGAGAGTGGTGATGGTGTTCTTCCACAAAAGTAGAGGCAATCGATTCAAAAAAGACGAATTTAACCTCAGTCACAGTCCACAATTCTGCTGGCTCTGCCATAAGTTTGCAATTCAAATAGAATAATTAAGGATATTCCATAAAACCTCCTTTCTTCTCCAGAAAATATAAATTAGGTGTCCACAAAGTTGTGAAAATAGTTGAGGATCCTTTGAATAAATGAATATCCATTGAGTGAGAATCTCCTTCATTGATTCCATAAATTGCAACCAGCTCTGAGCTGGGATATTAAAATATCTGCATGATTAATAGAGAAAGCACTAACTAAACTAACTCAGTAAGAAACCTCCCTTGTCATCTTCCCTTATTATCTACTCTTTAAGGGCATTCTAAGCAAAATTAACAGCATATGCAAAAGCACAAAAACATGAAATGTCATAGCCTATTGTGGGAAAGGTGAGGAAGTCAGGGGACAGGATCACAAAACAGATGAAGAAGCAGTAGATGGGACTGAAGAAGTTGATTGTGGCCAAATCATGGTGGTCTGACAAGTCTGGCTAAGGAATACCAGTTCTCTCTTTGAGAGCAAGCAGGAGCCTTTGTAGACGGGCAATCTGATCTTCACGTTTTCAGTACTTTATTTAATCTGCAGTGTGGAAAAGGGATTGGTTGGAGGCAGGGTACTGGAAAGAGCAAGACCAAAATGTCATAGTAGTTTAAATGAGAAGTGATGCATCCCAAACTGGGAGGAGGCTATCTAGGGAGATTTAAGAGACATTTTGGAGCTGAAACTAACAGGCTTTGGAAACAAGGAATGAAGTTGGAAGAGGGTGTAGGAAATAAGAGAAAAAGACGAACCAAAGAAATTACTGCTATTTCTATTTTAGGCATCTGCTGCGATTAATGAAAAGAAGGCTGAGGAGCACTGTGATGCAAGAGATCTGGCAGCAAACACTCAGGAGCTCCTGATGGCCAAAGCTGAACCATTTGAGCAACAAAATAGAAAATGATAGTATTGGATTATAATCCACAGAATAAAATAAATATCCATGGGTTCATGAGGATAATATAGGATAATAGAAAATATTTGATTAAATAGGTAGATGGGGGTGAATGGACAGTCCTTCCTTACATAAAATTCACATGATACAAGTAGAAGGAAAGAGAGAAGTTGAAATTTAGGAGTGAGCAAACAGCACAGGGATACTTGTTGCATAAAAGTTTTACTAATGGATGCTAAAATTAATGAGTGAAACTTTGAGGAGAAGAAAGGACAGATGAAGTCGCAAAGTACCTCCTCCAAGATATCTCCTAACTACAAGGGCGAGAGTGACAGCAGCTTTGTACTGGAGCAACCCAGCAGAAATCACCTTCTCCAAGGGGTCAACGGTAACGTCCCCAGTGATAGGACACAGAGGTATCATAAACCTGGTGATATGATGCACTAAGGAGGATACAACATCACTTTTGACCCAAATGCAGAGCCTCAGTCCAGTTACGTGAAAACACTAGACAAACACAAACTAGGGGCATTCTACAAAATAACTGACCAATACTCTTCAAAGGTATCAAAGTTGTGAAAGACAAAGAAAGACTAAAGAAGTGTTACAGACTGCAGGACACTAAAAAGAAGTAACAACTCAATGTAATGTGGGATCCCGATAGGATTATGGAACAGAACAAGAACATAAGTGGAAAAACAGGTAAGATTTCAGTACGGCCTTTAGTTTAGTTAATGGTGTGGTATCAATGTTAATTTTCTGGTTCTGATCATTGACTCTAGTTATAGAAGATGTTAACATTGGGGGAGGTTGGTAAAGGATATATGGAAACTTTGTGTTCTGTTTTTGCAACTTTTTAGTAAGTTTAAAAGTAGTTCAAAATAAAAAGTTTTTTTTTTTTTTTTTTTTTAAGATACCTGACAACAAACTGGCTGTTTATTCTGAGTCATTTTCTTGGAGACAGGCATCCTGGTTCCAGAACTTGCTCTTCTGCTCACTTCTTGTGTGATTTAGGGCTTCTAAATCTTCTCTGGTCCTCCTTTCCACATCTCTATAATGGGATGATGATATTTTACTTCTGCACGACCAGCAGGCTGACTCAGATGGTCCATGGCAGTGCCTCCCTCTACTTGGGAATCTATGCCCTATTGTTCAGTTTGAGATAATACTGAATTCAAGTCTAGAATCTTTTACTGGCCAGCTATGAGGCCCTGGGCAAGTGATTTAATCACTCAAAGATTAATTTTTTCCCAGTCTTTAGAAAGAAGCTAATAATAGTACTTAATTCATAGGGTTGCCGTGAGGATTAAATGAGATAACAAATAGGGAATGCATAGCCCAGTGCCTTGTACATGGAGAATGCTTAAAATAGCAGTTATTAATATTTTCCAAATTTTATGTTCCTAAAAGAAGCTAAGGAAAGCAGTACTGAATCACGCTTAGGCACAGAGACTCTGAAATGGTAATTTTGTTAAATTCTGTTGAAAGAAGGCAGCTTGCCTGTAGTCAGTCAGTCATCGCTGACCAAGTGAGGTTTCAGGGCGGAGGGTAGAGTTGGGAGTTTATGCGCTCATCAGACTGGCTGTAGTGGCTGCCCGTATTTTCTTCTCCTAGGCCCTTTGCCGTCATCGTCCGCATCCCTCCCTGGCACGCCCTGACATTATACATTTTGGGTAGAAAACAACCTCAGACAAGGTACTGTGCCCAAACGTGGTTACAGAGTTAAATTTAGAACAGACGGACAGCCTGACTTCATTTGGCTGCTGAGCTCCAAGTCTCACATCCAAACCACAGTGGTTCTCTATGCGTTCCCAAAATCAAGGGGTGGAGGAAGAAGAGCCTTTGAGAAACTCCTACCTGGCATGCCTGTTCTCCTTCTGCAGGCGCTGGTCCCCAGGGGCCTGGGCACTAAGCTCATTGTCCTTCATATTGGGCTGGGCCTTGGGTCCACAGAGCAGCCCTAGGGTGGGCACATGTCTCGGCAGCCAGGTTTCTGAAACAAAAGATGAAGGCCAGACTGGCTGCAAGCTTCGAGAGAGGCTGCCCTTCCAACCTGATGGTGAATTGAGACTTGTCCCTCCACGTGCCCATGGCCACTGCCTGAGTCACAGCATCTCTCCGGGGATTATCACAGCCTCTGTGCAGGCCTCCCCGGGTCCAGTTTCTCTCTCCTCCCTCTGAATCCCACCAGCCGCAGTGCCAAGAAGTGGTTTGAGGAGAGCCCCCAGGATACCTCATCACTCTTTCAAGCCCAACCTCCCAAATCATTCCCAAATCCATGCACAATTTAATAAAACCAGCTCATTAGCTGAGCGTGTGCTCTGTAGAAATATGTACATCACCACTGTTCTTCACTTTACGGTGCAAACCTGATCTTGACATTCCTCTGGTCCCTACTGCCTTCAGGATACAGCCCTGCCTCTATAACCTGCCCTTGAAGGCTCTCCATGATGCTCCCCTGCCTGTTTTCCCAGTCTCTTTCTGCACTGAGTCCCACCCCACTCCACAGGCACATGCTCAGTGCTCCAACCGTATGGAACTATTTTTACTTCCCAGCATAACTTGCTCTCTTGCTTCCATCCTATATTCATGCTGAGCCCTCCTCTTAGAATGCCCTTCCCCAATTTATGACTAGATCATAAATTGTGGATCAGGGTTCGAAACCTGTACACAGAACCCACTCTTAAATGACATTGGGGGAGTTTTTAGAAATCAGCTGGTCTCTACATGTTATTCACAAGCACTTTTGTCCCGAGGATACTGGTAATAGTTAATTAGTACTTCACCAGGTACTACGCATCCTGCTGATCACTTCACATGCATTAGCTCACTCTATACTTGCCAGAACCCTGCAGGGCACTAAGTTGTATTATTCCCATTTCATAGCTAGAATAACTAAGTTCCAGTGAGTTTAAGTAACTTGCAAAGAACATAGTTGTAGAAAGGAGGGACTTGGGATTTAAATGTTCTGTGCTCTTATCCACTACACTATAATGCCTCAGATCAAGGCCATATTCCCCCCTGATTTACAATTGGGACAACTGAATCCGAGAGAAGGGACTGTTTTTCTCTAGGACAAACAGTGAGTTTATGGAGAGAAAGTAAACTCTGTGTCTCCTATTTCCCAGACTACAGACTTTGCACTGGCAGTTTCTTGAAGGAAAGGAAATTAACAAATGGCTCCCTGGGCATTGACTTGACATTACTATTATTTCTGTAGCTGGGTGGTCCATGAGGTAGAGAACTTGGAAGGAAGGAAGGCAGTCAGCTGATACCTGAGTAGAGTTCGTGCCCATGAAGATCCTATCAAAGCATTCCTATAAGAAGGGCCCCCTCAAGAGTTACAATAAACTTCATTTTTGACCTTCTGGCCTTCATCTATAAAATGGGAGAGCAATGGCCTCTTTCAGGGTTGCTGTAGGATTAAATGAGATATTGCACATAAAACCCTTAGCATGAACCCTGACAAAACACACTCAATAGACAGTGGCTACCAACCCTTGGGGCACCTTCCTTCCAAGATGTCAGCCTAAGCAGTCATGGAAAGAAGACAACGTAGAAGATTTCAAAATTGAAGAAACCTTAAAGATCTTTTAATCTGAATTCTTCCCTTCACAAGCGCAAAACTGAAGCTGTAAGGGAAAAAGATAGAATCAGTCTGGGTCTACAGGTTAGTGGTGCCAGAACTCAAAGGACTGGAAAGCTGGTCTCCTGACTCTAGGCCGGTACACTTTCTGGTGCAGCATTATGCCTCTAAGGGCTCACAGACTGCACAGTCCTTGCTAAATGGACAGGGAGAAAACCATCAACTGATTCCAGTCCTGGTCTTTTTTCTGAACCATGAACCTGAATGTGAAACTTAAGAAAATTTCCAGTAGATACTGCTGCCTCTAAAGTATATACTTATGAAGATAAAAAGTGTGTGTGTGCATGTGCCTGGGTGTATGTGAAGAGAGAAAATAGCAGGAAGTTGGTATGCATGTGTGTAAAATGAGCATGAATTTATAGTAGGGCCTGAAAATAGAAAGTCTTTGTCACATCCTTCACTGAGCATGTCACAAACACCTCTATTGTTAATTCAGAGAGTTCTGACCTTTTTTCATGTTCCTTTCACATGCCAAGGCTCATTTGCATGACAGCCCCTTGGATGCATTTTTCTTGAGACAGGATTTAGGGCACCAATCTTCTTTCTTTCTTCTCCTCCTTTCTTCCTTCCTCTTTCTTTCACCACCTCCTCCACAAGGTCCCTTCCTGCTCCTCCTCCAGCTCCCTATCTCCTCTCTCCTCCCTCCTTTACCTTTCCTTTGGTCAAAAGGATTAAAAGCCTGGCCCTGGCTTCCTGTCTGGATGATCATCCAAGGACATGCTTTGCAGGTAGCAAATGAAGTCGTGGTTCCTAGATGCCTTCTTCTTTTTTTTTTTTTTAGATTTTAAATAGTAGCTAGAATTAATTCTACAAGCATTTATTGAGCCTTTACTATGCCCCAGGCACAGCACGTGTTGCTTGGGATATAAGAATGAATAAGACTCTGTTTCACCATTAGCGTTTAAAATCTAGTTGGGAAAATTATCTACACTATATCCGTGGACTGATTAATTTTTAAATTTTTTCACCGTTTAAACCTTTATTATTGCCCATCCAAAAGTTATGACAAGTGTCAGGCACTGTAAATAGATAAATAATACATGCTTTCAAGGAGCCCACAATGTGGGGGAAAGGGATCCAACCATTTCTAGTGGATTTAATTTGATAAAATCCCACAGTGAGAAAAATCACAAAAATACTGCCCTCCCAGATGGGGAAATCGTCTGTGGTACCCTAAAAATGTCAATTTTTTTTCAGTTGCAAAAACAGTAGGATTCCTGAGAAAATATAACACTGATTAGGCTGTGAAGAGAGTTCTGGGCTATTTGAGCCAGCATTAGAAGTTGTCTTTTATTTCTTCTTATATGGAGATAAAGCAACCATGCCCTGTATAACTCCTGAGATGAGAGAAGGATCCATAGATGGACCCACCTGGAGTCCTGAGAGGGATGCAAGCTTGGAGTCAGAAGACCTAGAGTGTAGTCTCTGTATCCACTTGGCTGATTTTACTTAACTCCCTTGGTCCACAGTTCTCTCAACTCCGATGAGAACACCAACATTCGCTCCATTGACAAAGCCTAGTATTCAGTGCAGTTCTGGACACTATATATGCATTATCTTTTCTTAATCCACATATCAACCCCTAAGATATTTACATAATATCTCTATTTATTAGTTTAAGATCTTGGATCTTTGATGAAATTGAATAAACTACTTGCCCCAAACTAGCCAGCAAATAAGTGGTGGAACTGAGATTCAATGTGCAAATATATGGGATGGCCTATATGAACTCTGAAATATGAGTTTTTATCATTAGCAAAATCTAATGTTTATTAATTCATGTGTCACAAGATGCATTGAATGAAAAAGCCAAGATAAATAAAAGCCAACTTATATGTTCTCTTTATGAAAAATACATAAACACATTTTTTAAAGTTTTGCTCACATTTTCAAAATGAAAACTTATTGCATTACCATAAGAAGTATATACTCCAAGCTGTATAAAGAAAAAGTAGTCTTCTCCAACCCCTTCACTCCTCCTTCCTTCCTCACCACCCTTGAAGTAACCAGCATTAACAGCCTGGTGTTTGTCTTTATTTTTAACATTTAGCATTCCTTGCTCACATAAGTCACCACTTAAGAACTCCTAAAAGTCACAACCTGTCAGGATAGATTCAAGTTACAGTCTGTGAATGACCTGGGCATCAGCCAGGGAAGTGGGAGGTAAATCATTCATGAAAACCAAGAGATGACCTACAGAACCAGGACCTAATTTGTCTGCACCAGAGCCTGCTAAAAATCCTTCCGAGTCTTTCCAGCAGGAAATGTGATGTGGCCATTACCAGATGGAGTGACCTGACTTGAGGGCAGTCTGCAAGGATTGTGTCCAGGGAGGGTTTGTGTCTAGGGCTATTCAGGAGCATTCACACTTGCTTCCTTGAATTAAACTGCACAAAACTGCATAGAGCTGGTGACCATAATGACAGTCACAGAACGGAATCCTTATTGCCTCTCTATACCCCATTCCTGTCACCAGAGTAGCATGATTTATTAAAATAAATATTTTCTACTTCAACTCCCTTCCCTGGTAGCTTCCTGTCTTTTCCTAAAGTGTTTATTAATATCAAGCTAGATGTTGCTGTTTTTATACCATGCTAATTGATTTCCAGATCGATCCCAGGAGCTACCATGCTTTCTGGGAATAAGTTTTAAACAAGTTAGCATCACCAAGCCTGAGAAAGTGTCTTCAGTTGCAGTCAGTTTCCCACCCGGGTGGTAGAAAGCTCTCAAAGAGTTAATGGGCCCCATTCCTAATAGGGCAATCAGGGGCTTGTTTGATCCCACGTCTAATCACTTCCTAAGTCTCCATCCCATCACATAGACAGATGAATGTGTTGGGGCCTAAAGTTTGCTGTGGAGGGCAAGTGAGTCGTAGACAAACTTCCTCTCTGAAGGGTTCATTGAGGGAGCCAATTAGGCAGGGAGGAGGTGCTATTCTGCATGCTCTAATTACCCAGGGATGTGAGGGGTCAGATCAGAAGGCTGACCCCCACAAGTAACACACAAAACGCCTCAATAGAGTTTTCGAGGCGGGAAAACTTAAAAGCCGGCCTCACGTCTGCCTTAGCAGCTCTTTCTCAAGAATCCAACAAAGGTTGGAGCCTCGGACAATGGCCTGGGTCCTCCCATGTACCACCTCAGGGACAAAGAGGGAATGCAATTGCTAAGATCCAAGAGGCCGAAGCTGCCGCCTATGCCGAGGGAGGGTGGGGAAAGTGTGGCAATTTCTAAAACCTGATTTTTCCCTTGGTCCAAAAGAGGAGCTTTTGATCTCTAAAAAGGGGTGAGGAACACCACCAAAGAGAATACAAAGCTTTCCAAATGGAATACAACGTGAATTCATTAGCTTTATTATTATCATTTTTATTTTAACTTCTCCAAGGCATTCGATGCTGGGACTTCAACATTTAAAAAAAAAAAATAGGGTTGGAGCTCCCTGAAATGCACCTCTGCTACCTGGTGATATATACATCCCTTAGGTGGCCAACTTGATCTGTACATTTGATAATCCAAGGTGGTAGGTTGGAAAAGAGAGCACTCACAAATATAGCAACCAAGTTAGATGCACCCTGGACTTTCGGGTAAGATGGAAACAATGTAATCTAACCAAACCCTCACATCTGTAAGGGCTTAAATTCTGAAAAAAGAATGTGGACCTGCTTGTCCAGTGATCAAAAGCAAGTCCGTCGCCAATAGGAAGTATGTTGTGGAACACACACACGCACATGCACGTGTTTAAATGTGTACACACAGATATTAGTTTTATATGTCTGGAACCTATTTGTTTTCGATTGACTTCCCTCAGTTGAGTTCTTATTAGAGAATATTCCAGGGTTGAAATTCAGGATAGGAAAAAGGGAGTAACCTGTTTTGAGAAAAGTTAGACTGTTTTGGAGTAGATAAAGAAAGTAAGATTGATGAATATCTTTTGGAGCTCCCAAGTCAGGAAGCTGGGGGTCAAAGGACAGAGACAAAAGTGACAATTCAAATCCCTGAGGTCACGGTGGCACATCTCCAAGGAGAAGATTAAATAGGGACCGAGGCACCAGACTTTATCAGAAGAAGACTGACAGCCAGCAGCCTTTGCCTTCACTCCCTGGGGTGAGAGTCCCTTGCCTTGTGCCTCAGCTTCATCATCTGTAAAATGGACCAAGGATACTGGATGATCTCTGAGGACCCTCCTTCATTCACAGTTCTATTCAACACTGGCCACTCAGGAAGCTAAATTTGGATCATTCTGGACAAATCTGGACAACCTATGCTCCTTTGCCTTCTTTCTGAGTGAGGGCTCTTCTCACCCACATGAATCTGACCAGTCGCTTCTAACCTCCTGACCACTCTGCGTGGATATCCCACATCTCTCAAGATGCGAATGCATTCAGAGATAAGAGAGGACGAGGAGGCCTCATACAAATCAACAAGGGGCTAGAGAGTAAGAAGTGAGGAAGAGAGAGTGTAAATGGAGGGAAATAAAAGGAGGAAAAGAGGGATTTTCTTTATGAATGTTGCCCCCATTAAGGTCCGAGAAGCACGTGGTGGAGTCCTGAAGTGTCACTTTCATGACCACAGAAGCCAAACACGTCAGCGTACAATCCAGGGAGAAAATAGCATTGTATTTCTTCTTCTTCTCTCCTCCTCTGCCTTGGCACTGCACTTAAATTAAATGAAATTAATTAATTTATTTAAAAGAAGTAGCTTGCTGCATTAATGATGATGTTGATAACTGTAATAGTTAACAGTTTTCAATGTGCTTATTTGTTGCAAAGGACTCTGTTTACTCTGGGTAAAAGCTTTTTTTTTTTTATAAGTGAAGAAGTGGAGGCTCTGCCGGGTTAAGTAACTCATCCAAGGGAGCTTAGCAAATAAGTGGCAGGGCCAGGAATGTTGAAAAGAGTTTAGACTCTAGATCTCAAAAGACCTGTTGGAGTCACTGGTTTTCTGCAACTTGCTAACTGTGTGATTTTGCGCAAGTTATTTAAACTCTTACAGTCTCACTTAATTTCCTCCCTTTGAAAGCAGAGTTAGTAAGAGCTCCGTCTCAGGACTCAAACAGCTAGATATGGATAAAGGTACTAGCGTATGCCTGGCACATAGCTGATGTCCAATAAACATGAGCATCTCTTTGCTCTTTGCCCTTCACTCTCTAAAGTCTGATTTTAAAATAATTAGCTCTATTACAGTTTTGATCCTGAAGTTCTATAATCGAAGCACTTTCTTGGTGCTGAATCAACACCCAAGAAGCTTCATTTTCCCCAAGCCTCTGCCTCTACAGACACAAAACTCAGACAATACACACTCTTTCCAGTCGTTGAAAGGGATATGGCTTTGGAGTAATAGAGGGAAAATATATCGTGAGTAATATTAACAAGAAACCTCCATAAAAGTTGGCCCATAGCTTCTAAAATTCTTGTGGTTTATCATCTAAATGGAAACTTGGTCTCCCTATGGTAGATGGCAGCATTTTAGGGCCCATCTTTCTACAAGTCACTAAGGATTATTGATGGAAAAAATTAGAAGATATCATTTCAACCGAGGATAGAGACACTTAAAGAAATTTACCCAAAGAACATCAAGAAACAATATAATATCAGCAGGATGTCAAAGACCTCATAATTCCTATTTGTGAATAGGGAATATGGAACTGAGAGAGGTTTCCAAGTGTCTATTAATTCAGTACGTTCTGAACTGAGTGGCAAGACGGCATGAATTGCCATCATCCGTCTGTGAATCTTTTATCTTGGCTGGCTTTTGAGAGAAATACATCTTCCCCTGGAAAAGTGAGTAACATTAGAATCCTCCATCAACATTGCTGTTTCTTTTCTAACATCTCTGATTTTTTTTTCCCTGTTGCTGTTGTTAGAAAGCGAAGAAAAGTGATGGGCAATTTGGTTCTTGGTTGTGAGATGCTCCGTGCCTGTCTCCTTTGGAACCCAAGGATTTGCTTGCACTTTGAGGCTGATGCTTAGAATTTCCAGTCTGGAAGAGAAGTGAGTGACTATTTGGTCTGATTCTCACCCACCCCTCTTTTTGCAGATGGTTAAATGAAGACACAAAAAGATTAGCTGTAGAGACGCAGTGTTGGAATTCAGGTTTTCTGACTCCCAACCTGATGTATTTTATATATAATATTCTGCTCTCCTCAAGACTAGATAATTTAACTTGGTAGTGGAGAGCATACAGCCAGTTTATAGGACAGCTGCTCTCACTACTCACAGCTTGTGAATGCAGCCCATGAGAGCCCTAACTCATTGTCTTGTGAGCAGCTTTTCATACCTTATTTTATATGAATGGGAGCAAGAGATAGACTCAGTTGATCAACAGGGCCAATTTTTATGAATAGATCTGATTAATATAACTCGTACAATATTTTGTTTATCAATATGTTCAAGGTGATATCCCTATTGGGGACTAGAAATAGTGTGGGGGAAAAAAATAGTGTGATTACAATTGGCCCCTTCTTCTACGTTACCATTGTGTTAGTTCTGGCTCAGGTTAGTAAATACCTGGACTTGTTCTAGAATACTCTGCCTCTGTCCCCCATAATTTATCCAGTCATTCATTAATTAATGTTATGAGTTCAAGAAATGTGTTGGTATCCAAACTGTCTCCTCTGCCTCTCTGTGGCTCCTTGACAAATGGAGTAATCAGAAGGAACGATAATTTGATGTTAACACAAATGCTTCTTTAGCACTGGTTCAATAGTGGTCCACTGAAGTTCCGTGGGTACAGAATTTGACTCAGCACCAGAAAGAACCTGTCACTTTATAGCTATTCAGAATTGGGAAGGGGAGCAACCTTGTGAAGTAGAGGACTCCAAGTGAATGGAAGCATTCAAGTAGAGACTGGATAACCACCACTCTGGTGGGGAGGAGATGGCGCGGTTAGTGTGTTAAGAGCTTAGTCTTTGGAGTCAGGTAGAAGAGGCTTTGAATCTACCACATCCCTACCTTGAGATTTGTGTTGTTTACCTAGGCTGTGCTAGTATCTCCTGGGAGCTTGTCAGAAATGCAGAAACTGGGGCCCCAGCCCGGACCTACTAAGTCAGAACCAGATTTGAAAAAGGTCCTCAGGCCATTCATATGTACATTAGAGTTTGAGAAGCACTGGCCTAGGCTTTCTATACCTTGGCTTGGTTATTTATTCATTAAAAAAGTGATGATAATATCTACCTCTCAGGTGTGCTTCAACAATAAATCGACTCATGTTAGTAAAGGTTTTAGCAGAGTGCCTAACAGTTAAATACTCAATAAATTGTAAGTGCTATTATTAGCCTCTCTATAGATGAATCCAGCACTGGGCTGGAAACTGTACTAAGTTACTTCTACGGGCTCTTTATTACTCTAAGACCATGTGATGCTATAGTTTTATTTCACATATTTTGACATTTTGGGGTCAAATCACTACTCCAACTCCCACACCAAGAATATAAATATATTTGGAAAAATCATGTGATATTATGATATGTCTGTTAGGCAGATGTTCTTCCTGTTCCCCCACACCCACGTTGTAAAAGGACTGCACTGAACATGCTTGACAGCAAGCGTTTCACTTCACTCATCCATAAATATACGTTTGGTGGGGAGTGGGAGCATGTAAAAGCTGCATTCCATCAATTTTACTTAGTCTGGGAACCAGAGATCCTCCTTTCTTGCTGCTACTGAGAGATCCTATGCTGTCTACAGTGTGTCATTCTCCAGTTGAAATTTACATTGGTCACACCTAATGCAAAGCATTGTGTTCAACACTATGCAAGAAAGAGAAACTTAAGAACACGGTTGATCTTGAAGAGTCCACAGGAACATAAACCTGATGACATCACTCCTCTCCTTAAAGCCCATTAATGTTTTGCTATTGTCCCAGAAGTTCCAACATCTTAACTGGACCTATAGATCCCTAAATAATTTGCCCCATGCCTACTTCCCCAGTCTTAGTGCATGCTTTCTTTCCTCTGTATCAGTTGTCTACTGTTGTGTAACAAATTATCCCAAGATTTTGTACCTTAAAACAATAAATATTTATTATCTCACACAATTTTTGTGTGTTAGGAATCCAGGAGAAGCTCAGCTGGGGAGTTCTGGCTCAGAATTCTCATGAGGTTGCCATCAAGAAGTCCTCTGGGGTTGCAGTTATCTAAAGGCTTGACTGAGACTGGAGGATCTATTTCCAATGTAACTGATTCATACACCTGTCAAGTGAATGTTCATTCTTGGCACGAGGTCTCAGTTCTTCCCTATGTGGTCCTCTCCATAGGACTACTTGAGTATCCCCATGACATGACAGCTGGCATCCCCACATACTGACTTATCCAAGAAAGGGCATGGTACAAGTTGTAATGTCTTTTAGACCTGGCCTCGGAAGTCACACACCATCATTTCCAAAATACAGATTCACTCTCTTTAATGTAGGAGGAAACTACACAAGAGTGTAAATAAATACCAGGAGACTAGAATCATCAGGGATCATCTTGGAGACTGACTACCACACTTCTCATGCTCTAAGTATTTCAGTTGGTCAGTTCACATCGAGGTCTCAGAACCACCATGCCCTCTTTTGCCTCCCAGCCATGACACATCGTTTCCTCTACACGGATCTAGGTTAACCCCTTCTCATCCTTCAGTCTACGCATCAGATGCCATTTTTCCTGAGGAGTCTTTCCTAAATCTTTTCCCAGGCAGTTCAGGGGCCCCTCCTGTGGGCACCCAGTATCTCCCACAGTCCAGGATTTTTCACAGTAGACTGTAATTTTCTGTTTTTGATAGTTCTTCCTGCTAAACTTAAACAGCATTAGGATACCATTCTAGTCCCAGAAACTTGGCCCGTACCTACAATTTAGTAGATGCTCACTAACTACTGATTACGTGGAAGCATGGGAAAAAAATAGAGGTGATAACATTAGGTTTGTCGTGGAAAATATGTTGGACTTGGATTATAGGAGAGAAAAGGAAGGATCTGCAATATGGGGGTGGGGTGAGGATTGCTCTGAGCAGAAGTACAGTGTCACTCTTCACTAGAGACCAATAGTGTCCAAACTCTGAGACACTCTACCCTCAGTCTATCTCTTCAAACTTTTCCTTAGTTTTGACAATGGGGGTGGGAGATGTATCGATCCATCTTTAGTAACTAAGGTTAAGAAGTTTCATCTAAGGAGATAGGAACATAGAGGAGAGAGAAGGGAGAGGTAGAGAATGAGAGAAGGACAGAGGGACAAGAGAACAGATGGGTCAATACAAAGTTGACGTATTTTGGCAAAGCAAAGGATTCAGATAGAAAAGTTCTCTCTTAAGGCCCCTCTTTAAATCATGGCTCTGCCATTCTCCGTCTGGGATATACAGAAGCTTCTAATTATAGTTGGCACATCTCAGATCTGCTTGAGACAATGATCCGAGCTGGTATTTCCTGGATCCTTCTGTAACCTCATCACCTAACATTTGACTTTCCTGGGCCCTCCCCAGGGGCAAAGGCCAGGATGCTACATGGCCTCTGTCATCCCCACTGTGATGTGGGCTCCAGCAGCTCCAGCATCCACCTTGCTTGGATGCCACCAATCCATGGATTCTCTAACTGCTGCCATGATCTCTGTAGGTGTGAGATGATGCTAACTGGAAAAATTGGAGAATTATCTTCTTTGGAGAACGTTATGACCAATGAGATACAGCAGAAGGTGAAGACTAAACAGATAAGTTGCTTTCCCTTCCCCTTCCCTCAACTGTGAATAACTTTTCTGATACGTGATGATTCCATACAACCTTTCCAGAGACATCCTCCATGAGCTAGCCATCAGCTGTGAAGCCATCATTTTGAGAAGTTGTGGATAGCTCAGTAATTCATCATCTTGTGTTTTCCTTTCCTTCTTCCCTGCTTCACTTCTCTTCCCCTCACCCCACCTTTGGGGTAGAAGTCCCAAGAAAGTATTAGAATGTAAGCATTGCCTCAGGCTCTTGTGTTTGAAGGAAAGAGGCTTTTCAGTGACCCAATTAAGTGCAGCTCTGTAAAGAAAGTCCAAGGAAAAGGGGGGAAGTTGTAATCATTGTGAATAAAGAAGAGAACAAAGGGACGGACCCTGGAAGAGGGGCACAGTGGGCCCTGGGCAGGGTATAATGTCCACAAAAATGATAGTGAACCATGAAAGACCTTATAGATTATACTTTGTCATGGAAAATAGTGAAAGAAAAAGGACCATGTCCTGTTCTGTCCACAGAGCCTCTACCATTAACCGTGGGGACATTCAGTGCCCTAAAGTCTCATGTCACTAGTAAAACTTAACTGGGAAACAGGGCTATCCATCCTTATTTGTCGGTAACTCACTGTATGACCTTAGGACATGTCACTTCCCACTCTGCCCTTTAATTTTTTTCCTCTTTTTTGAAAAAAGAGATTGGGCTAAATCAGCAGTAAGATTCCTTAGAACCTAAATTTTCTTTCCTAATTTGTCTTAAAGCCTCAAATTGCCCAAGATTAACATCTGTATGGCCAGGCTTTAGATGTGTTTCAACTAATAACACAGAGGCAGTGACTAATTTCTTCTTCAGAGCATAGTGGCCTCTCTGGAGGGTCAAATGCACAGCACTGCTTTCCATCCTGGTGTGCCATTTAGGAACACCCAAGGAAATAGAAATGTGAAAGGTCTTATGTAGAGGCCTAATTTCACTCCCATTTAAAATTCAACAGGAACATGCTTCAGAGGCAGGGCACTGGGCATCTGAGCCAGCAACTGACAAATTTAAACCAGCCCATCCACCCCACCACAGCCCAATACACACATGGAGTCATCCTGCTTCTGTCTTTTCTCCTTCTTTCATCTTTCCTTTCTCTTTTCCTTTTTCCCTTCCTTCTTTCATTCCTTCTTTTCTTCCTTTCTTCTTATCTCTCTCTCTCTCCCTTTCTTTCTTTCTTTCTTTCTCTCTCTCTCTCTCTTTCTTTCTTTCTTTCTTTCTTTCTTTCTATCTTTCCTTCTTTCTTTCTGTCTTCTTTCTCTGTCTCTGTCTCTTTCTCTCCGTCCCTCTCTCTCTCTTTCTTTCCTTCTTTCCTTCCTCCCTCCTCACCTCCCTCCCCCTTCCCCTTCCTCCCTCCTGGGAAAGATTATGAATGTAATGAAAAATAGTGGACATTCAGTGTTGGCTGTGAGAAAATTGGTCAAATGAAGGCATATTATTAGTTTCTATGATTAATGGAACATCCCATCCCTCAAAATGCAGTGAAATGTCCAAAGCTCTCAAAAACTCACTGAGATGCTAACTCCCTCTAGATCCAGAGTAATTGGAATTCATTTTTCTGGCTTGTCAACCTTGGGTATCCTCAGAGTTGTTAGAACAGCTGAAGGAGCAAATAGGGAATCCATACACCTGGATCCCAGTTCTGCAGCTTTCTTACTAAGTGGCCTTAGGCACATTCTTTCACCCTCTGGCCTCAGTTTTCTTCTTAAAGAAATGGTCAACTTTGCAACAGTCTTCAGATTTCATACCAGGCTTGTTCTTTTTGGGACTCTGCAGCTCTCCCTGGGATGATGAAAGCTGTTTTACTTATGTCAAAGTTTCTAGCTAGGTAAACACTGGTGGAAGTATATGATGAGGGAGAAAAGCACTCCTCCAAGTGTTTGGTTTTACAGACACAGCAACCCCTAATTTGTTTGCATTTCCCTTTGTGGAGTAAGGGAACTTCAGGAGGAGTAGGTGAGAATGAGGCTCGTTAGTCAGACCTGCATTTCTTTCACCTTTCCAGGAAAAACAGAAAAAGCAAGAACTTATCTCTGGGAACTTCTCTCTGTTCTTCCAAGAGAGTCAAAGACAACGTGGGGTGCAGAGAGTGGGTCCTGAAGGGAACAGCTAGAGAAGATAGCAGAGAGAGAATGGAGACAAGATGAGAGCTAGGAAAGCTTTCTTCACGGAAGTCATTTAGGTAGTCAACTGTACTTCATTATATTCTCAGTTAAATGCTAAATCACATCCATCAACTGAGAACAGAAAGAATTCTGATCATTCCTGCAATGTGGCCTCTTGGATATTTTTCTCCCCCATGCAGCACCTGACTTGGAGAAACAAGATTTGGGTTTGAGTCTCAGCTCCTTCACTCTGAGTGGAGGACCTCAGACAAGGTTACTGCACCTCTCAAGTATGCATCAAGGATCTACAATGTGCGAGACTTTGCTAGATCCTTTGGAGCTGAGGTTGAATAAGACATAGACTCTGCACTCACAAAGGAAGCAGAGAAAATAAAAAGTAAAAAAGGCACAAATAAAACTGTAGTGAAATAGGTGCCATAGTACAGGAAAGCACAAACTAGTACCTAGAGGAGACAACTTAGAAAGATACTCAAGGAAGACTTCCTGGGGGAGGCAGTATGAAACCTGAAAGCACACAGGTGTTAGCCAGAGAAGTAGGAAACACAGATGAGTGAGGCATGGGTAGAAGTGAGGAGAAGTTTTAGTCTGGTTGAACACAGGGTCTCATGGCTTGGGATGGGATGTAAAATGGGCTACCATGGGAATCCAATGAAAATTGAGACTAGAATAGAGTAAATACTACCAATATTCAGATCACAGATAAGCAACTGTAGTCAGGTCATGAGTAATCAAATGTATGAATTTGCCCTACAGACTCACGAAATCATTGAAAGTTTCAACACACGGGGTGTGTGGAGGGGGAAGTGCTATGATTTGACTTTTGTGTTACCCAGTCTGTTGTGTAAAAAGTGGACTTGGTGGGACCAAACTGAATATACAGAGGTTGGTTGGGAGGCTGGCAATGATGATGGCTTGAACTGGGATGGAGGCAATGGAAGTGGATTTCAAGATCAGAAGAGAGACTCTACAAGAGATGGTAATTGACTGGATGTGAAGCTGCAGAGGGAAGGAAAGGTGTCTCTCTTAGATGATTGGATGAATAGCAGAGGCTTTCCACTGGATCAGCTTACCCAAGAAAACTGATGGGGAAAGAGGGAGGGTTGAGAGGTGATTAGGCTAGTTTTGAATGTGCTGAGTTTGAAGGGCCTGTGGAATATCACAGTAGTGATGTCAAGTTGGTGGATGGATATGTCTCAAGCTAAAATTCAGAGCAACACAAAATAAAAAATTGTTCTTGGATCTCAGTTTAGTAAAATGGTGTTAATACTATTTACTTTCTGAAATTGAAGTGCAGACTGAATGAGGTAGTGAACCTGAAGATACTTGGTAAAGTTTATGGTACTATACAGCTGTAAGATGTTTCTTGTTAACTGTAGAACCCAAGGGCATAAATAATAATTTGATTATATTCATTGCATGATCTGTACCAACAGCACTGTTCTCATATATGACCTTTGCCTAAAAGAAGCTCTTTAGTGCTTAGTCTAGTTTTGCACATAGAATCCAAGGGAAGAAACTGGGCAGAAAGGAAAGGAAGGAATAAAAAGGAAGACAAAACTAGAGGCACATATATGAAGATATGGAGCACTTGATACCTCAAGCATTTGCTTGGTACCTTCATAAGTATTTGCTTAACTGTCAAAGAGATCCTGATGAATGGAAGGAACATTGCTGACTTAATAGATTCCCCTCTCCTATCCTCACCTAAAGAGAGCCTAAGTCATCCAGATAAGTTACATATGGACTGGTGTTTTCCTTTTGGTTGCTAGGTGTAGGACCCTTCTGCAATTTGCTTGGTGAGAACAACTGTAACCCCCAATGCCAGTACCACTGTAAAATGAAGTGAGACTGCTCAATAAACACCTTTTCTCTACATACTCATAATATTTGATGAGAAGGAGGGGATGACTCAGCCATAGACTAAGAGATGAATAAGTATCACCAGCCCCACTCAATTATAGGGCCAGAGGGAAAGGCAGTGTCTGCAAAAGTCAAAACAAATTTTCGAAATAGTTTCTCTTCCAGCCTCTGAAAAACCTGTTCATTCAATTCCCTTTTGGTTGATGACTTTGGCTTCTGAGACAGGGCCTTTCTCTGGCAGCCCAAAGCTCTGACAATCCCCCAAATGTCAGGGTCTTGGAGAGCTCCTTGGGGTAAGGTGTCCAAAAGAAAAAGGCTCCCAAGCCTCAGAATCTTTGCTGAGCTCCAGTTTCCAAAGCTTCAGTCTCCTATAGAGACATTGTGAATCGTTGGAACTCCTCAACCACAGCCTCCTGGGTGTTCTAACAGCCTGGGCTCCTTCTATGCAGCCTTGTAATGATTAATTACGGCCAGCCAGCTAGGTTTCATGGGACCCCGCTTCCACAGCAGCCACAATGAATTTAACTTGGCCATTTGGAACAAAAGACCCAGCTCAGACCCCGAATGCCCTTCAAAAGCCTACCTCAAAAGGAAGGCTTATTATATAACAGGCATTCCCGTCCCTTCGTCTCTTGAATTCAGAGTAGATGAGAGAGATGTTTTAAGGCAGGAAGTGTGATGGACAGGGCCATTTGGTCTAGGCCGTAGTTGTAATCCCATCTTTAGCCCCTACTGTCTGTGTGATCCTGGTCAAGTAACTTGTCTTCTCTGAGCTCTAACAACCCTCTAGCGGTTATGGGATGGGGTCCCTGCTCTATCACATGATAGACGGGAAGCAACATGCTCGACAAAGTACCTTTGACTTCCTCTTCTCCAAAGCTGTGCACAAAATCCCATAAAGTAGGGAATAGTTTATCACAGGACCTTTTGTCTGGTGACCCTGTTGGAACAGTGGTAATTCCCTGTACATGTACGTTTTACCCATCTCTATGTTTTCTGCTCAAGCTCTTCCCTCTGCCTGGACTGGTCGTCCCTCCTAATATACCTGCAGCATCACCTCTTTCATCTATAGTCTCTGTGTCATCAGGAAACATCCCTTCTCTGTGCTCCAAAAGCATCCTCTGCTTATTCCACTAGTGACCCTCAGCACTTACCAGATCAGTTTACCATTATCTCTTTATCTGTTTCTCTCTGGCATAGAGGAAATGCTCAGTTAATATTTGTTTATTTGAATAAACTTGGCTCATTTCAAGAATAGACCACTTTATAATCATAAAATAACGAACTTGAGTAACCCACCAGCGTTTACAAAGCACGTGCACTCAAGCAAGCCTAACAGCACCTCTATAAAGCAGGTAGTATTAGCCCCATTTAATAGACAGAGATACCAAGCGTCTTAATTAAACTAATACAACAAGTACATGACAGAATGAGATACAAGCACAACTGTGTCTGGCTCTAATTGCAGAGACCTTCTTTTAAGGGCTGGTCAGAAGCTCTCCTAAAGGGCAAATGATTGTTGCAGATAAAGGTTCATTGAGTGTCTTTTACGCACTAGTGCTATGTTAGGTGTGGGGAAACAGAGATGAGTAAGACTTGAGTCTCTGGCCACAAGAAGCTCACAGGTGAGTGAATAAAATTAATAAAAACAGAACTCATTCACCTGTTCAACTCGCCTCTCCTGAGAACCCACAGCATTCCCGGCATCAGGCCATGTGCCCATTAAACGAGAATTTATACTGTGGTGGGAGAATGAGAATTAAATCCTGTTACAATCCAAGGTTGCTCATATGACTCCACATTTGTGCAAGTTTGAATTTTATGTAGGGAACATTTTTTAATCAGGGAAAACAAGTTAGAGGGGGGAAAGAACAAGAGAGGACACTGCTCACCTTTACTTCCAAAGTAGAAGAAAAGGCAGAGTGGTGAAACCAAGAAAATGTTTTTGTTTGTGTTTTGTTTGTTTGTTTTTTCCTACAGAACATCTCAGAATCTTCAGTACGCACATGTTTCTTGAGATAATGAGTGGAGATGGGGGGGCTGTATTCAGGATTTCTCAAGAAGTATTTTCTGAAAGCAAGCATTGAGACTAGTGTTTCTAAGAAAACACTTTGATAAGTGTTGAACTTCTGGACTCTTAATATCTCTTGAGCTTCATCTGTGGAATGTTGACAATTGCGCAGGTGAGGAGGGGCAAGGATGAGAAGAAAGGAGCATATCTAGAAGGTACTTTGGCAACATAACAATTAAGCAAAGGCAAGTCAACTCCACCTGAACATTGCTTCTTCTGTGGACAGCTGTGACAACCACACTTGATATAAAATGAAAACAGTTCCGTCTTGTTTGGGGCTAGGAAACCTTCCTTATAAGGTTGATGCATGAATTGAGACTTGAGAACCATCTACTCAGTTCCCATCAGGCTTCCCCAATGGAGACACTCTGACAGTATCTTCCTGGACCCAAGATGACGTTGAGGAACTACAGATCTCCCTCCGTTTTGAACCATGGGGAGCCACCTATTGTACTGGAAAGAGCATGGTGTTTGAAGTCAGTTTCCCCATCCAGCAAATGGGGATAATAACATGTCTTGTAGAGTAGGTGTGAGGATTATGTAGGCTAATTCATGGAAAGAATCTAATAAAGCTAGACACATTATAGACACTCAGTAATGGAGGCCATTATTAACTGCTACTTCCGCAAGAAGTTGAGACTCCTTTACTATTTTGCAAGATGAAGCACCATCTTCTGACCCGACAGAGCAATACCATTTAAAAGCCCCTGCTGAGAATGAAGGTCCAGCATTCATCTTCAGTAATTAATACATGCCCTGGGGAATGCTTGGGATTGGAGATGGGAGGGTGGGGGACTGTTTTTCCTTTTTGATTGAATGTCTTTTTCATGTCAAGCTATTCTGAATGTCATGGAGAGTTAATGAAGACATGTTGTACATCCACTGTAAATGCAATAAAAGAGAAAATGCAACCAATTCTACCACTGTCTGAGTGATCAAATCCTCAGTTACACTGGAAGTGCAGGGGAAGAAATGAGAGCTGCGTTAGAAGACAGATGGGGATGATGCTGGTTACAAAGGCAGAAAGGATGGAGGGGGATTCTCTTCTGTCTTTCCACATCTCTCCTCTTACTTTTTCTTACTTCTTCAACTCCCCCCTTCCTCACTGGCTAGGGACAGGGAGTGGACATCACTGTCTGTACCCCGTCTAGCACCAGATCATAAAATCAGTATAATTCAGTCCTAATAGTGTATACAGAGTGATGGTCTCTGTATTTTTCTTACCCCCACATAGCAAGCTTTCCACGAATAATCTAAAAAAGAAAAGCAATACCTGTTCCATCAGTAGCTCTTGCTGCTCAAGGGCTGGCCTCAAATAACAGATGTGAAGCTCTTCAGTTTAGCAGGCATTCACAACACTTGAGATATCCAACTGGGAACAATCTCCCAGTGTTGGGATAAACCAGATGATCTAATGCCTGAAGACCCCCCCCCCAACTCCCGCCCATCTCTTATGTATATGATACATCTGAGAAATGGTTGAATGCATTTTCCCCAAAAGCCTGAGCAGGGCACTCCTTCTTTCATGAGACAGCAATTTGGAGGGACCCCAAGGGGGTGGCTGAGGAGGTTAAGAAACTCTGCAAAATTGTTTGAAATCCTCTGGAGAAAAGTTTCCTGCATAAATCTTAGCAATTATGATTCTCTTTCTCTTAAAGAAAGAAACAAAGAAGAAAAAAAAAAAAAAAACAAATCCTAGATTGATTTCTACAGTGTGGCTATAAAGCGTGCTTTTTTTCAGAGGAACAAAGTGATCTCCATTTTTAGGGAATTTTTAGTTCCCCTCTGCTCTTCTAGAAAGGATCTGGTATACTTCAAACCGGAGGAGATTGAGTCATTAAAAGTGATGGCTCTCCTTCATACCCCAAGCAGTCCCCAAA
Source organism: Equus przewalskii (assembly GCF_037783145.1). Taxonomy (NCBI): domain Eukaryota; kingdom Metazoa; phylum Chordata; class Mammalia; order Perissodactyla; family Equidae; genus Equus; species Equus przewalskii. The sequence goes on along the minus strand of NC_091856.1, from coordinate 20,033,746 downwards.
GAGAGCACCACAGTTACATCAGATAAGGAAGTTCTCTCCTGAGGAGGAAAGGGTGCATGGTTATAATCTCATTCTTTTCCGCACAGGTTCAGGAGTCAGAACTGAGTTCAAGTCTTAGCTCCTTCCTCCTTCAACGTAACCTCTGTGAGCCTCAGTGTTCTCCTTTGTCCAGCAGTGATGATACCAATAATAACAAATGCCCCTCCCTTGTGAGATTATTTATTTGTGTGATAGTATTTTCGAGGGGACTATAATCATCAACTTACTGCAACCATGTTGACACACTATTCAGTGTTTTAACTCCACTTCTACATGGTAAAAAAAGAATCAGGTGTCATTTCGGTGTCCGTTATTCTATGTACATTGTCGCTTCAAACTCTCTCCCTTGTCTTGAGATGCATTCGACCACCCAGGAGGAAGCAGATCCCATGGAAGTCCACTCACGTACTTAAGATCCCAGAGGCAGTAAGATGCAGAGGAAGGAATCAAACCCAGTTCCATCTAAATCTAAACTCTTTAACATTCCCACTTCACAGTGCTGCCCTGAGCTTGGAATGTACCCATTCACTAAGTCATTCATTCATTCAAAAACTAATTATTCAACAAATTTAGGAGGGGATGCAGATTAAATATGTAAAAGCATTTTAAAAACTGAAGTCCTATATGAATATAAGTTATTATAATGAGGGTCTGAAAGCCTGTCTGCTTTCCCCAATACTGTGAATGGGAAACACATCAGAATCCACATCCCCGATTCTTCATCCTATGGCACAAACCAGTAGAAACCTGTCTTATAACCCACTGCTTTATAATCCTTCTCAAAACCATTAGCTCTTCAACAGAATCAAAATGTAAACTCTTGGGTTAATTGTATGGCGGCAAATGAGGCAATGGAGAAAACTGTCAGGAAAGTCAAATTAATCTCCTCTTCACATGTCCCAGAAATCTCCCCCCATCCCCCGATGCCAGCCTGTCGTAGAATCCTGTTGGCTACGATCATAAGATCATATCGCCTAGCCATCTAGGATAGTTTGCTAGAGAAGCAGTGCTCAAGTAGAGTCAGATAAGGATTGGGAAAACTCAGAGAGGGTAGAAACTATAGGTCTCAAAAGGTTCTGTTGTACCTGAGCCAGGTGATCAATGTCAACATCAACGGCAATAAGTCATGTTGATCATGTGTATTCTAAATATGATGTGATGAGAATGGCACATTACTTCCCCAAAACCCAAGAGAAAAACATCAGACCAATCCCAATTTATGGACATTCTACAAAGTACTTGACCAGTACTCATCAAAATTGTCAAGATTATTAGAAACTAGAGAAGTCTGTGAAACTGTCACAGCAAAGAGGAGCCAAAGGAGACACGAAGATTAAATGTAACAAGGTATCCTAGATGCGATCCAGTAACAGAAAAGAGACATTAGGTAAAAACTAAGGCAATGTAAATAAAATATGGACTTTAATTAATAGTAATGTATTAATATTGGCTCATTATTTGCAGCAAATGTACCATACTAAGTCTAAGTAGGGGAAACTGGTTGTGGAATATACATTTATTTTCTGTACTATCCTTGCAATTTTTCTTAAATCTAGAATGGTTTTAAAAGTAAAGTTTATTTTTTGAAAAAGGTACTGTTGTCATGCAAAGGAAAAATGGAAGCCAAAAATGATTTGATTTAAGAATAACCAACTCTCTTGTTATCCCTTTAGGCACTGTTGTGCCTTGTTGTCTCTAGAAACCGAAATAATTTACTTCATTTGACTTGTGCCTTGTCTTGATCCAGAAAATGCTTCAGGTGACTTACAAGAAGATATAAAAATTAAAAGTTAAGAAGCTGTTACGGGGCGGGAGCTGGGAGGGGAATCACCTGGCATGGGGTGGATAGACAAGCTTTGGAGTCAGGTGGGCCTGTGTTTCTGCTTTGCTCCTTAGTGAAGTGACTTGCCTTTCAGTAGCTCTATTTCCTCATCGGTGATGTGTGTTTAATAAACAGTCAGGATGCCGTAGGCAAAGTTGTAAGCAACTTAACAGATATGTCCTCAACAAATGTACTGCATTTTTATACTTTGAACAGAGTGGCTTTTCCATGGCTGAACATCTCAGAGCTATTCCAAGACCCCACCAAGGGATCCAAATTTGAGTGAATGTTGGTTTAGCCAAAAAAAAGTTTCTGGAATATTTGGAGTCCCACCAAAATGTCTTCCTAATGGAACAAAGTTTTCTACACATGAAAGCTTTTTCATCAATTTTAATGTAAATCCCTTCATTTTCTAGATCATAAAACTGAGATGCTTGACCCAAGGTCACACAAGGAATTGAGGGTACAGAGCAACTTGAATGTCAGTGTCCCAACCGCTAGCTTGTATCTTTTTCCCACATAACAAGTTACATCATTTTCCTTCCAAATATACTTCCTGTACAATCTTTAAAATAAAGGAAGAATAAGAGATATGTGATTTAATATTTCAGTGTTAGGGATTAAAGATTTCTTCAAGCATGGAGGTGCTGATTGGCTGAGAAATATGCACCACACTTTGTGGATCCGTATTAATCAAAAAAGATTCCTTTATGACATATTCTTGCAATAAATTTGAAGTAATAAAGAAACATCTCCTAGGTTTGTTTTGTTTCAGTTTTATCCTAGCAACAATTAACACAATAGTTAAGAGAATAGACTTTGGATCCAGGCAGATAAGGATTAAATCCTGGCTCCTCTGCTTACCAGCTATGTGACCTTGCTCACATTAGTAAACATTTCTGAGCTTCACTTTTGTTGTCTTTAAAATAGAGGTAATTGAGATACCAAATTCATAAGGTTTATTGGGAATATAAAACTAAATACCGTATATACTTCATAACAAAGAGCTTGGCCCATAATAAACACTCATTGAACTACAGTTATTGTTGTTGTATTATATTCTCTCTTGAGAAATCACTAATTTGTGGTTCCCAGGGAGGTACTCAGCATAGCAATAAGGCACTGTTGAGTCCTTTTGACTGGGCATTGGGAGACCTGGTTCCTTTTATGTCATTCATGCAGCTTATTAATTATATGATCGGGTCAACATATTCCTTCTCTGGCCCCACGTTGTCCCATATATCAGATAGAGCATTTTATATTACAAACGGATAAAGACTGGTCTCAAATAGTCTTAAACCAAACATGGAAGTTACAGGTTTAGGTAATTGAAACCTCTGTAGGTAGTCTCTCCTTTAGGCTCAGCTTGATCCAGGACTCAAAATTCATCAAGAAATCTGTTTTATTTCCTCCGTTGCTCAAATCTGTTTTCCTCTGTGTTGGCGTCATTCCCAAACTCCACATGGTGGCAATATGGTTGACATGAGCTCCAGAGCTAAATGCCCTCAACTTCAATTTCAGTGAAAAGAGAGCTATTTTCTTTCCTGAGCAGATCCAAAAAAGTCTTAGGCTGATTCTCATAGGCACAAATTGGGTCACATGCCAATGCCAATCTTGAGCCAGTCACTGTGGACAAAAGGATAGGACACAGTACTTAGCTTAAACTTGGGTCATATGTCATTTCTGGAGATGCAGGCCAGATAATCCTGTTCAAAGAGCCAACAGTAAGAGAATGGGTCCTGTATTAGCTTCTGTTGCTTTATAACAAATTACCACAAACTTGACAGCTAAAACAAAACAATTTTATCTCATAGTTTCTGTAGGTCAGAAGTCTAGGCTCAGTGTAACTAGATTGTCTGATCTGGTTCTCACCAGGTGGAAGTCAAGGCATGAGGCAGGGCTGTGCTCTCACCTGAGGTCCAGAGTCCTCTTTCAAATTCATGTGGTTGTTGGCAGAATTCAGTTCCTTTTGACTGTGTGACTTAAGTCCCTATTCTCTTTCTGGCTTTTGCCCAGGGATCATTCTCAGCTCCTAGAGGCTGCCCTCAGGTCCTTGCCACATGGCCCTATCATCTCACAGTATGGCAGTTTTCTTTTTTCTCAGGGTCAGCAGAAATGTTTGTGTGACACTTCACCTTCTCTTAAAAACTCACCTGATTAGATCTGGCCCACCCAAGACAGTCTCCTTTTTGATTAACTGAACGTTGACCAATTACTAATCTAATTATGAGAGTGACATCCGATTATATTCCATTGGTTCTGTTACACAGGGAGTGTGTATGAGAACAGGAATATTTGGGACTATCCTTGAATTCTGTCTACCACCAAAGGAAAATGGGAGTCTGGTTTACCAGAGGATATTAAAATGTCGGTCAGCAGGAAAACAAAATCTCCCACTTCCCCTCAGAAAAACAAAAGCTCTGGGATTGGCCCAGATTATCTCTAAAATCCCTTCCAATTCAAATCATGCTTAATTTTTTGAAATCAAATGTAGAATCGAAATATTTTCAATGCAGTTGGGGGAATCAGCAGTGACTTTGTATGAAAGTCACAAGAAATAGAGGGCAAATTCTTTAGAAATATCATCCTCTTGAGTGTTTTCTCAGCAATTTCTGCAATCCTTCCCCTTTGGGGGGCATCTCTTGCCCACCTCATTAATATTTTCTGACGTGCTGTTGACAGCTCATTTTTTATCAGACTGGGAGGACACAGTCTAATCTAAGACCCAAGGGAGTTAAAGGGGCCTTCCTAAAATATGGCCCCGGCCCAGCCAGCGAGTCACCTTCCCCGAAGTCTTGGAGCTTGAGCTATGGTTTATCTCTGAGCCCTTGTTTTTGGCAGTGGAAAAGGAGGATGTGGTCAGGATCGCAAAGGCATTACTCAGAGCTGGTTTGGTTCAGAGGAAAGAAATAAGGCTGAGATCTATTCCCACATGGCTCCATTCCTGTCTGCAAAATATTCCCAGAGGACTTCCTTAAGGACCTTGGCCTTAGTTAGACACTGACTGACCAGCAGAATTTGAACACAGATCTCCCAGTCCTGGCCTTTCCCCATGAGTAAGTGCAAGAAAGACATGAGAGAGCAAACCACCTCTTCCTTGGGAACAAAGCTCTCTACAGTATCTCAGGTTCACTGAGGTGAAATTTTATAAATGACTGAGCATCTGCTATGAGTCAAACTGTGCATCTATATCCTCTATATCCTGGCTATCTATAGTAGAGGACCAGAGAGGGCCTCTGTCATGGAAGAATTAACAGTCTACTGGCTGAGATTCAGAAATCCATTTGGAAAATTCCAGCACACTGTGAAACGTTGTGATAGAGGGAAATGCAAGATACAGCACCTAATGTAAACCAAGGCAAAGGGATTCACAGAAGGCTTTCTGGAGAAGGTAGTACTTGAGTTGAGCTTAAGGAACAGAAGGATGTTAGCTAGTCAAAAAATGAAGGTCAGAAAGGTATTCTGAGATGAGCAAACAGCATAAGAAAAGGGTCTGATGTGTAAAACATCCAAGTGCATGCAGAGGAAGATACAAGCAGGTTGAGAGCATTGGGATATGAGCTTGGTTATGGTGGGACAGGGGTGGAGAAAGAAGCTATACAGATGGGTACATATGAAGAGATCAGCAGGAACAAGGTCACAGAGAGTATTCCATGCTACACTGAAGAGCCTGGTCTTTGTCCTGTGGACAGTAGGGGATCCCTGAAAGGTTTTGAGCTGAGGGATATTTGTTTTTTGTGAATTCCTCTATCTGTAGTGTACAGAACAGATCCAAGGCTACTAGGTTGGAGATATAGAGTGCTTGGCTCTCGGCTGTTGCAATGCTTCAGGTAAGGGATGATGAGTGTCTGAGCGCTAGCAGTGAGACCGGAGAGAAAGAAAGAGGCTTAAGAAATAGTTGGGGCATAATATCTGCAAGATTGGTGATAGATTGCTTATGGTGTCTGATGGAGAGAATAGCATTAAGAAAAATGCTCAAGCTGACTCGCTCTAATCTTTCCTTTTTTGGGGGGGCGGGGAACTCAGAGTGAAGTTCAAACTACATTTATTGAGCTCCTATTTTATTCTAGGCCTGTTCTAAACACTTGCATATACATAATCACATTTTATTTCCCGACAAACGACCCTGTAGGACAACAGATAAGGTGACAGAATCTTGGAGAGAGAAGCGACTTGTTTGAAGTCAGCTAGTAGCAAAGGCAGAAGTAGTTGGCATTTGTTTCACAAAAGAGATGGACTTTGCTTTAGTCATAGACAATTGAAATGAGGATTGTATAAACCCAAAATGCATATATATATTTTTTGGAGTCGTTCCAAAGAGAAGCATAGTGGAATAAAGATGATAGCTTTATGTAGACCACTATCTTTGTCACCAACCCCTGTGGTTAAATTTGGAAACTTCCAGACCACTGTTTTTCAACCTTAGCTGTTTACTGGAATTACCTGGATAACTTTAGAAAATGCTGCTGCCTACATTCTATTCCAAGAGACTCTGATTGAATTGTTTTGGGATACAGCCTGGGCATCAGGATATTTAAAATCTGCAGGTGATTATAATCTATAGCCAAGACTGAGAATCATGAAGGCATTCCCCAAAACAAGCAGCAAATGATCTTCTCTGCTGAATCCTGTCTCTGACCCTAGCTCCCTTCTTCTGCCTTAGATGGTATGACTCTCACGTGAGCATAAGAGCATGGCCCTCTCCCCCTGCTACAGCCTCCCCACTGCTGGTGGTCCCATGTTCTTGGCACAGATGGATCTGCTACCTAATTGCCTGCTTATTTGTCAAGTGATTGTCCCTAGCAGATGTTCCCATGTGGGGATTTAGAGGCCAGCATCTGTACACAAACAGCTGATTGCATCACTATTCTGCTTTTGATCTAGCCCTAATGGGGCACCACCCAGGTCATGGACGACCTTCCAAAACTGACCTGAGGATAATTTTTTTGATCCCCTTTTTTCACTCCAAACCCTCTCTTTCAATCATCTTTAGTGGCTTTAGAAGCTCTGTATGCATACTCTTGGATGTCTTTCTCGCTCTGATTTCTTCTTCTTGTTTTTGTTGCTGCTGCTAATGATCTTTCTATTAGAACCACAGACCATGACAGGAGCTTCTGTATCTTTGTAGTACAAATGTGGTAACTGGAACCCAGAGAGGAAAATGACTTGGTCATGATCAGGATACAGCCATTCAAGGACAGAGCTGAGTTTTAGTTCTTTTATCTCTTATCTCCATTATCCTATGCTCATTAGCATACTCAGACTCACAGAAATATCCATGGGTTCTATGGCTGGTTCTGAAACGTCCCAGCTATGTGGCCTTTGACAAATTACTTCACTTCAGCTTGCAAGAGAGTAATCATCTATGTCTCTCAGCATCACTGTGGAATTTAAAAATACTGCCTATAAAATACATAGCACTGTGTTAAAAGAGTAGTTAAAAAACGTATGCAGACATGATGTAAAATTAGTGATGATGTTTAGCATGATGACTCAATGCGCAAGCATATGAGTTAGATATTCTCAAGTTTGAATCCCCGTTATAGCTACTCATTAGCAGAGTTTCCTTGGTCAAATTACTTCACTTCTTTCAGTCATCATTTCTTTATTTTAAAAATGAGAATAAAAGTAATATTACCCTCACGTGGATGTAATATTATTGAGTGCTTATTATGCAGCTTGGCACATAGTGAGAATTAGGGATAATGATGAATATTAGGGATGATGATGAGAAAGAAGGAGAATAAGAAAAGAACCACACAAGGTTTGCTATCATTTAGAAAGAGCACTGCATGAGAAGTCAGGACACCTGATTTTTAGTCTTAGCTCTGAAACTGACTTGCTGGGTGATCTCTGATAAATTCCTTTCCATCTCTATGCTTCAGCTGTCTTATCAGAAGGACTAGGTGGTCTTTGAGTCTGCTTCCACACTGTGATCTTGTGTATCCCAGCAAAGTTCTCCACTTGTCCCCCAATTCCCTCATCAGCCAAGGGATGTGACGTGCCAGAGTCCTCTGTCTTCATAAAATCACCTGCCTTGGGTGTCTCCTTCTCTGTCTTTCTAGCCTTTGTGGTGTGGCCTCATTCCCAATGCCTTTGAGTCTGTAAATAAGGAGGCAGTCTCGCCCTCTCCTAAGACCCCTTCCTTAGATATGGGGAGAAGGACTTGGGAACCCAGCCTTAGAGATGAACCCGTGAGTGCTTTCAGAGATAAGCCGTGAGCTCCTTCTGAGAAGGCAGGGCTGTCAAGTGGAAACACTGACAGCAGCCTCAGTTCCAGCCATGTAAATAGTATTACTGCAAAGACATATATTTAGCATCTATGACATCAGCTTGATTTACCTTGATTAACGGAGCAATTTGCTGTACATTTTTCCAAATGCTGTAATCAATTAGAACTCAAAATAGATTAGAAAACCCTCTATGGTGTGGCCACAGTCCAAAAAGGCTAATCCATCATAAAATATATGTGTATATCCTTTTCCAACCATACAGTGAATAAAGATTTGTGTCTGGGAGGAACTCAGAGTGGTTCAGGTTTGTACATTTGGGTACTAAGCACTTTTGCCATCAGCCATTACTGAAGGCAGATCAGGAGGAAAGGAGCTCTGTGACGCTACTTCAGTTTCGTGCAGCTTCTCAACATCTTTCTACGTATAGGCTCTTCCCTGCTATCCCCACAGTATGTTTATAAAAGACTGGCTATAGACCCCTTGTAGCAACAAGATAGGTTCTAACTCCTTAGAATAGCATTGACAGCCCTTTAAAATCTGGTCCCATATTATTCTTTCAACTTCATCTCTTTCTCTGTCCTTATACATGTACTTTATCATCATCAAAGTTCTCCAAAAATATATGCTATACTTCCTTCAACTCTGTATTTGCTCCTGTGATTCTCTCAGCTTGTGATATTAGAATGAAGAACTAGTGTTTATTGAGCATTTAGTGTAGACAAGGCACTGTGCTAAATGCTTACCATACGTTATTGCACTTAATACACTCACCCCATAATACCTGAGAGTTCAAACACTTGCCTGAAGGTATACACAAGTAAGTGGTGATACTAAGATCAAACCCAGGTCTGTCTCACCCCAAAACCTATATCCTCCACCTATATCATTCCTTCATATTTTATGCTTTCTTTTCTTTTCACTCCTTCCCCATATCTCAAGCTCTCACAGAGTTCCTCTGTCTGGGAGGAAAGATATTTCTTATACTTAATGACAGATGTTAGGGGCTGAATGTGTAACCCATTCACAGATGAAATTAATCCATTTCCAATCTGCTCATCCTACAATGACTGATTGAGTTGCTACTGCAGGTAAAGCACTCTCCTAGGCCCTATATATGGCACAGTGGAACGGAGCTTTGTTTAAGGAATGGACATAATAAAGTGCTGGTTGACAAATGACTTAGGATAAAATTCTAGATCTTCTACTAACCATGTGTGTAATTTTGGGTCTCTCAGAATCTATACTTCATTGTCAATGAATAGGAATAATGTTATATGCATTGCTGTCGGTATCAATTGAGTTGATATAAAAATACTAAAGTGCTTTATCAAGTGTTGTTGATCCTACCTGGCACCTGCCCACACAGAGCTCGTGATCTAGTAGCTCATTCTTTAAATTGCATGTAAAACTACACTATAGGCTACAAAGCAGCATGAATTCCTGTTAATTTTGAATATGAGTTAGAGGAGAAGTGACTCTAAAATCGTTGGGATTACTGCCTGGTTCTTCACGACGTCCCCAGGACTTCATCAAACACCTGGGCCATAACTGGCCATCAGAACACACATACGTATGAATAAATACTGTTGTTATTGCAGAAGCACCAGAGTGAGAAGGCAGAGGCCTGAGCTCTGGTCCCAGCTCTACTCCCCACAGTCGTTAGTAAGTAAATTCAACCACTTGTGGCCTCAGTTTCTTTATCTTTAAAAAGAGGGTATAAAACCCCTGACTTCATAAGATTGTTATGTGAAGCAAATAAAACTGTCCACATGGAAGTGCCTTGTAAACTGTAAAGAAATGTATATGTATAAGGGGATGAACAGGATTGACTTGCATTCTTAAAGGAACACATAGGCATGTAAGTACTGTGCTCTGACACTCTCAGGGGATTCCCATCCAAAAGTCTGCAATTCAAAGTCCAGTGGTTCATTCCAGTTTTTACAAATAACCATTCACCTTCTTGACCTGACACTTAGCAAATGAACCACAAAATCCTCCAATCCACTGCTTAGCGTATTCTTGGCAGAAAGGACGTTTGAGACCAATGAATCCAACACCCTCTCCCCTCAACGCACACCCCTGTACTGATGAACAGAGCTGACCCACAGAGGCTGGAGACTGTATCTTTCCCCCTGCCCCAGCAGCTGGCTCAATGCTTCACCTATTATATAATCATTAACTCTTTGTTGAATAAGGGAATAAATAAACAAATTACATGATTTGTTCAAGATATCCTCAGGAGCTAACACAGTACCTGACCCATAGTAAGTCCTTGCTTATTTGTTTACCAAATGAGCAGATAAGTAAGTGGTCATCTAGCAAGTTGGTAGCAGCTCCGGGACTTGGACCTCTTACCTTGCAATCCATTTCCCAATATATCGCATTAGTATTCATCCTGGCTTGCATTTGCTACTAGTGGATTTAAGTTTGTGCATTTTGCCTCTACATCAGCTATTCTAAATTGTTAGAAGAAACAAGGGACCATTTCTTCTGCTTCTGTGTCTCTTGGAACATGGGGCTTGAGATTGGTTATCCAGTGGGTAATCAATAAGTACATCTTGATTGTTTGAACCTGGGCGAATTAAAGAGGCTATTTGGATTGTGACTTCTGAGGAAGAGACTGGGTAGGAAGTGCTTTGTGTGGTCTGACAATGTATTTATTTATGAGACTAAATGTTTATCTAAGTCTCCAGAAGATCTCTGGCTTCATTTTGGTGTCTGTGTGCATTTTCCGTGCTCACAACAGCGCTATCCTTTTGGGGTCCAGCTGGGCTATGAAGTAATAAACAGACATAAAAATTGGCTCACTCCTTGACAAGAAGTGGGAGCAACCCAAAGCCTTTAAGAAATTCTTCTCTGAGTAGTGAATGCACCAGCATTCAGCTAGTTCAAGTAGGGTTCAAGTAAGCACTCTAACTTTGTGAAAGCTATTTATGACCAACACAATGAAACCTCTCTACCCATTCAGTCACTGGGCATTTGAGATGTAGTTGTTTTCCTTTCAGTCGGTTCTTTGACAGCATTCAACAACATTGGGTTACTTTGACAACTTCAATAACTACTTCAGAGTAGAAGCAAGCTTCCCTTTTTGTTTCTTTAGTATATCCCTTTGCCATTTCAGAATTGAACAGGGGCTAATACAAATCAATGATCATACTTGATTCTGAATGGCAGAACTGAGTAAGTTCAAAACCACTATCTAAAATATCTTACTGGATCTTTTGAAGAGGCCAAATCACTTTCCAAGGTTCATCACATCTTATTGCTTATGACACTTCCTTCAAAAGAATCCTGTCAAGTCCAGAAAATTACCATACTGAGACACTTGAGTTGCAACTGGTAGACCATTCATTCACCAATCTCTTTGTTTCAAGTGTACTGAATAAATCAACTTGGGCCGAGAGTTACAGTAAGTAGTAAAAACTATGGTCTATGCTCTCTAGGAGCTCATGTCCTGGCATGAAAAATGAACCTGAGTATCCATTTCTATGGTACCAGTTAGACAGTGCTCACTGACACAGAAGAGGACACATGGTGCCCCAGCAGCTCAGAGGAAAGGGTGGCCACTTCTAGAGGTGGGTAGGAGGAAGGAGATGGAATTGGGAAGGCTTCATGAAGCAGGTAATACTTGAGCTGGGCCAACCTTGTGTACGCAATACTCATCAGTTATAAATGAAGGAGGCAGGAGGAAAGCATGGTCCGTACCAACTAACTGTACTCTCTTGCTCCACCGATGTCCTGGCACTAAGTGTCTACCCTCTCAGGGCCACTCTTGGAAAAATAGTAGTAACCAAATTTACTGTGTGCCAGATATCATTTGAAGCACTTCACACTCTCTAGCTGCTTAACACAAAGGTATATGAGGCAGGTGTTATCCTCATTTTTGTGGATGTGGAAACTGGAGCTTAGATAGAATTTGAGTCATTTGTCCAGCATCACAGAGTTAGTCAGTGGACTATCTGGGCTCCATCCCAGTTGTCTCCTACTCCTTAACCTACCTTCTGAAATATCATGCTAACCACCTCACTGGTCAGATGGTTTAATTGTTCCATGATTGAAAGGAGGTAAAGAGAGTAGGGAGTTTGTGGAAGTACCTGGGGAGATGTCCTCTGGGAACTCTCCCAAGGCCATGCATACACTCCATAAATATGCTTATGTGAGATGGAACTCCCAGGCTCCATCATCTGAGCCCATCATGAAAGAAGAGGCAGAAACTCACATGTGTCAAGTGCTCATTTTATCCCAGATTGCACAGTGGTGTTTTAATTCACCCCCTCAGGTTATCTTTGCAAGGTGCCTTTGGACAATTGACCATTTCCTCCATTTTTAGATGAGAAATTTAAGTCTTGTGCAGTTTCAGGATGTGCTCAGTTTCCCACAGCCATTGACAACCAGGGCCAGGATTCACAAGTAAGATAATCTCTCCAAAGTCCAATTTATTTTTACTGTCTTCCTCTGCAGACTCCCTTCCTCTATGTTCTAGAGCATATGGCATGATGATCATGATGAAAAAGGAAAATAAAAAAGGGCAGGGAGGAAGAAGAAGGGAAAGGAGATACCGAAAGAGAAGGAAGAGGAGGAGACAGAGGAGAAGGAAAAGGTAACAGAATGTGCTTACACACAAGTTATGTACTTTACAGAAGCTCTGAGGATTGAGGGATACTCACTAAGACAGGACGCAACATTAACATTCAGGGGACATGTTCTGACCCTGGATTTTGAACAAGAAGGACCAGAGCATGAGAACGAGTAGGGTTTTCAGTGTTTTGAGATGCCAGATTGGACACGGGAGGGAAGGCTGCGTGACTAACCTGGAATAGCAATGGAGTTGCTTGTTATATAGCAATTTGCTGAAATATCCTCAGCATGACTCCATAGTCTTCTTACCCTGAACATCCACTCTCTTTGTTTATTAAATTAAATGATGAATAAAAGGTCCAGGTTTTTTCCTATCAGCCTGGGGGATTCATTAGTCGAATAATGATTGCCTTCACTTCAAGTTATGTTTTCATTGTACTTGTTACTTGTCTTCTGAGCTCTGGCGTCATTGGAATGAGGTTTGCATCTCTGCAAGGTCCGTTAAATCCCTGTACTTTACTGACAGCGAGCAGCTCAGAAACAAAAAAAAAGCTTTGAATCTATAACATTATGTCCCTGCCTCCTTCTTCCTTTTCCTCTCCTCTCTAACCCCTCCCCTAGAGAACACCAGAGAAATAAAAATAAAGTCATAATTAAGAAAAGGACTAAGAATAAATTCCATGCATTTAACCAAAGTTCCATCTCTGAACCCAGGAGGATTGGTGCATAGCTGTGGTTGTGCGAGAGGAAGCACTCGGGGAACTCATGCTGTCCTTTCAACACAAATACAGCTCATAAGGAATAGTTTATCACTTAAACCATCTCTTTAATTCTGCAGAGTAAAGGCAAGACCTCAAAAAAGGCTCAGATACCACCACCACTACCACTGGGGTCTCCCATTTCTGGAGTCCCTCTGGCCCAAATAGCTCAGAGCAATTCACAAACATTTATTGACGGAACCCCATGACCCATCTCCCAAGTGAATACTTTAATATCCCATTCTTCAGAGGGCAAAATGGTAACATGGAGAAGTTCAAGGTTTTTGGCTGCCTGCCATGCAGAGAAAACGAAATTGTGGCTGGATTCTGAAAGAAAAGCATCACCAGGTGCACAGTGGATTATTCAAGAAATGTGGTGAAAAGAGCACTGGGCTTCAAGTCAGGAACCTGGGCTCTGATCCTGGCTCTGTCACTCACTTGCTGGGGGATGGTGGCCAGGTCAGCTCCCCTCTCTGGGTCTTAGTCTCCCCAACTGTAAAATCAAAGGTTGAACTAGAAGACCATAAAGCCCCTTCTCCCTCTGAAATGATGGAGCTCTACATCCACCCAGCCAAAGCACTGTGACAAATGTGAAAGTCAGAACACTGTGACTCCTAAACCATGCAACACTCATTCATGCTGGAAGTATTCCTCTATGCCTCTCCAAATCCAGCTCTCCATTCAAAATGTGGTTCCACCCATCCTCCTACCGGTAGTATTCTGACTTCTTGTAGCCCATAGGAACTTTGCAGTCTTTAGAACTCTTGATTACTTGCTTTTCCACATGGGAGGTGCTCAATAAATATTTACTAAATTAGCACTTCTGTGTAGCTTAATCTTTAATTCATCTGCCTTCATCTGACTAGTGAGACAGTAAGGATCATGAGGATAGAGTAAGGAAACTGCTTGTTAAACCTTAAATGTCTCAAAAGATCTTAAACCTTAAGTATCCTTCAATAGATGCCTTTTCTGTATCCAGCTGGATTTTAAAATCCTGATGATACATGTCCGGGAAAGTGGTGTTTAATGTGCAGGTCCAATTCAATGCAATGCAGTTCAATCTGGCAATTAATTATTGATCATCTACTCTTTGCCAAAAACTATACTAAGCATCTGGAGTTACAAAGATTTCTAAGATTTAGTTCTTGTCCTGGAGGATATTCTGCTCCATAGGGGAATGAGGCAATGAAAAAGACTACTACTGTGATACATTAAGATTAGTTCAACATCAGAAGTAATTACGAGACAAATAGAGGGTATGAGACAAATAAAAAATAAAAAGACCAATTACAGCTCAGATTTCCGGTGAACTTACTTTACCTTAGACCTTAAAATAAGAAAGCTATGACATAAAGATTTCAACTTTGATGAGATTTCACACCACAACGTTTACTTGGTTATTGCGCGTATGTTGGGGGGGAGGCAAGCTTCATTAGTGGAAAACTTGACTTAGACACTATTTTAAAGGATAATATGGTTGGCATGATCATAGTTTCCAAACTAAGGGTTACCAAGGTGTAGACCAGCTTTAATGAAAAGTACGGCATTTGAGGTAATCCCACGGCTTCACATATAGGAATATTTCTCCTCCTTCCTGGCTTGGTTTCCTGACATACAAAGGGGTTGGTTACGTGAGATAATCCCAGTGATCCCTTCCAGCTCTGATATTCCGTCCATGGAACACAGACAGTGTCTTCTCTGTTGCCTCCCACAACACTGACTGTTGGACTAAGGACTAGAATGGAAGATGGAAGGCAGGGGTTGTTTTCCCCCTCCAGGGACTCAGAATTTGGGGGGGAGGTGAAATTCAGAGACAATTAGGAAAAAAGACAGGGAGTAGTACTTGAGGAACTGTCATTATAAGTTGATTGCTGAGGATGTAATACAGGTTTTTATCTTATGCAGTGACATGAATATGACACTGATCATCAGACGTCTCAGGTTCAAGTTGTAGCATTTTAGTTGAATAGCTTGTAGATTCTTAGGAATTCACTTATTCTCTTGAGCTGAATTTTTCCTCTGTAAAATGGAGTAAGTAACGTTGACCCTAATAATTCAGGTAGGTTAAATAAAATAATTGAGAGAGACATGCTTTTTAAACTATACAAGGCTATACAGAGGTGGATTATTGCTGTTTTTATTGCTATTTTTATTATAAAGAGGTGCAATGCATTAACCATTGATGGTATTATGGATATATGTAGCAGAGTAAGAGAGGAGGAATTTGGGATAAGGGAGTCATCAAATCTCCTGGGATATCCTTTCATCCTGGTATCGGCTGTGAGTCTAACCTCTCCTCTTTCACAGAGCAGTAAGCAGAAGCCGTGAAGTGCTGGTGGGCTCTCGCAGGCCCACCGATCTATACACTCAGAGAAAAAGCTGCTAATAATTTCCAGCTCACCCTGGAGCAGAGACACACATAGCAGTGTGATTGCTCATGGCCGTAGAGGGGCCTCCACTAGTGAATTTATAGAGGGCTGGTCTGCATTTTTAAGCAAGATAACTAAGCCTCTAGAGTTCACCCTGAATATTTAAAAAAAAAAAAATCTTTACAAGTATATGAGTCGCACAAGCTGGGGTTTATGTAGAGATTTAGGTCTGCTGATGTAGAAGGTAAATTTTTAATTCACACAGAAGATGGAAACCAAAGTAAACCAAAGCTGGGATATGGGCACCATCTAGTGGGTGTGTTTGGCCAGTGCACATACCGGAGGAGAAAGGGATGGTCAGAGGAATTGTCTGCTCTCGGAGCTTTGGGGAGGTTCTGCAGTGGCAACAGCACCTATAATGAGAGCCTTAGCCTGGAGCTCTGGTAGCCATCATGGGTGAACACGTCTATACTACAGCTAGAGGCATCATGAGACACTAGATCATGGAAGCGATCCGACCAGAAACCAGACACTGTCCCTTTTCAGACTCTGCCACTGGACAAGTCACTCAACTCTCAGTTTCTTGGCCTATAAAAAGGGGACTGTAATGGCTGCCTTGGAGAGTTTATGTTATAATATAATTTTAATCTGCATGCGTTTGGAAAAGTGTCTAATAGGGAACATCACATCCCCTGTCATCTGCCTTAAGGTATTGGCCATCAATACCTTAGGTTTCCAAATAAGAAAATGAGGCTCATCTATTTAGTGGTTTAGTGACACAACCAAGGTCACATAGCCAGTAGGTGACAGAACTGGGGTTTGAACACAAGTTTAATATGTTCCAAGGCTCTTGTTTACTCCACCGTACACACAAAAAATTTGCTTTTTCTTTCCCCTCTTCTTTTTCTTAAGATGAACTTTTAGGTACTATCATGCACCTGGCTTTGTGCATACACTATTGTATTCAGCTTTGAAATAGAGGTATCATCACTTTCCTTGTACAGATGAAGCTGAAACTCAGAGAAACTAAATACTCTACCAAACATCAAAAATCAGTGAGAAAGCTGAGATTCAGACTTTCTGATGACAGATCTACTGCTTGAATCCTCCCTCCACTGACTCATTGACTCATTAGTCATCTCTAATTTTGAAGAATGTTTCTGTTTATATTTACATCCCAAGAGTTACTTGTTTATTTAAATAAAGACATCTGCTTTTGTTAAGGTCCCTGGCTCATCTAATGGTCATTGGTTTCTCTGCCCATAGTGGGGTTGAGTGTTAGCTTTAGTGTACAGCCTTGTCTCTACAGTCCCCTACTGCTCAGAGGAGAGTGACCTGCCTCATGAGGATTGGAGGACAAGCTGGCTGGATAAAGAGAAGGTCAACACTGAGCCCATGAAGGAGCCATTTCTCCACAGTTAGGTTTAAAAATGGAAGCTGAAGGACCTTACGAAGATAGCCAGTGGGAAAGGTTAGGAAAAGAAACACAAAGGCCTCTCCTGTTTCCTTTAGGTATGTGTGCCTAGGGGGACCCAGAGACAGAGAGCCTGAGAGCAGTTTGCTCAAAATCAGTGAGACAGCTTGGCAAAAATCAGTTTCCTTCACTCCAGAATCCCTGACAGAACAAGATATTTTGCTGAAACCCTTAGTGTCTGCGCCAGAGAGATGAACTTGTCCATGTTGTAAAGAAATTGCTCTGTCTGGCAGTTACCTCCCTCTAGTGGTCAGATTGCCTTCAAGCAAGAAGTTTATGACCACATCTCAGAATTAAAGATCTAAACATAAAAATAGGATGCTGTTTGACCAGGGCTCATCTTGTGTGGTCAACCAGACAGTCTTAGAGGAGTATGATGACAACAGTCATGACAACACAAAATACCAGGAGTTACTTGTATTCTGGTCTTTGAAAAAGTGTGCTGTCTGAAATATATTTTTTAAATTAAGTTTCTCTAATTTGAGATATACATACACGTGCATATGACACACACACACACACACACACACACACACACACTCCTTGGAACATAATTTAAGAAATGCTGATGTACTGTTCTTTTTCCTGCACCATAACATTAATTCCCATTTTAAAGATGGGGCAGTTGAGGCCCACTGAAGGACAGTCATCATACAGGGGTCTAATGCAGTGCTTAGACAATGACCATGTCTTCTGGAAGTATGTATCAAGACAGGGCCTCCATCAGCCTGTGTGCCTGAACAAACGATGATGAGCGGAGACCCATGCCAACTGGTAATAGACTGTGGTGAGAACAAGAAGTAAACTTTGTTAAGTCATTTGACCTTTTGGTTATTTGCCACTGCAGCATAACCTCACCTACCCTGAATAATACACCGCATCTTCCGTTAGCTAGCTTCTGTTTTGCTCCCCTCTGGGTTAAAGGGTACAAGGGACAAGGAGATCGACCATTTCTCCTGCCTGGTTGACTTCTCACTCTCCAGGTTTAGTAAAACAGTTCTTTTTGTTTTTGTGTTTGTTTCTCTTGAGGGTAATTTCCTGCACTCCTCAGAGATTGAATACCCCTCCTCTGCAGTTTTCTTGACCCCAGGCTTCTCCAATTCTATTCTAGGAGGTCTCTGGGATCTGTCCTCATTCTGTGGGCCTTCATAGGTACACCACCAGTTTCCTTTTGCTGAGTTCCAGTTCCTCCATGCAGACCTATTGGACAAGACCCACTAAGACACCACTTAGTTCTTTTTCTCACTTGGCCTTCACCTGTTCCTTGGGAAACAGTCATAGGTTCTTTGTCCTGACAGACTGTAACTGCAGGGCAGTCGCAATGCAGCAGCTTCTGCTGGCTCTGTTCCAAAGCAGCCAGCCAGTCCTCCTTTTCCCTTCTCCGTTTACTGGGTTGAATCCAGACCTCATTTTCAACAAATCTCCTCTTGATTTTGTGGACTTTAAAAAAAAATTTTGTTTAAATTTCATTGCTTTTTGTTCATATCATTATTATTTATTTAACGCCTCAATTCTATTTTCTTTAGTCTTATAGTTTTCTGTTAGACGCCTTCATTATTGCTCTACAGCCATTTCCCTTTTCTAATATGATTATTTGAGGCTAACGTATCTCTTGAAATACTATTTTCATCATATCTCAGAGTTTTGATAGGTTAGTGTTTTTATTACACTAATAGCTTTAGTTTTACTTTGATAAAACTTTCTACTACATATTTTGTGTTTATTTGAGTGTTTTTAAATTCCCAAATACATGTGATATTTTAGTTAATACTTTTTTAATTGATTACTAACTGAATTGTTCGTTGTAGTCAAAGAACATGTGCTGTATGATGCCTATTCTTTCAGATAGTTGAGTATTGCTTTATAACCTAGTATGTATAGAGTGTATATGTGGTTAAAAAATGTGTATTCTCTAATTGTTGGGTATATGGTTGGCATGTGAAATACTGAAACAGTTATAAGTGCAGATTCCAGAAGCACAATGCCTGGTTTCAAATTCCAACTCTGCATGCCAGCTGTGTCAGTGGAGGCTAAAAAAACTGGGCAGATAAATTAAATTTTCTATGCCACAGTTTAAGCATATATGAATTGGGACTTATACTAATATCTATCTCATACCATTTTTGAGAGGATTACATTTGTTAATATGTAGAACAGTGCCTAGCATTTTGGAAATGCCATCCATTATTATATGTTCATTAAATCAATTTTATTGATTTTGTTGTTCAAATCTTTTATGTCTTTCGTTTTGTTGTGTTTTTACAATAGGAGAAAATTATGTTACCTCTCCTAGTTTCTTTGTGCTGTACTCTAGCATTATTTTCAGAACTATCTTATAATTGTCTCTTGAATTATGCCTAATCTGCTGTTTAATACGTCTACTGAGGTTTTAATTTAATGACTGTATTTCTCGTTTCTTAAAGTTCTGAATTGTAGATTAGACCCAGACCTTTTTTTTGTTTGTTTTAATGTGCCTCATATGAGAAGGGGAAGGAGACAACTGGTCACTTTTAACCTTGTTTGTTAAATTTTGAGTTAATTTTTTGTATGGTGTAAGGTGGAAATCCAAATTCATTCTTTCTTTGTGGATATCAAGTTGTCCCAGCATCATTTGTTAAGAAGACTATTCTCTCCCCATTGAGTGGTCTTGGCACCATTCTCTAAAATCAATTGGCTATAGCTGTTTGGGTTCATTACTGGACTCTATATTCTATTCCATTGGTGTATTTGTTTATCCTTATGCCATTGTCACACTATTTTGATCACTGTAGTTTTACAGTAAGCTTTAAAATTGGAAAGTGCGAGTTCTCTAGCTTTGTTCTTCTTTTTCAGTATAGTTTTGGCTATTCTGGACCCTTTCTAATTCCATGTGAATTAGAAGATTAGCTTTTCTATTTCTTCAAAAAGAGATCATTTAATTTTAACTGGGATTGCACTGAACATGTAGCTCACTTGGGGCAGCATCACCATCTTAACAATATTAAGTCTTGCAATCTATGAACACAGAATCTTTCCATTTATTTGGTCTTTTAAAATTTCTTCCAGCAAGGTTTTGTAGATTTCAGTGTACGAGTCTTTCACTTCCTTGTTTAAATTTATTTCTAGGTATTTTATTCTTTTGGATGCAATTGTAAATGGACTTGTTTTTATAAATTCCTTTTGGGATTTTTCATTTCTAGTGTTTAGAAATATAAGTGATTTTTGTTTACTTATCTTGTACCCTCTCCCCAAATCTAAAAGGTCACCTTTTGTCATTCTGGATACTTTTGGGGAAAAGAAGGTTAGAAAAATCTTAGAGTTTGGGGCCTTGAAATAAATATCTCCAATTATAACCAATGATTCTTAAATTCACTAGTATAACTGAGCAAGATGTGGTTCTCAAGCAGAAGAAGATGGTAGGAAAGGGAGAGGAAATGTTGTAATGGTCTTAAAGGTCTAAATCATGTGCGTTCCTCTGCTATCAGTAGAGGTATCTAAGGAAAGCTGACAAGATGGAAAATTTCATCAGATCCTGCCTGCTTGGTCAATGGCAAATCTCACTCAAAGTTTGAAAGACTTAATAACAAAAATGTTTCTGTCCCTTCTCTTTCCTGGAAAGGGCCAGACATTTTCCTTGAAACTAGTTCTCATTGCCAAATAGTAGTTTTAAAAACTACTTTTTAAGGTCATTTTTCCCTGTGAACATCAAAGAAAAAAAACTTAGAGCCAGTTTTCCAGGTTCCACATGAACAGACATTGAAACATACACAATTCCTTACAGAGGTATTCCCTTTTATATATGTAGAAAGAAGGAGAGAAATAGAAAATCACCATCAGGACACCACAGCAATAATTACTACAGGCAGGATCCATCAAAGGATGCTAAAAGGGGTCAGAGAAAGTTAAACAGACATGGGATATTTGCACAACGTCGAAGAATTTACCAAAATAATACATGATTATAAAGTGAAACTACGAAGTTTACAGTGAAGAATGCCATCAATCACTCACCTTAGCCAATGATCAAGGTTAACACAATCAGTAATACATATTGACATTATAACCCCTGGAATGATGCAGTAAGAGCCTTGTAGAGTCTAAACCATGTGCATTTCTCTGCTTTGAGTGCAAGGACAGCCTCACAAAATGGAAAATTTCATCGGATCCTGCCTGCATGATCTCGGTTGGAGGTAAATCTCACTCAGGGCTTGGAAGACTTATTAAAAAGAAAAAATTTTCTGTCCCCTCTTTTTCCTGGTAAGGGCCAGATATTTTCTTTGAAATTTAATTTATAATAGCATCTAAAAGAATAAAATACCTAGGAATAAATCTAAGCAAAGAAGTGAAAGACATGTACACTGAAAAGGGGCAAATCATCTCTCTCCTTCCAATAATGCAAAACCTCAATCTAATCAAGAGAAAATATAAGAAAACCCAAATTGAAGGATGTTCTACAGAGTAACTGACTGTTACACTTCAAAAGGATTAAGGTCATAAAAGACAAGAAAAATTGAGAAACTGTCAAGATTAGGGAGGTCTATGGAGACAGAACAAGCAAATGCAATGTGGGATTCCAGATTGGATCCTAGAACAGAAAAGAACATTAGTGTAAAAACAAGGGAAATTCAGTAAGCTCTCTACTTTAGGGAATAGTACTGTACCGTGGCTAATGTCTTAGTTTTGCAATATCTTCTGATAATGTAAGATACTTACATAACGGGAAGCTGCGTAATGGGTCTGTGAGATCTATGCTATTTTAGTAACTCTTCTGCAAGTCTGAAATTATCTCAAAATAAAATAAAAATTAACTATTAAAAAATAAATGTACGTAGAATTAAGAGGGTATCCTTACCTTTTGTAGCCCATTCCTCGTGTCCATGTTAAGAAATTCCTGATGCATCAAAGCAGGGTGTCTGCTGGGGTTGGAGTTTGACTAAAAAGGATTAGCTATAGCTCTGTTTGTGCAGAAAATAGCAGGCTGTTGATAGCCTTCTCATCACTCCCCTGAAAAATAAAAAGAGTAATGCATTTAAAGATGGTGTATCAGATGGGATGACCATCATGGGATGGTCACTAATGTTGCTGTTGTTTATATTTTGAATGGACAGGAGATTATGTGGAGAGGTTGTAGTACTGCATTTAACAGAAGTACTACAGTCAGTAGGAAGAGGTATATCTCCTTTTGTTTTTCCTGTATGTATGGGCTTTTTTTTTTTTTTTTTGAATAACACTGATCTGGATTGAAGACAGAATCTTCCATTTAAAGATGTGCAGCTTTGGAAAAAGTATCTAAGCTTCAACTTCCTTCATTGGAAAACATGGAAAGCAATATAAGACCTTTCAGGACTGATGGAAGATTTACACGAGTACACAGGCACTCAATTGCTGATTATTATTATTAACTATAAGCACATGGAGAGAGCATACAGAGCTTTTGTGAAAATGTGTGGTAGGAGGCCTCCCAAGAGAAATGCAGCCAGTGCATGCTTGTCTTGGGTGGATAGCAAGCTGAGTTTTAGCACACAGTTGTCTCCTTGCTGGGGGATCCATTTACAGAAATGACCTGTGCCATTGTATGCAGTTAACAAGCAAGTGAATAATTTGGATAGACTCTGAGCTCAAAGTGAAACTGAAATTCGAAGAGTTGGGCTCAAAAAAATAAATCAAAGGGACACAAGGAAATTGTTGGAAGTGACCGATATTTGTATTACCTTGATTGTGGTGATAGCATCACGGATGTATGCATCTGTCCAAATTCATCAAATTGTGTACATTTTTTGTGTATCTGTTATACCTCAACAAAGCTGAAAAACTGAACTGAAGTTGCTTTGTTTGAACCCAACTTTATTAATAATTAGATTAAAAGTAAATTGTCTAAACACTTCAGTTAAAAAGGCAGAGATTGTCAGGGCCAGCCCAGTGGCATAGTGGTTAAGTTCATGCATTCCACTTCGGTGGCCTGGGGTTCACAGGTTCCCATTCTGGGTGCAGACCTAGCACCGCTCATCAAGCCATGCTGTGGTGGCATCCTACGTAAAATACAGGAAGCTGGCAACAGATGTTAGCTCAGCAACAATCTTCCTCCCACCTACCAAAAAACGGGTAGAGATTGTTAATTTATATAAATTTTTTAAAAAAGAAAAGTAAACAAGACCCAACTACTTGGAAAACAACCCTGCCAGGTTCTTCTATCAGAGGAGCAAGTTCATATAAAAAGGAGACACTTTGAACTATCTTATCTTTATGCCTCAAAACATATGTTAAATAATGCTGTTTTCCAATGAGGTCATTTGGAGGGGTTGGCCTAGAAATCATCGTATCTAGGTTTGAATTCCAATTCTGCCAGCTGTTAGCTATGTGTCCTTGGGAAAATTCCTTAACTTCTCTGTGCTTCATCTTCCTCAGCCATAAAATAGGTATATAATAAGCCACGAGATGATGTGGTTATTTAATGAGTTTATATATCTTAAATGCTTAGAACAGTGCCAGAAATAGAATCAGATCACACTAAGCTATTTATTATCATATTTTAGGAGAATGTGCTTGAGAAAGCTCTGTTCCCAGCTTATCTGCAGGCTGAGGATATGCTAGCCTTGATCATATCATGAATCTACTGGGGTGATTTTATATCAGCTCTTAGGCGGTCTGTGCCATTTTCAAATGGGAACAGGAGTATCTGAGTAAGCCATCTCACCGAGCAAGGCTTAAAGAATTCATTTTGATAAGGCCAAACAAATGATAATGTTATTGGCATATACTGTTACACCTAATCATAACTCTGAGAGAGTTTTCTTAACCTTCAGTATTTGGTTGCTAAAACATGAGCTAATCTGGAAGACTAACATAATCAGCCATCTGTGACTCAGCCTTGAATGTCAATGGCTTTTTACAAATGGGCTCATTTTCTGTTATATTCTTGCCAGTGTGCACTGGCTGGCATTATTTTTACAGTTCAACAAATATTTTAAGTAATTGATAGGTACCAATTCTCCCTGCTGGACAGAGAAGAATAATGGCAAATAAGTTACTTACAGCCTCATGTATAGCTGTGTTTTGCTTTAATTTCTTTTTCTAAAATGGTTTTTTCATCTATATGTATTTACAGTCATGCACCACATAACGATGTTTCAGTCAACGATGGACAGCTTGTACAATGGAAGTCCCATAAAATTAGTACCATATATCATCTAGATTTGTGTAAATGAACTATATGATGTTTGCACAATGTCAAAGTCGTCTGACGACACATTTCTCAGAACATATCCCTGTCGTTAAGTGACACAAGACTGTATATTTAATTCCAATAGTGTAAATTCAGAGAAAAGTGGAAAATCACCTTTGTGTTTCCATTCAAATATAGCTACTCAATATTTTGCCATATATTTCCAGTATTTTTTTCTAGGCGTATATGTGTATCTTTTAAAACAAGCATCATTTTATTCATATGGCAGACACTGACCCAAAGACACCATTAGTTGCCATCCCAAAATTTGTCCCCACTATCTTCTGGCTAACAAAATCCCAGTTTAGTTCAGATCAACAAAATGCCCACTAAATAGTCTCATTCCCACCATTTTTTCTAATTAGGCCTGGCCATGAGACCATCAGATGTGAGACCACCTCAGCTGTGTGCCACATGGACTAAGAGAAGAGGAAGGCTGGTTTCCCAAAGTAAATTTGGAATATTGACCCAGAGGAAGGGGAAATGAATACCAGGCAGAAAGAATAGTAAGTGTTTACCCTCCTCTGCTTGACATGACTTATAACTTCCCACTGCCCTCCTACCCCCACCATCCAGCCACAGGCTGCAAGGTATTCTCAGAGATACTTATTTCCAGTCAATAAGAGGAGGAGGTCACACAGATGTAAGCGACATTTAGATAACAATGCATCTTCAGCTTCCTTTTCTACCACCTGCCGGATGTCCTGGCCTATGCTTTTCAACTCTCAGGTATACAGAAAATTTCAGTAATACAGCGATCTCTAAGTACAGAAACAGTTGAAGTCTTTGGGCAGAACACTTTGAGGGCAAGTCAGGCAGAAGAGGAAAACCCAGCTTGAGCCTAGCCTTGAAACAAAAATGTAAGCAGATAAAACAGGCCTGCCTAGAGTTCTTCTAATTCTTGCATCTTTATTCCCCTCTTTAGTTAACATTTTAATTTAATCATAGCAAAAATGCAGACAAAAACACAAATTATAAATGTGAGGTCCAGTGAATTTTTAGAAAGTGAATTCACACAGATAATCCTAAACTGGTTCCAGAAGCTGGATATTATTACCGAAGGATCCTCTTTGTGCTCCGTCTAGTCATTACCTTCTTCCTGTCAAGAATAACCACTATCCTGACTTACAATACTGTAAATTGTTTTGCCTGTTTCTGAACTGATATGCTCTTTTTGAATCTGGCTTCTTTTGCTAAATATTATGTTTGCGAGATCCATGCATGTGTCATGACTATATAGCATTCCATTTTTTGAATATATGTTTTTCCATTCTCTTATTGATGAACATAGACTGTTTCTGGTTTGGTGCTATTAGAAATAGTGCTTCTATGTACATTCTTATACCTGCCCTGGATTTAAATATCTACCCAGGTTCTGGGTCATAGAATATGCATGTGTTCAGGTTTGTTAGATAATATTGAAGTGGATATGCCACTTACATTTCCACCATCAATGTATTTGGTTCTCAATGGGGCAGGGGGTGATCTTTCTCTCTTGGAAAATATCTGGAAGCACTTTTGGTTGTGATACACTGGGAGCGTGGAGAGGGTAGAGGGGTGAGTGCCACCGGCATCTAGTGGGTAGAGGCCAGGGATGCTGCTAAACATCCTACAATGCACAGGACAGCCCCTACAACAAATAGGACCCAAAGTCTCAAGAGTGCTGAGGTTAAGAAACTCTGTCCAATGCCACCTTTACTAATGTCTGTTCTTTTATTTTTGCCAATATGTTGGTTGTTTAGAGGTATCTTGTGGTTTTGATTTGCATTTCTCTGATGATTGGTGAAATTGTGCTCCTTTTCATATATATATATTTTGTTCTCCTTTTGTGATGTGCCATTCAAATCTTTTGTCTATTGCTCTATTGCATTTTCTGCCTTTTTTAAAATTGATTTGTAGAAGTCCCTTATAAAGTCTGTTAATAAGTCTGTAAGTCTGCCCCATGAATCTATAGATCAACTTCGGGACAATACGCATCTGAACACTACTAAGCCTTCCAATTCATGAATATAGTATGTCTGTCCATTTATTTGGGTTTAATTTACTTTTAGATGTGTTTTGTTGTTTACCTTTTGATGTCTTGGACATCTATTACATTTATTTCTTGCTGTTTGTGGTTTTGTTTGATCAAATTTATTGATAGATATTTTAACAACTTTGATGAGATGTAATTGAACTATAATAAATTGTGCACATTTAAAGTGTAGTATTTCACAAGTTCTGACATATGTATACAACTGTAAAACCATCACTACAGTCAAGGTAATGAACATATCTATTGTCTCCCAAAAGTTTTCTAGCATCCCATTGTAATTCCACCTCTTGCCCATCCCCTTCCTATCCTCACACCCGCATACCACTGATCTGTTTTCTGTCACTATACGTAAGTTTGTGTTGTATTCAGAATTATATAAATGGACTGCTACAGTATATGCATTTTTCTGCTTGCTTATTTCATTCAGTATAATTATTTTAAGATTTATCCATGTTTTGGTGTGTGCCAATAGGCTGGTCTTTTATATTGCTAAGTAATATTCTGTAGTGTGGATACACCATAATTTGTTTATCCATTCACCCTTTGGTGAATATTTTGGTTGTTTCTATTTCTTGACTATTACAAATATAGCTACTAAAAATATTATAGCACAAGCACTTGTGTGCATATGCTTTCATTTTTCTTGAATAATACCAATGAGTGGAATGGATAGGTCATGTGATAGATGGTGTACGTTTAAAGTTTTAAGAAATTGGCAAACTGTTTTCCAAAGTGTATGTACCATTTTACATTCTCACCAGAAGTGCATGAAAGTTATTCCCTGTCATTGTTAATACTTGGTATTCTCAGTTGTTCTAATTTTAGCCATTGTGGTAGATATAGTGATAGCTCAGTGTGGTTTTATTTTTCATTTCTTTTTTCCTTTTTTTTAAAGGTTAGTGCCTAACAACCGTTGCCAATCTTCTTCTTTTTTCTTCTTTTTCTCCCCAACTCCCCCTAGTGCGTAGTTGTATATTTTAGTTGTGGGTCCTTCTAGTTGTGGCATGTGGAATGCTGCCTCAGCATGGCCTGATGAGTGGTGCCATGTCCGCACCCAGGATCCAAATCGGCGAAACCCTGGGCCACCGAAGCAGAGAGCGTGAACTTAACCACTCGGCCACGGGGCCGGCCCCCACTTTTCATTTCTTTAAGCACTAATAATGCTGAGCATCTTTTTGTGTACTTATTTACCAGATATACACATTCTTTGATAAAGCATCTTTCAAAACTGTCATATTTTTTAATTGGGTAGTTTGTTTTCTTATTATTGAGTTTTGAAAGGTTGTTATACATTATGGATAAAACCTTATATATATGATTTACAGTTATTTTCTGGAAGCCCACATCTTGTCTTCTCATTCTCATAACAATGCCTTTCAAAGAGCAGAATTTATTAACTTTGATGAAATCCAATTTATCCATTTTTTTCTTTTATTCTGTTGTATCTAAGGAATCTTTGCATAACCCAAGGTCACAAAGATTTTCCTCTGTGTTTTCTACTAGAAATTTACACTTTTTGGTTTTACATGTAGGTCTGTGGTACATTTTGAACTAATTTTGGTATATGATGTGAGATGTGGATCAAAGTTAAATTTTTTGCATTTTCATATGTAATTTTTCTAGTAGCTTTGTTAAAAAATGTTATCCTTTTTCCATTTAATCGTCTTTGCAACTTTGTTGAAAATCTAATTACCATATGTGTAGGTACTCAGATGGACTCTGTTCTCTTCCAGATTGATCTATTTTTCTGTCTTGATGATGATACCACATTGTCTTGATTAATGTAGCTTTATAATAAATCATGAGGTCAGATATAGCATAAGTCATCCAAATTTGTTCTCTTTCAAAGTTGTTTTGGCTACTCTAGGTCCTTTGCATTTCCTTATGAATTTTAGTCAGTTTCTATAAGAAAAAAATATGTTGGCATTTTGATTAGAATTGCTTTAAATCTATGTTAATTTGGGGACCGTTGATATCCTAACTCATGGATATCATTTGATCAATAAACATGGAATACATCTACATTTATTTAGATCTTCATTATCTCAACAATGTTGGTAGTTTTCAGTATACCTTGTCTTGCACATCTTTGTCAAATTTATCCCTAAAAGTGTCCATTTTTGATGTTATTGTAAGTGGTCATTTAAATTACAATTTTTAATGGTTTGTTGCTAGTAAACAGAAATACAATTCATATTTATAGATTGATTTTGTATCCTCCAATCTTGCTAAACTCAGTTGTCATTCATAATAGATTGTTTTAGATTCTATTTGATTTTCTACAAAAATGATTATGTTGTTTATGATTAAAGACAATTTTACTTCTGTTCCAATCTGGGTGCCTTTTATTTACTTTCTTTCCTCATCATACTGGCTCCGACCACCACCAGTATAAGATGGAAAAGAAGGGCTGAGAGCAGGTAGCCTTCTCTTATTCCCAATCTTAGGAGGAAAGCATTCACTCTTTTGTGATTAAGTGTGATGTTAAGTGTAGATTTTTGGTAGAAGTCCTTTATCAGATTGAGAAAATTCCCTTTTATTTTTAGTTTGCTGAGAGATTGTTGTCAGGATGAACTCTGGAATTTGTGAAGGACTTGTTCTCCATTTATTACAACAATCAATTTTTTCTTCTATAATCTATTAATATGATGATTTACATTGATTTTTTGAATGTAGAACTGGTCTTCAATTCCTGGTATAAACCCCAGTTGACCATGATGTCTTGTCATTTTCATATATTGATGGATTTTATTTACTAAAATTTTCTGAAGAATTTTGCATCTTTTTCACTAGAGATATTTTTCTGTAGTTTTCCTTTCTTGGAATATCTTTGTCTGATTTTGGTATCTGTGCCTCATAGAACGAGTTGGGATGTGTGCTCCACTCTTTAATTTTCTGGAATATTATGGTGAGATTTCCCCGTTAAAGCCATCTAACTCTGGAGTTTTCTTTGTTGAAAGGTTTTAAAATACTTATTCAATGACTTGAACAAATATACGGCTATTCCAATAATCGATTTCTTTTTGAGTAACTTTGAAATTTCTTGTCTTGCAAGAAATTTCTCCATTTCATCCAAGTTGAATTTATTGACATACAATTATTATAATTCCCCTTGTTAACCTTTTAATATCTGTAAAGTCTATAAAGAAGTCACTTCTTTCACTTCTGATTTTGGTAATGTCTCTACTTTTTCCTTATTATTCCAACTGAGGTTAATATGTTTTATTGATCTCAAAAAAATAGCTTTTAATTTCATTGATTTTTTTTCTGTTGATTTTTTGTTTTCTATTTCACTATGTTTCCCTAAGATATTCATTGTTTTCAAAAGGTGTTGATTTCTATAAAGTTTTCTCTAAATATTGTTTTCTCTGCATCCTACAAATTTTGATATATGTTCTTATTAATTTCAAAATACTTGTTAACTTCCCTTTTGATTTCTTTTTTGATCTATTTGTTATTTATAAGAATTTTATTTAATTTGCTAATGTTTGAGGATTTTCCAGATGTCTTCCTATTATTGAGAACAAATATAATTCCATTTTGGTCAGAGAGCACACCTTGTGTAACTTGGATCCATTTAAATTTGATTTGAAAATTTAATTTAAATTGAACTTGATTTATAGTCCAGAATATAGTCTATCTTGGTAAATGTTCTTTGTGACCTTGGAAAGAATATATATTTTGCTGATGTTGGGTGGAATGTTCTATGACTATCAATTAAGTCAAGTTGGATGATAGAGTTGTTCAAGTATTATCCATCCTTATTTATTTATCTTAGTGTGTTTATCCTGAATGATTTTGTGTTTACTGTTTCTCTCAATTATTAAGGGGAGAGTAATGAAATTCATTATTGTAATTGTGTGTCAAGTTTTGTGTCATGTATCTGTTATTTGGTGCTAATTTTTTAGAATTTTTATATCTTCTTGATGAATTGACTCTTTTATCATTATGAAGTGAGTTTCTTCATCTCTAGTAATATTCCTTGCTCTGAAATAAGTTTAGATTAACATCAATTTTAGCACTATATATTTATTTTCATTAGTGTCAGTGTGATATATAATTTTTTATGCTCTGTACATTAACCTGTTTGTCTCTTTGCATTTAAAGCAGTTTTCTTGTAAGTATGTAGTTGGGTTCTGCTTTTTAAACTGATCTGACCAGCCCTGACTTTTAATTAGGGTATTCAGACCATTTATATTTAATGTGATTATTGACATTATTGGGTTTAAATCTATCCGTTCTTGATATTTGTCTTCTCTTTATTCAAACTGTTTCTTGTTCCCTCTCTCAAATTCTGCTCTTTTGGAAAGTATTTATGATTCTGTTTTGTCTCCTTTCTGCTTATTAGTTATAACTTTTTCTTGAATTATTTTAGTGGTTGATTTAGGGTTTATAGTCTACAACTTTAATTTATCATAGCCTGTCTTCAAGTGATATTATACTACCTCATGCAGAGCATAAGAATCCTAAAACAGCCTACTTCAACTTCTCCCTGCTGGCCTGTGTGTTGTTGTTGTTGTGATCCATTTTAATATTCATATGTTACATATGTTGTAGATACCACCATATTGTCTTTGCTTTATAGAGTTGAATATGTTTTAAAATCATTTAAATAATGGTAAAAGTTCTTTATATTTACTCATATAATTACTATTTTTGTAATGCTTCATTTCTTTGTGTAAACTCATATTTTTGGTTAGGCTAAGGGACTTCCTCTAACATCTCTTGCAGTGTAGATCTGATGCTGATATATTATTTTAGCTTCTTTGTTTGTGTTTGAAAAAGTCTTTATATTATCTTCAACTTTGAAAGATTTTCTTTTAATTTTTTTAAAGCAAGCATTTCTATTTGTCAATGAGGGATATTTTTAAAGATTTTTTTTTTCCTTTTTTTCTCCAAAGTCCCCAGTACATAGTTGTATATTCTTCATTATGAATCCTTCTAGTTGTGGCATGTGGGACGCTGCCTCAGCGTCGTTTGGTGAGCAGTACCATGTCCGCGCCCAGGATCCGAACCAACAAAACACTGGGCCACCTGCAGTGGAGCGCGTGAACTTAACCACTTGGCCACGGGGCCGGCCCCCAAATTTGAAAGATTTTCCCTGGTTGAAGAAAAGTTCTGGGTTGAAAAGTTTTCCTTTAGTCATTTAAAGATATTGATTCACTGTTTTCTCTCTTGCATTGCTTCCAGTGAGAAATTAGCAGCTACTCTTATCTTTCTTCCTTTCTATGTGTCATATCTTTTTTACCCTCTGGCTTTTACGATTACTCCTTACCACAATTTGTTTAGAATGTGCTTTATTTACTTCATGTTCTTTAGTCTTGAGGTTATGAGCTTTGTGAATCTCTTTATTGATAGTTTTCATCACATTTAGAAAAACTGTGGCCTTTATTTTTTTAAATATTTCTTACCCATTCTCCCACCTTCAGAGACTCCAGTTACATGCACTTTAAGCCACTTGAGGATTTTTTAAGCTCACCGATGCTCTGCTTATCTTTTTCCTCTTTTTCCTTCCTTTTATTTTGAATATTTTCCATTGCTATATCTGCAAGTGTACTTGTCTTTTCTTCTGCATTGTTTAATTTGCTGTTAATTCCATACAGTGTGTTTTTCAATCTCAGACATTGTAGTTTCCCCCTCTAGAAGCTGATTTGGAGTCCTTTTAAAAATATCTTCCAAGAGAATGAAAAAAGCCACAGACTAGGAGAAAATATTTGCAAAACACATATCTGATAAAGTACGGGTATTCAAAATATGCAAAGAACTCAATACTAAACAATAGGAAAACAAACTATCCAATTAAAAACTGGGAAAAAGCTGAAAATTTCTCAAATTTAACAAAAAGACATAAACATAGGGTTCAAGAAGTTTAGCAAACCACAAATAAGATAAATACTAAGAAACCCACACCAAGATACATCATGAAGAAACTTCTGAAAACTAAGCATAATGAAAAAAATCATGGAAGCAGCCAGATAAAAATGGCACGCTATCTATAGAGGAACGCCAATTCTAATGACAGTGGATTTCTCATCTGAAACCATGGAGGCCAGAAGGAAGTAGCATATTTTTCAAGTGTTAAAAGAAATGTCAATCACTAATTCTGTATCTAAAACAAAGGAAATGATAAAAGAAGGAATCTTGGAGCATCAGGAAGGAAGAAAGAACAATAGAAAGAGCAGAAATATGGGTAAATACAGTAAAAATTCTTTCTCCTCATAAGTTTTATAAATTACATCTTATGGTTGGGACAAAAATTATAACACCATCTAATACTCAAGACTATTATATTTAAGAGTGGGAAAAATAAAAGGACCTGAAGGCAAGATTTCCACAATGAAAGGATCAGTCTGTATGCTGAAGATTTGGGGAGGAGTCAAGAATAGGAGGAAAAACAGTTACGTGGCTATTACAGTGATTCAGATGAGACATTGCAGTGGTTTGGTCAAAGGTTGTGGCAGTTGTAGTAACAACGAGTGTTCATATTCTGGATTTATTTTTAAGGTAGATCAACAGAATTTCTGCAGTTAGGATATGGGAGGGAAAGATGCTTCCTCTTATTTTGGCCTGAGATGTGGAAGGATGGAGTTGCCATCAGTTGACATGTGAAAGACGACAAGTGTTACGATTGGAGACTATAAGTAAAATCTTAGGAATGTTCAATTTTATCTGTCTATTACAATTCTAATTGGAGACATTGAGACACCAGTTGCATATACAAATCAAGTTCATGAGAAAAGTCTGGGCTGGAAATAAGTTTGTGGGTTGTTGGCATATAGATGGTATTTAAAGATAACAGACCAGAAGATATCATTGCTAGAGTGAATGTAAATAAAGAAAACAAAAGAGCCAAAAACTGAGTCTGAGGGAGGCTGATTCCAGCTTAAGATATGAGGGAAAACACTGGGAACCAGGGAAGTACACTAGAAGGGAACAGTGAGTTAGGAGAAAAACTAGAATAATATGGTGACCAGGTGAGTAATGGTAACTGGAAGCTGACAAGGCTCTAGCTCAGCAGGAATTGCCTCCAGCAGACGGTCAAGAAAGTTCAGGCTCAGTAATATATTGTGATTTTTCCAGAGAAATGAGTCACCTACCCTTATATGAGAAATGCATTTTTTAAAAGACAAGCAAGTCTAAACAAAACTCATATTGATGTTCAAGTAGAAACCTGGAACCTTATATTATGCTAAAAAGTAGAGGAATGTTCATAAAATGATGGGATTTTATGAAAGGGAAAAGAAGCCAAGTCGAAAGTGTAGTTTGTATGACAATAATAATGCACGAGATTTTGACAAGTGTACTGTGGTTATATACATGGCTTTCTTTGCTCTGAGGAAACACACTGAAATAATTAGAGTAAAGGAGAATGATTTCTCCAACTTACTCTCAAATGGTTCAGGGATAATATAGTCATTGATGAGTCTTATATTTGGGAGTCCTTTATACTATCCTTGCAACTTTTCTATAAGGTAGAAATTTTATCAAAAAAATAACTTTTTTTTTATTAAAAACAAAAGAGAATCAAAAACAACCAAAAACTCTAAGCCCTAACACAAAATTCTGCAGACCAGGTTTTTCCTGTGTACCCAGAATACAACCTCTTATGTAGTTCTGTATTCTTATTTTTCAAAGAAAGCACTTGAGACCTCGAGAGTGTAAGAGGCCCAGAATGTGCAAAGGACTTATCCAAATGGCAGAACCAGTCAGTGGCAGAGACAGCTCTGACAAACAGGCCTCCTGACCATTACCCCCACCAAGTCCCGCCCCCACTTCCCCCAATATGCTGTTGTTACATGGCCAATCTCCTTTTTATTCTCTTTTGGTATTCTGCATTCTACATTATTACAAATATTCAATTCTGGAACACATACTGGCATTTAGAAAAATAGATGAGGTGTTTATCTGCCAATAAAAATTAATTTTCTAAATTCATTCATCCTGGTGCATGTTTAGAACCTAACAGGGCCCACTATCTTTAACTGGACTCAGTATTTGACTCCTGCATAAGATGTTAGCTGGTGTTGGATTTCTGAGACCATTTCTGATCACGATAACATCTTCTCCCAGGAATTCAGAGCCTGAGCATCTGGGGCCAAATTAAGGACTTGGAAAACTGAAAGCTACCAATAATGCATGCTCCAGTTGGGGAGAACATGTTTAAGATGACTGCTGTATGACATAAAATATTGTATTGTTTCTTCTTCATAAATTACTTGATGTGTGGATGAGAAATCATTTGCTGAAAGCACTTGGAACATTTTACCTACCTTGGAAATGATATAGAAGTTCCAGAAAAGAGACTTGGCTAGTCAGGATGGTTTTGTTTGCTCTTAGCTAATTGCTGAAATATGAAGAAAAAAAAGCATCAGGTAAGGTATAGAAATATTGGGGCTTCTCAATTTAAAACCTGATGTTTATGGATATTTAAAATGAATGACTTCCATAATATTTTGCAAAAGAAAGCAGGCATTTCTCTATCATTTCCACTCGAGCTGACTGAAGCTTCCAATATCTCAAAATCTAACTTCATACTTTCTGTAAAGTATTAAACCAGATATCATTTTTCAGAATGATTCAAGCCCTGGACAGGGTAAGCACTCTCTCCTTATGACAGCGAGGTACTGATAAGCATTCTCTGGAAAGGATGAGTTAATCAGTTGTAAATCAACAGAGCGTTTAACAGCTGCCCTACGTGGCTCCTTTCTATGCTTATTTAAAGTTAACAGATTGTTTGAGTCCTTACTAGGGCCAACATATTGCACTAGGTCTTCTCTGCTATCTTGGTCTTCTCTATCTTATCACCTCTTTTATTTATCTGATTATTGCATTCTACATTGGAGGGAAACGTCTGTGAGATCAGACCTCCATTGTATCATCACTGCTTTATGCCTGACATCTAAGCACATCCCAGTAAGCCTTTGTTCAACAAACAACTTCTCCAAGCATCTGCAACAAGCCAGGCACTGCCTATCTGTGAAGCTGTGCGGTGCAATGGTTAGAAATATTAGCTTCAGCTGCTGGGAGCTAGATTCTGACTGCACCACTTACCACCTTTGTAACTTAGGTGGGCTTTTGTTGAACACCTTTCTGTGCTTCAGTTTATTCATCCCTGTAAATTGGTAAAGTGGTAGTATCTTTCCTTTTTTTCTAGATTTATTGAGATATAATAGACATATAAGATTATGTAAGTTTAAGGTGTACAATGTGTTGATTTGATACACTTATATACTGCAAATGATTACCACTGGAGCATTAGTTAATACTTTCACATCACATAATTACCATTTCTTTTTTGTGAGGAGAACATTTAAGATATACTTACTTAGCAACTTTCAAGTGTATGTATATGTGGAGAAAAGGGAACCCTGTGTACTGTTGGTGGGAATGAAAATTGGTTTAGCCACTATGGAAAACAGTATGGAGGTACCTCAAAAAATTAAAGATAGAACTGCCTATGATCCAGCAATCCCAGTTCTGTGTATATATCTGAAGGATATGAAAACAGAATCCGGAAGGGATATCTGCATTCCCATGTTCATTGCATCATTATTCACAATAGCCAAGACAGGAAACAACCTAAGTGTCCATCAATGGATGAATGGATAAAGAAGATGTGGAGCATATATATATATACACACACACATAATTCAGCCATGAGAAAGAAGGAAATCCTGCCATTTGCGACAACTTGGACAAACTTTAAGGGTATTATGCTAAGTGAAATAAGTCAGACAGAGAAAGACACATACTGTATGATATCACTTACAAGTGGACTCTAAAAAAGCCAAACTCGTAGAAATAGAGACTAGAATGGTGGTTATCAGGGTCTTGGGGGTGGGGGAAATGGGGAGAAGTTGGCCAAAAGGTACAAACTTGCAGTTATAATATTGTTTTATTGGCTTGAGAGTACCATTATTATGGGGTGATATAAGGCCTTACCTGAAACAGAATGAGTGGTCAATAAATGTTAGCTGCGATAAAAAAATATATATATATATATTACTAGCTCAGGTTGACCGATGAAGGATTTGAACTCAGAGAGACTAAGTAACTTTTTAAGAACACACGACTGGGGAGAGGTAGAACCAGTACTTGAACCCATGTTGATCTGGTTGTGAAGTCGTGGCAGCTTGTGCTAACCTCTGCTGTCTGCCCACTACATAATCCTGGCAACACTAACCTCCAGCAGTTCCTAGTCTAGGAGGCATACACATAAATGACTCTGTCAAAGGGCAAATTGACCTTCCTGCTACAAAGGAGAGTTCACAAGGCTCCCGGAGTAGAAGTTAGTGAGAGGTCATCCCATTGAAGGTGCTCTGGGAGCTTCCTGGAAAGGGAGAGAGTTGAACTGGACCAGGGGAGAAGCCTATCAATTGTCTTTCAAAAATCAAGATTCTCTGCTTCCAAAGCCATCCCCAATCCATCAGTCTAGTAACCCTATCAAAAAAGGAAATGAGGCTGCCTGGGTAATGGTTTCCACATGTTCTTCTTTTATATGGTCGTAGGTTCCAAACCACATGCATAGGCAAAGAAGCGGAATGAGGTCATCATCATTTTCATTTGCTCCTTTTTGTCTTTGCCGCTGGACTCTGTCTCTCTTCTGTCTACAGTGGCCTGTGGTGGGTACATAATAATGACTGCTCATGTTTATTAAGCCCTTACTATGTGCTGGGCATGGTTATAAGATCTTTATATGTAGTAACTCATTTACTCCTCATAACTACTAAATCAGAGAGGTATTAGTAGTATTCCTATTTCAAAAATGAGGGAACTGGGGCATGGGGAGATGAAGTAGCTTGCTAAGATCACACAGCTAGTCAACGAGGAGGCAGAGTATGAACTCAGGGTACTGGCTGCAGGAGCCTGCATACTTAAGCCCCAAGCTCTCTCACTGCCTCTGTGAGCTCCAGAATCTTTAGGACAATTAACAAGTATTCCTAGAGCTAGAGATGGGGCACATTTAAGGCAAGTTAAGTCTCCTTGGAAGTTTCTCATTGGCAGGACAGCACCTCTCCTTCCTTTTGACCCTCCTTCCTTGACCCCAGTGTACTAAACAGCAAGTTGACCATTCACTGAGGGTGCCTGAGAAAGAGACTGACTATGTATTACACAAAATATTGTCTTGAATATCACTAGAGTGGCCAGCATGGTGGCACAGTGGTTAAGTTTGCAAGTTCAGCTTCGGCAGCCAGGGGTTCACTGGTTCGGATCCCGGGTGCAGACATGGCACCTTTTGTCAAGCCATGCTGTGGCAGGCATCTCATGTATAAAGTAGAGGGAGATGGGCACAGATGTTAGCTCAGGGCCAGTCTTCCTCAGCAAAAAGAGGAGGATTGGCAGCAGATGTTAGCTCAGGGCTAATCTTCCTAAAAAAAAAAGTCACTAGAATGTGTCCCTGTTCTTTCCCTCATGTCACATAGGAATCATGTGAGGACCAACCCACCTGTCCTATCTAGTTTTACCATCTCCAATTCATACTCTCCTTTTCAGTTGGATTC
Source organism: Equus przewalskii (assembly GCF_037783145.1). NCBI lineage: Eukaryota > Metazoa > Chordata > Mammalia > Perissodactyla > Equidae > Equus > Equus przewalskii. The sequence continues at coordinate 19,995,736 of NC_091856.1, read as the reverse complement.
CAGTGGGAAACATTTGGCACACTCAAAAAGTGAGTTAAGGAGAGTTGAATGAAGCAAGTAATTAGGGAGAAAATCCATTACACCCCAAGACCTTAAGGGGCAGGGGGCAGAGCATAGTTACCAGAACCTAGTGAGAGGTGTGGTTGTGGGAGAGAAATGGTCATTGTAAAGCTGTGGTCATAGTAGGGAAGCACATCTACTATCAAGACCAGTGCCGTCAGGGGGCAGGGGTGAGATGAGGGATAAATACCCCATCCTCTCTCTTCTCCCATCTTCTGATGCCTGTTGGAAACCAGAGTGCCAGGAGCCCAAGGGATTAGTCAGTACAGACTGAGAAAGGATTAGAAAGGTTAAAGGTCACTAACCAGCAGAGGTTATTCCTCCCTAATTTTTTATGTTTAGTTTTTTTATTTTATTTTATTTTTTCTTTCTTTCTTTTTTTTTTCTTTTTTGGTGAGGAAGATTGTCCTAGAGCTAACATCTGTGCCAGTCTTCCTCCATTTTGTTTGTGGGACACCGCCACAGCATGGTTTGATGAGCAGCATGTAGGTCTGCGCCCGGGATCCGAACCTGCAAACCCCGGGCTGCCAAAGTAGAGTGTGTGAACTTAACCACTACTCCACTGGGCTGGCCCCCTGTTTGGCTTTTTACAAATAATGTTATAATGAACATCATATGTATATCCTTGCATACTGGACTTTTAATTCAGTTGGATAGATGGCTAGTTTGGGATAGTCAACTCAAAGGGTTTTAGAAGTTTTGAATGTTTATAGATGCTACCAAATACCTTACTGAAAAAGCTGTAGCAATTTCATCATCACTGTATATACACCTTCATCAGCAGTAGATGTTTTTAATCTTAAAATGTGTTGATCAGATTGGCAAAGATGATGAATTACTGTTTTCTTTTGCCTTTCCTAGATGACCAGTTAGATTGAGCATGATTTTTCAAGTATATAATCAGATCACTTCTGTGAATTTCCTGTTTCTGTTAGAGATATTTACTCCCCTTATTGCCAATCTTTATTTCATTTGTCTGTCTTCTTTCTTTGTGTATTCTTTGCTGTATATAAGGTTTGGATATTTTTTGTTTGTTTACAGTCAGATTTCCAAAATATAAATCTGACCTTCCTCTTAAGACCCTTCAACGACTGCCCCTTGCCCCCATTAGCTCTTGTCCTCTCTCAAAGATTAATTTCAACATTGTCTCCTCTGCAAGGCAATCCGTGTTCCTCCCTCTACTGTCTCCCTAGATTGAGGCATAGATGGCTGTCAGGCACGGAGAACTGGAGTAAAGACAAACGATAAACGTTATGCCAGGGGTGGGAAACATTAAGATGAATAAGCCCCTGTACCTGTGTCCCCAGGGCACACTGTTCTAGTGGCTGAGTTTCATTGCCCACATTGAACAGAGCAAGTATCAGCAAAATATTAACAATCCTCACTTTGATTTTTCTTACCAGCAGTCTTCCCAGAAAAGAATCAAGGAGGTGATTGTTCCCAGAAAAGCCACATGGCATTTGTCAAAGTCCCTTCACAGGGACCTCAGTAGGCCAGCTGCAACATTCTAAGGTTACTCCAGAGAATCATACAACTGCAATGAAACGTCCTCCAACTGCCACTACCAGTATGACATTTTGATGTCCTCTGGCCCCGGGGATCCCCCATGACAAAATGAAGGGGGCTTCACTGCAGAAAGACGCACTGTTCTGATGGGTCGCTTTCTCAGCAGGCCCGTTGCCCCATGGCATGATACATAAATACACATTGGAAATTTTAGCCCCATTTTTTATGACTATGGAGATAATCTCCAATAATCCCATCTGAGTACATCCTGCCACCTCTACTTTAAACAAACCCAAGCATGAAAGTTCAGACTTACAGAGCAGTGTGATATTCTTTCCAAACTAATTCAAATAAAAATTAATTTGCCAAAAATTCTCCAAATAGTTCGTTCTCTGTTAAACTAGGATTTGAGGAGTGCTGTGTCAGAGCACACAGTGGGAAGAGCACAGTTCCCTAGGAAGACCTAAATAGGCAAGGGACTCCACCACTCTGAGCCTCAGTTTCTTCATCTATAAAATAGAGACAATGTTTATATTTAAGGGCAAAGGTGAGGAATGAAAGAGTGCATGTTTAGGAGATACCCAGCACAGTAAGTGAGAAACTATAAATAAATGGTAGGCAATATTTCCTTTAATATGTTATAATGGAGACTCTTAATCTAGTCTCCATTTCCTCCATTGTTCTACATATGGAAGAAGACACAAAACTTCAGGCCAACTGGTTCTGGTGCAACTTCTGGCATTAAATCATTTTATTTCTTTACCTAAACTCTGTGTATTTCCAAGAATTTGAGATGCTCCGTAACCAGCAAATAAGACAGCCCAATAATTAAAGATCCATATAATCAAATGTGGGAAGCTACATTCACCAAATTCTTTCTTGGAGGAAGTATTTCTTTGGGAAAAAATAATGATAAAGCACCCCAGGTAAGATGAGGTTAATTGCCATTTAAGGAGATGAGCATAACCACCCCTTTCTGGTGAACCCCCTAATAGGTATAGGTCTATAATTTTGGAGAGTGGTAATAAGCAGAGGATTATCTGAATTTGTTTTAAATAATGCAGAGGTAATAAAATTCAAGTTCAGTTGGTGACTATTGTTGTTGGGGAATCATGTGAAGAGAGAGTCTGAAAATGTTATTTGTTGCTTGGGAAATAGAACAAAAAGAAAGATATTCTAGTAGTGAGTGACTAGTGGAATGAAGAGAGAAGGGGCGTCCTCGGGTCTTACAGGACTGACTGTCTAATAGAGCTCTATGTCAACAGTTGTTCATCAAGAGTGTAATGGAAAGAGTGGCCATAAACCATAGAAGAACAGGAATTATAGATGTGTTTCAGTGCTTGGGAAGGAAAGAGCAAGAAGACAATGTTCCATTGAGTTCATTCTTGGCTGGAACAAGCTAACTCCTCTGTACTGTACTCAACTGCAATCACCCTCTCTTTCCATTTTAAGAGAAAGAACTGGATGTGGTGATGGGTAGATGTGCAGAATATTGGAGTTGAAGGGAACTTGGACAAGGTGGTTGAGTAGAAAGCATGTGAGCTTGTGACTCCAAAAATGTGTGTGAAAAATCTCCAGTTAGGCACACACTAGCTGGAAGAGTAGAAAACTTTTTAAAGCATTCTGATTCTCATTTTGTTTATCTACAAAATGGGGACAGCAATACATGCTCTGAAGAGATGCTGGGAAGATTAGAAATAATATGACCAAGGATCCAGTCAAGGTGGACGGTTAGTGAAAGACAATTATTATGATATTGACCTCCTCTGTTTACCCTGTCCTAAGACTCATCCTCTGAATGTAAGTGTTGAATCAGTAAGAATATATACTCAACATGCAGGAATCCTTTTAAATTTTTTTTGAACCATCTGAAGCCCTTGCCTATGTTCTGTGCCACTTGGACTAAAAAGGTCATATCCTGCACCACCGAAGTATTCCTCAGTTTTGGTCTCCATTATCAGACAAGCACTTGGAATTTTTTCCCTTTCATAGGCTGGACATCTTTTTAACCTTCTGTAGAACTTAAAATTAAAGATAAGCACTGGGATGAATTTCTATGAGATCAATGGTCTTTTTGATTTGTAAATATGGCACTTAGGCAAATTAGATTAAAAAGAGAAAGTAATTAAATTAATAATCTCTTTTTTTGTGCTAGTGTGAGAAAAGACCTAGAAGGTCTAAACAACACTGTTCCAAGCAGTTTGTCCAATTAGCATTGATATTAACAGCTTGTGTTCTTCTAACAGTACGCTTCACAAATCATCTTCAAAATATATCTTAAAAAAAATAGATTAAGGAGACTCCTATTTGCTTCACAAACCATAGAGCTGCATTATCTATGAAGATGAGTTTTCCTATATATTTGAAAAATCTTGAAGGGAAATTTTTTCTGTTTGGGTCTTAAATGGAAAAAATACAGCTTGAATCAAAGTGTTGTATTTAAATGATATCTTTTCCACTTATGGGTGGTTATAACTTGGGCAAGTTATTTAACTTCAGATTCACAGTTTTCTCATATGAAATGAAGATAATATTCTCTATCTCATAGGACTGTTGTAATTATAGAGCACGTAACATGGCCCTACATTCTAAGACAGGCTTCCACCTCTTATTCTTCCTTTGCCACTCTCAGTAAATTTCTTGCTATAGACTAAAGGCTCAGCTCCTTACTTGACCTTCAAGATGCTCTCTGTATTCTTACCTTGGCATGCCTTTTGCACAGTTCTTATTTTTTGTATCCTACATAGACCCAAACTGAACTACTCACTATTTGCTTCGCATACCCCAGAAGGTCCTAACTCATGTCTTGGCGTTTGCTATTTTCTCTGGCAATCATGTCCTGTCTCCAGCATATCAAAATTTTTCCCTGCCTTCAAGATTTAAGTTCAAATGTTTCTACTTCCTTGACATCTTGTAATTTCCCCTGACATCCTCAGACTGGAAATGCCTCCCTTTCTTCTCTCAATCCTCACAGAGTTCAAGTCAACATTCATTGATCATGTACCAGCAGTGTGTCCAGCTCTGTGTTAACTATCAGATATATAAAGACAAGTAAGACACAATTCTTCTATAACAATGAATCAGATATGATTTCATGTAGGGAAACTTAACAGAAAATTCTTAGAATAACAGCATATCATCTTCTCTCTTTTCTTATTTATTATAAATAACGTGATTTACTGCCTGGACTAACATAGACACTTTAAAAGAGTTAACCCTTATGTGATTAGTATTATTCCCATCTTAACAATGATAATAACAAAAATCTAAACTTTGGAAAGGTTAGAAAACTTGTTAACCTCTAGGTTTTATAACTCAGATCTATTTGACTTTATGACTCAAACTACACTACCCATTTCTACGATTTCATATTAAATATGAAAAAGGCATTCCTTCTGAACTTAAGGAGGGCTCTTTTTCATTAGAAAGAAGAGACTGAAATTGTGATACCCAGCAGTTGAGGGGCCACATTTAAGTAATCTGTATATACCTCCATAGCACTCAGCACATATTTGATACTGGGTTAGCAGGCAGAGGTCAATTTGAGATATGACCATTGTATCAGTGAGGCTAAGTTAAGTTATATTGCTGTAACAAACAACTTGAACTCTTAGCACCTGACAGCAACACAGGTTTAATTTTGCTCACATGGTATGCATGCCCATTGTAGGCTTCTTCTAACCAGTATTTTGGCTGACAGAGTAGCCGACCCGCTGCATGTCGTAGTTTTAGGTAAGAGAAGAAAACATCTCTGGATGGCTCTACACTGAAAATCATTGGTCCCTCAGGACTTAGCTCATTCTTTGTTGTTATTGCTGTTGTTGTTAAATAAGAATCTTTCAGTCATCTAATATGTACCAAGTGACATGGTAATCATTGGCAATAAAGCAAAGACTAAAACAAACAAGGTACCTACACTCCAGCAGGTGAGTTCAATATTAGACAAATAATTACCCCAAAATTCTTCAATTACAATTGTGATAAATGTTGTGAATTAGATGGTGCTATGAAAGTATATAACAAGGATACCTCATAGTCTTAGAGTTTAGAAAGGATGTCTCTAAAAACACGATATATAATTGGATACTGGAAAGAAATGGAAATAAGCCAGGTGAAGATGGAGGTGATGGGAGGGAAAGGTAAGGAGAGTAGAGTAGGATCTGGAATCTTTCCAAATGTACTTCCCCGGAATTGTGTTAGCTGTCGCTTAAAATTATGGCCCAAGCCCACTGCTTCTGTGTATTAGCACTAGTCATATCCTATTAAAGTTTATGTTGTTAGAGTGGCTGTGTGTTCCCTTATTCTAGACTGTGTTTCTTGGATAGTATTTTGTTTTCATCTCTGTGTTTTCAAGGTATGGGACTCAATACATTTTCAGAAACCTTTTGAAGTGATAGAACATTATAGCTTGCTAGGCCTGTAGAGCAAGCTGATATTGAATGAAATTCCAATTTTTGAAAACATATCATGTAATATATAAAAAATTTTAATATAAATCAGCACAAAAAATTCCACCAGAATTTTATTTACCTCTCCTCATCTTGTTCTATTCTCCAATATATTCAATATTTCATAAAAGCAAGATAATAGTGTTCTCATTTGTCTGTTCAATTGTGGGCACCAACAGATGATTCCTGGTGCATTTTCTTGCTGAGTGATATTAAGGGAAAAAGAAAGTTATTAACTTTTAAAAATATAGTAGAGGGAATATATAAACTAAACTAAATATCTCTTTAATTTCCAAAAAAAGGAGATTTATATTCAGAAATGCATAATTCCACCAATGAAACACTAAACACATGAAAACAGTTAATACTGTTGGAAAGCTGGGGTGTTGAAGTATTGGGAAATTAATGTTCCACTCATTCATTTTCAAAAAATGTTTGGTAGGACTTATCCCATTTAGCAAGAGGAAAAGAGAACTTACACATTTCTGGCAAGAAAGGGCTTCCCAAGTTACACATAAATATTGATATTGGCTTTAAGAAAGTGAAAAACACACACAAAATCAAATACAATAGACATATGGAAGACTTTGAGGAGCTTTATAATGTTGCATTCAATATCTTTTCTCTTAAGGTAGATTTTAATCAACATTTTTGCTGTTGAGGATCAACCAAGCCAGCAATTTGGCTGTCGATTCAAAGAGCATAGAGATTTTTTTTAATGTAGATTTTTTTAAAGATAAAATTAAATTCTGAGAGATTCACAGTCTTAAGATACAGTTCCATCAGGTTTGACGAATGCATCCATCCACGCAACCCACATACCTATCTATAGAATATAACTGTCAACCTAGAATTTTCTCTCCAGCCTCAGTTAAAGTGTCCTCCAGAGGCATAACTACTCTGGATCTTTTTCAACATAGATTAGCTTTGCCTCTACTAGGAATTCATATAAATGGAATCATACAGTGCATTCTCTTTTGTGTCTGGCTTCTTGTGCTCAGCGTATGTCTGTGCAATCCACCCATGTTGCTGAACATATCAGTAAGTTGTTGTTGTGTTTATTACTTAATGTTATTCCATGATATGAATAGACCACAATTTTCTTATCCATTCTAGTTTTAGGCTATTATGAATAAGGTTTCTGTGAATATTTTTTATGACTCATTTGGAAACATAGATTTTCATTTCCCTTGGCTAAACACCTGGAATTGCCAAGTCACCACAGTAGAGGTGTATTTAATTTTATAAGAAAATATCAAAACTTTTTCCCAAAGTAGTTCTGCAGTTTTACACTTCCACTAAAAATGTATGAGAGTCTGATTACTCCTCAACCGCACCAATATTTGATGTCACTGTTCTTTCAGTGGCACATGATTGTGGTCCCAGTGTGCATCTCTCAGATGATTGATGGTGCTGAGAACTTTTTGTGTCCTTGTTGGCTATTGATACTCCATCCTTTGTTAGCATTGCTGTCATAGATGCTTTTATCATATTGACAAAAGTTTCTACTTTGTGAAAAGTTTTTATCATGAAAAGGTATTGAACTTTTTCAAATGATTTTTTAGAATTTATTAAGATATTATTATGTGTTTTCTCTTTGACTCAGTTAATAGAGTTAATTTCATTGCTTGATTTTTAAAATATGAAAATGACTTTTTCTTCCTAGGGTAGAGGTCACTCAATTTTTTTTATGTAATTGTTGTATTCACTTAGGTATTGTTGGATTCAATTTGTTAATATTTTGTTCAGGATTTTTTCTCCTAAGTTCATGAAGATATTGGTCTATCATTTTATTTACTGAGAATGTTTTTTCAGGTTTTTCTCTCAGGACAATGGCCTCATAAAAGAAGTGGCGAAGTGTTCTCTCCTCCCCTATTTTCTGAAAGTTTGTGATTGCTATTATTGATTCCTTAAATATTTGATAGCATTCTCCAGTAGTAACAGCTGAGTCTGGAGATTTCTTTATGGAAATATTTTTGACAGTAAATTCAATTTCTTTACAAGAGTGGTTGTCAAAGATTGGCATGCATCAGAATTGCCTAGAGGGCTTTTAAACACATATTGTTGAGCATTGTTTCAGAGTTTCTGCTTCACTAGTTTTGAGGTGAGGCGAAAGGGTTTTCATTTTAATACAGTACTGCATGATGTTATAGTCCTGGTTTGGGGACCAGACTAAAAACAATGGCTTTAAAAGATACAGAGCTTCTTAGATTTTATATTTCTTCTTGAATTTGTTTTTTTAAGTTGCGTTTTTTCAAGAATTTTTTCCCCATTTTATCTAAGTTGAATTTATTGGCATGACATTGTTAATAATATTATCTTACTCTCTTTGTAATATGTTTAGGATGTTTAGTGATGCCTTTTCTCTTATGATAAGGAGAATTTAGGTTTCTCTCTTTTTCCTAATGAGTCTTATTAGACATTTATCAATTTTTTATGCTTTTCTGGAGACCTAGGTTTGGCTTTGTTAGTTTTCTCTATTGTCTTTCTGTTTTATTGGCTTCTGCTCTTAATTTTATGTTCCCTTTATTTCACCAATTTTGGGTTTATTTGTTCATCTTCCTAAGGTAGAAAGTTAGGTAGTTGATTCTAAAGCTTTTTTCCATTCTAATATAAGCATTTAAACTATGTTTTTTTTTCTCTAACCACTGCTTTAGATGCATTCTAACAATATCTGACATGTGTTCTTTCAATATCATTCAGCTGCTAATAGTTTCTACTTTTTCTCATTATTTTTCCATTGACCCAGAGTTATGTAGAAATGTGGTATTTAATTTCCATGTGTAAGATATATTGCTAGTTATCTTATTTTTATGACATTGAAATTTAATTTTGTTGAGATCAATGAATAAAGTCTATAAGAAAACAATTTTTTTTCTAGGTCATTTAGACTTTCTCTAACCCAATATGTTATCTGTCTTGGTGAACACTCCAAGTGAAATTGAGGAGAATGTGTATCATGCAGTTGTTGGAGTAGTTTTCTGTAAATGTCAGTTAGACCAGTGGTGATTGACAGTGTTTAAATCTTTTACAACTTTCCTGACTTTTTTTTGTCGTGTGTTTTTTTTTCAGTTTTAGTGCGGAGAGAAGAGTTAAAATTTGCCAGTCTGGTTGTGGATTTGTTACTTGTTTATCGCTTTTAATTTGGTACATAGACATGTATGAGTTCATGTTTTTCTAATGAGTTGACCCTTTTATCATTATAAAATGTCTCTATATTACTCTGGTAATACTCTTTTTCTTGAAGTCTATTTTTACTAATATTTATAAGATCACTCTAGCTTTCTTGTAATTAGTTTTGGTGAGTTATGTATTTTTCCATTGCTTTGCCTTTTATTATATTATTAGTCAATGGTTTAACTGTAGTTTCTATCTTTAGGTGCATATACGTGAGTAAAACCATATGGACTTTTTATCATCTATAGGCTTGGGCTTCGTCTCCTATGGTGTAGAATATGCATCCAACATAACTCTAAAAGAATCACAATGATTTCATTAGAACACATTACCATCCATCATCAATCCTACTATATAAGCATTTACAGATCATTAGAGTGGTTTAGTACTGGTCTTATCAGTTAAAATCTATTGACTTGTTCTAATATTAGGTACTGTTTGAAGAACTTTATGGGCAATAAATTAATTTAATCCCTATGTCAACCCTATGAGGTAAGAACTAAAATTTTCCCTAATTTTCTTTTTTTTTGGGGGGGGGGGGAAGATTAGCCCTGAGCTAACATCTGCAGCCAATTCTGCTCTTTTTGTTTCTGAGGAAGACTGGCCCTGAGCTAACATCCGTGCCCATCTTCCTCTACTTTATATGTGGGATGCCTGCCACAGCATGGCTTGACAAGCAGTGCATAGGTCCACACTTTGGATCCAAACTTGAGAACCCTGGGCCGCCAAAGCAGAATGTGCGATCTTAACCACTGCACCACCAGGCCGGCCCCTAATTTTTCCTAATTTTGACTTGAGGGAACTGAGGCATAGAGAGGCTTAAGAAACTTGCCTGAAGTCACACAGTTTGGGAATGGCACAGCAGGCTTTGAATCCAAACATTCTGGCTTGAGAATCTTTAGTGAAGCGTTAGGGGCCATAATGCATACATTTTTTGTGAGTAAGGAAGGAGAGAGACAGGTGGAGCCAGAAGGAAGGGAAGGAAGAGAAGGGGAGGGATGGAAGGAAACCAGTAGGCAGAGGGTGTGAGGAAGGAGGGAATTGTCAACAGCAGCAAATGCACCAGAGAGACCAATCAAATAGTAATAGAACACAATCATTGGACTTGGCAATTGAAAGGTGACTTTCATTAGAAGGTCTCAGCCGAGCACAGGAGGCAGATGTACATAACAGAAGGATGAGAAATAAAGTGGAGGTGATGAAGTGCAGAGTGCAAACTTCTGAGAAGTTTGTATGGAAATGTATTTGTGGATGAATGGAAGTGGGAAAGGGTTATTGTGGTTTGTTATATTTTTGTTTGGGGACACCTTGTGTTTTAGGATGAGAGAAAAGTGAGCGTGTTTCTGGGCAGACAGAAAGGAGCCAGCAGAGGGGGAAAGATTTGTGTTTAAGCCTGATTGCAAAATAATTGTGAAGACCATCAGAGCTACCTAAAACACACAGAAAACAAAACAGAGGAGTGCACATCTTGGAATGGGAGGTGTGAAACCACTTCACCTGCTTTTCTAGATGTTTCTCACAAGCCCCCTTGCCCTGGCGTTCCAGACAGACCCTGATTCCATAGTAAAATGCTAGAGACACATCGGAATCCGTTTCTGTGACGAAGCCGTCTGCTGATGAATTAAGTGTGAATGAATCAGATACAGATGGACTGAATTTCATGAAAATAAACATGAATTACAAAATTGGAAGAGGAAAAATCACTTGTGCCAACTGAAAATTGTTTGGAACGTTAATTTTCCAGCCTGGCTCGATATTACCATCCATCCCTTTGCCTCCTTTAACCTGCTCCCAATTTGCATCGATGACATTTGTCAGTACTTTGGGGCCTTTGGAATGGGTCTGGAGAAACCATGGAGGCAGGGACTGCTGGGAAGCAGTGATACAAGATTTGTGTAGGCTTTTATTAGTCAGCATGGGGTCTGTGGGGATGCTGGTAAGAAATGATTCTGGCATGCCTCAAGGATGTCCTTCCTCCTTAACGAGACAGACTCAGACATGGCAACATATCAGAATGGAAAAACCCTTGGGCCTCAGAGTCAGACTGACTTGGGTTGGAATCTTGGAAACACCATCCAGTAGCCATGTGCCCTTAATCAAGTGGCTTCACCTCATAAGCCTCAGTTGCATTATCTGGAAAACGGGAATAACCAGTGCCATCTATCTCACAAATATTAGGCTTCAGTGAGGCTGTGCGTTCACAAAGCAAACAGAATGTGCTTGACAAAAGCTGTGTATCCGGAAAATATCAGCTAGTCTCTATGCACAGGGAATCACAGAGATCTGTAAAATCATATAAAAAGTAGAGCAGTGGTTTCTAGCTTAAGGCTCCTGAAGTAGAGACTCTCGGGATGGGACTCAGAAATATATTTTTTCTAAAGCTTCTTAGCTGATTCTGATGATTGATTACGTTTAAGAACTAAGGTTGGGGGAAAAAAAGCCTCCATGTATCCAGTGTGAGACTAGCTTCTGGGAGACTGCTCCTGCACTCTGGGTTATTCTCTGCTTTTCTTGGTTCTCAGCCTTGTGGGACCATGTGATTCCACAGGGAAAAAAAAGTTTAATTATAGTGTAATTAAAATGCTAGTCCCAAATGATGATGTGGTCTTTCATTAAAGACCTTCTCAGAGGGAGGAAAAGGGAGTTGTTGAAGGCACATGGGAACAGGCAGCAGTTTATCTCAGCTGAAGACCCAGTGCATCACTTGTAGCTCTAGAAAGTAGAAAACTTACCTTAAATATACAATTCCTAATGTGTTCTAAAAGCAGCTGCTCTTAGGGGTAAATGAAATAATACAGAGAGAGCACCTTGACATTCAGTAAATAATTGCCCGTGTGTGACAATTAATAGCCCAACTATAGCACCGACTGGAAGTGGCCTTGTGACTAGATTTTATCCAGTCAGACATAAGCAGAACTGTTGGTAGAGTTTCAGAGAATGGTCTTTAACAGGGGTCTGCTCAGCCAGCATATACCTTTTATTCGATGCTCTCCCCCTTCTTCTTGTCTAGACCATGACTGTAATACTGGAAGTGGTTCAGCTACTTTGGTGGAAAACACATACTAAAGAAGGGCTGAGCAAAAAGACAGGAAGAGGAGCCGGCCCCAGGGCTGGGTGGTTAAAGTTCTGCATGCTCCACATTGGCAGTCCGGGGTTCACGAGTTCGGATCCCAGGCCGCAGTCCTACACCCAACTAAGCCATGCTGTGGTGGCGTCCCACATAAAAAATAGAGGAAGATTGGCACAGATGTTAGCTCAGGATGAATCTTCCTCACCAAAAAATAAACAAAAACAAAAAACAGGAAGAACCTGGGTTCCTGTTACCATCTCCAAATAGCTGTAGAAGCTCTGGATTTCTTACCTCTAGATTTGTTGTTGTATGAGAATAACAAAACTCCTGATTTATTTGTGACACTTGTTTTTGGGTTTCTGTTACTAGGAGCCAAAGTAATTCATGATACATGAGTTATAAAACATCATAGAAATTTTTTAGTTCAAAACACTATAGGATAAATACTTCATGATATCACTTATGGAATATCTAAAAAAGCCAAACTCATAGAAACAGAGAGTAGAATGATGGTTGCCAGAAGCTCAGGGGTGGGGCAAATGGGAAGATGTTGGTGAAAGTGTACAGACTTCCAATTATAACGTGAATAAGTTCTGGGGACCTAATGTACCACGTGATGATTATAGTTAACAGTACTTTATTATATACTTGAAAGTTGCTAAGAGAGTAGGTCTTAAATGTTCCCACCACATACACACACAAATGGCAATTATGTGATGTGATGGAGGTGTTCCATAATGCTACGGTGATAATCATTTTGCAACATATAAGTCTATCAAATCAATAGGTTGCACACCTTAAACTTACACACTATTATGTGTCAATTATATTTCAATAAAGCTGGAAAGAAAGAAAAAGAAAAAAACACCATAGAATATGGTTTGCTTTACAAGTTGGGAGTCACTTTCTGGGACCCTGAAGGAGATGGATTCTAATAGCTAGGTGAGGGAAAATGAAGGGCCAATGCTGAGCTGACTTAGAGGTAAGATGACCAGGAGCCAGGGACACTGAGTAACGTCAGGCACTGGGGCCTGGTGTTGGAATTGGTGATGAGAAGAAGGCTATCCACTGGGGTTTGAGGGAGATGGAAGTAATCTGAACTTGCCTAAGACAGATGGATGATCAGCAGGTGGAATGCTTGTGATGTCAGAAGACGTATCAGAACCATCAAACTTGGCTTTAATGCATGCCACAGAAGAGTTATCCAAGTAGAGAAGCTTTCTAGTGGAAGAATTCCCAGGAGCTAATTGTTCAGATATCATTTCTTCATCTATAAAATAGAATATTTGCTACCTATCTTAACAGAGGGAAGTTATGGGAATCAACTGAGGTACGTGATGTAAAAGTCTCCACCAAATGGATATAAGGTATTATGATCAGTATCTGCCTTTCTCAAGGATCCTCCTTTATATTATGGTGATCTTGAAAATAGAAAAGGCTAAAGAAGAAGAAGAAGAAGAATTGCTCTTTGTTGATTGTCTACTATGTACCTAACACTCGACACACGTTAGTCTAATCCTACAACAAACCCTCGTAGTAGCTAATATTTTCTTCACTTTACAGACAGAAAAACTGATTTCCAGAGAGTTTAAGTGACCTATCCAATATCACAGAGTAGTAAGGAATTCATCTTAATGGTGAAATTTTAATATAATGACCAGAGATACAGTCATTCAACTAGCATTTATTGAGTACCTACAATGGAGCAGTCCATTGTTCTATGTGCTGGAGATGCAATGTATATAAAAAGAAAAAATATTCTGATTCTATGGGGCATTCAGTCCACTGGGATAAAGTGTGTTGCAGAGATCTGGCTGATGCTGACGGGAACCTACCATGAGGGAGGGCGCTTCCTCTCTGCACTTAGAGGTAGGAATCTAGATGGGTGGCCACTTATTTCAACCTCCTTAAATATCTTGCCACTTCACCTTGGTACTTAATTTCCTCATGTCTTGAGGCCTGAGTCAGTAGGAAAAGGGAGGAATCAGAGGTTAGCATTGTCAGTTGGTGAGACCATTAGCAGGGTGACATCAGCAAGGACCCAGGCACTTCAGCTCTTTTCACATCAATCTGGGACATGTGGGTATTCAATATATACTTGTAACATGTCACTGTGAGACATGAGATCAGTGATGTGCTCAGTTGTGCCTGTTTCTTCCCAATTCCATGTTCAGTAAAATAGACCATGGGAATTAGCATAGACTATAATCAGCCTGTCACCACCACCACCCTGAGCTAGTTTTTAAACATTTACCAGCACACCACTAGACAAATATCACCTCTCTCTGAGGCACAGTTTCTCCATCTGTAAATGGGGTAGGAGGATGCAATGATTTGAAAAACTAGAAGTCTGGGTGATGTATTAGGAGAAGCCATCGTTTGGAGCAGTGCCGACTTGGATTAAATTCTAGGTGCTGGCCATGCATTAACTATGGGACCTCCAGCTAGTTATTTGCCTCTCTGAGCCTTAGTTCTGTCCTGTGGAGGTGAAGCTACTCACTCCTACATCATTAGGTTTTTCTGTGCATTCAATGTAATAAAACATAAAACATGGGGGATGCAGAAACTAGAATTAGACTTTTCCTATTCTTATCACCTTCATGAACTATGAATAAAAGAAGGAATGAATATATAAATATTCTTTTTCAGAGTTGCCTTACCTCTTTTCTGCTTGGGTCACTTAATTTCTTGGTGTTATCTAATAAATACCCATTATTTCCTGTTGTTTTTGTTATTAGCATGTGCTCTATGTTCTTACTCCATACCTATAATATTTTTAAAGGATTTTCTAAACACAACATTCTGAAGCCAGTTTCCTTGGAAGGGACAAGTGAACATGAATTTATTCAACAGCTGTTTGGTAGAGGGCATTGCATTAGCGTGTTTCATATTTCGCTCATTAAGCCCTCCAATAAGATAAGAGTGGAGTCTACGTCTCAGAGAGACATTTTCTTTGGACGTCTGCAGAAGCATCCGTGAACCACCAGGGAGCAGTAAATAGCTGCTATTCAGGATTTTGAAAACTCCAAGCACCCAGTCCCAGATTACTGCCTTTCTTTCGGGATACACCATTCTGGCAAATGATTGAGTAAGTCTTCCACGGCTAAGTCGTCACCTGAGGGTAGATGGTGAAGGGAGGGACCTGTGAGCCACAACAGTATGTCACCTCTAATTTTATGCATGCTGCTCATAAGAGCTTCAAGGAACTGAGTCAATAGGGATATAATTTTCCACGTAAGCACGGAGATAATATATTTATGCCACTGCTTTTTAGAGAAAGGGAAACTGAGGCCCAGAAAGAGACAGACTTATCCAGGGTTACCCAGTGAGTTGGCAGCAGAGGTGAAGCCAGAACCTGTGGACACCACGTTCACATAAACTGCCTTGTTGACAAGTAGGTGCCTGGGTGTGAAAGATTTTGTATTACTCTTACCTGGTATTGTTAATGAGGAGACTGCAACTTTCCTTCATGGTGGGTGGGTCTTTCCATCCTGGGACTATTTAGAGGGCTTTGCATTTAGTACTTTCATTTGCATTGTTGTTAGATAGCCCTGAGTTCATGGCTTCTCAATAACAGATAGCCAGGAAGCCAGATAACATGTAAGTGGACTTATCAAAGGAAAACTCAAATGTCTTTTTCAGTAATATAATTCTTACAGCTACAGATTCTTTTTCATGTTGAATAAGGTACCCAGAAAGGACTCTAGCAGGAATTCAAAGCTTTCATTAATTCTTCCTTCTTTCATTAAAAATGAATAAATTACTAGATAGAGTCCAACTCTGCATCAGGATCCATCTTAGAAATGGTGGGCATGGATAGAAATAAGATGCAATACCTTAGGATATAAATGAGATATAATTCCTGCTCTGAACAAATCCGCAGTTTACTAGTACATCTTGGCAAGGAACTAGATAATTGCAATGCAGAATCATAAATTTTATTGTGGTAGGATCTATACCAGAGGTTAAATTTTTGTTTTTCTTCCTCTTCTTCAGCAAGATTTATGCCAGGAACCCACTTTTGACTCACCAAGAGCAGTCTTTCAAGGGGCAGGAGCAGAGTAGGATGGTACCTTGGAAATATAGATGCACATGTAGATGTGTTGGAATCACTTGATGAGTCTCCACTGGAAAGGTAAATCACTCTTGAGTCACTGAGGTTCGAGTCTCTCAAAAAGGAGCTGAGAAACTACAGGCACATCTTTCGGTAGGATGGGTGTATCACCTCTTCATATAGAGAAAGAACAAGCCAGCCCATGTGCGTGAAAAATCTGCCAAATTTCCTCTTAAGCCGATTTCCAAGAAGAGAAGGGCACAGGGATTCTAAGATGCCGATCCATCAGATTTCATAATTAATTTGACCAGAATTCTAGGGTCTACCTGATAACCTGAGAGAGGCCTGGGTATGGGCTTGAAAGAACTGAGCATGAGGACTTTCAAAAGGAGAGCCCAGCAGTGGGGGCCTCTTGTCGTTGCCTAGTTCAGAGGATGTGAGCACATTCTCCCTTGAAGAACCATAGCAGGTGGCACAGCGATTGGACAAGGCAGGCTTTGTGGAAAGCTGAGCCAGCGTGGCCTGTCAGAGTGAGGATTAGGGATTTCCAGAGGCTTAGATTTGGCAGTTAAGAGCCGTGACAGAAATGTTCATATCTGACACCACTCCTCTTACTTTGTTGTAGAGATTGGACTGACTTCACTTTGGGGTTTCATAAGCCCTTGTTTTGTTTGTTGTTGTTACTTTTATTATTTTGCTTGTTTATTTTTAACAGTTTTTGGGGCAAGGGTACTCTATAAAATTGATACTGTGCAATAATGAAGTAATATAATTGAGTAATATCCAGTAATGATGTAAATGGGGATCTGAGAGATTAATTAATAAAATAAAACATGTGTGACCATTTTTCACTCTGAGTCCAAGAAGCGATTCATAGAAGTTAACTGATACTGGAGATGTCGTTTGCTATGGACACATAGAGGAGACATCCCAACAATGGCCGCACCAGGTGTCAGGAAAGGCTTCCCAAGGAGAGAGGTCTGAAAATTAGTGCAGGTGAACTCAAGAAAATGGTCCAAAAGGGGAAGTCTGGGCACTGGGCACACCCTGCACAAAGGCACAGATGCCTGAAATCGTATCCAAGTCTCAGGTCTTTTTCATTAACTTTGTATTGTTGTGGAGGTGGGGGAGGGGTGAAGAATCAAACTTATAGACCAATGGAGGGAATCATTTTATTTTATTCTTGTATGTTTCATTTGCTTTGTTTTGTTTTGGTTTTGGCATACTAGATTTGAAATGCCGTGTGGCCAGAGCGTCAGGTTCGTGAACAGAATGAATGGAAGAGGCTGGTGGTCTTGTTCAGTGGGTTGAAGACTGAGAGTGTTCCATGGGAAACACTGCCAAAGAAAGACTCTCTTGGCTTCTGAAGAATAAAACCTCCGAGTATTGGGGACACTGAGTGGTACCTCCATCCTGAGCTTGAGACCTCCAAGGAGAGAGGGGATCAGGATGTGTGTAGTCATTTCCCAGACACTGTTGATTTGGTCTTCATAATTATCTATGAGGTAGACAGGGCAGGACTATTCTCCTTTGACAGATGTGGAGCGTGAGCTCCTGAGGAGGGGATGCCTTTCAGTGAGGAATGGAAGCCAAACTCACACCAGCACCTACAGGTGAGAAAAACAAATTGTGTTCTCATGCTTTCCCTCATTTCCCATCTCTTATTGCTTCTGTGTATGTCAGCTTTGTTACAGATTCTGCCTTCAAGCAATTTACTGAATCGGCTTCAAGCTGTTTCCCCTTCTTCATCTCCTGACACCCATCGCATGCCGCCCCACCCTTGGTATCTTACCTAAGTCACATTGAATAACTCTGAGTTCTTTGTAACCATCAAGTGCACTCTCAAATCTAGCCCTTCAACCTCAGCTCGTTTTCTATCCACCCAGAAAACAGTTCTTTCCATCCCCATCCCTATTACTGGAGAACCCCATTATTTCCTCAGGTCTTGGCTTAAATGTCATCTTCTGGAGAAAGCCTGCCCTGACTCACATGGAATGGCGTTTGCTTCTATGTCCTCCTTATGCTTTCATAGCACAATTCTCCCTTCCATATCACCCATCACAATGTTTTGGATTTGCCTGGCTATTTACCTGTGTATCTCACCAGAGAAATAGACTCTAGCAACTAGTAAACAGGGTCATCTTATTCTCTGTCATCTCTCCAGAACCAAGCATGGCATTTGACAAATGATGCATGTTCAAAAAATATATTGATTGGATGAGTCAATAAAGATAAGTAAACAAAATAGTGCAGATAATTTGTGAGAATTTAAAGGGAGAAGCGAGGAATGTAACAATGCTCCAGTGTAACACCTGCCCATGTTTCCATGGCAGCTTGGGGCGCCTCAGTTCTCTCTCTCAGCCGTATTCCCACATTCTGCCCTTGCTCAAAAGGTCAAGCAAGGTCTGCTCAAGCAAGGAGCCCATTTTCCTTTGGAAAATATTCACTGCTCCTATTTTGCATTCTTTTGCTTCTGATGTTGTCACTGAAGCCAGAAACTTCTGGGATCTCTATTAGCACCAGACTGTGTGAAGAGACTCCAGGCCAGAGTTGCAGCTGGGAAGAATGCCCCTGGTGTGAATGGAGCTGTTCTGAATGCATGCAGAGAGAGGAGGCGGCGTTTGCTCTTGCTGTGAGCAGGCGGGGCGATCAGTATAAAGCAGATCGAAGGAGACCCATGTATGTGTTCAGTCCCCCAAAGGCAATGGGGCACTGTAGAAAAGTGAGTTTAAAATCTGGAGGCACACATCCCACAATTAGAATGCAGGTCTGCCACTAACTATCCATAAGACCTTGGACAAGGAATTTATCTTTTCTAGCTCCAGCTTTAACTGTTAAATCAGGCTAATATCAATACCTAACCCTGGGCATCTTCTAAGGATGACGTGAAGTGATTCTCATGGACTTCTTAGAACAGTTCTGAGTATTTAGTAGGCTCTCTCTTTCTCCCTTTCTCCAAGTCAGGATTCTCCTGAAAAAAATAGAACCAACAGGAAGGGGAGAGAGAGAGGGAGAAAGACTTTAAGGAATTGGCTCATGCAAGTGTGGAGACTGGCAAGTCCAAAATCTGAAGGGTGGGCTGGCAGGCTGGAGACTCAGGTAAGAGTTGATGTTGCAGCTTGAGTCCAAATGAAGTCTGCTGGCAAAATTCTCTCTTTCTCAGGAAAAGTCAGTCTTTTTCTTATAGCCTTCAACTGATTGGATGAGGCCCACCAACATCATGGAGAGTAATCTGCTTTACTCAAAGTCTACTGATTTTAATGTTAATCTCATCTAAAAAATTCACAGAAACATCTAGAATAGTGTTTGACCAAGTGTCTGAGTACACTAGCCTAGCCAAGTTGACACAGAAAATTAACCATCACCCTATCTATCTATCTGTCTATCACATCAAATGTATGAATGAATGGGGATTCCACATCCTTTAAATATAGCATGATTCTACATTTCTTAAAATTAACACAGCATCAGAGTCCTTCATTTCATTTATTCTTCTATAATAAATACCCAAGAAACAGTGACTTTAGTCTCCAAGCCTCTACCAAGAATCCACTATATTAAAGAAGTCTACATGTTACTAGTTCTCTGCATCCAAAAGATGTACAACAATATCCATTAAAGGAAAAGCCTAACCTGGTTATCTGAAAATGTGGACAACAGCGGACTGTGCAATAATTGTACCAATTAAGGACTATCCACTACCAAAAATGGTGATACCAGAGAAACTCTGATTATTTATCCTTCTCACTCCACCTTCATCCATCCGTCAAGGGTGTCATCTCCCAGGGACAGCAGGGTCTAATGAGATGGAGAAGTCAGACATGTGTACAGCTAGTACTGCTGCCAGCTGGAGAGCCTGGATGCATGTCTGCAGTAGATAAGCCCGGGCTCTCACTCCTGTAGGCACATCAGTATCCAGGGAAGCTATTCAAGCATTGAGCCTTCTCCAGGGCCAATGCAGGGAGTGCTGTTCCGGGTTGGCTAAGCCACTTGGACTTCAGTCTGGCAGTATACAGCTCATCCTCCTTCTCTCTACAGATATAACGGGGCTTGACTTCCTAGCCAACCAAATTGGAGTCATGTCAACCTTTCTTTAAGTCCTCGTAAAAATGTATTTACATCAAACAATAGACATCTCTCAAATCTAGACATTAGGTGTAGAACTGACTAAAAGTCTCTGTTCTTAACTCATTGGATTATTGTTTTACTGACAAACTAAGACATCATCTACAGACTAGCTATAATGTGCACTGACCTTGGTATGCTGTTATGTCCATATCTTTCTCCTACCCAGTCTGATTGTCCAACCCCCTTTGTGTGGTAACAACATCCCCTTTCCTAGGGTAATATTGTCTCTCAATCTATAAGGTCCTGATGGGAGAAGGAAGATTGTCATTCTTTTAGCTTCCAATTCCATAAACACAGAGAGACCTAGGTTGGATTATTAATAATACTGGATCTCAGTGAACAGAGAATGGCCCAAGGAGTGTGTGTGTGTGAGAGAGAGAGAGAGAGAGAAAAGAAAAAGGCGAAGGAGAAGGAGGGAGAGGGGCAGGATGAGGAGGAGGAAGGGGAAGCGGAAGAAGAAGAGGAAAAGGAAGAAGTAGGAGGAGATTCTTTAAGATTTAGAACCTGCGGAATCTACCACAACTGAAGTCAGTTCCACTCCCTGGAAAGCACAGACTAGATTAGACACCTGTGTGTGCAGTGTGTGTGTGTGTGTTGGGATTATAGATGATTTACGTTTTCTGTGGTTTCATTTTGAATTATTTTTTCTAGATAAAAAAAGAAAAATACAAACAGTAGAAAAAAAGATGAAATAAGTATATCCCAACAGAAGGAATTCAATGTTGCAATTCAGTAACTACTATTTAAAGTATGAAATTAATAATATTAAGTGATAATGATGATAATAGTAAATAAAAAGAGTAGGGAAGAATCTCACGAATGTTATGTTGAACTATGGAAGCTGCATCTCAAAAAGTGCCTGCTACGTGATTCCATCAATATAAGGTTAAACAGGCCAAATGAATCTGTCAGAAGCTATGGTATCAGAAGTTAGGAGAGTGATTACCCTTGGTGGAGAGTGCTGGAAGGGTATAAGAGAGAGGCTTCTGGGTAGATGGCCACGTTCTGCTTCTCATCTGGCTGCTGGTTACGAGTGTGCATTCAATTTGTGAAAATTTATCGAGCTGTGCAACTTTGATGTGTGCACTTTTCTATACCTATGTTATACTTCAATGGAATGTTAAAAAAATTTTTAGACAAACCTTGTCCTGTGTCACTTACATCAATTTTTCAGGAAAGATGGCTAGATTGTTCGTGTGTACTCAAGGGGAGGATCCCATAAATTTGTTGTGATGTAATTCACATCTTCTTTTTTAACATTCCAAACTAGTCCTTACTGGTTTGAAAATTAATGACTTTTGCACTTGTGTTCTTCCACGCTTCATTTTTAGCAGTTCTCAGCAAAATGCTTCTGAATCTACCCTTCTCACAAATTACTGTGGCGTGAAAGGCATGTTTTTCTGGGCCTTATCCATGATCCACGCTCTGCTTTCTCTGAATGATAACATAGGCCTGCCCAGTGGTTTATGGAGAGAGAGAACAGTAATTACTGTGCTATTCTTTTGTTTACAGAAACCTAATTGAACTGCATGTATATAAAATGTCCCCAGATTTTAGATGTAATATGTGTAAATGTAGCTAGTACAGCAAAATATTATTGTTTTAACAACCAGCTTCAGTTTCCTCTTTAGGGAGTAAGTTATCTTTTACTGGGCAAAAGTTCCCTACTGCATGTCTGTGATAGAAATCGAGGTCCCAGGGGACTTGATGTTGGCTGGTTCCAGGAATTCAGAGGAAAAAGGCAAAGTAGCTTTTTATAAGAATGGGGGAGGAATGCATTTGTGAGCCTTTGGAGAAAGGGAAGATAAGAGAATGAAAGAAGTTCAGGAAGGATGAGTGGATGTCCTTGGTGGTGTGAAGGGATATTTTTTAAAGGGAATGATTTCATTACTTGAATTAATCTGATATAAATCCTAACTGTAAACTCCACCACGTCAATGGCTGCCTGGTGTGGATGGGGTTTTGTGGAATCTGAAGATAAGGCTGAGTGTCTCACTAAAATTGACATCATGCATGTTATTGGAGAAACAGAACGGAGAAAGAAGGAGCTCAGAAGGCAGAGGAGGCCCCACGAAATGAGCCGCTGGGTATCTGTTGAATGTTTGGTTAGCCCTTCGACTTCCACACCCATGGAAATGCACAGGTCATGCAATCAGTGAGGAGGGAGGAGGAGGTTCAGGCAGAGAATCCAAATGACAGCTGAGCTACATGCATGTAAAAGTGAGTTATCTTGAAATCACGCTTCTCACCACGTTGCAGGTGGAATTTTACTGTTATTTTAAATATATACAGCAGCTCAATTGTCCTCAACACTTTTGTAGAAGGGAGAGTTGTGTTTCCTTTCACAAAAGCAAACGGCTCATCACAGATTCGAGAATTTACAGTGTGCACCGCATCTTGTGTTAAGTGCTGGGGATACAGTGCTGAACAAATTACATGTAGGGCTGGCTTTTGATTAGGCTTATGGTCTAGCAGAGGCAACAGCAATGAAACAAATTATTGCACAAGTGTTATGTACTATGAAGGAAGTTAAGATCCTATGGGATTCTGTAACGGAGAGTGCAAACTTTGGGGGAAAAACATCACAATATCTCAAAGAAGATCAAGATGGCAGACGACGTGCATCAAGTTGCCCTAAAGATAAATAAGGAATGGTACAAAAAGGTAGAGGCACTCACGTGATAGAAAAACCCAAACTGGGTCATCCCAACCCATTTTAGGTAGCTATTTAGTAACTTAATAATCAATCAGATTTCCTTGCACACTTGTCTCCATGTAAAATATAAAAATGGTTTGTAATGAATTTTTGTGTTATATTTAATTAGTAGTAAGAAAATTACCCTCAAGTTTCACCAATAATTCTTTTTATTTTTTTGAGGAAGATTAGCCCTGAGCTAACATCTGCTGCCAATCCTCCTCTTTTTGCTGAGGAAGATTGGCCCTGAGCTAACATCTGTGTCCATCTTCCTCTACGTTATATGTGGGACGCCTGCCATGGCGTAGCTTGATAAGCGATGCATAGGTCTGTGCCTGGGATCTGAACCGGCTAACCCCAGGCCACCATAGCACAGTGCACGAACTTAACCACTACACCACCGGAGCAGCCCCTACAAAGAATTCTTTGAGAAGTTATTCAACCATTAACTTTGTCTTTCTAGAAACAAAATGATATTTAAAAAGTGGTAAGGGAGCTTCTTCTTGATTTAACGTCAAGGTCAAAGAAATAAAATTCTGTCATTCTACACCTTAAGCATCAAATCTTCATACAAACAGATAACATAATATGATTTTTAACATTAAAAATCTGTGTTTAAAGATCTAAAAATATGACAGTACAATCAGAGACTTTCCCCATTAGAATGGCAGTATTTAAAAGTATAAAAATAACCAATCATGGCAAGATAATTTCGAAAGAGGAACACTCACTGAGAGTTTAAATCAGTACTCTTTTTTGGAGGAAGAATTTATTTAAAAAAATTAAATGTCGTCTATCCTTTTACCCAACAATTTTAGTTTTAGGATACTATGCTCAGATTTACTTTAATGTTTACATAAAATAAATATGTAAGAAAGTTTTTATATTGTAGCACTTTTTGTAATTTTTAAAAATGGGAAGACTTAGTGTCCAAGAGTGGAGAAAGGGTCATGTTAACCTGCAAGGATTCTTCCTTTGAGAACAGGACAGCATTGACAAAAAGTAGATAATTGCAAAGATATAATATTAGCTGAAAATTCTTGAAGAGCCAGAACTATTTATAAATCTGTGCATCTATATATCTATCCATTTTCTAGCCCCACTCATCGTCAAAGAATCTCCAAATTATATGAAGATATATTTACGTACTGTGTATTGTGTGTGTGTGTGTTTGTGTGTACTTTTATTCACGTAGACACCAAAAAGTCTAGAACGATAGGTATTCAGGGGAGCGAGCATTCAGTGACATTTATACCTTTTCACCTATGTATTTTGGTGGAGCTTAAACTGTTTGAATGAGCATGTATTTGTGATTTTTCATTTAATTAATAAAAAAAAGAAAGAAAAAGGGAAATATATCTGTTGTCTCTCCTGGTTGTCTTCATGTGCCTCTGGGTGCAACAGCACAGTCTTGTTTGCTTAGAGTCCTCTCTGTCTGGAGAGCAGAGGTGGCTTTTATTTTTTTTTCACCCTGTACCTAGCACCGAATAAGTGCTCAGTAAATACTTGGGGAGTGGACCCATGACTTCTCGGCATAGACTAAATATTTCAAAAATGTATAAGGAAACCCAGAAACAATATAAATGCCCATCGTTTGGGAACTGGTACAATATATGGTTTATCCAAATAGCCAAAGATAGAATAGCATGCAGCTATCAAAAACTACTGTTTTATAAGAATGGTGACTAACCTGGTAAGATGTTCAGAATATATTGTGAAGTTTAAGTTCCTAGATGCAGTGTACACATGGACTCAAGTTGGATATTGTAAGAGGGAATGCTCCCTTTCTCTCTTGCAACCATCTACCCATAAATGTTCTCAACTGGGAGAATGCCAACAGGAACACCTTCAGCCTTTTCAGAAAGAAACGTAGCTATTCTGTTTTCTGAGTGTGATAAAGAGTCTGACTCTACCTTTCGACATTTGGCTCCTGATGGCTTTTAAGTCTCAGTCTTTCCTCTTTTTTTCTGCCCCACATCCTGGCAAGATTATAAGAAAGCCTGGTGTTCCCTTCCTTGGGGCCAGTGCAGATTCGAACCATGCAAGCCCCTGTCCACACAGAGGAACCCTCATCCCACCTGCCCCTTGACCACAGTAACAACCCCAAGCCAGTCACCTTTTCCTGCATTCTCAAGCTAGTCTTCAGACCAGCTTGGGAGCCTGCCCTGCTCTCCCCAGAAAACTTAATTATATAAGTAAGTAATTTTTTCCTACCTTCTTGGTATGTTTGTGGTGTCATCAGTCTCTACATCTAAAACAAATTTTGGATGGGGTTCCATCCTGTTTCTGCAGGGTGGCTACAACACTGATCTTGACGTCCATTTGGCTGCCTCCCAATTTTGAAGTAAGTCTTAGCTCCCAAACCACCCGTATATATTCTGTACTGTGAATCTGGGATCTGGGCTTTGCAAACCACGTCCCTCCTTTGCCACCTCTCCTCCCATTAGGCTCTAGAAACAACCTCAGTCTGGAGAAGGGTGAAGGGGCTTGTTCCTTCTGGATTGCTTACTTTTCACGTCAGCCTGGCTCTAGTAGCCACTCCTTAGTCACGTAAAGGCAGTTAGTTCTAGCTTCCAGACTTTTCCCCACACACTCAGAACCAGTTTCATCATGCACCCTTAAAAGGACCAGCTCCAGCCAGGCTCTGTCCTTCTTGGAGATCTAAGTCATAGCTCTTGAAGCTCCTCCTCCAAGCTCCTGACATCCCAGTCCCTGCTGGCCAGTACCCACAGGGCCGCTCCTCTGAGCTGCTGTGTCTGGATAATCCCAAACTCTTCTCTTTGTCCCTCAAACCTTGGTACCTGCTTCCTATAGTTACTTTTTTTTTTTAACCTTGTTTATTCTTTTGTTTTTCTCCTTTTTACTTCTCCAATTCCCTGTATTAAATTCTCTCTGTGAAAATGATTAGTATGGTTTCTGTGTTCCTGATTTGATCCTTCCTGATACAAACTGAAACTTGTACTAATGGGTGAGGCTGCTTTGTACCAAACTTTGAAAATAGGCAGTCACCTCTCTCTACCTCCTAGATTTGAAAGAAGAGCTTGGGTTCCTCTTTGACTTTCCTGCTTCCAAGTGCTGAGAATACCTGGAGATGGGCTTAGGGTCCACCACTAGAAGTGAGCCCCAAGTCCCACTCTTCACCCTTTTTCCTCTGTGTTCTGTTCTTTGTTTGTGAGGCAGGCACCATTGTCCATGCAGCTATCTAGGTGAATACATTCAGATGCAATTCTCTGCACAGTAAATCTGAGGATGTAGGTCTGGTGAGCAGGACTCCTCGTTGACATCAGATCTCAGCCACATTCTCCAATCCTGCCTTAATAAAGAGCCCCACAGGTTAGAAATTATTAAGCCTCTCTTAGCATTGGCTCCACATTTGACTCTTTGTGCTTCTTCCCAATGCTTCTTACAAAGGAAGAGTATTAAATGAGTGGTATCCTTAATTTCCAATGAGCAAAATAATAGTAAAAATCAAAGCGAGAGACTAGAATAGTATTCCCCAAACTACAAGGAACAATCATTATCTCCGGATGATTTTTACAATTTTTTCTCTTTCATATCTATCTGAATTTCATTTATAATTAACTTGCATTATATTTCTGTTAAAGAAAGATTATAATAAAATTCAAAACTGAGAAGAAACTAGATCTAGAGAGAAATTACACTATGGGAGGAAAAACTGAATTCTCAGAAGCATGAGATTTATAATCAAGTCATGTTGCCTCAGCCATGCCCTCAGTTTCTTGTGTATCCTCCAGGCCAAGAGGAGAAATAACGGTCCAAAGAATACAAGAAGAAATTAATCAAAAAGGCACACAAAGGGCTCATTTAAAACACATTAGCAAAAGAGAATGATCAGGTAGGGAATGGAAGGAGATGTGAGCTGGTGAAATGAGGGATGAAGAGGAAGGAAGAAAGAGCACAGATTTTGTATGCGGCAGTGTCTGATCCTCCACCATCTATGGAGATTTCCTCGGAAAAGGAGGTTGGCTCCTGGCCCCAGCTGGCAGCTTCTCCAATCTTGCTCTCATGTCAGACATCTGTCAGCACTCTGCGAGGACCATTGGAAATCAAGGCCATTCACAGTTTGTCTTGGACCTCTTCAAGTCTTCCCACCCCTACTAGCTACTGAAAAGGAGAGGGGAAAAAAGTTATAAAGTTTCTCTAGCCACAGTGAGAATAGCCAAAAAAGAAAAGAGAACAAGAAGGCATTAACAAAGGAGACGTTCCCGGGACTCCTCATTGTCAAAGCCTCCATTCATTTATTCATTCCCTCCAATATTTATCGAGCATCACTGTGTGCCAAGCAGTGCAGTAAGCACTGGCGACACATTATTAATGCCAACCTGAGTAAGGCGTTCCTTATCTTCCTCCATGTTCTTCCCCCAATCAAGCTTTAGCTCCTGGGGACTCAGCCCACATCCACCTCTCTTAAAATGCTCCCTTTCTCCTGAGAGCAGAATGTAGATCTTCCCTAACCTGTCCCTAGATATCTGGGAAAGGAGAAACAAGACAAGCAGACTTGTCTTCAATTTTCTACCTGCAAAGGGACATGTATCTCACCAGCAAAACTTTCACCTGCTTTTTCATTGACTCTGAAACTTTCTCCAACTTCAAGAATACGTAGTTGAATTAGGTATTATTCTCCAAAAATGCATACATACATAAATGCTTTTCACATATTGGTGCCTTTGTCCATGCTGTTTTCTCTGCATTTTCCTTTATTTTTTTTCTGTTTACTGGCAAGCTCCTAATCAATTTTTGTTTATTTTTTCTTATGAAATATTCGTATCATATATACAGAAATATATCTAATGTGTGTAGATAGTAGATAGGTAAAGGAATACTAAGAAAATAACCATGTATATTCTACCCAGCTTCAGAAATACAACATTACAGAAACTTCGAAGCTGCCATGTGCCTTTCCCTATGTGCTCTCCCAACCTCCAGAGGTGACCACTATTCTGAATTTTGTGTTGACTACCCCTCATTTTTCTGTGCAGATTTTCCCACCAATATATTACTCTCTCTGTTGTGGCTGTTTTATACCTTTCCATAAAAGAATTATCCTACATGTATTTGCCGTATGAATTACTACTTTCATTCAACGTTAGGTTTTCAAATTAATCTGCATTGATTTTTGCACTGTGGTTCATTCATTTTTCTTTCTGCTGTCTAGTATCCAGTGTAATACCTAAACTGCAATGGATCCATTCTATTGATTATGGGAACTTGAGATGTTTCATTTTTTACTGGTAAAATCAATGTTGCTGGAAACATCCTTATAGAATGTCTCCTGATGTACACGTACAAGTTTCTCTAGACTATAGTCCTAGCAATATAATTGCTGAGTTAAGGGTAGCTAATGTCAATTTATTTTCAATGTGTTGGATCAGTTTGCATTCAGGATAAGAGAATTACTGTTGCTCTGCGCCCTGCACAACAATCAATATTGTCGGACTTTTTCACCAGCTTCAAGGGTATGGAATGGCGATCTTATTCCATTTTATTTGGCATTTTCTTTATAACTGATGAGAATGAGCATTTTTTCAAATGTTTATTGGTTATTCATGTTTATGCTTTCATGAAGTGTCTGTCCACGTCTTTGTTCACTTTTATATGTGGTTGCATGCTCTACACTTCATACATTCTAGAAACTAAGAATTATTTTTGTTGTTGTTAAATGTCGCAGATTCCTTTTCCAAATATGTGGCTTATATTTTTACTCTCTTTATGATGACCGTTGATGAACAGAGATTCTTAATTTAAAAAATAAAGTTAGCTTTATCAGTCTTTCCCTTTTTCATTTGCACTGATGTGTCTTTTTATTTTCATGCTTAAAGGTCACACATATGTTCCTCTTTTCTAAAACTTGAAAGATTTGAATTGATTTTAATTGTAGTGTAAAGTGGCCAGCCCCATTTGTTGTATATCTGTCCTCTCCTCTATCATTCTGCAATGCCATTTTTGTTCCATCCTGTTTATATACATGCCTGTCCCATCTCAGCTTTCTGTTTGATTCCATTCGTTTACATGTCTATACCTGCAGCCATCTGAACTGTCTTAATTGCCGTGCTTCAAACAAGTCATGCTATATGCCTGGGCAAGTTATCCCATCTTGTTTGTCTTTTTCAGGAGTGTCTTGGCTTGTCAGCTGTTGAGTACAAATTTCAGAATTAGCTTGCAATTCCACAAAAAAAGAAAATCCTGTGGAGATGTTGATTGGTATTGCATTAAATCTATTAATTTGGGGAGAATTAATAACTTTAATAGACTATTTCAATGCATATGTCACCTCTCTCCACTTATTTAGGACTTTTAAAAAAATCTCTTTCAATACAAGATTTTTTCCCTAACTTTCTGCACAAATGTCCTGCACATAATTTGTTAGATTCATTTCTAGGGGCCTTGTCTATTTGTTATTAGGAAATAATATTTTAATTGAATTGTCTAACTTTTCCTGGTACAAGAAAGCACTTGAGTGTTGTATATTAATTTTATATTAAGCAAGCTTCTGCTGCTTTCTTATTTTAAACATATCTGTCTTTCAGATTTCATAGAGCATATGATGAGCATTTTTATTTTTTATTTGCTAGTTTAATTTGATTAATTAACTAATTAATTAATGTTGCCTTTCTGAGATGATTAGTACATTGTTGAATCTTGTCTGGTTCTTGGTTTCATGGGGAAAGTTATATTTTAATGTTTTACCATTAAGCATGAAGGTAGCTTTACAATCTTTGTAGATTACTGTATGATTCCTTAGTTCCATTTGCCAAATATATAGAGTTCTTCATATTCTCGGTAGATGATGGAATAAACCCCCTGGCCTCCTCTTGTTGCACAGGGCTATGTGACTAGTTCTGACTGATGAGAAGTGAGCAGAAAATTTCATGTCCCTTCTAGGTCAGAGCATTTACTTTCCCATTCAAGACTCTCAGAGCTCTTTCCCTCTAGCGTGGTGACTAGTAATGTCCAAAACTTGCTGCTTTTTTAGCCTGGATCCCCAAGGATATACAGTTAGCGGAGGTCCCTACTGATCCCCAATAGATATTTAGTGTGAGTGAGAAATAAATCTGTGTTGTTTTGAGTCACAGAGATTTGGAGGTTGTCACCATGCTGTATATAATTTAACCTGTAACGAGCGATACAGAATCCTGTGAGACTAAGTGGATTTACTTCTTAGGAAAATGTGTGTACAGCAAAGGAAACCAATCAATTGAGTGAAAAGGCAACCTATGGAATGGGAGGAAATAATTGCAAACTATATATCTGATAAGGGGTTGATTTCCAAAAGACATAAGGAGCTTATACAGCTCAATAGGGGAAAAAAAAAAAACACTCCAATTAATCCCGTTAAAAAATGGGCACAGGATCTGAATAGATATTTTTCCAAAGAAGACATACAAATAGCAAAGACATACATGAAAAAGTGCTCAACACTGCTAATCATCAGGGAAATAAAAGTCAAAACCACAATGAGAAGTCATCAAATACCTGTTAGAATGGCTTTTATAAAAAAAAAAACAAAGGATAAATGTTGGTGAGGATGTGGAGAAAATGTAGCTCTTGTGCACTGTTGGTAGGAATGTAAACTGATACAGTCATTATGGAAAACAGTATGGATATTCCTCAACAAATTAAAAATAGAACTACTACATGATCCAGCAATCCCACTTCTGGATACATATCTGAAGGAAACAAAATCTGTATCACACATAGATATCTTCACTCCCATGTTCACTGCAGCATTATTTACAATAGGCAAGATGTGGAAACAATCTAAGTGTCTGTCAATGGATGAATGGATAAATAAAATGTGATATATTTTATATATATTCTATTATAATATAATATTTATATAAAGTTATTTATTTTTCATTTTATTATATAAAATTACATTATATTACATATATATATATAATATATGTATAAAGGAATATTATTCAGGCATGAGAAAGAATGGAATCCTGCATTTGTGACATGGATAAACCTGGAGGACATTATTTTAAGTGAAATAGGCCAGAGGGTGAAAGAAAAATATTGTATAATCTCACTTATATGTGGAATCTAAAAAAAAAAAAGGCAAACTCATAGAAACAGACTAAAATGATGGTTGCCAGTGATTGGGGCATGGGGGAAATGGGGAGATGTTGGTCATAGGGTGCAAACTTCCAGTTATAAGATGAGTAAGTTCTGGGGATCCCATGTACAGCATGGTGACTATAGTTAATAATACTGGATTATATACTTGAAATTAGTTAAGTGAGTAGATCTAAACATTCTCACCATACCAAAAAAAGAGAAAGGTAACTATGAGGTAACAGATGTGTTAATTAACTTGATTTTTGTAATCATTTCACAATGTATATGTATATCAAATAATTACATAGTACAATTTAAATATATACAATTTTATCTGTCAGTTATACCTCAATAAATCCGGGGAGGGCAATATGAAAAAATAAAGCACTGCCCTCTTGAGAGTTCACATTGTTATTCACAAATAGAGGTTAACTTGTATTGAATATTTTTTTATTGAAATTTACTTTTATCCTTAAATATGTCAATATGATAAAATACCTTAATGGATTTTGTAGTGTTGAATGGACTTTGTTGTTTGGATTACAGTGATAATGGATCACTGCTGGGTTTAGATGATGACTCCATCACCATAGTTATCACACTGTGTGGTTCGTTATTTACTTACTGATTAAATCTTTTTAACTTTATTGGTTCACTCCCACAAACCACCTTGTCCCCCCCTAGTAGTACCCATGCCTCAACTTTATGAAACACTGAGCTGGATGATCTTCCAACCCAGTAGATTTCAAGGCTCCTGTAAATGATACAGATGAATGCTGACTTCAAGAAGAAAAGAGGGCTTCCTGGAAGCGTTGGGGATTCTCAGTGAAGTCATGTGCTGGGAATAGTAGAGAGATGAACTTTAGACTGTCTGGGACTGTCTAGCTGAATTCTAGAACATGGACTGGCATAGTATTAACTCGATAAATATTTATGAGATAATTAAGTTTACAAGAAGGCTTGACCTGAATTAGATGTCCCTGAGATTCACTGTATAAATTTTGGACCACTAGAGAGAGCCAAGTAATCAGTTTCTACATTCATAGCATTAGTTGGCATCTGACGAGACACTCAGAATGAACTTACTATGTGCCTGCAGTTACTATCTCACTAGTATCAAGGTTGCTTATGAGAATGTAGTCAGGATTTTATGGCAGAGTCATTAGGGGCAAGGACTTTCTCCAAATAGTGTAGTACCTATAAAGAACACTAAATATATTTCCTAAACAGCCACAGTGCTTGCTTACTCAATAGATGAAATATTCAAAAATTCAATGAGCCACTCTTTACCTGGCACTCTACAGTCTCTTGTGGGTGGGGAGCTGTTTGCATGGCTAGCTTATCCTAGGAACAGGGGACAGCTTGCTTCTTTCTGTTCCTGTTTATTTTGCAGCAACTGAAGTATTTCCAAACAGCAGTTAATGAGAATTTCAGAGACACTGGACTCTCTTGGAAAAGCAATATATTCCACAGACCATGTGAGTTAAGATTTCAAGCATGCAAGTAGCATGTTTTCAGTGGTGCCCACTCCATCCAGGATGACCCAGGCAACGTCTTTCTGTGTTGCAGAGTAAGAGGCATAGAACAGGAGACCTCTACAGTCTTGGCTAGTAGGCACAGCGGAAGTTTTATTTTTTAAATGGTTCTCTGTTAATCCAAAAACATATCTGACTCTTGAAGAATCTGCTTTCTGAGCCAAGGAAGACATGATCTAGATATCAATTGTTCACTTTTGACATATAATCTCATGTTTCTAGTTTAAGATACTTGAATTCTAGTCCCAGATTTGCCATTAATTTACTGTCTGACCTTGGGCTACATAGGGATTCATCTGGGCCTTAGTATACTATGATAAAAAGGAATTAAAATGATACAAAACAAAAATGGGATTGAATAATCACTAGGATTACTTCTGTTTCAAAGATATGCTGCTCTAGAATGTGACTGACATCCAAGAAGAATTTTATCAGCTACACTATCTAAGAGGCTACTTTCAGGAGCAAGTCTTCTGTGGGTATTAATTTTCAAAGATAACCTCTGATTCATGCCCCAGACATGGGAGGAGCTGGCTGACGTGAATACATACCTAGGGAAATCAGTGAGTAGGGTGGAAATAGGATATTGGGATATTGCCCAACTCAGCCACCAGTGCACCTCCAAAGCCTTTGCATTAAAAAAAAAAAAGATTGAATTTTGAAAATCCTAAAGGCCTTTCATCAAATAGAACAAGAGGAGGCTAAACAGCTAAACAGAGGTTAAACAGGGTGGCGCTGGTGGGGGGAGATTAAAAGACTTGGGAGTTTCAGAGGAGCAGAAATCATGGCTTGAATTTTAGACCACTGAATATTAACTCCTGAGTCCACCATTTTCTAGCTTTATGTCACTGGATGAGTTGCTTACCCAGGGTCAGCTTCGTGGGCATGTGACCTGTCCAGTCCCATAAGGCCCTGCACTTAGAAGGGCTACACATTTGTTTTGATATTCTGCTGTTGCCATCTTGAAATACCCAATAATTTTTTAACAAAGAACCATGCATTTTCACTTTTGCCTGAGTCTCGCAATTATTTAGCCAGCCTTGAGCTCGACCTTTCAGAAACTTGGCTTCTCCATCTCCAGAATGAGAATAGGGATATTTGTTGTGCTGGATCATAGTGAGGATTGAGTGAGATACTCATGGAAGTTCCCACCGAGCTCAGTGCATGATGTGCTAGCTAAATAAATGCTAAATCTTGTTTTCTACTTCAATCTATTTCTAGAATAAATCTAACTGTTCTTCTTTAAAAGGAGACATAAGACCTAAGGGTTTTTTTTTTTTTCCTTCTCACTTTATTTTCACAGACTGATGCAGTCCAAATGTGGAAGCATAAAACCATCTTGAATAAAAACTGGTTTGGGCCAGCTCAGAAATATTAACTAAAAGAAAATCTCTCATGCGCTTGCAGTTGGTTCTGGGGCTTCACGTAGACTGATAGCTCTGGTAAGGCCTTGAGAATTTCAACAGTACACTGCCTTTCAAACAGTGCAGCGTGCCCCCCAACAATAATTAACATTGAGCTTGACCCTTTGCACATCTTTTCTAGACAAATAAGCCCTTAAATGGCCAATATCTTACTTCAATAGATCTTCTTAGGTTATGGGGAAAATATGAGTTGTTACTATGGAGAAGTTGCATCGTTTATTTCCCTTGAACTCTCCATTCTCAACACTATTAGTTTCTAAAGAATGTGACTTCTTCAATTTGAGAAGAGGTCTTGTCTCTTCACCTCTTGCTGAAGAGACTTTGCTGAATATCTTTTGTTGTTTGATTTAGTCTCTACCTACCCATTTTATTTATTTTAAAATAATTTGACATTATAGTTATATAATTGCATTCTTACCTAGAATGGAGTGGAACTGGGTGACAGTTGAGAGATTCTAACAAAATAAATAATAAAATCATAATGATAGCTTGTATTTAATGAATTATGTACCAACCTTCTCAAGAATTGAACATGCCTCTTATTTTATCTTCACAACAACCTTATAGGGCATGTGTTATTACCTCTCATACACAAATGCAGAAGATGAGGTTTAACAAGATGAAGTAATTTGACCAAAGTCACCTTAGTTGCAGCACTAGACTTGAATCCATGTCTACTGAATTCCAAAGCCTGAATTTTTAACCATTATGACATCCAAAGCAAAAATATCAGATATATGAAGGACTCACTGTAAGGAAGGAGAAATGCAAATAAATTGTCACTCATTCATTCATTCAGAAATGCTATTTATATTCATTGAGCATACTGTGAATCAAACGCCATCCGAGGCACTGAAGAAACAGTGCCTAGAATAGATATAATCTTCACCTCAAGGGGCTTAAAGAATGAAAGGCATAGCCACTCAAGTAAGTATATTATTTGAATTGTGCTAAATGGTATGAAGAAGTGTAGGATACTTGGTGAGTGTATAACAAGAGAATAAGTCCCAATCTGACGCCGCCCAACAAAAAGGTCTCCTTGAAGAAGTGATAGTAGTGCGAAGGCCTGGAGGATGAGTAGGGATAGATGGAAAATGGGGTGCACTAATCCTCAGGGTCTTAGCCTGAGTCACTGTGTCAACGGAGGCATGAATTACTGGGGTGGGGATTATGATCAAAGCTGCAGGAGGACACAGACAGGGAGGGCAGTGGGGAAAGAGATCAAGGGATCCCTTTTTTGGTATTCCGAGCCTGAAATGCTTGTGATGTAGTCAAGCAGAGTGTCAGGTGGGCCTTCTTATATACAAATCTGGAACTGAAATGAAGACTCTAGGCTGGAAATGCAGATGTGGGACGAGTGGGCAGAGGGATGAGATCTTGAAAAGCTGGACTGTATAATAAGAAAAGGGGAAGAGAGTAAAGGAGAAGAGAAAGAAAAAAATTAGGAGAAAGAAAAGGAAGAAGCAGAAGAGGGATGAAACTGCACTGACAAATTCCTACATTCCCTGAAGAAAGCAGAGGCGTTTACAAAAAGGATGAGATGGAGCAGCCAAAAGGGTGAGGGAGAACCAGGCAAGCGTGGTTTCCTTAAGAGGATATTCCAGGATGGGAAGAACACAGGTGGAGAGATTGGGTCTTTGAAAGGTGTAGTGCTACATTGTCCTTTGTGATAAGTGGGAAGGAGAAAAAGAAGATAAAGACACAGGTAGACACGGATGTTGTTATGTTGTAATATAACATTTAAGTACTATCATGGAAATGTGGACGATGTACCAACAGACCTAGAAAAAAGGATTACTCAACTCCGTGGAAGAGAGGAGAGAGGACAGGATTAGAGAGGCAGCATTGACAATGAAACATTTGACCTGTGTTTTGAAAGATGAGCCTGGGCATTAACCAGGCTGGTACTGTTGCCAGAATTAGCAAATAGAAGTGGACAATGTCTCATGCAATACTTATCACAAACTTATACTAAAATATTTTCTTCTGTCCATTTGAAATTCATGTTATACTGGGTATCCTGTATTTTATCTGGCAATCCTTTAGGCAGAGAAGTTAGGAAAAAGCACTCCTGCCAAGGGTACAGCAAAAATATAAGCATGAGCCTTGATAATGCAGGATGTATTTTGGGAACCACAAATAGCTTGTAATAAGCAAACTGAGAAGTTTCCCCAAAAGATAGGACCACAGAGATATTCCAGGGCCATAACATGAAATTGCATGTGTGTTTACAGGCTAACATGAAGTGAACAGTTCTGTCTGAAGTTCCCGAGGTAAGTGAACTAGTTTGGCCTGTAGATAGATGTCGTATAGGAATGGGAGCATACATTGTGGCCAAATATAAGGAATGAAGGAAAGCATATATTTGTTGAACACCTCTGATGTGCCGGTCCCTGTTCCAGGCTCTCTCTATATGCAGATAGATATAAATACAGATGTAGATATAGATATAAGTATAGATATAGGTACAGTTACAGGTATAGATATCTTATTGGTAGATACCTATATCTCTATCTATCTACATCTATCAATTATCTATGTAGGTAGATACCTATATCTATATCTATCTTTCCACCTGTTTGTCTATCTACCTATCTATCTATCTATCTATGTATCTATCTATATCTATCTATCTTTCTATCTGTCGTATCATTGATTTATTAAAAAATCATAGATAAAGAAACTGAAGTCCAAAGGAGAAGACCAACCTGCCCAAGATCACACAGAAGGTCTGTGGAACATTTGATAGTTCCAGCTCTTAGTCCAAGGCCCTTTCCTCTGCGTGAGGGATTTACACAATCATAAGGATTGCAGTTTCTCTCAATAGGATCATGGGACCATATGCAGACTTACAATATGCTTTTCAAGGATGAGAACTCACATTGGGAGAAGTAGTCTGAGTCTTCTTTCATAACTCTCTTGATACTTCAAAGGATGCTATCACCTTCATTGAAGCCAGTACACGCACATCTCCTTCCCTAAATGATCACGTCTCTCTGGACAGTCCTATCCTGTTTACCAGAAAACCAAACAACTTTGAAGATCTAAATACATGTAAGTTCTTTAAAGGTTTAAACATGTTTCTTCCCCTTGAGATTTGTGTGTGTGTGTGTGTATACTCAGGGTTTCCAAGCCTTGGCCATTACCTCAGGGAATAAGACAGCTTGTTTTGGCTACAGTTTGGGAACAGCACAATTGAAACGTTGCTTAGATAAATGACACAAACTCCACCAGTGATGTCATGGCTTTGCCATGGAGCTGTTGTGAAGGAGTCCATTTAAGTTATTGAAAAGGAATCCTTAAAGGGACGCTCTTTATCTTGGGATTTTGAGAAACTGGACCTTTATTATAAGCTCATTATTTTAGATAACTTGACTATGACCGCAGTTCAGATTATTCTCAGAAATACATATTTAATGTCTACTATGTACCTGGCATGGAGTCTGGTGCTAATAATTTTGGAATGAATTAAACATTATCCCTG
Organism: Equus przewalskii; assembly: GCF_037783145.1. Classification (NCBI taxonomy): domain Eukaryota; kingdom Metazoa; phylum Chordata; class Mammalia; order Perissodactyla; family Equidae; genus Equus; species Equus przewalskii. The sequence continues at coordinate 19,958,073 of NC_091856.1, read as the reverse complement.
ATATCCCTCCTTTCTCTCCTGCTCTATGTTTTGCTCCACCACTTCATCCTGAATTTTTTGTTGCTTTAGTCACTGAAAGACAAATTATAGTTTGTAGGAAATACCTCTTAATTATTATATTTCATGAACTCCAACAAAGTTCTGTTTGAGTTCTAAACTTTCTTGAAGGTAATGAGTAGAGAGCTTGGGGCAAAGGTAATTTCAAGATAATATTTTTTTAAATCCTGTGACAAAAATGGACTTAGAGCATATTTTTGGTCAGGTGGTAGTTAATTGGGTGACTATTATTGCCTTAATGGCTTTTTGAATATCTGAAATAATTTATAAAGTGTTGTGATAAGGGTAATAATAAACACAAGATGGTGTATGGGGACTAAAGAGGAGCTCTTGATTCAGGTTGGATCAAGGAGTAGGGGTGAGGATATATGACAGCGAAGTCTTCCTGAAGGAGGCAATGCCTGAAGAATCAGAAAGATCATTTTAAAAGAATAAAGAAGAGTGATGTCCCATGCAGATAAAATCCTTGGATAAAGCCATGATGGTGTAAAACAGCAGGGTGATTTTAATGTTCTCCAAGGCCAGCTTTACAGATAGAATTTTACATTTTACAGCTAGAATTTTACAGCTAGAATTCCCATTTTACAGCTAGACTCCCCAGCCTCCAGAGTGGGGGTGTGTGTGGGGTGTACTTGACTAATGTTTTAGAGCAACTCTCAGAGCAGAGACCAGAACACTAGCTTCCTGACTCCAAATCACTTGTTTTCTATGCAAGTGTGAGATATTTGTTTTGCATGTTTAGACCACATTCCAAGACTTCATTGTTGGTCAAAGTTCCTATAAACATTCCAGTTATCCCAAGCAAAATTCCTCTCCACAGGTTGCATGCAATGTCCAAGACCACCCTCTTTGTTAGATGAAAAATTCATTAGAGTTTTTTACTGGATGAACAAATCATAGAGTGTTCTAGCTTTCTAATGGAGATGGGTCTTAGTGTTATTTTGAGAAATTTTTTGGAACAACTTTAAATTTGACCTAAGTGGGAAATTTGAATTTGACCCAGCTTCCTCCTCCTTCTCTCTCTCCTTCTCTGATTTCTCCCTTGCTACTTCATTCTCAAAATTTTGTTGCTCTAGTCACTGAAAGACAATTTATGTTTTGAGAGAATAGATAATTTAATTACCATATTGCGTGAACTTCAAGAGAGTTCTATTTGAGTTCTAACTTTCCTAGAGCTCAGATTAAGAATGCAGGAGGTAGCCTGTTTGACCTTGAGCAAACCATTTCTTTGGTTTCATTCTTCTTATCTGTCCAGTGAGAGAGATTGGATTGGCTGGCTTTTCGGATTCCTCCCAGCCCTAATAAATTTTGTTTTTCTAAGTCGCTGGCAGAAAGATGGAGTTTCTTGCAACTTCTTTTAAAAACTAAATATTTTCCAGGAGTTTGATCTAAGGAAGAGGTAATTTCTCAAGCACGAGCTTGCCGATGGCTTGCACAATCTTCTCCCTGGTTCTTCAGCCAAAGAACATCACTGTCTTTTCCCACCTCTTGAAGCTCTCTTCATTCGTCTAGCATGGCTTCCTGTTCTCCTTGGATGATTTTCCATATTTCTTCGGTGGCCAAACAAAAACAAAAACAAAACAAAACCAAAAAAAGTATTTTTACAGTTTTGTGGAGGGAAGCAATTTGAAACACAGCTATTGATATTTAAGCTTTCTAAAACAATTTCTCAACTCCCCAAGAAAGTTTGTCATGGTCTCCCTTTTCTACCATCTGAGGAAAAGTATCCCATGGCAAAGCAAAGATACAGATATAAGAGTGGAACTAATTTCTCATTGGGGATTGCTCTAAAATGGAATTTTTTTTCTTCTCTCATCTCCAAATGTGGTAACAAAATGTTCCAACAAAGCTAGGTGGAAAAAATGTTGACATCCTTCATTCCTCAGTTATAAGATCACCAACACCCTTTGGAGAACTGATAACACACTTAAATTAGTTTCCTCACATTAAAAGAAACTCTGTTTTCCTAGTGGAACAGTTGGGAGGTTCTGGGAAAATGCTCACAGAAATCTGCCTTACATGCATGCTATAGTATAGTCATGACTGGTTTCCTCATTTCATTACCTCTGACCCCTTACCTTTTCCTAATAACCTTCTGCTTCAAGTTCCCTGAATACCAAATGATGTGCCATGTCTTTGTCCAAATTTGTTCATTCATGAGGGATGCCCCTTCACCACCTCGTCATCCAGCCCTTCCTGGACGAGTCCCTCAGATCACTCCTCTTGAGCATCCTAACATCCAGAGTTAAATTGTCATCCTAACTCCAATTCCACCTCTATTGTGACAGTAGTTACATTGCACTCCAATTACTTTAAGCATCTACCTTACCTGGAGGACAGGGTCTCCATTTGATTCATCTCAAAACACAGTGTGTGCCTAGCTAGGCTCTAAAGAGCACTCTATAGCACTTAACTAAGAACCAGTCCTTCCACACAGTAGAGCTTCAGCACATGTGTTGAAATGAATAATAAGTTAATTTTAACTAGAAGGTAAACTGCATTGTTTTGTAAGAGTGTGACATTTTTGTTGGATAATTTAATAAAACATAAATTTGCCATTCAAGAACTTCAGGGTTTATTTCATAGAGAGTTGGCTTTTCTCTAATTAAAGATTTTTTTTCCAGTGAGTATGAACTTTCTGTTATGCAAGATGTTAAGTTCTAGAGATCTGCCATACAACATAGTACCTATAGTTAACAATATGGTATTGTACACTTTAAAATATATCAAGATGATAGATCTCAGGGCTGGCCCGGTGGCACAGCAGTTAAGTGTGCACGTTCTGCTTTGGCAGCCTGGGGTTCGCTGGTTAGGATTCCGGGTGTGGATATGGCACCGCTTGGCAAGCCATGCTGTGGCAGGCGTCCTACATATAAAGTAGAGGAAGAGGGGCACGGATGTTAGCTCAGGGCCAGTCTTCCTCAGCAAAAAGAGGAGGATTGGTAGCAGATATTAGCTCAGGGGTAATCTTCCTTGAAAAAAAAAAAGATAGATTTCATCTTAAGTGTTTTTGCCAAGAAAACACACACACACACACACACACACACATGCACATGAGAACACAAGGAAATTTTTGGAGGTGATGGATGTTTAGTACCTTGGTTGTGATGATGATGTCACGGATGTATGCATTTATCCAAACTCATCAAGATGCATATGTTAAATATGTGCATTTTTTGATATAAATTATACCTCAATAAAGCTAATTTAAAAATAGGTTTCAGGGGAAGCGAAGAAGTATAATATCCTCTTGCTTATCCCAAGATGCCCTATCCTAGGTAGGAGAGAGAGAACTCTGGAGCGAGGGTCAGCAGCCTCAATTCAAATCCCCCACTTAATACTGAATTTAACTCAGCTTCCCCACTGGTAGAGAGGAAATAAACCACCTGAGAGTGTTATTATGACAAGTAATGTGACACTTATGAAAACATTTTGTAGATGTTAAAGTAATTTGCAAATATTAAGTCAAAGTAGCGTTTCCTTTTTTCCTATTGAGCTACCCAATCTATTGTTGTATTTCTTAACCAGAGGAAAATTGGAGGATGTGGCTAGCGGAAAAAGTACAATTTTCTTCTGTCCTTTTGTTCCAAAGCCCTGCCTATGGCTAACTTGTCTTTTCAGGTTTATTGAGGTATAATTGACAAACAAAATCGCATATATTTAAAGCGTACAATGTGATGATTTGACATGTATGTTTTGTGAGATGATTACCACAGTGAGGTTAATTAGCACATCTATTACCTCAAAAATTATCTTCTTTTAATGTGCTAAGAACACCTAAGATCTACTCTCTTAGCAGATTTTCCTATGGCTAACTTTTTAAGCTGCGAGAGATGGTTATAATGAGCAGTTGGCTGATCATATTGCAAGGCGCTGACACATTGTCTGGTGTTTTGGAAAGTATTAATTGAAGCTTGACTTAACTCAGTTATTAATTGGAATATTCACTGGAATAGATAGGTTTGCTATCCAGTCACACATGAGTGTTTGATCTTGTTTATTTCTTTGTAGTGTGGATAAAATTCCATCTTCTACATCTCTCCCCATACCCTCTTTAGATTCCTCACAATTCACAGTTCTTAATACTCTGTATATTGAAAAAGGATTGTTAAATTGCAGATATTCCACAAGCTGTCCATATGCCTGCATGTATTAGTGTTTTCAAGTCAACAGTGGCTAGTAGAAGGCAGTTGACCTAAGTATGCGTCCTGGCTCCCCTACTTTCTGGCTGTGTGACACTAGTCAAGGAGTGTCTTTTTTGTTTGTTCATGTGTTCCATTTGCTTAAATGGAAACAATACCTGCACTAATCCAAATATTGAAGCAGGGAGAAAAATAATACCCTACCGCATCTTCAAGTCAACCCATTAATCATTTATTGGCACATCCTTTTATTAAGCAAACCTCTATTACGGGAGCCCTATACTGGATATGCTGTCATAAGCAAAGAGGACATGTTCCTGGAATAGACTAAGACCCACCCTGTATCTTGGAGATTGGACAGGGTCCTATATTAAAAGAAGTTTGTGATTGAGAGGCATGCTAAAGTATCCCTTCCAATGGTGGGTCAAGATCTGCTTCAATACCTTCAATGATGAGTAGCTCTCTCCCTCTCATTTCCTGAGCAATCCCTGCATTTTAGATCATTCCTTCATTTTGTGAAATGGTCTCCCAGGGACTCTCTTCATTTTCCCAAAATCTTAGCTTTTGGTGTCCCACAGAACGAAGTTTCTACTTGGCAGTTATATCGCATATCATGTAGCTCTTAACCACTAGGCAAAATTGAGACAAAGGAACCAAGGTGATCCTGGATGTCAGTGAAAATTCTGACACAAGACAAGTTTGTTTTCAAAAGATTCCTGTGATGGTTAATTTTAGTGTCAACTTGCTGGACCATGGTCACCCAAACCATTGGTCAAACGTTATCCTGAGTGTTTCTGAGAGGGTATGTTTGGATGAGATTGGCATTTGAATCAGTAGAGTAAAGCAGATTTCTCTCCCTGATGTTGGTGGGACTCATCCAATCAGTTGAAGGCCTGAAAGGAACAAGAAAGCTGAATGAGAGGAAAGTCCTCCTACCTCACTGCACTGAGCTGGGTCATCATTCTTTTTCTGCCTGAACATCAGCTCTTCTTGGATCTCGAGTCACTGGGCAGGAGAAGGTCTATATGGATGAGAAAGTTACAGGCTTGATACTAGGCTAAGACATCTGGACCATCTCCTCAGAGCGTGGAAAGATTTTGGAGAGTTTTAATCAAGGAATAGATGTGTCTGATTTGCCTTTAGAGCGATCACTCTGGCAATTATGTGGGTTACGGATTGGAGGAGACCGGACTAGAGGTAATTGATATCCCACCTTCAATACATTGATTGATTTCATGTATCCTGAACACCTGTTGTGTGACAGGCATGTTGCTGAGTGCTAAGGTTGGGACAAGGATGAAGGGTGGGATCACAAGAATAAATCAGATGATTTTTTTTGTCTCCCATGGATCTCACAGTCCAACCTGGTAACGTTAAGTGTCATGTTCTCAGGAAATATTTTGATATTTTTCCCAAGCTTAATCTTAGACTCATAGCAGTGTCTCAATAATATGTGTGGACTAATGATTGAGCAAATGACTAAATAAATTAAGGTATAGCTATCAGTCAGAGTCCGAAGTGTTGTGTGAATCGAAAGTTTGACAATTTCAAAACCTGTTTCCATTTACAAGGAATTTTCTTATCCTCTACCCAATGTGATTCTCAGAAACCGCTACAAAGTAGGTAATCTTTTTGATCATACTCATTTATTAATGAGGTAACTAAAGCTTTAAAGAAGTTTTTTTTTTTATTTATCACACAGCCAAGAAGCGTAGACTTGAAATCACATCCTCTAATTTCAAATCCATTTTTATCTTCATTAGTCTCTCTGTAGCAGTTAAAAATATGCATCCACAAAAGTAGTTTATGGAGAGATTTGAGCCTGTAATAGCCTCCCCAAGGAGGTACAAAAGCAGAAATAAATAGAGGAACTCAGAAGCCAATGAGCTAATCCGTGCACAGGTTGCTGAATCACCCTGGCACCAAATCGGCAGGCAGGTGAATTTTCCCTTCTGTAGCAGAACTAATGTATCTTATAGGAGCTTAAATGGCTTCTTACAGATCTCTGTTCATGGCTTCCCATGGAGTCATTCACTTGTTCATTTACGTACTCATTCATTCAGGATGTCGTCCAGCATATTAAAGCAGGCCAGGTCTGGAAGGATGATCTCACCCTGTCTGGGGAACTCAGACCCTGGACTGTGATCTGGAAGGGATTTACTCTCCTGTAAATGTGGGTCAGGAGGCCTCGAGGCAGCAAAACAGAGGCTACAGGCCAAGGAGCCCCTCCTGGCGGGGTGGATGGCCCCTTCTGAGGCAAACATCTGGATCCTATGTCTGTATGTCCCAACCCTCCTCTGGCCCAGGGCACTGCGCCTGTCTTTTCTAAGTTCTTGAAATAGGAAAATTAACTCAGATTCCACTTCCTTGCACTGAGCCGAGTAATTTCACATAAAAGGTAAATTCAGTCCAATCGCCAAAAAGATTCTCAGCTTTCCAACCCAGTTATGTGAGCCCCAAAGTGACATGTTAATAATGAAGGAAATAGGGCTTTGAAGTAAGAGAAAACAGAGCACAAATCCCATGCTGAACTGGCTGTGTGAACTTTACCAAGTGACTTATCTTCTCCAAACTTTAGTTTGCTCCTCTGAAAGATGGAGAAAATGTGAACCTCACAGGATGGTTGTGAGTATTAAATGGAAAAATAATTAAAAATAGTAAGAACAGAGTCATTTGTTGTATAGTAGACCCTGTCCTACTTATAATTTCTAATTGAATCATTACAGAAATCATTTGACTGATGCACCCTGAGACTGAAGGATGGTATGTGACTTTCCTGAAGGTGGAAACCACATAAGTGGTAGATCCAGAGTGCAAAGTGAAACCTGGTACATCTGACTCTACAGTCCTGCCCATCAGCTCGATGACATATGATCTCTGTGCTCCTCTCTTTTGCTGTTTTGCTAGCCTCCCTTTCTCTATCTTTCCTTTCTTCATCAGTAAAAATGATCATTTGGTCTGTTTATAGCTGAACATACCTAGGCTTGTCGTCTGAAGCGAATGCAGCCTGACATCAACATTCTGTGGTTCTCCTACTAATGAGTCACCTAACCCAAGTCATGTCACATATTCGGCGCCCAGTCAGGGTTCATCTTTATTTCTTTACAACTGACTCCAAGGTAAAAGCATCTCCAAGACTTTCCCCTGGCTACCAGCAGCAATGACTGTGTAGATGGGAGGGTATTCTCCTTGCGATGGAGAGGATGAGCAGGTACTGGAGCATGTGGCTGCAGGAGGTTAGATGGTATCTGGAATGCTCATTGCAGTTTACCTGTGTGTCCTGTGGTGACATTTTCCATCTGTTCTCTCTCCTCCGGGTTTGGTTCACAGCCAGCAGAGGTCTGGGCAGGCACTAATACCAGTGTGCCCCTTAATGCAATATAAACCAGAAGAAACAGGAGACCCTCTCTCCACCCCCACCTGCACTTAAGGCAGCAACTGGAAACCTGTCGGGGAGGTGAACTCTTTGGATACAGATCCTTCAGCAAAGAGACTGTGATGCCACTTCACATCTGTTGTAACTCTGCGGCCAAATCCCGGGAACTGCCCTCTTTGATGCTTTTTGAATACCCCTGACTCTCCAGGGAAGCCTTTATTTTACGTTTCCCAGAGTGGGAACCACCAGTCCTTTGCACATCCACTCCTTCCACCTAAGAGCCTGGGCTTAAACCATTTCCTCATTGTTCTATGCATCCATATTCACAGTGTCACTTGGAGGATAAGACAGTCAAGAATGGATATGGATGCCTTAGCAATGACGATAGCCTGACAAGGACTGGATGTGGGGTCAATTAGAACCAGGCTGCCTGGGGTGGGCAGTTGGGGTGAAATATGACAACAGTCTAATTATTGCTAGGTTAGTTTTCAACATAAGCTGAAGGTCAGTCCTTTATGCAACTATGCACTGAGAACTCTGTATCATTCACAATGTGTCATATGATGGTACTAACTACCACAGGTTAAAAATGCATACAATTCAAAATGGTGGAATAGTTAATGCTTGTGTGGCCCAAATATATTTAAAATGCTACTTTGAAGTGGGAAATGTGAAAGAAGTATCAAACTTTAAGGATAGAAATTTGAGCCTGGGCCAGCAACTTCAGTTTAAGAATCCTCAGGATATTCTGTGGATACCCCTAATCCCTTTTTGGGGGGCAAATGTGTGTCAATTTATCTACGTTGGAAATATTTCATAATATTTACTGTAAATAAATACAGGGTTTAATGAAAACATGTATATTGTAGAAAGGAAAGCCACTTTCTTTGTAAAGCATAGAGTCAGGTGTTTGCAAGCATAATCTAAGTAACTTTAATAAGAATGTGTGAGAAAGATCTTTCCTCTACCAATGTAGAAACAGTTTCAAAGAAATTTAGGGGCTGGCTCAGTGGCGCAGCAGTTAAATTAGCACGTTTCATTTCAATGGCCTGGGGTTTGCCGGTTCGGATCCTGGGAGTGGACCTACGCACCACTTGTCAAGCCATGCTGTGGCAGGCGTCCCACATATAAAGTAGAAGAAGATGGATACAGGTGTTACTAAGGGCCAGCCTTCCTCAGCAAAAAAGAGGAGGATTGGTTGTGGATGTTAGCTAATCTTCCTCAAAAAAAAAGAGAAAAAGAAAATAAATTAATCTATTTGCTTGAAATAACACTACTTTGGAAATTATATCTGTCAGATCTGGAAACCTGTTCTCTTTCCATTTAATAAAATCCAATATTGATGATGGCCTTTTTCAAGGCCCTTGAATTTTTAGCTCCTTGCTGAGGAGCAATAGGGAGGCAGAGAATTGGGCTGATTTCCAGATGCATACTCTCCAACAAAGAAGTTGCCAGCCAGTTTGGAAATAGATATCTGCTTGTCTCAAGAAGGTCCACCTCTTGGCCAAGGTCCAGAGGCCTGGTGCATGCTATTCTGTGATGGTTTCCACCCCATTGATGATGGGTTGTGTCCTGCCTTGTCAAAAAGACATCTGGGCACCCTGAGTGCTGGATGTGGTTGTCTCTAGAACCTGAAATTAGTAGCCATCTGCTGAACAGCACACCTCAGTGGCTACTCTGAAAGGAGCTCCAGAGACAGTGGAAGTGGGATGGTCCTCCTGGATCATAAACGAAGACAATGTTCCCCACATTATTTTGTCAGACCCCTCCCTTCCTTGTCAGCCAGTATACTCATGTACCCCAAATTTCCCTTGGCTAATGGCACCCTGAATGTTAACCTTCTGAGGGACCAATGAGGAGATGCTTGGTAGGTCTCTCCGTCCTGCTCTTGGTTGCTAGGAAATTGAATCCTGTCCCTCTACAACCATGTGGTCTCTCTCTCTCTCTCTGGATTTTGGAAACAAGAGTATTAACTTTAAGCTTTTATTTTTTGCCTTTTATAAGATTCATTAGCTTGAGCAGTTTGTTGGACAGTGCTTGTACCCCTGTTCAGAGCTAGATGACTCCAGAGGTTTTATGTGTCCCAGATTTTTAATTTGAGTACTGAAAGCTGCTATTGTCTGGACCTTGTGTATGAAAGGGGAAGTGGAGGAAAATGTAAATATGGTTCCCTATTGATAGAAGCCTATTGAAGGTAAAATAGTGGAGGAAAGTGCCGGGAGGCAGTACTACATGCTAGGTTGTATGGCAGAAGAGCAGTGTCAGAAGACACAGTTGTTCAAGACAGCTGGCTTCCTGCTTATCTCTGATTCCAGTGACAGAGCCGCAAAGGCTCACTGTCTCACTAAGGAAAAGAGCAAGGTTAAGTTCACAGGTGTGCTAGTTGTAAAGACAGGGCAGAAGGGGCAGGAGTGTTGTGAAAAGTCTCTCTGAAAACCTTAGAAACCAGCAAATTCAGCATCGCTGTTTTAGAGATGAAACAACTAAGAATATGCAACAAGAAACAGAGAACATGATCTTAAAAAGTTATGCATTCATACATGAGCATTTAGTATGCGCCCCCACTTCATTAATGCATTTATTCACTCAATTCATATATTTCACTGGAACAAGCGCTGGTACAGGTCCTGCTGAGGATTCAACAGTGAGCAAGTTCTTAGACATGTGTCTTAGAGTTTAGTAGTGGAAAAGGGCAAATAAAAGAAACAAATGAATAATAATCTCCTATTATAGTAATTACTGTGAAGGAAAAATAAAACTAGGGTGCTGAGAGAGAACATTGGGCATAAAGGAAATCTCCCTAGACAGAAGTCCTTTTCAAGAACTGAAAGATGAGAAAAAACTACCCATGTGAATCTCAGAGCAATAAACATGCCTGGAAGAGAAAACTCTTTGTACAAAAGCCCTGAGGGAGAAAGAACTTGGAAAGCTCCAGGATCTGGGCAAAACTACCATTTGGCCACTGTGGTTAGAGCATGCTGCCTTGAGAGACAGTGGGGAAAGATGGGGTTGCAGAAATAGAAGTGGGATCGTGCATGGCCTTGAAGATGATGAATGCTATTTAGAATTTTATTCTACGGGTATTGATAAGTCACTGATTTTCCACTTACCTTTTGAATAATGAAGACATGCATATGGTTCACACATTTGGAAATTTAAGAAGGTATATGGTGTAAAATATCCAGACCACCTCTACCTGATCTACGCAGTTCCCACTCACCCTATTCATCACAGATCAATGCTGTTATTAGTTTCTTCAGCATCCTGCACATAAAAGAAAGCATGCACACACACTTCCTAGGTATGCTCCTAATTTACACACTAAATAGAATACCATACACACTGTTCTGCCACTTGTTTTTATTAGTTAACACATCTTGGAGATCTTTATAAGTATAAAGACATCTTCTTCTTGATTGTTTTTTATAGATATGGAGCACTCAATCTCACAGATGTGCTGTGGCTTATTTAACCAGTGGATTTGGGGCTATTTTTAGTCATTTACTATTACAAACAATGCCAAAGTTAATAACCATGGACAATCATCATTTTGCTGTGTGTATAAGTATATCAGTGGGATAGATTCCTAGAAGAGAAATTTGTGAATCAAGAGGTACATCTTTTGTTTGGTTTTATTCCTGAGTAGATTTATTTGTTTTTTTTCTTTTTTTAATTGAGGTAACATTGGTTTATAACATTATATAAATGTCAAGTGTACATCATTATATTTTGATATCTGTGTAGATTATGTCATGCTCACCATCCGAAGACTAATTACCATCTGTCACTGTATGTATGCGCCCAGTCACCCCTTTCACTCTCCTCCCTCTCTGCTTCCCCTCTGGTAACCACCAGTATAATCTCTGTATCTATGCAATTGTTTGTTGTTTTCATCTTCTATTTATGAGTGAGATCATATGGTATTTGGCTTTCTCCCTCTGACTTATTTCACTTAGCATAATACTCTCAAGGTCCATCCATTTTGTCTCAGGTGGCAAGATTTCATCTTTTTTATGCCTTAGTAGTATTCCATTGTGTATACATATCACATATTCTTTATCCATTCATCTCTTGATGGGCAGTTAGGTTGCTTCCAAGTCTTGGCTATTGTGAATAATGCCACAATGAACATAGGAGTGCATGTATCTTTATGCATTCGTGTTTTCATATTCTTTGGATAAATACCCAGCAGTGGAATAGCTGGATCATATGGTATTTCTATTCTTAATATTTTAAGGAATATCCATACTGTTTTCCATAATGGCTGCACCAGTTTGCACTCCCACCAGCAGTGTATGAGGGCTCCCTTTTCTCCACATCCTCTTCAACACTTATTATTTCTTGTCTTGTTAATTATAGCCATTCTGATGGGCATGAGGTGATATCTCATTATAGTTTTGATTTGCATTTCCCTCGTAATTAGTGATGTTGAACATCTTTTCATGTGCCTATTGGCCATCTGAATATCTTCTTTGGTAAAATGTCTGTTCATATTTTTTGCCTATTTTTTAATTCGGATGTTTGGTGGTTTTTTTGTTGAGATGTATGAGTTCTTTATATATTTTGGATATTAACCTCTTATCAGATATATGATTTGCAAATACCTTCTCCCAATTGTTAGATTGTCTTTTTGTTTTGTTGATGGTTTCCTTTGCTATGCAGAAGCCTTTTAGTTTGATGTAGTCCCGTTTGTTTATTTTTTCTATTGTTTCCCTTGCCTGGTCAGACATGGTGTTTCAAAATATGCTGCTAAGACCAATATAGAAGAGTGTACTGCCTATGTTTTCTTCTAGAAGTTTCATGGTTTCAGGTCTCACATTCAAGTCTTTAATTCATTTTGAATTAATTTTTGTGTATGGTATAAGATAATGGTCTACTTTAATTCTTTTGCATGTGGCTGTCCAGTTTTCCCACCACCATTTATTGAAGAGACTTTGCTTTCTCCATTGTGTCTTCTTGGCTTCCTTGTCGAAAATTAGGTGTCCATAGGTATGTGGGTTTATTTCTGGGCTCTCGATTCTGTTCCACTGATCTATGTGTCTGTTTTTGTGCCATTACCATGCTCTTTTGATTACTATATGTTTGTAGTATATTTTGAAATCAGGGAGTGTGATGCCTCCAGCATTTTTCTTTTTTTCTCAGGATTCCTTTGGCTATTTGGGTTTTTTTTTGTTATTCCATATAGATTTTAGGATTCTTTGTTCTCTTTCTGTGAAAAATGCCATTAGACTTTTTATAGGGATTGCATTGAATCTGTAGATTGCTTTAGAAAATATGAACATTTTAACTATATTAGTTTTCCAATAAGAGGTATATGTTTTTGAGGATGTCATGAGAAATGGCAGAATAGGGAGTTCCAAGAATTGGTCCCCCCACTGAAGTAACCACAAGGGGCCAAAAGTGACAGAATAAGCTTTTAAAGAACTCTAGAATCCAGTAAAAATGTTACAGCAGCAAAGGGAGTGCTTAATGAAGAAAAAGGCTGCTACATTTTGGTAAGAAAGTGTTGTGGTGCTTTTGCTAACCTGTCTAACAACCTTCATTCCCCAGCTTGGTGGCAGCCATGGGGAGGGTAGCCCACATTTCGGGTGTAGCTGATGATGCCAGGGGGAGGGGAGAAATACAGACTTTGTTCACAAAAAATTGTTGTGTATTTTGACCTATATGGCAGTTCCCTAAGGCACTACTGCAGAAGCTTGCCTTTGTTTCATCCCTTCTCACCCAGGCTAAGTGGCATCTGTTGAAAGCATTAAAGATCAATTACCCATATCCACCTAGGACAAGGAATGACTTATGGGGCAAGCAGAAGACAGACCGTAAAGCCTGGAAAGAAGGAAACTGAGAAGGAAGATTCTTGTAGGTATAATGGTTTGAAAGGCAATAGCATATACTAGGGAATCTCTAGTCCAATGTGTATTCCTAGGGCTGGACACATACTCTGCAAAATCCCAAGAGTACCCTAGGCCTGCATGTCTTGCTGATTTCTGGGCTCTTGAAAGCCAGAGGTGAAGGCTAAGGCAGAGTTCTAAGCACACTGGCAAAGCACTGAAGGGGTGCTCCAGTTCAGAGCCAATCTGTGAAGAAAGACTAGGAGAGTATTTAAGGAACTCTCTGTCAGGTCACTGACAGATTACTGAGATTATGAAACAGAGACTTTAGAGACCACACATGACAAGGAAAATAGTCTTTACAAAAAATAGTTTAGAACAGTTACTAAACAAGTAGATGACTGCAGCCTTCACCAAGCAGCAACAGCAAAACCCTAGAGCGGGGGAGACGATCCAGTTTCCAGAGTTGCCACATTGTAATACTCAAAATGGCCAGTTTTCAACAAAAAAATATTACAAAGCATACAAAGAAACAGGAAAGTATAGCCCATTCTCAGAGAAAAAATTAGAAATTGACAGAAACCCTAAAGGAACTCAAAAATTGGACTCAGTTGTATTATGTATTTACCCACATAGTTACCTTTACCAGAGTTCTTTATTTCTGTATTTGAGTTACTGTCTACTGTCCTTTGCACCTGAAGAACTCCCTTTAGCCTTTTTGTAGAGAGGATCTCCTATTAAAAAACATGCTCGGAAAGAATAAACAAATGGGACTTCATCAGACTAAAGAGCTTCTTCAAGGCAAGGGAAAATAGGATTGAAACAAAAAAAACAGCTCACTAATTGGGAAAAAATATTTACAAGCCACTTATCCGACAAAGGGTTAATCTCCATAATATACAAAGAACTCACACTGCTTAACAACAAAAAAACAAACAACCCGATCAAAAAGTGGGCAGAGGACATGAACAGACATTTCTCAAAAGAAGATATGAATATGGCCAATAGACACATGAAAAGATGTTCATCATCGCTAATCATCAGGGAAATGCAAATCAAAACTACACTAAGATATCATCTTACACCCTTTAGATTGGCAAAAACATCCAAAACCAAGAGCGACAAATGTTGGAGAGGTTGTGGAGAAAAAGGAACCCTCATACACTGTTGGTGGGAATGCAAACTGGTACAGCCACTATGGAAAACAGTATGGAGATTTCTCAAAAAGTTAAAAATAGAAATACCCTATGACCCAGCCATCCCATTACTGGGTATCTATCCTAAGAACCTGAAATCAGAAATCCCAAGAGTCCCTTGCACCCCTATGTTTATCGCAGCATTATTTACAATAGCCAAGACGTGGAACCAACCTACATGCCCAGAAAATGATGATTGGATAAAGAAGATATGGTATATATACACAATGGAATACTACTCAGCCATAAAAAAAGACAAAATTGGCCCATTCACAGCAACGTGGATGGACCTCGAGGGTATTATGTTAAGCAAAATAAGCCAGTCAGAGAAAGACGAACTCTATATGACTCCACTCATAGGTGGAAGTTAGTATATTGATAAGGAGATCTGATCGGTGGTTACCAGGGAAAAGGGGGGGTGGGGGGAGGGCACAGAGAGGGAAGTGGTGTACCCACAACATGACTAACAAAAATGTACAACCGAAATCTCACAAGGTTGTAATCTATCATAACATTAATAAAAAAAAAAAACAAAAAACATGCTCAGCTTTTTTTTTTATCTGGAAACATCTTTATCTCCCCTTTAACTTTGAAGGATAGTTTTGCTAGACATGGAATTCTTGGGTAATAGCTTTTTATTTTCTTTCAATATCTTAAATATACCATCCTACTGCCTTCTGGCTCCTGTGGTTTCTGCTGAGATATTGTCCATGCATCTTACTAAGGGTCCCTTGTTCATGATGATTTGCTTCTCTCTTGCTGCTTTCAAGATTCTCTCTTTGACTTTTGATAGATTTGGTATAATGTGTCTCATCGTGGATCTCTTTGCATTTACCCTTCTTGGAATTTGTTGAGCTTCTTGAATGTGTAGATCTGGGAAGTTCTCAGCTATTCTTTCTCTAAATGCTCTTTCTGTTGCTTTTTCTCTATTCCTTCTAGTACTCCCATGATGCATATGTTGGCATGTTTGATGGTGTCCCACAGGTCTCTACAAAATCTTCAAAACATGCTTAAATCTTTACTAATGCATTTCTATGGGAAGAGTCTTCCCAGGGTCTCACATAATTTCTAAGATCTGTTCCTAGAACCAGGCATGCAATAGGATAACATACATGGGGATGCAGGAGTGCCAGACAGGAGAATATGCGTCCCCCAGAAATTAGCAGAAATTGTTACAAGAGCTCTGGACTTTCACAGGCTGTGGTACCATGAGAGAATTCATTCCAAGTCCTCTGGTATAGAGGGCCCCTTCTGATAACTGAGTGACATCAATATCAAAAATGTCAGATAGTTGCTAGATACTAAAGAAAAAGTTGCAATGAATAGATGAGAACCAAACAGAGAAAACGCTACTCAATAAAGTAGAGAGCAGATGAGTTCAAAATAGAGGGGGAGGGTCAAGTCTGTTTAAATCTAGTACTAAAATAACTTACCGAAAATGACTAGAGCCTGAGCATAATTTCCAAAACCCTGGAATAAGTCTGGGTGAGAGGAACTGAATTACATTATGTGATTACAATAATCCCAATGACCTTTCATTATCTCTTCTGTTTGGATGTATTCTGCTCCATCTTCCTCACCACAGTTCTACCTGCCTATTCATTGACAGCTTGATTCCTCTGCCTACATTCTCAGATGTACCAGAAGGATGGACACTCTCAGGGAGAGCCCCTTCATTCACAACATGAACCGACTGAGGTTGTTCTAGGCTAGGCCCTATACTGGGTAACGGAGATTCAGAGATAATTGAGACATAGTCCTTTCCATGTTAAAACTGAATTTATAGTAAGAAAAGTTGCACAAGTACACAAATATAATCCTTCCTTGAAGAATTCAAGAAAGTTATTTATTCATTCTTCAAACCTTTATTAAATACCCACAGAGGTTCAGGCATTGTTCTAGGATGAGAAATTCTCTGGAGAGCAAAATTATCAAAGTCTTTGCACTCATGGAGATTTCTTGCTCTGTGTGCTTGCAGGAGGTGGAGGAGCATACACAAATCAAGTAAATGGGTAAATAAACAAGGTAATTTTAGACTGTGTGAGGATTACGAAGGGAATGCAGCGTGTGTTAATATGGCTAGAGTGCAGCATTAATCTGATGGAGGAAGAGCTACTGGTGAAGTCATGCTTCAAATGAAGTCTTAGCAGGAGATTTATATAGATAAGTCCTTACACGTGTGTTTACAAAACAATTCAGCTCTATTATTTACTGTTTATAAAACAATATTAGTCTCTTTTACAAACAACGTCAGCTCCATTATTTTCATTGGATCTTCACAGCTAACACATTAGAGTAGTTCTGTTGTGGAGCCTCAATTCTTCCCATGAGTAATTTGTAGTATTATTTTTCTTCAGAATCTTAATTTTCCCATCTGGAAACAAAAAAGGTAATAAATCCCTACCTCACAGTATTGTTTGAAGGTTCAAATTATTGAGATGCAACATACAAGAAAGTGCTTACCGGTAGTACCTACTAGATTTCAATAAATGAGAGTTGGATCTAAATCAGAGAGGTTATTAAGGGTCGACTATGTGTTTGAAACTGTGGTAAGTCCTGGACCTCAGTCTCTAGAAACATCCAAACGGATGTAGGATGTCCCCATATCAGAAATACTTCAGAAGAGATTCCTGGGTTGGATCGGGCCACTAGATTTAAAATTCCAAGGCAAGGATCCACTTGACTTTCCTATTATACCATTTCCAGGACCCAGTTAGTTGTCTAACTAACTATAGATATCTATAGTAGATAATCCATAATTATGAATAGTATGAGTGAGTGTTCAATAACTTTGAACTGATGCCTTTGACTTCTCCACCTCCTTTTGCTCTAAAATACGATTCCTAAATTGTTCTGCATTTTCCCTAAACTAGCATTTGGCAAAATAAGTGATTCTACAGCTCTGCAATCAGGCAATACCTGTGCTAAAGGAAGAGAGGTGCTCCAGGACACGCCCTACCTCTCAACACACTCCTCTGAAGTATGGGGAATGTATATGTCCCAATCAAGGTACTACTAGCTTCTAAAGCCCCTGGAAGATTAGATATTGATTAAAACATACTCATGGAGTATTTAAGAGCTCTCACCAAGCACGCCCAGGAGCATATGAAAACAATTAAAGAAATATATACCAAAATGACCTACTCTAGGAATTAGGTGTTCTCCAGGAAAGAATTCCAGGATGGTTGGTTTGGGATGATTTCTGTTCACTTTCTATAGAAGAGAATCACTGTTACTTTATAGTGTTATTTGTTCTGTGAGAGCCAAAGGCTTACCAAGCAATATTCTTAGAGGGGGAGGTCATGCACACAATTTAAAGAACATCAAAAATGCAAAATAATCTTCAGTCACCATATATTTCAGTATCCTGATGCTCAGAGATTTCTTGTATATTTTCTCAAAATAAAAAATATTAAAGGCTGGTCCTGAGCAAAAGTAGGAGCAATTTCCTCCCATAAACTTCACACAACATTTCCTAAACATCACATCAGAATCACAGAGCCATCCCAGAAATTCAGGTGGCCTTATGAAGGACTTGCTGGAGAGCGTATTTTTTTTTTATGCTTTCACAGTCTCTGCAGAAACAATGTTGTATGTACAGAGAAGTACTGGGCATATTTTGCCAGGATCTCTCTGTGGGGTTCCATGTCGCTTTTCAAAATCTTTGTTTACATTGGAGTATAGTTAGATAAGATGGTTGAAACCAGAACTTGCAACGGCTACTTGCTGTTTGAAGAGACCAGACACCTGGCGACTGAAAGCTTAGGCTCTTGTCCTGGCTTCACCACTCCCAGCTCTTAGATCCTGGACACAACTGCTCATCTCTCTGAGCTACTGTGTCCCCCTCTTTATCATGGGCATGATACTACGCACCTCACAAAATTGTGAAAATTAACTGATTAATAATCATGGAAGAGTCTTAATAAATCTGAAATAAAAATCAGAGCTACACATTTTGTTATTTAAGAATGTTAAATTAAAGGCTCACACCTAACTTGCAGATTTTTCTCAGGACTCATGATGCGAATCAAATCAGTGTGTGTATTATTTTCTCTCTCTTCCATTCTCTACACATAAATGAGACTCATCCTAATCTTTGAACCCACTGTTTCTTCTGTCAGGCATACTGTCCCTGAACCTCCCTCTCTACACAAGTCCCACTTATCCTTTGAATCTTAGTTTAAATACCAAATTTCCATGAGAACTTGAGATTCAAACCAAAAGTAGAGAGTGGAAGGATTTCCCCCAGTCTAAGTAATGATTTAGGTACATATGTTATATCATATACTTACCATTGTCTTGAGATTTCCAAATGCAGTGGTTCCATATGAAATTTTGAAAATTAGAACTCCAATGAAAATCTTTGGAAGTTTATGAGTTTTGCTTGCTATTGAGCTTCTGTAAAAATAGCATTACTATTCTTGTTCCTGGATAAACACTGATGTTCCTCAAAATACTAGCTAATCTTTAACATGGAATGCCATTTAAGGAATTGTACACTAATTCCATCCTTTTGAAGAAGACTTTGCTGTAGACACCCACCAATGTAATTTCCAATTAACATTTAGAATAATTTTTAGTCCATACCTCAAAAGTGGCACCCAGCCTCGAGATGAGAGCATGTCCCTGAAGGACAACTAAAATACAAAGCTGCATTTTGCACCAGTGTAATAAAAGGATGCTATCAGGCATTGTCTTGGCTCAGAATTCAATTAGGGTTGGTGTGAGAACGGTGACATCACTCTCCACTGGAAGACAGCCAGTGCAGAGGTGGCTCTCTGGGCCCGATCAATCCATATGCAAAGTCACTTGTAGTAGTTCATGGATTACTTTTTGTCCTGATGGCTGCAGGCAAGATTCCAGAAGGAGAAGAAGGGAGTCACTCACTTCTCCATTTCCTCGACCACCGCAGAGACTACGCAGTGTTGATTTTGGCCTAAAAGGAGCCAAAGTCTAAATCTTCTCATGTCAGACTAAAGTTTGGAGAGGGGAAGTGACCTGGCTAAGGCCCTATCATTTGTCAAAATGACAGAGACAGTACTGAAATCTGTATTTTTAAGGTCCATTGCATGGTATGGAAATATGAAATTTATTGTTGTCTTTTCCTAAAATGTAATATCAATTATAATTGTTCAAAATTTCCCAGACGTTCCCTTTCCTCGTCATATTTCTGCCTCCCGTAAAGTCTCCTCTCATTTCTTATTAAGTAACATCACAACCATAACATCCTAGCTTCAAATAACAACTTCCCCAGAAGTTTCTAACTATGTCCAAGCCTCTATCCTTTTGATTTTTGCTCTTCCCTTGGCCTGAATGACCCTACTTGACAAAATCCTTTGATGTTCACCTCAGATACCACATCTAGCGTTCATAGCTCCTTTAGTTGATGAGGTTGTACCCTTAAAGAATGGTTTATATTTTACTTCAAATAATAATCATATATTTTCTTTTCCCTCCCCCTAAAATATAATCACCCAGAATCTGAGAATTGTGGTTTCTTCATCTTGATCACTTCTGCAGTCACTGGCACCAATAGTCATTCTATACATGTGTGTTAAATTTGAATCTGCCACTGGCCAAAGTCATAGACAAGCTAGTAAAAAAGTAGAGTGCAGATCTTCTGAGCTCTGTTCTGGTTCTCTTTCCACTCCAGCTTGAAAGTTGACTTTGACTTAGACGTTGACCTTGAGTGAGGACGTGTTTCCTATCCTTGGCTTCACACAGGATGCTCCAAGCCAGCAGTGTATGGCCTGAGGTACAGTAAAGGATGAAATCATCCTCAGTTGCTCTGGAATCTTGAGAGGTCTCACATCTGGAAGTCCCAACTGCAGAGTCCAAACTCTCCATCTACAAGTCCATCTGGAATTTTGAAATTCACGAATGTCCTTGTCAGCCCAAATTTTTGCTGGGTCTAAACACAGTTTCCACACCACGCCAAATTGCCCCTCTCATCCCGCCCATCAAGTTCTCAGAATAGTAGTGTAGCAATAATTATTTCACTCATCACTTGTCCACATCTGAGATGTAATCATGCCCAGCTGACAGGAACATGCAGAGAAAGACGCAAGGGCAATAAGATACACGGCAGAAAGACGCAAGTCTCTGCACCCACATCCAGTCCCTATGACTCAAAGGCTTAAGCATCAGAAGCTCTAGCCAGTTTCATCATTCCTTTCAGAAGCGTAGTGGGGTACTGACGTGAATTGCTTGCAATTTGAAATTAAAATTTCGGCAGTTTCTAATAGGAATACCATATGACTTGCCTGAGAGAGATGGGAAACAGGACACTTCTCCCCCAGCTCTAGCCTAGTATTAGAGCTTCGTGGACTTTGGTGGCTGGCTAAAGACATGTTCGAAAGATTTATATGGGTCCTTAGAATTTTCTGTCTATACTGGGGCCTCTTGGCAAACCTTTTCCACTCTCTAACATGTATCTTCCCGAAATGTCTTCCTGAGAATACCACTTTCATGAAATGTGAATCAATATTTTGAAAGGAAAGATGATGATGCTAAATAAATTTGGGAAACACTAGGTTAAACCAAATCTAACCCTCTCCACTACTGCTTTTTATCTGAAGAAAGCCTTTATTATGATAATATAGTTTGTAATTGCCCCAGACAACAGACTATGTGGCTTATTTGACCATTAAAACACTTTTTCCAGTAAGAACTAATAGTAACTGGAATACATTAAAAAAAAAAAGAAAAGAAAATAAACAATAAACTGATGCAGTCCTGCAATTCTTTTCTTCTTCTCACCCCAACCTTGTGTAGTCATTTGTCTCTTTTACATCCTCATCTCTGTTTTACTTCCATTTAGTTCATTTCTTGATTTTATTAGTTCGTTTATAAGGAACTACGTGCCAGTTTTTTCCTTTCAAAAAATCCGTTTTGGGGGCCAGCCCAGTGGCATAGCGGTTAAGTTCATGCATTCTGCTTCAGCGGCCCAGAGTTTACCAGTTCGGATCCCAGGTGCAGACCTATGCACTGCTTGTCAAGCCATGCTGTGGCAGGCGTCCCCCATATAAAGTAGAGGAAGATGGGCACGGATGTTAGCTCAGGGCCAATCTTCCTCAGCAAAAAGAGGAGGATTGGCAGCAGATATCAGCTCAGGGCTAATCTTCCTCAAAAATAGAAAAATCCATTTCAATATTGCCCCAGTGTCTTGTTCTGAGGTAGAAAGAGCAATGGCCTTGAATTCAAGCAAATATGAGTTCAAGTCTTTGCTCTGAGTCTTACTAACTGTGTGACTTGGAACAAATCTCTTTACTTTTAGTGGCTTCAGCTTTCATTTCTGTAAAATGAAAAAGAAAACATCCAGCTGTCAGGATTGTTGCAAGACTGAAAAAATATATATATGTGAAGCACACCAGATCCTTATTATAAATTTATGTGAGGCACTATTTATATTATTGCTATTGTCATCGTGTTGACAGCACTGTTTGCAATAGAAACAGAAGAACTAAAATGCCTTTGAAACAGCATACCACATAAATGTAATAAGATTTATCAACACTGTTTTAAGTCACGAGGCACAGTCAAAAGCTTTTATACTCTCTACCTGCCCCACAAAAAATTATTCTAATTGTCGTTGCTTATTTGTTGCTGAATTCCCCATCTAGGGGATTGTAGTCATGAGGTATGCAGGGATATCGAACCCCTCAATTCTTGGGGTAGACAGAGCCGTTGAACTGGTCACTTCTGTCCTCAAAGCAGCCTCTTCAGGTAACCCCAAGTTTTCTATGAATATGACTTTTAGCTCAGGGCACCATGATGTAAAACCATGGAGTAAAACACACCAGTTAATGTCATGATGTCAAAAACAGTCATGATGGTACAACCAACTCTTGTCAGGTGATCAGTTTGAACATTTTGGCTTTATTCAAAATCAACCAAGGCTCAAGCCTTTTTGCCTGGGAGACTGCTTGTTTGGGAGTGTGGCTTAAGAATCATGCTTCATTAGGGAGTGAGATTAGAAGACCTGGAAAGACCCTTTAGACATTGAGATAACTAGATTTTATAAATTGACCCCAACCTCTGGCCATCTGCTTGACCCTGAACTTTGCAATCTCTCCTTTTCCTACTTTATAACTCAGAAATAAAGGCTAGAGCCTCTTACACTAGGATCAGTTTGCCCCTCAGTGGGAGGTTGAGGTCTAACAGACAAAATATGAAGAAAGTTAAAATTTCCTGGGAACAAAGAGGTGACTGAAGGGCTCTCTGGTTCGTGTGGCTTGGTTTGTGTCAAGAGTTTTAGAGCCAAAAGGGTTTCAGTTAGAATCCCAACTCTAGGTCTGTCCCTGAGCCCTACTTATCCGTACTCTAAACTGAGATGGCCAAATGAGCAACTCCAGTGATAAATGTGAGAAAACATGGGAATTGTGTTCTTCTGGTCTGGATTAGGGGAACTGGTTTGGGCAAATGGAGACTGAGCCAAAAAGGCAGCATTTCCAACTCCGGCCTTACTTCTGGCCCCTGCCTTTTCCATTTTCACATTCTCACATTGGGGCTCAGACTGAGGAGAACGTGCCCTGGAGACTAGTGGTTTCCATTAGAACACAAGCTCAGCATTCCACGGTGGGATTCTCAGCCCCAGCGCACATTGGCCCAGACTCTACAAACCCCCAACCCCACTCCCCCCAACTGTTATCAATCCCCACGGCATGGCTTCTTGCAATGTATTGTTTTGTCTGTCCCCCGTTGCTACAGCAATCTGAAAAAGATTTATGTTTCCAATTCTCTGAAATGGAGACATCTGCATGCAATTTTGAAAATCCTTGTCAGGGTCCTCGTTTAAAGTTTTGATCAGCTCTCTCTGACATATGGACAGAGTCCCCAGAGAAGTTCAAAGGGAAAAGACCCCTCTAGGCAAACAAGTGCTTCCCATAAGGGCAGCCTGCTTGTGGATTCCTGTCCCCCATGGAATGAAAGCTCACAGCAAAGCTCTCAATGCTCAGACCCGAAGTCCATCCCCCTACCCTGACCCCAGCCCAAGATGGAGAGTGGTCAAATAAAAAGGCTCATATTAGGACCCCCTCGAAGTTCACTTCTGTGAAGAGGTTGTCCCCTACATTTCCATGTGAGTTCTAAAATTTCTTTCCCTTAAACATGCCTCATTTTGAGAGGTGACAGGAGGTGACATTATTTAGTATTGGACAGCAGGTATCCTGGGTTTTGCTCCTCATTCTAATGAATCATGTGACCTTGGGTGTAAGAATCACGTCTGGGCTTCGAGTCTCTCATGTGTAAAATGAGTGGGTGGGATGTCCGTGGCCTCTTTCAAGTCTAAAATAAATCTATGTGTAAAAATTAGCCAGAAGAGGGCCTTCCACACATCTGCTAACCCCGGGGAAAAATTTACCATTTCAATCACTCAGCTATTTCTGGGATAATATTAGGAAGGACTATTTTTCAACTCCATGATGGAGTGGAAGATTATCTAGATCTTAAAGTCAGGCAGATCTGAATTCAAGGCCTTGTATGCCACTTTTGGGGACTGTGAGCTGGGGCAATTTCTGTAAGGCCTCTAGGATATTGGCAGCAACTGTATAGATAATTCATGGGAAGTAGGTAAAGTAAAATATGCAGAGTACAGAGCACAGTGCATGGAACAAAGCATCACTTATGTAATTTCCCATCCCTCTCCTTTTGTCAGTCTATCGATCTTTCTTCCCCCAAGCTATCCCAAATCCAAGCATAAACTGACATTTAAAGCCCTTAATGCGTGTGTGTATACATAGGCTTACATGCATATATACAGCTGAGAAGTCATCCAAGCCATACCCATAGCATGGCTTCTTACTTAATTAGGGTTAAAACTTTTGAGAAACAAAGGATTTTTTGTTTTTGTTTTTGTTTTTTTAATGAAACATAGCCTTTCTTTTCCCCCCAGGGGCCTTATAAAATATATTCAGTTCTTTCTTCGGTAGCTGAGCATTCCAAACCTATTTTTTCCTTGCATTTTCACAGACAGCATTTATGTTATTTTTACTAAACTTAATATATGTAGTATATTGATGTTCCCATCAGTGCAGGGCAGCTGTTTGCTCCTACACTGAATATCCCCACAAGAATGAGCTCCCTGAGATGCTCTTCCACATTCCTCACACCTTACCCTGCTGTGAGCTGAGAGCTATTATGCCTTTCACTGCTGTCAGATTCCTCTCCTTGAGCAGTTCTTTCCTCTCCTTCTAATTTGATGCTTCTCATTTGTGGCAGGCCAAATGAGTGGAATTTTTTTTAAAATAGCAATGCATGGGCTCTGGCACCATGAAAGTTTGGGGGCTTTAGTTTGGTTTATAAATAACATCTGTTTGAATGGTTCTGAAGCCTCCTGTTTCCTTTCTCCTTTGCTGTGTCCCAGATTTATGAGATTATTATAAAAGTAAATCTTGGAAGGGTATATTTTCACCATAATTATGACTCAAAGCCCATGACTTTTAAGTGTTAGCGTGTTAGTTTCCTATTGTTGCAGTAACAACCACACACTTAGTAGCTTAAAACAACACAAATTTATTGTCTTACAGTTTCAGAGCTCAGAAGTCCAAAATGGGTCTCACTAGGCTAAAATCACGATGTCAGCAGGACTGTGTTCCTTGAGGAGGCTCTAGAGGAGAAACTGTCTCCATGCCTTTTTCAGTTTCAGGAGGCTGCCTGCATTCCCTGCTCATGACCCCTTCTTCGACTTTCAAAGCCAGCAACATGCGTATTCAAATTTCTCTCTCTCATGTCAGCTTCCACATCTTCACATCTCATTCTATGACTCTAAAACTCCTGCCTTCCTCTTATAATGATTCTTATGATTATATTTGGCATATCAGGGTACTCCAGGATAACCTTCCCATTTGGATCCTTAACTTAATCACACCTGCAAAGTCCCTTGCCATGTAAAACATCAGATGCGCAGGTTTCAAGGGTTAGGACAGGGACATATTTAGGAGGTCTTTATTCTCCCTTGCACAATTACCAACATAAGATCACCCTAAGCAATCTCCATTCCAGTGTGCTCCCTCTTGCCTACCCAAACAACATGGCAGCCTGGGGACTGGCCTTTGGGATACTTATCTAACTAGACTAGGATTTTTACTGGGCCAACCAGGAAGACACTTCTGGTCCCTCTCCAGCTTTAACAGTGTGGGTGCCTGACTTCCTTTGGCTCAAGGTCCCAAAGTGAATCTTCTCCTTCCAGTTCTTGTTAAAAAACCAAGAGGGTTTTCCCCTTGGAACCCATTCCAGGCCTATGTAGATATAGTATCTCTGTCTGGAAAAGTTCCAAATGGCAGTGAAGGCAGAGGGACAAACACAGCGCCTAGCTCTGTCTGACCCAGAGTAGGCAGACAAACAATATTTATTTTTCCCATACTAGGAAAACTGGACAAACACCCCCAAATTGAGGGCTTCCTTCCCCCTGGTGACCGATTCAGTAAGACTCCTATAAAGGGGAGAGTATACAATAGCTAATATTTACTGGTTTCTTTTTTGCCAGACATGATAAGTGTGGATACGTATTTTCCCAGTTACTTCTCATGTCTACCCTGTGAAGTTTATACTATTATTACTCCCTTTTTATAGTGAAACAAAAGCTCAAACAAGGAACTTGACCATGTTCAGCCAACTAGCAAGTCTCATTTTTAAGATCCCCCACTATTTCCTGATCTTTCAAAAGATTGACTACTCCAGGGTTTGGTCCACATAACTCTTCTTTACGCTCACTCCTTAGGTGATGGCACCCAGTCCAATAGCTTTACAGACTGTTTATGTACTAAATATCTTTAAACTTAAATCTCCAGCCTGAATCTCTCCAAGGAACTCCAGACTCATATATCCAACCACCCATTCATCACTTTGATTTCAAGGTCCGTTAGACATCTCCAACTTATGTCCAAAACAAAATTCTGTTTCCCGCCCCCCCAATGTTCTCCCCCCTCCTCTGGTGGTTTTCATCTTAAAAAATGTCACCATCATTCAGTGATTACCTTTTATACCCCTACATACTATCCATCAGCAAATCCTATCCTCTCTACTTTCATATTATATATAGAAGCTAGGCACTTTTCACCATCTGAGTCTAAATGGTGATGTCTAATAGAAACATAATGTGAGCCACTTATGTGATTGTAAATTTTCCAATAGTCACATTAAAAACTTTAAAAGAAATAGTTGAATAGCATATTTTAGTAATGTATTTTATTAATATATTTAATAACATTTTATTTGAGCAAAATATTATCATTTCAACATGTGTTCAATACAAAATAAATATTAGTGAGGTATTTTACATTCTTTATTTCCTACTAAGCCTTTGAAGTCTGATGCATGTTTTACACTTACAGCACATCTCAGTTGGAATGAGCCACATTCCAAGTGCTCAGTCACCATATTTGGCCAGTGGCTTCTGTGTTGGATGGTGCAGAGCCAAGATCATACTCCCCCTAAAATTCTACAGTAGCTTCCTCACAAGTTTTGGTGCTTCTGCTCTTATTCCTCAAAAGTCTATGATTCACACAATAGCTTAATTGGGCCTTTCAAAATGTGCATCAGATCTTGCCACTCTCTTGCCCAAAATATCTCCAAGGCTTCCCATTACGCATAAAATAAAAATCCAAAGTCCTCCATTATCTGGTTCCTGGCCACCTGCTTGCCACAGTTGTCTACTCTGCTGCTCTTTCTCACCATGCTCCACTGTCTGACTCCAGCAGACACAGCTGATGCTCCACCCACATCCCCTTGGATCTCTTCATTGGTTCTCTGTGTTCACCCTCCAGCCTCTGCGAGCCATACCCTCTAATGACTGACCCCTGCGGCCTTCTTTAAAGGACTACCCTTGGAGTCTAGAGGAGTTTCCTTCCTCCC
The DNA here is from genome assembly GCF_037783145.1 of Equus przewalskii. Lineage (NCBI taxonomy): Eukaryota > Metazoa > Chordata > Mammalia > Perissodactyla > Equidae > Equus > Equus przewalskii. The sequence goes on along the minus strand of NC_091856.1, from coordinate 19,930,622 downwards.
TGGCTCCCGGAGGAGCTGTATAATCTCCAGGGAAGATCAAGCTAAGGCTAGGACTTTGCTGAATTCTCACCCGTTCCTGTCCTGTCTCCTCTGCTCCCTTACAGCTTGCTCCTGAGAGCACTTCCTTGATGAATCACTTGTAAGGGGCTCTGGGCAACCCAACCTAAGCCCACTGGCCTTAGACCCTCTCTTGCATCAGGGCTGCCTTTGCACTTACTATTCCTCAGCCTGGAACCCTCTTCTCCCAAGGAGAAACACGGCCTGCGGCTCCCACTGTGTTTGGGTCTGCACTCAAACATCACCACCTCCAGAGAAGCCTCTTCTGATGTACCTGTCCATTTCTCCCTGTCTCCTTCTCTGATTTCTCCACATATGTATCACCATCTGACGTATTTTATATAAGTGGGTTTTGTTGTACTTTTTGCCTGTTTCTTTTACTAGAAAATAAAGTTCATGAAAGAAACAACCTTGTTTTATTCACATAGCATCTCCAAAACTCAGAAGTATGCTCACAGATGCTAATGAGTATTTGTTGAGTTAACAAATGAATGCATTCATGAATGAATGAACTGATGGAGGCAGGACCAAATGAGACAGTCTAATTCCAGAGTTCACACTCCATGTGTATAAAAAGCCTAATCCATAAAGAGTGTTTCAAACTATTAGTGTGCACACACATACACATATGCTCTTCAGTCAACATTTGGCATCATTCATTCTATATGATTAGTTCAGCACACTCACCCTGCAACAACGGAAATGGCCCTCTTTCTTAGGGCAAAGAGAACAGAAGCATACATTATTCTCCTGAAACCCCAGCAGCTATTAGGAATCTTAGCTTCTTACTTTCCAAGCCCATTTGTGATTCCAACTAACAGTGCAAACAGCATTAACCAATGCCAGACTGAATACATGAAAACTCAAGTTGAATAAATGAAATAAATACAAAATGCCTAGCCCAGTTCTGGCACATAAGATGCCCTCTATTCCCAGTAGCCAGAATGATCATGGCAGTTATTCGCACGCTGACATCTTACTTAAAACGTGAGTTTGTAACTCAGTTATATCAATGTGATAGATTGAGGTCTGGTGGGGAGCAGAGCTGGGACTCAGAAGGGGAAGCTGGTAAAATATTCATTGCCACGTTTCTGGGACTTTATGTGCTGAATATTGACCACTGTAACCTGCACAGCGGAGGCGAGAAGCAACAATGAAGGGGAACATATGATTTCCCTGGAGTAAAAGAATTATCGTCTCTGTGGCTTTCGTAACAGAGCTGCTTAGTAAACTTTGGTGGTAGTTTGCAGCCTGTCTGAAAATACTTGCACATTCTTCCAGTGCCCCGGCCAATATTGCTTTTGGAATAGAGATTTTTGGCAGATGTGAAAAAGACAACTGAAAGAGCTTAGAAATGAGCTTTCTCCTGTGCTAATCACTCCAACCTTTTCCTGTTTAAGTAAACCAACACAGGGAGCATGTGCTCTGTCTTTAAATGTCGACTAGCTTGGGAGTCATTTGACTCACCAAGGAAATGCAACCAAATGATAAAAGGATGATTGTATTAAGATTGTTAATATTAGTATCAAAACCGCAAGCAACATAACAAATGCCATGACATTCTTGGGGAGATGAATATCAACTATGTTCCCACTCTACCAAGAAATTATGCTCCTGGGAAGGAGCTCCAGTGCACACACTTTCCTTCTGTTGCCTGGATGTTAAGTTCTCAGGATATGGGGGAGTGGTGAAACGGGCACCTTGCGGGTCATGGGTATTGTCCTATTTGCTGCTGTAACAAATGACCACAAGCACAAACAGATTTTAGTGGTTTGAGATAACACAAATCATACTGTTTGGGATATCTGAAGTCCAAAGTGGGTCTCACAGGGCTCAAATCACAGTGTCAGCAGGGCTGCATTTCTTCTCTTGGCTCTAGGGGAGAATCCATCTTCTTCTTGCCTAATTGAACTTCGAGAGGCTACCCTCATTCCTTGGCCTTGGCTCCTTACCCATCTTCAAGGTCAGCAGCATCTTCAGATCTCTCTGACCTCTGCTTCTGTCATCCTTTCTTCTCTAACACTGATACTCTTTCTAATAAGCCCCAACAGGATGATCTAGGATAATCTATTCATCTCAAAGTCCTTAATTTAATCACATCTGCAAAGTCCCTTTTTCCCAGTAAGGTAACATATTCACAGGTTTCAGGAATTAGGATTCAGACATATCTGGGAACATTGTTCTGTCTACCACACCCCCCTCAATAGCACCTCCCTTATTCCTTCTGTATGTTCTGCTCTTTCTTCTGTGAACAGCACCCATGAAGCACAAGGGAGCTGCCCAGATACCGTTCTAAGATATTGGACCAAACTTTAGCCTGCCTTTCACCCACACCAGGCTGTGTCCATAAGATGATCCCAGCCCCTGTGCTGAGTCTTTGCTCAAGAAAATGCAAGGCTGGCAAACCTCAAAATGTCATCCCAACCCACCTTGCCAAAAAATTTTCAGTAATTCTCCACTTTCCTTCTTCTTAATTTTCCCTTTCCACACATCCCCCTTGTCACCTTTTTTACTCCCTCTTTTCACTTCTTCATAGTCTCTTTTGGTTCCCTATCTGTTCTCACTTTTAAAAATCATAGTTATGGGCCAGCCCAGTGGTGCAGTGGTTAAGTTTGCACGCTCTGCTTCAACAGTCTGGGGTTTGCCAATTCAGATACTGGGCGTGAACCTACACACCGCTTATCAAGCCATGCTGTGACAGGCATCCCACAGATAAAGTAGAGGAAGATAGGCACAGATGTTAGCTCAGGGCCAATCTTCCTCAGCAAAAAAAAAAAAAAAAAAAAAGGAGGATTGGCAGCAGATGTTAGCCCAGGGCTATTTTCCTCAAAACAAAACAAAACGTAGTTGCCTTTGTCTTAGTTGGACTTGAGCTCAGTCTTTACTGGAGTCTCTCTCCTCTGCTGCAGTAGTCTGAATAAAATCTGTCTTTCCACCTTTAACGAGCATGCAGCTCTGTTTTTCCTTTGGTGCCTCTATCACAGCAAACATAAGAAAGGGATCTGATATAAGCCTTTCTGTGATTTGGAATCTCTGTGTTTTCTCATAGAAATGTAGGTCAGAGTTTTTGAGATGCTTATAGAACAAGTAAACTTACCAGTTTGGCACAATTAGCAAGAGAGGAGGTGTTTTCCAGGGGTCCTTCTAGAACCACAACACTTAGCCTTTGCACCAGGAAGGGGATGATATGGATTAGGCTTTGTAGAAGGTTATTAGAGAAGCTTCATGGAAGAGATGGAATTTGAGTTAGGACTTGAAACGTTATCAGAATCTTCTGGTGGGGGAATGAAAACGATGAAAGGATAGAGGGGTGGAAAGGCAGGAGAAGTCTTAACAGTGGGTCTGGTTCTGCCCAGGTATTGAAAGTCAAGAGAACTAGGAGGCACATGAGAAACCTCCTCTATAAGAACACCTAAAAAGCCCTGATTTTTTTTCAAGCACCATTTCCCTTGCTGATCAGTCACTTTGAGAACCTACCCCTCCTTATTCTCTGTTGTTCTGTTACTCATTCTTCATTTATAATTTCGTCTTTACAAGGCTACCACAAGTGTAGTTGCTTATATTCTCCACTGAGATACAGCGTCTGTTGGTGCTGCCACCACATGGCGGGACAGTAGTGTCTGGGTTCTAGTCACCTGTGCTCTCTTCCTCACAGTGTGAGGGATAAAAGACGCTAGGCTCCCAGTGACTTGGAGTTAAGGACCCAATGCAGCTTTGTTTCTACTGTTAATAGTATTTGCTACACTCGGATTCCAGGAGTAGAAAGGATGGTAGATTCTTGGTCTGTTTTATTCTGAATATTTATTTCTGCCAAAATATTTCTTCCATGGTCAGAAAAAGAGTAGAATGGTAAATGTAACAAGTACAGGCATGACTCCATTCTTGATGACTAATCTACTCCAATCAAGACTTTCATAAGAGCAAGCTTTACTAACAACCATAGGAATCAACCTTCAACTGAATCCTTTATGACCCCTTGTAGTCTTACAGCCTGGCCACCAAAAAAGACCCCAGCCGAGGGGTGTCACCTTCTTAATGGGCCAAAGTTACTTCTCTCAAATGCTCTCACATGTAATTAAGAGATAACTAGTTGTCCAGAAAGAGATATGCATTTATTAAGTTTCTTAAAAAATTAATAAAGAACCAGATCTGTACATTAAAAGAGGAAAGGAGATTGTTTATTTTCTTCTATTGTCCATTGTCTATAAGAGAAAAATGATAAAATAAATATAATACCATTCTTTTATAAAAGCACAATGAGCACATAGGGAAAAAAATTGCTAGGTGATCAGGGAAGGTATTTCAGAAGATGTTATATTTAAAGTGATTCTTCGTGGTGAAATAGTATGAGCTCGTTAGGTATAGGAAATAGAATTACGAAAGAATAAAAGAGTATGCCATATTTGTGAAATGCTGGTAGTTCAGGCCTTTGGATTTTGGGTGCAAAGGGGTTCTTAGTGAGAAATCAAATTGGCAAAGGAGAACAGGATGGCTCATGAGAAATCCTGCATGCTGCCTATGAGATTTAAACTTTATCCTGTAGGTGATGAGGAGCTCCTGAAAGACTTGGCACAAGGAATGACTGTGCCAAGATTCATGACTAAAAATTATGGCTTGGTCAAGTAGTGTGAAGGATGTTGAAGAACGTAGTGAATAGTGAAGCATAGAGACCGAATTCCAGGCCTGTACAATAGTCCAGCGTACTGAAAATGTTAATGGTGAAGAGGAGTTGAATATAAGAAAAACTGAGAAAGTGGAATGGAGTCGACATGGAAACCAATTGATTGTGAGGAATGAGAGAGTGGGGGAAATTTTTGGTTTGCATTATTGGGAAGCATTGGTACCAGCAACTGGATAAGAGGTAGTACATGTAAAGGTTTCTTCAGAGGTGTATTACACCACTAACTTATAGAGTTGTTGGAAATAGCTCTCAGGACTGGGCATGCCCCACAGCCATTGGAAGGCTGTGACTTCTTGTAGACCCACTTTGTAGGAAGCAGTCACCTCCTTGATGCCTACAGTGCTTAAATGGATGGAAATGTACAAGCAGATTGTCTGGAAAATATTTCATCATTAGAAGTGATCTAACCGTGAAAGTGTCTATTTGGAAACAGTCACAATTCCCAGACTCCTTGAAGTCTTTTCCTTTCAAGAGGAAAGTGAAATAAGCAATGCTAACTTCCACCCCACAGGGGCAGGAATTTTGCAAGAGGAAATGCTGGGAATACTAATTCTTCTAAGAAAGTGAAGACCATCAGGGATGGCAGTGGTCCATGGAATCACTCCTTCTAAAACTGAAACAAAATTGGAATGGAATCTGGCTGGAGCGCAGTCTTCCACTGGCCTGATAATGTGAAGTCCTCTGATTGATAACTCTGAGACAGACAATCGAAGAAAAGAGACCAGCCAATTGAGTGATACAAAGTTGTTCTGACTCTTTAAGATATGTGGGCTCATTGCAAAATGGAAAATAACCAAATCCCAGAGCTGTGTAGGTCACAGCTTAGAGATGAGCTTCTTTAAATCTTATTTTGGAAAAGAGAAAGTTGGAATCTAGGAGATATTAAGGGACTTGCCAAAGATCAAGTAGTAATTTGGAGATGGAGACTGGTTGACTCACACAATAGACAGAATTTGAAGGCCTTGAATTAGCATATAACTAGATGCCTAAATGAGTAGTATTTATTGTATACTTCCTCCATGCAGGGATGTATCCCAAATGCAAGACAACTCAAGTATCAATGATAAGTTCAGGTCAGTTCTAGAATAATAAAATATTCTTGGACAGGTTGGGTACAGTAAAGTTTTTGTTACTAACATCTGTCTTCATTATTTAACTCTATAAATCAATTCCTCAACGTATCTTCTCTACAATAACATGAACCCTTCAAAGATCCATCAATACCTTCAGACACTATAACATTATCATTATCATCATCACTGCTAATGTTTATTCAGTGCTTCCCACATGGCAGGCACAGCGCTAAATGTTTTACAACCGCTATCTTATCTAATCCTCACAATCATTTTAGGAGACTGGTGTTATTTTATCCCCATTGTATAGAAGTGAAAAGTTAAACTCAGAAAGAAGTAATGTGTCCAATATCACATAGTTGGTACATGGCAGAGCTTTCATTTAAGACTGTAAGAGTTAGATAGGGCTTTGGGGCCATGTCTGCCAGACCTCTGCTTACTTCTCAGCAACAGCACATTAATCCAGCTCCTGCTTGAACTCAGTCATGGGTGGGGTTCATTACCACTAGAACAATTTATCTTCATTTCGGACATCTGTAATTGCTCTCCCTTATAATGAAGCTGAACTCGGTATCTTTGTAGCATTTAATCATTAGTCCCGGTTACGTTCTCTTGAGACCCACATAATAGTTCAAATGTGTCATCCATCTGAGAGTTGTCCAAATATGTGCAGACAGTCCTCTCTCCAATATTTCATTTCCTTCAGTTATCTTTCATATGTCCTGACCCCTGAATCTCTTACCATTTTTATTACTCTCTCTTAGAATTTCTCTTTCAGTTCAGGATTTCCGAAAAACTCCAGAGCTAGACCAACAGTCCTGTAGAGAGCAGAATTAACAGCAAGACTTTAAAAGTGAGTACTCTTAATAAAGAAAAGAATATGTGCAAGAGATCATGGTTAAATCCTAACTTTGTATTGTGCTTTAGCTAAGTCCCTTAGCCTCTCCAAACCTCAGTCCTCACCTGTTACATTGAGATAATGATATCTCATTGTCTGTTTATTAGGGACAAAATAAAATAATATATACAAAGAATATCATATTGCCTAAAACTAGAAGATCATATCATGCCTAGAGGTAATAAGCATTCAAAATGATGGTTTAAAATTATTGGTAAAGGACTTCCATCTCTAGGAAGATGGAATAGACTTACTTTTCTCCTGGTAAGTACAACTAAAAACTCTAGACATTATACGTAAGACACACATAAGTTGACTCTGAACGTGAAGAGAGGAAGGCAGACAAGCCATAAACCTCAGGACTCAAGGAAAAACAGGATGATGCGTTCTCTGGGTTTTCTTTTTGCCTCATATTTCCAAAACTGGGAGATGAAGAAGCCAGCAACCTGGAAATACCTATGGATACAGACAAAAAAAGCACCCCAAAAATCTTCTTCTCTCAATCAAAGGCCCAGGAAAGGGACACACTAGCAAGACATAAAGATTTTAGGCAATAACCAACCTACTACAGCCAAACACCACAGAAAGTCTATGGACCACCCACACCCACACCAGCAAATGCCACACAAGAAGTGGCCTAGACTTCCACCCTCACAATGCTGTAACAAAATACCCCAACACCCAAGATTGGGGTGATATCAGACAAGGCCAAGCTGGGAACAGAGAGTAAAGAGACATCCTACTTGTGTCACTGGAGACCATCTGGGATCCCTGGATTTCTACTCCAATCCACCACTCTCCTCCTCACTGGGACAGTATCAGGGAAAGCCTAGCGGAGAGTCAGGACTTTCACAGTTACCCAACAATCATGAAGATACCCTCACTGCAGTGTCCATGGAGATCACATAGGGAGCCAGACTCCTGCCTAGCACTAATATTGAGGCTCCCACTCTTGGGTATCAACACAGACCAAGTGAGGAAACGACTTTTACCTCCATCTGGCAGTAACTAGGTAGTGCTCTCTCTCCCTCTGCCAGAGCCGTGTCAGAGAAAGTCAGTTCTTATGTAAACAGCAAATTTAAATAAGGCCCAGAGTTTTACAATATAATCTCTAAATTTCAGTTGAAAATCAGTCATCATACCAAGAACCAGGATAATCTCAAACTAAGCGATAATCGATATATGCCAAAATCAAGATGACAGAGTTGTTAGCATTATCTGCCAAAGATTTGAAAGCATCCCTAATAAAAATAATTAACGAGCAATTCCAAACAGTCTTGAAGCAAATGATAAAAGAGAAAGCCTCAGTAAAGAAATAGAAAGTCTTCACAAAGAAATAGAAGATATAAAGAAGCAAATGATAATCTTAGAACTGAAAAATGCAGTAACTGAAATGAAAAACTCAGTGGATGGGTCTCAACAGCAGAATAGAGGAGACAGAGGAAAGAATCAGTGATTGAAGATGGAACAATGGGAATAACCCAGTCTAAACAGCAATCTGAAAATTTACACAGAGCCCCAGAGATTTGTGGGACTACAATAAAAGATTGAACATCTGTGTCATCTGAGTACTGGAAGGAGAGGAGAAACAAAGCAGGGCTGGAAAAGTATTCAAAAGAATTCCAACTAAAAATATCGTGAATTTGGCATGAGTCATACACCTATGGATTCAAGAATCTGAGCAAACCGCAAACAGGATAAACCCAAAGAAACTCATACCAATACACATCATAATTAAACTTTTTAAAACTAAAGACAAAGAAAAGACCTTGAAAGCAGCCAAAGAAAAATGACTTCTTACCCATATGTAAGAAAACAATTTGAATAACAGTGAATTTTTTTTTTTATCAGACACCAAACATGCCAGAAGGAAGTAGCTCAATATTTTTGAAATGCTTGAAAAAAACCAATTGTCAGCCCAGAATCCTATATATACTCAAAATACCCTCCAGGAATGAAGGGAAAATTAAGAAATTTTCAGACAAAGGAAAACTAAGAAAATTTGTCACCAGCAGACTTACTCTAAAAGAATAGCTAAAGGAAGTTCTCCAAATAGAAAAAGAAAAAGAAAACCCTGGAACATCGGGAAGGAAGAAAGAACACAGTAATGAAAAAATATGTGTAAATAGAATAGATTTTCTCTCTTTGAGCTTTCTAAATTATGTTTGACAGTTGAAGCAAAATTTTAACACTGTCATATGTTTCTAAAGTTAAAAACATAGAAAAAATATTAAAGGTAGAAAAAAATATTAAAAGCAATTATAAATAGGAGAAGACAAAGTGACTTAAAGAGAGATAAGCTTTCTCTACTTCACTTAAGCAGGCAAAATGATGACACCAGTAGACTGAGATAACTTACCTATATTATAATATAATACGTAGGGAAATCACAAAGAGATACACTCAAATACGCTATCGATAAATCCAATTGTAATTCTAAGAAATGTTCAGTAATCCACAGGAAGGCAGGAAAAACAGAGTGATAATAGAAAACAAAAAGTAAAATAGCAGATTTAAGTCCTAAAATAGAAAAAATTACAATAATGTAGATGATCCAAGTACACCATTTAAGATACAGAGGTTGACAGAATAACTTAAAAAATATGGGCCAGCTATTGGTTGTCTGTAAGAAACTTACTTCGAATATAATGATATATACAGGTTAAAAATAAAAGGATAGAAAGGATATATCATGAAAACATTAATCAAAGGAACACAGGAGTGGCTATATTAATGTAATATAAAGCAGACTTCAGGGTGAAGAAAATCATCAGATCTTATATAATGAAAACCAAGAAGACATAGCAATCCTAAATGTGTACACACCAAACAATTGAGCTGCAAAATATGTGAAGCAAAAACTGATGGTACTGAAAGGAGGAATAGACAATTTAACAACGATAATTTAACAATTATAGTTGGAGACTTCAACACTCCTTTCCCAATAATTGATAGAACAACTACACAGAAAATCAAGAAGCATATAGAAGAATTCACAACATCATCAAACAATAGAATCTAATCAACATTTAAAGAACACTACATCTAACAACAGCAGAATACACCTTCTTTTCAAGTGCCCATAGAACATACACCAAGATAGCTCATCTCCTGGGACAAAGACGAACCCCAACAAATTTTTAAAAATTAAAATTACCCAATGTTCTTTGACCACAATGGAATCCAACTAGAAATAAGTAACAGAAAGATAAGAGCAAAATTTCAACACCCATCTAAATAGTCCATGGGTCAAATAGGAAGTCTCAAGGACAGCAAAAAGTGCATTGAACTGAAATGAAAATACAATATATCAAAATTTGTGTGACGCAGCTAAAGAAGGGCTGAGAAGGAACTTTATAGCATTAAACGCATGCATTTGAAAAGAGGAAAAGTCAAACTGAACCCAAAGCCAGCAGAAGGAGGGAAATAATTGGGAGGAGAAATCAATAAAATTGAAAACAGAAAAATAATGCACAAATCAATTGAACAAAAAAAATGAGGGGTTTTTTTGAAGAGATCAATAAAATTGACAACCTCTAGCGAGACTGACAAAGGCAAAAAGACAACACATATTAACAGCACCAGAAATGAAGTAGGGGAGATCACTACAGAACATGAAGACGTCAAAAAGATAATGAAGGAAGGGCTACAAACAACTCGACGCATAAAGTTGTTAACATAGACAAAGCAGACCACTTCCTCAAAAAACACAAATTATTATTCAGTATGAAATAGATACTATGTATAGCCCTACAAATATTCAGGAAATTACGTTTATAATTATAAGAGCTCACCAAAAAGAAATCTCCAGGACCATATGGTTTCACGAGAGGATTCTACCAAACATTTAAGGAAGAAATAACACAAAATCTACATAATCTCTTCAAGAAAATAAAAATAGAGATAAACTGCAACTCGATTTTATGTAGCTAGTAGTGTGCTCCATGAAGGAAAGGCAGACTTTTCAACAAACTGAGCTCAGCAGTTATCCAACTGCTCCAGTGGCAAAAAATGTACCTCAACCTGTCTCACACCTTATATGAAAGTAACTCAAAGTGGATCATGGATTAAACGTAAAAAATATAAAACTATAAAATGCTGATTTAAAAAAAAAAAACCATGGGAGAAAGTCTTCACAAATCAGTCACTGTAATCTAGCACACCAGCAGGTTGAACAGAAAAATCAAATGATTATTTCAATCAATGCAGAGAAAAACTTTGACAAAACACAAAACCCATTCATGATTAAAAAAGAAAAGACTCTCAAAAAATTGGAATAGAGGAGAACTTTCCAAACTTGATATAAAGCATCAAACAATAAATCTACAGTTAACCTTATACTTAGGGATGAAACACTGAAGGCTTTTTCCTCTAAGATTGGGAACAAGGCAAGGATGTCTGCTCTCACAGTGCTGAAAGTACTAGTCAGTGGAGTAAAGCAAGAAAAGGAAATAAAAAGCATATAGACCAGAAAAGAAAAGGTAGAGAATGGGAGAAAAAAATGTAAAACACATATGCAGCAATGTATTTAGAATATATAAAGAACTCTCAAAACTCAACAGTAAAAAAGGAAACAATCCAATTAGAGAGCATGGGCAAAAGTCATGAAAAGACATATTTTTTATTTTATAAAAAAGAGATATTTGGGTGGCAAATAAATACATGAAAAAGTGTACTATTATTAGCAATTAGAGAAATGCAAATTAAAATCACAATTAGATAACACTACACATGTATAAGAATAGCTTAAATGAAAAATAGTGACATCAAATCCTGGCTAAGATGCAGAGAAGCTGAATCAGTCATACTGAAATGTAAAATTGTATAGTCACTCTGGAAAAGTTTGGTAGTTTCCAAAAAACACTAAACATTTAACTATCATATGACCCAGCCATTACACTCCTGGGCATTTAGTCCAAAGAAATGAACACTTATATTCACACAAAAACCTGTAGACTAATGTTTATAGCAGCTTTATTCATAATAGCCTAAAACTGGAGGCAACCCAAATGTCCTTTGGCAGGTAAATGGTTAAACAAATTGTGGTACATCCATACCATGGAATACTACACAGCAATAAAAAGGAAAAAAACTATTGAGACATGCAACACTCTGACCACAGTTGAATTATACCAAGTGAAAAAAAGCTCATCTCAAAAGATTATATACTGTCTTATTCCATTTATATAACTTTTGAAATGACAAAATTCTAGAAATAGAGAACAGATTAGTGGTTGCCAGGGGTTACAGTGGAAATAGGGGCAGGAGAGAAATGGATCTGCTTATAAAAGGACAACTTGAGGGATCTTGGGAGTAATGGAATTTTTCTGTATCTTTACTGTATCAATGTCAATATCTTGGTCATGATATTGTCCTACAGTTTTGCAAAATGTTATCATTAGAAGAAACTGGGTAAAAGGTAAGTGATATCTCTATTATGTTCTACAATTTCATGTTACAATTGCAATTATCTCAAAATTTAAAAAAATAATTAAAAGTTTTCAATAAGAATAAAACATATCGTAATTCCTTGAAAATTATATATAATGTGTCTGCGACGTATGTTCTGTATTAACTCAAACAGATGTTTCCCACTATGATCTGGTGGGTATTTGTAGCTCTTACATAGAAGAAGGAATTTGTCATCACGTGCATTTGGGAAATCCTGGCTTAAACATAGTTCTCTTTTTCAGGAATTCTCCAAACCTTTATTATACTTATCTGTCTTGTGATTTTTCAGCTGATTGGTAGAATAAACATGACTCTTCCTAATTCCTCAATCATTGAGAATTGGCTTCTCCTCCCCTTCTCCCAAAAACACATGCTCAATACATCAAAAATAACATTTATGAGACCGGTGTTCCATGGAATTCACATAAGAAAATGCCAATGTCTACAGAATATTCTATTTGTTACTCTGGCTTAATAATGAACATAAGGAAATTCTAAGCAGAAGCAGTAACTTATCAGAAGCCACAAAAGCATAAAATAGTATGGATCTTTGGAGTTCTGACTGAGGACAGTGGAATATGCAGCGGGCATGTAGGAGGTACATCTGGAGGGGTGTCTAGTGGCCAGATCATGAAGAGACATGAGTGCCAAGCCAGGGAGTTCGACCTTTGTTCTGGAAGCCATAGAGTCTTTACCTGGACCCCTAGGCCCATCCTTTTATTCTACGAACAAGAACATTGAGAGAGAATTATCAGAATGACTCATTTCACTATAGCTGTCTAGATTTGACTTTACGAATTCTAAAACTGTGAGTAGAGCTTACAGACCATAACATTAGCCTTTAACTTCAGTGATTTTAGAGCACATGTAGATAAAATCAAAACATGTCTGCATAAATTCACAGTATCCTGTGTGGACTGGGAAGTCATTCTTCCTCAAATCTCCTTATTCTGCAGATGGGGAAACAACCCCAGAAGAACGGATGCAAGATAAAATCCCGTCTTCTGTCTCACAATATGAATCTCTTTGTATTTTCTATCCTTTTTTCTGAAGAGGATCCTTAGCCTGCAATCAAACAAATATAGCCTTGCACCTGAACTTCTGGAAGAGATGGCAACCCCAGGATTAATTAAAATCCTACCCACTGATTAAAAGTATTCCAAGCACTTGAGGCTCAGTAAGGAAAGCTTTTCATCATGTGACCTCAGTTAGAAAAATTTGGTAAACAGCTCCCATTTCCAACCTGTATTTTGAGAGCAAAAGAGCAGATCTGTCAGGGGGGAGGAAAGATGGGGGCTGGCATTGGGGATTGTTTTCCTGTGGCTTTGGTATAAAATAATCTGGTTTGAATTGTTGTAAAGTACAGAAATAAACGGCATTCAGCCGTGGATCTTAACTCAGCATATCAATTTGAAAAAATGTTATTTTTCCTTACAAGTCAATAGAGCATCGTGTTTGGCAGCTGGGCCCCATTACCCGAGTCCCCGCAAGGGAAATGTCTGGTCAGGCATTATTTACAATCCCAAATTTATTTTTTTAGCTAAGGCCTCTCGTGGCTCTGTCCAGATTTCAAGTGACGGCCATCAAACCAAAGTCCTTTACACTCTGTCCTGTCATGTCGTAAGCTTTCAGATCTTAACATCTTTAATACCAGAGACTACAATAAGTCTTCTTAACCAAAGTTAAGAAGTACTGGAGATTTTTGTTAATGTATTCCCTGGCAAGGAACAACTTACATAGGCTAATAATAATTTATCCAATGTTATTATAAATGTTCAAAAAACAAACAGGAGTGATTGCAAACTGGTTACTGCCATACAACTGGTGCCAGATGATTACAAGCAAGCCAGAAAGGATACATACGCATTACACGCCATGGCGCTCCCATGTCTGCACACAAGACCATCTGAATATACTAAGTCTAGAAGTTTCCATGGCTCTGTTTTTATCTAAATTTGACCTCTTTGGACAATGAGACAGATTGATCAGCTTCTACTAGAAGAACCAGGTCTCTGACATAAGGCTGTGTCTTTATGAGACCATCACAATCAGGTTTTCATGAATGCCATGCCTTTCTCTAAGCTTCTCTTAATTCCACACAGCCCAGAGAGAGTAAAGAAAACATCACCGTGTAAGCAGAAACACCTGAGTTCAAGCCTTTACCTGTAGCAATGGTTATCTTCAAGCAAGTTACTCTTACTTCTTTAAACTATCTCCTCAGTGGTAAAATGGAGATAAGGTGGTCTCTTTTGATGATCCTTGTGAAGATTATGGGATTATATTTGGAAAACTTCTGGCTTTATAGAGGATGCTCAATACATATCCAGTCCTTTTCCCCTCCATCCAAATTTCCCTCAAGGAAATTGTCTCAAATCCCTTTGTCTATAATAGTCCTTGTATTATTATTGTTTATGTAAACCATGAGCTCCTTGAAGACAGGCAGTTCCTTGGTAAATGCTACAGTAGATATAAAAGTGTGTTCTTTCCTGGTTCTAACACAATGAGTCTCATACAGTAGAAACTCAACAAATGGAGTAAGTAATTGAAGGAAGACCCATTCCATCCCCTCTATTCTGTGCCTTGGGTTCTGAGATTCCTGAAGGCAGGGACAGTGTCTTATTCATCTTTGTACCCCCTATCCTTAGCACAGTGGACTGCACATCCTTGGTGATCAAGAAATGTGTTGCCTTGAATAAAACTTGATATTTCTTAGTCCTCTTCCACAATCTCTGATTCTGTGCTGGGTGTATAGCAAATACTCAGTAGAGTTCAGCAAATCATTTTATTTAATGAACTGACAGAAACTCTCTAGAAAGCCCCAAACTCATCACCCAAGTAGTGTGCCATTTGAGAGTTACATGGACACACCACATTCATTTCTCCTATCTTCAAACATACCCAGCTTGTGTTGCTTTAATTTCATAGGTTGGAAGATGGAGAGGCCAAAATACACACTCAAGATCATGAGGGAAACCTTAATATGGCCTGCCATTCTCTTTGCAATGTTCTCCCTCTGGCTGCATCTTCCCCTGCAGCTCACTCAACCTTCCCTGTGTTCCAGCCACACTGCCCTCTCCTGCATCGATGAACTTGTGCGAGCAGTTTCAGTTGCCCATGGTGTCCTCATGCTCTGTCTGCTAGACAATCCTTTTCCTTCTGCAAAACATGACATGAGATGCACTTCTTCTATGAAATAGTCTCCCAAATTCTTAGCCAAGCTCAACAGCCCCTCCTCTCTCCATTCGTCATGACCCCACATCACACTTCACAGCACTTAGCTTCATAACCTGCTCTTTAGTAAAATCAAGAAGTACTTGAGAATTTTAATTCTAGGGCACAGCAGTGCCTGGCACATAGAAGATGCTTGGTAAGAATTTTCCAGATTCAGTGAAGGAAGCATAAGTGAGTAGCCAGGAAGAAGAGGAAAGAGAAATTGGCTGAATAAGAAAAAAGGAACAAGTAAACAAAGGGCATATTATACAATAAATTAATTTCCCAAATGCCTCAATTTGAGACATTGGTTCTTTACTAACTTGAAATAGTGATACAAATATATGCTGTTTACCCATGGAAAAACTCTTTGATTTAGTGAAAAAAAATCTTAAACTTTACTTACTGGCAAATTTCATATTTTGAAATCTAAAAGCTCCTTTTCCAGGAAAGCTTTCTAGCCTGCTTGTGAATATTTTAACCATGGCAAGGTGGAAACCAGAAAGCTGAGGAAAAAAAAAATGCTGTGTCCATTAGACCAAAAAAAGAGAACACTTATGCCTGCAGTTTACTTTTACTTCTCTCAATGTTTCAAGGAAATTTCAAAACCACCCAAAAAGAAGTGAAATCCCAGATTAGGCCACATTTTCTGATTATTCAATTATATTGTAAATTCCCAGTTCCAGTTCTAGTAATTTGTCAATGATCTGAGGATAAGACATACCCACACATGCTCACACACACTCAGTCTTTCATGAGTCACCTTCAGCTCAGAGCACAGTAGCTAAAAGGATAACACTTTTTTTCTGTCTGACATTTCAGTTCTCTACTTGAGAAATATGACTGCAGTTGGATTAAGTTTAAATATGATGTCAGGTTTTCCACTGCTTCATGAGAAAAACATGTTTCTCCTGAGTTTAAATAGTCTAATTGTGCTTACTCTTGGGTTAATTCGGGGAATTCCTGCATTCTTTGGCAGAGAAGGGCAAACAGCAGTGTCTAGTGTAGATGATAAGAGGAGAGGAGCACTGACCAAGAGAGATGTGTCCAGAGCTGTACTTCTTCAAAAGAGAGTTAAGATACATTTGGGTCGGAGGAGCTGGATTGGAAATTTTAGAGACCATACAGGCAGAATTTTTATTGGAAAATCGAAAGGACAGTCATTTTCGTGGGAATTGTATCTTTCGCACCTAAAACACTGCATACAGTAATTGTTCAACAAACATTTGTTGGGAAAATAAATGGATAGGTGATATACTGCCTCACCAGGTAGAGGTTGGTGTATATGAATGACAGGAACCTCAAGAAAAGGAAATCTTGCACCATGATGGAAGCTGCCCTTTTATTTTTCCACCAAAAAGTGCTTTTGAGGAGTACAAAGATGAACTATATCTCTTTTGCAATAACAAGAAACAACCCTGGAATTGTTGATGAGGACTTAGTCCAAAGGTCGTTGCCCTTCTTGCCCTCCCCTCCTCCACTGTTCATAAATACCACTGTCCTCACACCAGCCACACTAAACAGCTCTGTGACCTCAGGCAAATTCCTTAAAATCACTGAACCTGAGTTCTGTTTTTGTATGTGGGAAGACAGGGCTCTTTCTCTGTTTGCACTATATATTTCTCCTCATCCTCTCTCTGATTGTGAGACTTTTTTAAGGTAATGACATCAATGCTATGTTATGAGAGGTTATTAATATAGTGCTAGAGAGTTTTATTTCTCTTGTTGGTGAGCCAGTCTAAAGAAGTGAGGATCCAGGCTAAACCTGACTAGGCTGCCTGAAAACAGATGGTGATGATAAGATGTTTTGGGAGGCTGTGAAGAAAAGAATGGGGAAGAAGAAGAAAGAGGGAAGACAAAGAAAATGAGATTTCTGAGTATCCAACTCAGATGATCTATGGAGATGAGTAACTAACAATGGTGCATGCACTTGCTTGTGAGTGGTCATAAAGAGAACTGGCTTCTTTCTGGTACTGAGCAATCCAGACATTTCAAGGAAGCATAAAGTAAGTTGAGCAAAATGGAGGAAAGAGTACAAGCTCACTGTGGTAGAAATTAGTGACACTTACTGTATCTGGTTTTCTTCTCCTTCCTGGGAATATGGGAAGACTTCCCAGATTCCCTTGTGGTGAGGCTGAGGTCATGTGACTAATTTTGGCCAATAGGCTGTGACAAGTGTCTTCCAATGGGAGGCTTTAAGATGCAAAGCTGAGGTCTCTATACTTTCTCTTCCCCTGCTCCAGCAATCAAGGAAAACGTGTTGATGGTAGAGCCGCAAAGTAGGAGTGCCCTGCCTCCCTGCATTGCCACATAAAAAGCTGTCCTGAAGAGTTGCCTTTGCCCCATCAGACTTCATATGAGTAAGAAATAAACTTTTGTTGTGTAAAGCCATTGAGATTTAGGGGTCTATTTGTCACCGCATCACAGCCTAGCCTATCCTACCTGGTTCACTTAACTAGTACTTGTGAGGATTAAATGAGAATGTATTTGTCAAGAGTTCTGGAAGTGGTAAAGTATGCTTAATGCTAGTTCTTATTAAATTTGATAAAAGACTTTCTTGTGGCAAGTTTTTATTACCAAATATCTCTATAAATAAGTGCTAAAGAAAATGTTCCAGACAATACTAGCTGTAGTTTTTCAAACAGAAGTTGTGTCACATTTATGATCAAGACATGTATGATGGCATGATAAGAAGGAGCACACATTTTGGAGTCTAACAGACTTGCACTCCAGTGTCACCTCTGTCATTTACTGGCTTGAGATTTTGGGTAAGCTAATCAATTTCTCTAAGCTTTGTAATTTTTGTCTCTAAACTGTGGTGGTAGGAGGTGTGGGGAGACAGAAAAATGCCTTGATTGGATCACTGTGAGAAAGAAAATGAAAATTTATGTGCCCATAATAAGTGCCTTATACATAGATCAAATAATTTAAGTGCCTCATACATAGATCAAAAAACTAACAGTTTGTGATATTTAATTAACATTAAATATTTTCTGATTACTTATTTCTGATTTTCTGATTATCCTTTGGAAAACAAAGAGGAGAAAAAAGTGAGAAACAAAGGCACTAGATGTTTCTGGTTATGATCCACCTTAAGAGAAAGTTTGAGAAGGAGGTAGCTCTCTTTCTTTTGACGTTCCATTGGCCAAGTCCAATGTTGACATTACTTAGTTAAGAATACGGACTCTAAAGATTAAATTATATTTAGGCAATTAAAACCAGCCCAGCTGAGTGATGTGAGTAAAGATTGTCTTCTAGGGCCAAGATGTAGCTGTCATCAATCATAAACAGACATAAACCCAGGACGGAGTAGATATTTTCAGAAAATATTTATGTCGGTTACTATGCACTTGGGTTTTGTGGGATATGTCTATTTTTCCAACAGTTAATGACATGTGGTATTTCATGTGCTCAGGTTAGCTCTTGACTGTTTTCTCTTTCCTTTTTTTCTTTTCTCTCTTCTTTCCTTTCTCCATCTCCCCCTTTCTTTCCTCCTTCCTACCTTATAATGACCTACTGGCATATCTTTTGCCTACCTATCCCCACTTTTGGATACATGAAATGGCCAGTATTCTTAGATTCCCCCCTCATCTCCATTGCTGGCTTTGTATTAAAAAAAAAAAAAAAAACCTTCATAAAATTTCAGGAAGATCATTAATATCAGCTTCTTAGTTGTTTGATTTCACTGTCTTTGATTAGTATTCCATTTTAGCCCTGGATTCCTCAGTAACTTTTTAAGTTTGTCTTCAACTGATAGCATAGAAATAGTGAATAGAAACTTTGGGAAGATTTCAGAATTCTTTTTATATATGAGGAATCTGAGACTCATTTTATGTGATCCAGAGCTACTGCATTGACACAGGTTAGACTTAGAGTCCCGGGATTCCAGTGACCCTATTTCTCATCATAATTAGCCGTACCTACATCTCCTGTGGGGTAAAACATGCTTAAAAATGCACAAGCATAGAGCAATTTAAGAAGCACTTTTCTTGATCTGCTTCTCCAAATAAAGTCATCTCTGTCAGCTCAATGACCTCATAATTCTTCAACTTAATACCTTTTCCAGGCTAAAATGAAACTTCTTTGGGATTTTTCAGTCCTTTATATTGTAGCATGATTTAATTTGTGATGGTCTTATGAGACTATTCCTGGATGGAAAAAGAGCAGAAGAGCACTAATCAAGAAGGGAAGAGGAAGTCACAAATACCAAGTCTTTGAGAAGACATAGCAAGAGCAAATTTTCACCAGCTTTTGCCTAGAGCCAACCCAACACATTTAACAGCCATATTTATATTTGCTTTTGTTTAATTATCAATTTTTTCCTACTAAGTGAAATTCACTATCCTACGTACTGAGGTAAAACAGAGTTTGATAGGAAATGGTTACAAACTTCTGGGACCTTACAGCTAAGAAGGCATTCTGTCTCATGTAATTTAACTAATGCAGTGATAAAAACAGAATAAAATGCTTACAACAAGGGACATATACTCAACACTCTCAGGGAGTAGAGAGATTGATTTTAATAGGGAAATGATGGAAATGGGAAAGGATTCCTGGAGGATATGACCTTTAAACTGGACCTTTTAGAGTTAGCAACAAGGAAACAGAATTTTGAAGCTGAGAGAATGTCATACCTAAATATCCATTCAACATCTTACAAATATTTCTTGTGCTGTTTGCTGAGCCCCAAAGTTATAACAAAGAAGATATAGTCCCTGGCTCAGGAGTTTTCTGCCTCATATAAGCCACTGGAGAAAACATTAATTTAATATGAAATAGCTGGAAGTGAACAAATATACTTGGTTAGCTTATTTAGCTCAAGGCAAATGGTCCATCCAGTTCGTTCTCTATAGATGATACTTCTTGGATAGTATTTTCATTTTTCTTCAATAAAGGTAAAGGAGACAGCCTATAGGGAGCAGCCTTTCTTGTTCATATCTATTTTCCTTTCCTATACTCTTCCCACTTGAAGGTTGGACTACAGAGGTGACCATCCTTCTCTGTAATGAGTTTCCTCGTCCTTCTTTTATCAAAAGCTCTCCACCATAAGTTTTGATGGTATAATCTTGTTAGAAAAAAAAATGTTCTTTGGAGCCCCAGCCCAGTCTCCTGTTGTTTAGGTACCATTCCTGAATAGCAGATCCAGGTTATGTGGTTTATGCCTGGATGCCTTGGAATACTTGCGTGTTAATGCTCTGTGACATCAGGAAAGTCATCATACTTCTCTGTGAACTTCAGTTTCCCCACCTGTAAATTGAAGATAACCAGATGCCTTCAGGGCAAAGGGAGTTGATTCTTTCTCGTGTGTGTGTGTTTGTGTGTGTGTGTGTGTGTGTTTGATTTGTGGAGGAAAAGCGGCTTCTCTGAAAATTAGAAAATCTCAACTCTACCCCTGGCTGTATCCCTATTTTGTATTGAGAAAATTATGGTATGCCTTGTACTGCCTGAGTCTTCTATTTAGGGGACAATACATGAAGATTAAATGTAAAACTGATCAACAATATAATCTTGTAAGCCAATTTGGTGAGGGGAGAAGAGTAGAAACAGGCCAATTGACTGCTTGACTGAATGATTGATTATTCGACTCAATTGACCAGACTAATCAGAACCATCCATCTAGTAGCCAAGTGTGTGAGCACATATCAAAACAATTTCGGAAAAGGACTTAGGAACATCTGCTTATTTGGGATAATGTAGACAAAATATGGTTGACTAAATGCTTTGATATCTTTTAATCTTAGTTAAAGCTCTTAGAAAAAACAAAACTATAATGAAATCCATGGGCTTAAGTCTTGGAGAGTAGACAAAATTGTGTCTCTACATATTTATTTAAAAATTGTGATGTCCCTTCTATGATCCAAATACAAACTCAGTCATTCGTGTTTCTTTTTTCTTTATATGAAAGAAAAGGGACTATAACAATAATAAAGATAATGAAGAAAAAGCAACGAGAGAGAAGCAGCCCTCTTTTCTTTTCTTTCTGCTCCACTTAGTATGTCTTATCTCATTCTTGGTACTTTGTTTTCTCTCTCCTTGCTCCTTCTCCAGACTAACTTTTGGATTTTCTTTTCCTGGAAGAGAATTCTTCTCTCTTTCTCTTTGGTCACTTTCTGAATCCCCACAAACGCACTCTGATAGCTCAGCTCGCATTACATCCTCAACCTTGATTCAATCATCAGTGACCTCTGACTAGTTCACAGCTGTTGGGACTCTTAACGTGTGGGTAGAGAGGAGGAGGAAAGGTGAGCAGACAGCCTAAGATGTATCTACTATAAGTTATTTGACTCTGGTTACAAAGCAAATTCACTCTTGAATAAGGATTTGAGCTCAGGTATGCCTGGCTCTGAAGTCCAAGATCCCTTTACCACACAGTGATGCCATTGCGCTTAGTAGTTTGTGGAAAGACCATGAAAGTTACCCCATACATAATAAGTATCTAGACTTTTTCAATTAGGGAGACCCAAGCTAAATCAAACCTAGACAGGATAGGTATTTACTCAGATCACTAGTGTTGGGTTTCTGCGACACGATTAGCATGCTGATAAGCATGATAATAATAGTAATGATAATATTAATAATGATAACAATCCACATTTATACAACCGTTACTATGTGTCAGGCTTTCTCCTAAATTCTTTACATGCATTAACTAGATCAATCTTCTCAACAACCCCATAAGGTCAGTATTATCACGTGATCTCCCTTTGATAGATGAGAAAACTGGGGCACAGGGAGGTGAGTGGAAGTTATCAGGCATTTTCATCTCACTCAATCTTTTATTGGAAATTTTAAAAAGAACATGATAAATTAATTGTAAATAAGACAAAGTAAATATGACCTACTAAATTTATGGCACAGAGAAAGACTTTTAACAATTACCTCATACACAGTGCTTACAGTTCACTATGTGCTTTATTTAAAAAGAAAAAGATAGAATCAACTGAAAACTGAAGTCATTGTCCCACATTTGTGGAATCAGTTCTCCAGCCTGTGGTATTGGTCTCTAATGATTTGAGCAGAGGGAAGACATTGAGTATTTGAGTAGTATATATGTTTCCTGTGGCTGCCGTAACAAATTACTACAAATGTGGTGTTTTAAAACAATGAAGTCTATTCATTCCACAGTTCTTGAGGCCAGAAGTCTGAAATCAAGGTGTCAGCAGGACCACACTCTCTGAAGTCTCCATCGGAGAATCCTTCATTGCCTTGTCCAGCTTCTGGTGGCTCCACACATTTCTTGGCTTGTGGCTGCATATGTTTTCCCTTCTATCTTTGGAGGTAGAATCTACTCACTTAAGGATCCAATCCTTACCTTGATTACATCTTCAAAGACCTTTTTTCCAAATACGGTCATATTTACAAGTTTTGGGTGTTAGGACATGAACATATGTTTTTGGGGGCCATCATTTAAGTTACTACAAGTAATTAGGGAAGTTCTTTCAGGGTTTCATATGAAACTTAGTGGTGTTCAAGATACAGCCCTAAATAGCTCACTTATAATGCAGGTGATTCCCATGTGCCTCACAATGATTGCCCTGGGGCTATTATCAAAAAAGGGACTCTGACATAGGAAAATAAATGATTTTGAGCTTGAGAGAGGCTTGTTTTGACTTCATACAGCAAGAATAGAATAGACTTGTAAGCTTCCACTTTCTCCCTCTAAAATGAAATACTAACTTTCTTGACTACAACGTTGAATTGGCAAAACACTCATTCAGACTTAATTAAGATCATATGTTAAAACATATTTTCCCTCTTTTGACAGTCTTTAAAATGTCATTTCAGATATGCGAACTCGGCAAAAAGAGAAAAATAAAACTGGGAAAAGTGAGTAAGATTTTTTAAATGAAAAAGTGAAATAATTTTTAAGGCTAAGGACAGATTTATATATTACTTTTAATATTGGAACATGCAGTCTCATTTGTCTTCTACATTTTTTAGATTACAGATTTCTAAGTGTCAGAAATCTTAGAATCTCAAGAAATATCCATCAATTTAAAATTCAAAATAGCTGGAGTCCTTAGAGGAAAGATGCAATTATGGTTGGGAGAATATAACAATGCCTTTGAGACATGACCTGAAGATTTATGTGAATATCTATTGCTGTAGGCTGAATGTTCGTATTCTCCGAAAATTCATATTTTGAAATCCTAATTCGCAATGTGATCGTATTAGGAGGTGTAGCCTTGGGGACGTGATTAGGTCATGAGGGTGCAGCTCTCATGAATGGGATTAGTGACCTTATAAAAAAGACGCAGAGAGATCCTTCCCCTCTTCCACCATGTGAGGACAAGAAGAAGATGTCTGTCTACGAATCAGGAAGTGGGCCCTCACCATACACCAAATCTGCCAACACCTTGATCTTGGACTTCCCAGGCTCTAGAAAGCTGAGAAATAAATTTCTGTTGTTTATAAGCCACCCAGTCTATGGTAATTTGTTATGCAGCCTGAACGGACTAAGACTTCTATGCATCTCAAGTTGGAATGTTTGCAAAGTGGTGAGAGCTTGGTAAGATTCTAAAGCATTTTGTTCCTTGTCCTAAGGAAACAGCATTTCCCAAAGAGTGGTCTATAAAACACAAGTCAGCTGCATAATGTCAGTTCCTTGATTCTAACACATGCCCCCCACCCCCATTTTAATGTCTCTGAAATTAGGTTCCCTGTTACACAGTGTCAAATGATATTTTTTAGCCACCAGGCTTTGCTTGGGCAAAGCTTAGCTGTGCATGAGTAAGGCCCTTCCATCTGATGATCACTTCCGTCAAGTTATTTGTATCTGTTGGACCTCATGTGGCTAAATTTAACTTGGGTCCTCAGTTTTTGCCTCTAAAAGATTACACTTCAATGTTGCATTGAAATGAAACATTTTTATGAAGGCAGAAGGTTGACAGTCACAAGACAAGTGATCCAATTTAAGGTGGTAGACATTGCCAAATCTCTTGAAGTAAATCATAAAATGTTGAAAACTGAGAGAAGTTGATGTGATTTATTTAGGCATTGGACTGTTTTATCTGTCAAAGGCTTCCAGCTAAATTTCAAAAGAAACTGATTTACTTCGAGAGATACATACTTAAATTAAGTATATAATAGGAAATGCAAATAAAACTCTAAGAGGCTTTCATATAATATAGAATTATGTCAGTCCTGAAGATGCTAAAGAAGTCAATATGATGAGCATAATTTATGAAAAGCAACATGTCAATCTGATGTAATATTGAACGCCTTAGGATGATGGAAATCTTCCTTTTAGGATTTCCAAAGGTGTATTTGCTTATTAAAAGCTCATAAACATCCTATGATAAAAAAATCTACTTAGCTTTGTTTTTACCATCATTTCCAAATGTATATGAAACTAGAGCACCCCCAACTGCCACACACACATACACACACACACATACACACAAACCAGTTACTACCGCTTACCAATGCAGCATCCTGGTGAACATACCTTGAGTCATGTTACCCTAAGGAGTAGATTATTATGATAATTTACCTGATCCTCACTTTTGTAAATAATAGAGTCATAGATACCATCAAAAGAATAAAAGACTATAATTCAGAAGACGCTACTGCTATTTTTTCATTAATTTGCTTTATGACCAGGAGCAGGTCCCTTCTTCCCTGAGTTTATTTCCCCATGTTTTCAATAAATTTATTGGTTGTACAAAATAATCCACAATTCCCCTTACTGCTCTACTCTTCTATCCTGCAATGAGGTCTGTTAGATGAAGAATAGAATATCAGCTTTGGTTACACAGACACTTCTCTCATTTCTAAATCTTTTTGCAAAACATAAAACCACAACTTATTCTGTGGTTTTCAAGAATAATACATGAATTTATTTGATACTTATTCTTTTAGATTAGTCACTCTTCCAGTGCCACATTCTGAGAGCGCTATGCCAACCATCACAAGGAGAGAGCTATGAAATAAAATGTACCATGTGGTGTTCATTTGTCAGGTTCCTCTCATGTGCTGACCCTATTCTTTGCATTGAGTAGAGTCATCTGAGGCCACAAGAGGAGCTCTTGAATTCTCGGCCACATATTCTACTTTGGTGGCAATAGTGTTAATGGTGGTGGTGCTCCTTCTTCTTCTTCCTCATTGTTATCATCATCATCACCATCACATCTCATCTCCAATCCACCTTCTATATTAGTTCCTATAAGATTTGATCCTGCATGCCCCTACTTAACACTTCAAATGCTTCCCATACAGCCAGGGATGAAGTCCAATCTTGCGTGGTTTATCAGACCCTTCATTATTACGAGATCTTTTTTTCCTCTCCATCCTCATCTTGCCCTTTTCCCACCAAACAGTGTACATTCCAGCTGTGAATGAGCCGTGTTCAGTTCCCTGAATATACCATCCTCTCTTTTATGTCTAAGCTTCTGCACATGCGGTTCCTTTATCCAAGGATGTTGTCTCCATCCCCACCTCTCTCCTTACACTGCCTCCATTTGGTTATTGTTTTAATATGGTCTGATTATCGTTCTAGAGGTAAATCTTCTGGGTAAATTGATAATGCCTCAGTCACCAATACTGCATTAGGCAGTCCTTCTGTCAGCTCCCACAGCATCTCATACTTTCCCTAGTATGGCACTCTCAGCACTGTGTTGTAATTGCCTTCTTTCTTATGTTGTCTCCCACTAAATTTCAACCTCCAGTACAGCTTTTCAGCTGGATAATTTCAGATGGTATAGGGGGCCTGTGAAACTCCGGGGCTGTGTTCAGCAGTGTGGCCAGGTCTGAAGTCTACTGTCCAAATCATAGATAGGAGAATATGAAGGATACAGCCTGTTTAGAGTCATTGTGGGTGACATGACTTTTCAATCCCACCAATACAATGTGATAGCAGGACAAGTATCCAACAGTCACTGCATACACAAAGCCCAAACATCTGTGACAAATGTCATGCTTCAGAAATGATCCCCAGTTGCCCAAGGAATGGCTTCCCCTGCAGAGTATTCTTATCTGCAGATCTGAAAAATTTTGTTTACTGTTCCAGCTTCTCTCTGACACACTTGTGGACTGACCACATGTCTCTAGTGAGTTTCTCTCCCTTCCTGTCACCAAACACAGCTTTCCTTTTGAAGCTGCAAATCAAGCTAACTGCCTGACAGTCTCTAGTATTATAACTGTGCACACCATGTGTGAAGGTCACAGGATCTAGAAAGCAAGTCTTTTTTGTAACTCCAATGTATTAATAATGTAAAGTTTACTAATATAAAGATAATGAAAACAATTGTGACTTTTTTAAGAGTCTGCTATGACCTAGGCATCTGAATACACTATATTAGATAATCCTTGCAACAATCCTGCAAGTAAGCATTTTGCCTCATTTCACAGATGAAGAGACAGGCTCTCAGGGGCTTAATGGTTTGTCCACAGTCATGAAGCTGCAAGTATCAGAACTGGTATTAGAAACCACATCTCTCTGATTCCAAAGCCTGTGTTCTTTCCACTCCATGAAGATGATTCTCAGTGTTTCAGAACAGAATATCCAGTACTTGCAGAGTCAATAAATAAAAATGATTTATTTGGAAACACTCCCTTTTCATCTGCAGTGGAATTGAATAAAAAAGATCTCTCCTTCTGGGCCAACCATTCTCACTGGTCCCTGAAGTGAAGGACCGCCCTGCAATACCAGCCGGGACACATCAGTGGCAGATAAGTTCACTGGGACTCGCCACCCCCTCTTCTGAGGAACGTTTCCTGAATAACCCTCCCACCCCTACCCAGGCAATTCTTTCATTGTCACCTTCTAGGAGCTGACAGACTACTGGACCTGGAGTTAGGCAGATCAGAGTTTAAGTCCTAACTCTGCCACTGAGCACTCAAATGAATCGGGTGACCACTAAATTACTTCATCCAAGAGGAGATGGGGCTCTCACAAGGTTGGAGAGGGAGCCACATCCGTGAAATAATGCATGTGAGAGAACCTTGGAAACTATAAAAGTACTGAACATATTAAGGCAGTATTATTGTACCCTCCAAACCAGTAGTCAATAAAAACTTAAGACACTAGGATTTCATGTAGACATGTTGGCATCTAAATCATCAGCTCTTTAGGAAGGATGCATGGTCTCATTGTTTCTCTGTTTGCCCCTTACTTAACCTCAGGGCCTTCAACCGAAGAGCAACTCCATAGTGATTTTTCCCTTGAGACCTGCAGGGTGATGATCACAGCCCGTGCTCCGCCACCAAGCTGGAAGGAAGTGGCCTCTCATTGCTCTGCAAACACTAAAAAACTCATGGTCTGAAATCTTCATCTGTCCTTTGAATCTGCTGGCTTAGTTTGGTTTTATTTTTGTTTTTTTCTATAACATGTGCGTAATAATGTTACCAATGAACATTAATTTGTGCCAGGTAAATTGTACTTCACAAACATTATCTAATTTAATCTTTAAAGCTACCTCACATCTTATTATTGTACAATAAGTATTGCCATTTTTACGTGTGGGTACACTGAGACTCAGAGATGGTAAGCCCCTTTGGTTCATCAAGACTCCCTGATGGAGAAGGATCTGAACTCGGGGTCCCAGACTCCAGAGCCCTTACACAGCCCCTATATCTTGCTGGCGGGTTTTCTACATTTTGACTTGCAAGTCAGAGAACATGGTTTCACTATGATTATTTTCTCCAAAGAACAGAGACTTGCACGGAGTAGTTGTTAAATTAATATTTTCAGATTCCTCATCTGCAAAAGAAAGATAGTAAGGGTCCCTACTTCATGAGGTTGTGTGAGGATAAAATGATGACTATACTTAAAATACTTAACAAAGTGCCTGCCACAGACAAACATTCAATAAGTAAGTGGCTATTATTACGTATTCTCTTTGAATGTTCCTTTTCTTATTCTTTTCCCTCCTCTGGAGCATAATATCCTCAAGCATAGTGTCAGTACTAACATTTCCTTTATTTTTGGCCCACATAGGAACCTGTACCAGATCTGTCACCCACAAAAGATGTGAACAGACAGATGTAAGATCCAGGAGGTCTGCTGGGATCCGACTCACAGGGTAATCAGTGTGGGGATCAGAACCGATGACCAAACAGGAACAGTTCCTTCACAGGTGAACAGCACTCTACGGTTTAGAGTTAAGCAATACAGCACAATGGTTGGTGACATAGACTTTGGAGTCAGCCTGAGTTAAAAAACAAAATCTGGTACTTTCCTTGATTCAATAAGTACAAATTAAGTGCTCCCTCTGTACCAAGTACTAGGAAAGAAATTTCACACTCACTAGCTTTGTGAACTCATGCAGGTCAATAAATTCCCCAAGCCTCAGTTTCCTCATCTATAAAATGAGCACAACACAGTCCATCTCACAGTGTTCTCAGCTTTATAGGAAACAGTATATTGACAGTTCTTAGATAGTGTTAAATGATTGACAGCTCTGTTTAGCCTCTGTATGTGACCTCTTTACCTCATTTGATTTTCACAATAATCTTAAGCAATATTTTCATTACCATGATCCCCATTTTTGGGATGAGGAAATTGAAGAGACTCACTTGTGCTTCCTACCTTGTGGGTGGCCTCAGGGACTAAAGGGAAAGTGTAGGTGACAGCAGGTATTTATCAGTCCTTTCTGGAGGAGACCTAAGGACAAGGGAACTGGGTAGGTTGCCCAGTGGCTGCAGAGGAGAATATTATCCCAGCTGTCTCTAAATCTTCCCACCAATGAGTCCTAGAGCACCAGACATGGCCACATGAGTTTGCTGGGCCTCCAGGAGGTGAATGGAGGCAGGAAATCTGCCAGCCTTGGCCTCTTCCCTAGGAAAGTTCTGCCACCTCTTGTTGCCAACTCAGACGCTTGTCATATTACTCATGCATGTGGGATCTTCCGCAAGAAGCAGTTGGCTCCCCAAAGGCTGGCAGGGATAGGAAGGCACTGAAAACCCAGAAATACAGACCAGCAGTGGGAAAGCCTGGCATAAATTTGGGGGCCTGCTAGGCTCATCAATGTGTGTCAATTCTGGGCAAAGCAAGAATGGTCTCCTAACGTTGGCATCCTAGGAGTTGGTCTGACAATCATGCCATGGAAGCCAAGCACGATGCTAGACACTGTGTGGGGAGCAGGAAGGGAGGTGTCTTGGTCTTCTCAGGCTACCAGGATGAAGTACTGAGTGGCTTACGAAACATGAATGAATGTTCTCACAGTTTTGGAGGCTGGAAGTCTGAGATTAAGGTGCCAGAATGGTCGGTTTCTGGTGAGAGCTCTCTTTCTGACTTGCAGATGGCTGCCTTCTTGTTATCACATGGTGGAGAGAGAAAGAGCAAGCTTACTGGTGTCTCTAGTTATAAGAGCACTAATCCTACCATCAGGATCCTGTCCTCATGACTCATCTAAACCTAATTACAACTCAAAGGCCCCATCTTCAAATACCAACACATTGGGAATTTTCTTTGAGGGGCGGGAGTACATAATTCAGTTTATAGCAGGAGGTAAGCATTTGATTGCTTTTTGAAGTCTGCTCAATTTTGGCTGATGCATTTAAGAGGAGCATTGACAAACTAGGAAATGCAAAATCAGAATAATACTGTCATGCGTCACTTGATGACGGGCATACGTTATGAGAAACATTTTGTTAGGCCATTTTGTTGTCATGCGAACATTGTAGAGTGCACTTACACAAACCTAGATGGTACAGCCTGCTATATACCTAGGCCAAATGGTACAAATCTTATGGCACCACCATCGTATATACAGTCCGTAATTGACTGCAACGTTGTTATACAGCATGTGACAGTGAAGGATCATAAAATCATACTATACAAGAAAAAAAAAAGTCTCCATAAAGGAACTACTGGGGGCCCATACTAGTGTAACAGAAGAAAACAGTTACAAAAGTACAAATTGTTAGGGTGCTAACAGAAAAATACTAGAGCCCTTGTTACAAAATTATTAGGGTGATAGTGAAAATTTAAGATGATATTTACAAACATTTAGTATTTTTATTATAATTTTAGGGTACAAGTTGTATGATTACAGTGTCGATTGCAAATAGCAGGAGTGATCATTGCAAATGACTACTGTATTCCTTTAGTAAATAGCACATTAAAACTTAACCCTTCTGGTCAACCCTTCTAGTAATATTCAAATGATTTCAGCAGAACGTTTTCTTTTGTCTGTACTCATAGATGAGCAACTATACACTACTATTCAGTATTGGCCTTTTGTAGCACATAAATCAAACCCCAAGTGAACCCTTATACAAGAGAACTTAACTCATTTTGGGTTGAGGTTAAGGACCGATTTGAGTAGCTGAGAAAAGCCATAAACCATTCTCTCATAAAAATACATAAATGGGCAAATCTTGACATATGGTTTTAGAGTTTAGAACATAGAGAGTGTCATAGGCTTAGATAGTATTATAGTTGGTGCTCAGTGATTCTTTGTTGAATGAATAAATGCATAAATATTGAAACTTGTTTTATCTGAGGGTAAGGACATTTTATATGTAGAGTTGGGTACCGCTTTTCCCTTCTGAGGCAGAGGCTCTTTCCAGAGGTTTCCAGGCAGACCCTGTGACATCATTTGGGCTCTGTTGGGCTCTCCTGGGTTTAGCTTCCAGCTGTAGGTCTGGATCGGGTCTGTTTTTCCTGTATCATTCTGTAGCCCACGCTAAAGGGGCAGTGGACACCCAGGCCACGTGCTCATGGTGATGACAGAAGCAAAAGAGAGCATGTCACGTCATGTTGACAAGTCAACAGCCCAAATTCATGGAGGCGGCATATGCTCCAGATACCATGAGGCCATAACAAGGGTGTTGATGGTTTATATTATTATAGGGGAATGAAGAGTTGAGAACAATAATTCAATCTGCCAAACTCCCTCCCTTCTAGTTACTTCACAGACTTCACAGAGCTGAGCCGACGTAGAGCATGCTGAACTTTAACACTAGGCCATCAGGGCTGGTTTGAGCTGAGTCTTGAAGGACAAATTGAAGGAGGCAGAGAAAAATGTCAGTCAAGAGAAACAAAGATGAAGAACGACAAAAAAAAAAAGAAATGAATAAAAGAAAGCAAGAGAGGGAATGAGAGAGAGAATTTGAAAAAACTAACAGGTAGGACATTTTTGATAAATAGTATCAATTTTTGAGGCCCCTTTGTTGTTTGTTTGAGAATTCCTTGAAGTTCTGAGACCTGGATAGGAAGCCAGAAAACCTGGATTTTGTCCCAGTTCTAGAATTGTGAGTACTTAGTCAAAGTTCTTCCCCTCTCAGTCTTGTTTCTCCATTTGTAAAGATGAGCGATTCACCCAAGTGAGGTCAAATAGCCCTTGTAGCTTTGAGAATGCTCATATTCTGATCCATCTGGAACCAAATGGAGTGATTCTGGAGTCCCCCTCTAGAACCAGGAGAGAAACAGTGATTAATCAGTTGTGTATCTACCAACATAGCAATGGGGACAGGCGATAAATAAGATGACATTTTTCCAAAAGAGAGGACAATCTGTCTGGGAGATTCATGATGGAATGTTCCCTCCAGATTGGCCCTGGAAATCCCTGAGAGTAAAGCATTCTCACCTCCAAAATTTTGAAGGGGCAGGGGGAGGGCAAGCCTGTATCTGATGCCAAATACGTAAAGTTCATTCCAGTTAGTTAATGGAATGTGCAGCTTGAAAATACAGCAACTTGTTTTTCACGCATTTCTACGGAGCCAGCTCCTCTATTTCCATTCACATCAAATGACCTCAGGTCAGCAGAATACAGAATGGACGACCCCTGCCAAGACCTCCAGTGGCGGAGGCTAATGAGGCTCTGGGGGAAAGCCTTCAAAGAGTCCACGGATATTACTTTGTCTGCCACTGAGACTTCTGACCAAAATGAAGCTGGACACCTAGGTTGGGCCAGGCACTGGGAAGCGTGAAAATGCTGCCTTAATGACCACTGACTGTGGATGCTTCTGTAAGCTACTCTTTGGAGAGCTTACCTGGTTTGGCTGAGGGGCTGTGCCAGGGAGAACCACTCCTGCCTAACTCCTCTGAGGAGGTAGGGGAACCGAGAAATTGGACAACCTGCTTATCACCCAGCAACAGGCAGAGGCATCCAAGCACTGAAGAGACCTGGGTTCTGGCTCTGAAGCAGCCCCTGGTTTCTGCATGATCTCGTACAGTTACTCTCCCTCTCTGGTCTCTAGTATTCTCAGTGTTAAAGAAGGAAGTTGGGTTGGCTCTGATGCTTTGGGAATACAGAGAAGCGAGCTTTCCAATAAGCAGCTAATATGTGGCTGAACACTTACTTTAGGCTGCTTTGTGTGTGCGTGTGTGTAGCAACTTTATAATGGAGGAAACTAAGGCTCAGAGACAGGCATTTCCTAGGGTGAGTTAGTTGAGTAAACAGGGGCTAGGCATATTGCTAGGTTCAGAAGATGGAGGAATGAATAAGGCTCTGTTCCTTCACTTGAGGAGTTTCCAATTGGTGGCAAGATAGACCTGTAAAGAGATAATCAGTAGTGCAATATGGTGGGAGAAACAGAGGACCTAACACAGCTGATCGGGAGAGAGATAAATAAGGCAGGAGCAGGAGCAGACCCTCCTCC
Source organism: Equus przewalskii (assembly GCF_037783145.1). NCBI lineage: Eukaryota > Metazoa > Chordata > Mammalia > Perissodactyla > Equidae > Equus > Equus przewalskii. The sequence continues at coordinate 19,897,705 of NC_091856.1, read as the reverse complement.
AGTCGGGGGCAGGAGAAGACCCTGAAATAGAAGCTTTGCCAGTAGGAAAAGAATTCCTGAATTGTCTTGTGTGATGATTATGGGTTTTCTTTAAAAAAGAGAGAAGTGGCTAGGCAAAAAGATAAGGGAAGGCTTTCCAAGACAAAAGGCAAAACGTAAGACATGGAAATGCAAAAGAAATAGCATAGTATGAACTGGAACTGGAAACCATCTGATTACCTCAATGTTCTTGGAGTACAAAATAGAAGGGAATGAAACAGTGGCTAATGTGGGCTCAAGTAAATATCTTCTAAAAGCAAATGCATCCTTCATCCATTAAACCACTCTGCCTTCTATTTCATTTTGCTTGAAAATAACTTATTTTATTTTTAGTAACATTTCATATATCGAAATATTTCATAATTGGGCCGGCCCAGTGGCATAGTGGTTAAGTTCGCGCACTCCGATTTAGCAGCCTGGGGCTCACCAGTTTGGATCCTGGGTGCAGACCTCCACACCGCTCATCAAGCCATGCTGCGGCAGCATCCCACATAGAAGAACTAGAAGGACTTACAACTAGGATATACAACTATGTACTGGGGCTTTGGGGAGAAAAAAAAAAGAGGAAGATTGACAACAGATGTTAGCTCAGGGCCAATTTTCCTCACCAAAAAAGCAAAAAACAAAAAAAAGAATAAAATATTTAATACCCATATGCCTACCATCCAGTTTAAGAAATAAAACATGGCCAATGTAATTATAGAGCCTTGCATTCCCCACCCTGAGCATGCCCATGGAGTGCAAATTCATCTCTCGATTGGCATCACAGTAATTAAATTCTTGGAAATGAGTATAAAATTTGAATTTTATTAATTTTATTGCAAAATCTAACTGTCACATGGACTGGAATATGACTGTCCCTGAAGTCAGTACATTCCTTCCCTGTACCAAGCTACAGGGTACACCACATCTTAGTCAAAAGCCAGTTTGTCAGTTAACAGTTAGAGATTCCAGGCAGTCTGACCTGTTTATTCTTTCCCCGTGGCTAACTCCTCATGAAGTGTCAAATTATAGACAGATGTTCTCTTGGTAAATCTGGAGTCAGAATCCAAAATCTAATGGCACAAACTTAACGTACCCTGATTCATATCTCCTTCCCTCCCTTCTTTCCTTCATTCTCCCCCTCCTTCCTTCCTTCTTTCCTTCCTTCCATTCTTCCTTCTTTCCTTCCTAGAGTTGCAAGATAAAATACGGAACATTCAGTTAAATTTGAATTTCGGGTAAACAGCAAATAAATTTTTAGTATAAGTATGTTCCAAATATTGCTTGAGACATGCTTATATTAAAACATCATTCATTGTTCTTCTGAAATCCAAATTGCACTGAGCATTCTATATTTTTATTTGCTACACCTGGCAATCCTATTGTCCTTTCTTCCTTTGGCAGATATTTATTGAGAATCAATCATGTTAGTGAATGAGATTTTTTTCATATTTTCTTGCTACCCAGAACCTTTTGGATTCCCACATTATGTTTTCAGAGATTTCTAGCTTCATGAATCCTGTCTCACCAGGGTAGGACTGAAGGAATTCAATTTTCCAGCTCCCTCTGAAGCTGGGTCACAAGCAAGTTGCCTGCTCCACCAATGAGACGCACCCTTACTAAACTTTGGTTGGAAAGTCAGCAACTATGGAAGGAAATGCCATTCAGAGTCCCTTTCTTAGCAAGGAGGTGTCAGAGGCTTCCAGCCTCTGGTGGTGGGAGTATTTTTACGGTCAAGTCTGGAGGTTTTCTCTGTGGAGTACTCACCAGGGCAGGGGTAGGGACAGAGGTGTCCTCGTCATCTCAGTTCTGCAGCATGGTTTGGAGCATTATTTTCTGGAAGTTCGGGCCTGAACATGATTCTCCAGCAACCAATACTCTCAATAATACTGCAGACTTCCTATCCTTTGAACAGCTGGTTCCTGCTTAATCATTCAGAGTTGGTCTTTGTTGCCTACATGTAAGCATCCTGTTTATGCTAAAAGCTCTGTAACTAGTGAACACACACAGGCCACATGATACTTGTAGATTCATGGAGGGGGTAGATATTAATTAAATAAATACAGAATTAGAAATGTTGATAATTCATAATTATCTCTATGAAGAAAAACTACACTATAAGAAGTGACAGTGTGGGAATCTAACATCAATTTCAAGGGATTTGATAGGAGTCTCTAGGTGGATGACATAGAATAAATAAGATGTTTCTCCTGAAGACAGTGGGAAGCCATCAAAAGATGTTAGGTAAGAGCATTGCCTGATCTAATTTGTTTTGTTTTGTTTTACAGTTTACTCAGTGTGTATAATAGATTTGCACTGGGTCAAAAGTAGAAGTAAGAAATTCTTCCCCGACTTCCACTCCACTGTGGCCTGGACTTGGTGACTCACATCCAAAAAGTAGAGTATGGAAAAGGGAAAAACAATAGCTTTACAGAGCAGAAACCTGGCAAACACATCTTTAACTAAATGGTCAAAGGTTAATGTCGCCAGCTGCTCTAGATGAAATGTTTGTACCCTCCTAAAATTCGTATGTGGAAACCTAATCCTTGATGTAGTGATTGGAGGTGGGGCTTTTGGGAGGTGATTAAGTCATAAAGGTGGAGCCTTCATGAATGGGATTACTGCCCTTATAAAAGAGACCCCAGACAGATCCCTTCCACATGAGGACACAGCTGTCTATGAACCAGAGAGTGCACCTTAACCACACGCTGAATTTGCCAGTGCCTTGACCTTGGACTTCCAGCCTCCAGGACTGTAAGAAATAAATTTCTGTTGTTTATAAGTTACTCAGTCTGTGGTACTTTCTTATAGGAGCCCAAATGGACTAAGACACCAGCAATAGGCCATGCTGATAATAAGTAACACCTGATATGATGAGAGACCAAGGGAATTTCTTTGTGGAATTCTTCCCCTAAATCCATACTCAGTCTAATCGTGAGGCAAACATCAAACGCAAAGTGAGGAACATTTTACAAAATACCTTCCCCCAGGCACTCCTCAAAACTGTTGAGGCATAAAAAGTAGGAAACGACTTAGACACTGTCACAGACCAGAGGGGATGAAAGGGACATAATGACTAAATGCAATGTGGTATCCTGGATGGGATTCTGGAACAGAAGAAAAACTTCCATGTAAAAATTGGTCAAATCTGACATCCCAATCAAACTTTAGTAAGGATGAATCTCATTGATAGAGCAGGTGACCTGCTGGTGACCCAGCTTCAGAGGGTCCTGGGGAAGTGAATTCTTTCCATTCTAACTTGTGAGACAGGATTCAGATGTGGTCAAATTTGAACAAAGTCTCGAGTTTAGTTAATGATAATGTACCAATATTAGTATCTTATTTATTTTTTTTTTGAGGAAGATTAGCCCTGAGCTAACGTCTGTGACCAATCCTCCTCTTTTTGCTGAGGAAGATTGGCCCTGAGCTAACATCCATGTCCATCTTCCTCTAGTTTATATGTGGGACGCCTGCCACAGCATGGCTTGATAAGTGGTGTGTAGGTCCGCACCCAGGATCCAAATTGGCAAACCCCAGGCGACGGAAGGGGAACATACGAACTAAACTGCTGTGCCACTGGGCTGGCGTCTTAGTTTCTTATTTTTGACAAATATGCCATAGTAATGTAAGATGTCAACAATTGGGAAACTAGGTAAGGGATTTATAGTAGCTCACTGTATTAATTTTGCAACTGTTCTATAAATCTAACATTATTCTAAAATAAAATGTTTATTTTTTAAAAAGGAGAAGCAGGAAAACCTGTCAAGTGACTCTTGCAGACAGTTGTCTAGGCCATAGAATGAGCTATAGTGAGGGCATTAAGATAGACAGAGGGGGTGAATCAGAGATTTATTTTGAAGACAGAAGTGGCAATTCCAATATGTCCTTGTGACATTAGGGGAAAGGCTTTGTAACGCTAGGAGAGCAAGGCCCAGAAACAAAAGCCTCACGTTGGTCAAGGCTTTACTAAGTGACTAAGTGTCCAGTAACACACACCAGATGTGTGCATGTCCCAAGTCCTGATAGGTTTCCAATCCTCTAATTCCTAGGAAGAATAAAATCCTGCTTTTTTCCTAGTCCCAGAAGCTCTCCCTCTAAGCTTCTTATTTAGCTGAGTTATAAGTGTTTAGTTTTTCATTTGCGTCAAATAAATTGTTGCCCACTGTGAGCTGGTGATTCAGCCTGGGTGGGAAGTTCCCTCCTGCTCTAGGGCCACGTGCTTGTTAATTTGTCATGCTTCCTAAGCAATTATGGCCTTAGGAATCCCTTTATTTATCCTGTAGTTAATGGCAGCAGTTCCACCTTCAATTATTAAAAGGCTGAGTGGACCTGAAGTGTATGTCTTACTTCTCAATGCATTATGGATTTGATGGATAACTGGAAGGAGACCAAGAAGGGGGTGGGGGTGGGGTGTGTGTGCACGGGCAGAGGAGGGAGTCGTGGGAGGGGGTGGAGACACAAACTTAGCAAGTTTTCCTCAAGCCCAGGGTTACTTCCTTCAAGGGGTTGGCAGGTTGTTATAGTGTATAAGCCATGAAATCCAGCATGGTTACTAGATAGAAAAGTAAAAGGCCTGACGGCCAGGAAACTGAGATATTTGAAAGGGTAATCCAATAACAAAGGTAGGGGAGTGGACCTATGTTCTTGCCTCTCCATTCCTCCTCTATCCATGTTCTGTGAGGTTTGGATGAGGCTGATCTCACTCCTTGATAAACGGGAGAATTCCATCCTCCATCCACAGGCAAGGATACAAGGATGGGACAAGGAAGGTCATATCTGGAAATTTTGCTGAAGATGTTGGAAAAGAGACATTCTTTCTGTTGAGGTTGCCAGTCATCAGAGCACCAATTCAATAGCAGAAGGACATGGGCAGTGGGATAGTTAACAAATACTGGGCTTGAGGTAGGACAAGGGGAGCCTTATGATGAAACGATGAGCAGGTGGTAGCCTGACACTTCTAGCATCCAGCTTTACTACCCCAGGTTCTCTCATTATGAAGTTAAAGTCTGTTTGGTGATAAAAGCAGTAGATCTGGATGCAGAGTGAGACAGGAGTATAATCTGAGCTCTGATAGCCCTGGATCCAGCCGTGCCTAAAGCCAAATATTCATTCCTTCAATGTATATATATTTTTGGTTGTATGAACTAGTGTGTTTTGTTTGTATTGTATTTTATTGATTTGTTAAGCTTCTTAACGTGATAAAAAAGAAAAGTAATACCTTCCAAATGCTTATGAATGGTAGCAGAATGTGGCACTTTGTCATTTTGATTATTTTAGCTAAAGAAAATTGAGAAGCAGATATAAGAAAAGCTTTCTTCCTCCCCCTATTTGTCTAAAAGCCCAACATAAATTTGTCAAGGTACCCCCCTCTCCTCTCTGCCAGGAAGGATAGAAGTTAAGGATCGGAAACAACTCTAGACCGTTAGCATCCCAGACATGGCCTCAGAGGAATTTACACAACGAACCTTACTAAAACTAGCCCTCTCTGCCATTAGTTTCCTCGTGTATTTGCCTTCCTACAATTTTCCACCCCTAGAAGATCAAAGTTCTTTTCCTTTGTTTAGTCATTTCTCTAAATGCATTGTTCTTTGCTAAGATGCTATATAAGCTCAAGATTTAACTACCCCTTTGAGTTACTTATCACTAAGTCCTCCCATGTGTATATGTGATGCCCATGTTAATAAGCATCTGCTTATTTTTCTCTCATTAATCTTTTATCAGTCTAATTTGCAGAGCCCCAGCCAATGAACCTAAGAAGAGTAGAGGAAAAAGGAAATTTTTTCTCCCCTACACCTGCTGAGCCCTTCGCGCTAACCCTGCCAAGAGCTTATGTATAATTTCCCCTTTAATCCTCATACAAACATTGGGAAGCCTTATTTATCTCATTCACAGGTAAGGAAACTGAAAAATAGAAAAGTTAAAAATCCACCCAACTTACAAAGAGCTTAAGCAACAGAGCAGGGATTCCACCCAAAGCCAGTCCTGCAAGTTACAGCCTCACCCTGCGGATGTTTTCTTTAAGGACCAAAACTGTTTTTCCGTCTTTAGAGTAAGTTATTTTGGTGGAACTAAACAATTATCCAGTTCTATGATTAAACCCCTTTAGTGTCTCCCAAATCTCTTCTCCATCTCCACTGCCAACACCAAACTCAAGCCAAGACATCCTCTGAGAATCACGATGATGGCCTCCTGAATAACCTCACTCCTCCTGGTCTTCCCTCCACCTTGTTCTCTGCATCCAGAATTTATTCTAATACAGTTTTAATCCCTATTTTTTATAGTATTGTTTCGTTTATGGATTTTATTTTATTATGAGGTCTTCAAGGACAAGGATTTGCTTTCTTTTTCTCCATGCTGGATGCCCAGTGCCTATGAATGTTTCATGCTCCTGGCTCGGTGTTCTCATTCATTCTTCTATTTCTAAATACATACCTTCTCTAGGCTAAAAATGCCCATATTTATATGTCCAGACTACACCTCTTGCCAAAACTTTGACTTTTATATCTGTTGATTTGGTTTTTGCACTTGTATATCTAATCAATATTTCAAACTGAACGCATCAAAAACCAAATTCCTGATGCTCCCCGAGAACCTCTTCCTTACTTCCCTCCCACAGTCTTCCGCCTGGAACTTGGCTCTTGACAACCCACGCTTCCAAATGCTCAAACAGAAAACATGAAGTCACTCTCTGGACGCCCCCCTTGTTCTTGCATACCACTGCCATTCAAGCAGCAGATCTTCTGGTTCCCACTACAACTTCTGACCATACTCACTCTCTCGCTACAATCCAAGTCACCACTGGTTTTTCTTCCTAGGTTCGCCTCCTAACAGGTTTCCCTGCTTCTGTCCTTGCCCCATTTCAACCCCCAGGAATCCTTTTAATCAGAAGGCTGAGCACTTCATGTCTCTGCTGAGAACAATCCAGTGGCTTCCCATCTGGCTCAGTGTAAAAATGGAAGCCCACACAATGGACTGCAGGGTTCATCATCTCTCTGACTTCACCTCCACTCGAGCCCTGTGGGTTTCCTTGGTGTTCCTCAAATACATCAGACATTCTCTTACCTCCAGATCTTTGTCCTGGCCTTTCCCTTTGCCTAGAATGCTATTCCCCTGGATATCCACGTGGCTTTCCCCCTCACCTCCTTCATACCTTTGCCCAGATGCCACCTTCTTAGTAAGTCTTTCCATGTCTGCTGTATCTAAACTTGGCACCTGCTCCTTCAAGGCAGGATGTTTGCCTGGTTTTTCATTTGTTTGTTTTTGTGTTTGTTTGTTTTTTCTGCTCCATCTCCAGTGCCTATATGTGCCCAATATGTGTTTGTTAAATAAAAAGTACTAGATGGTAAATATTTAATGAGTGAGTGCACACATAAATAAATCTCACCTAATCATTGATGGTTCTCCATTGCCCTAGAATAAAGTTCACATTCATTAAAGCACAAGGCCTTCCAGAATCTCATCTTTGACTGTCTCTTGATCTTTATCTCTCAACAGACACCACACTGCAACTCACCTACACTCACATACCCTGTGTCCCATCCACACTTAAATATTTACTTAAAGTGCATACAAAGCCCTTTCTGTTTTCACATTCCGTTGTGAAGTCTTCCTTGGCCTATCACATTACCCCCAGACAGGAAGGATGAGGTTCACAGGACTCCTCCAGCACCCTGTTCTTCTCCCTTGTCACACTCACCATACTGTATTACTCTGCTATAGTTTTCTGCTTCTGAGAGGTCTCTGAGTGAGACTCTGACATTGCTGGGAGGCAAAGGACGTATTTTTCTGGCTACTGTGTCTCCAAGCCCAGCACAGTAGCCAAATCTGTCTGGCTACTTGCTACCAATACGTTTTTTCACTGTAAAACACTGCCTGCATCTCATCTAACCTGGAATACACCCACCTTTGCACCATGACAAGTCTGGCTAATCCCAGTCTCATTTTCTTCATATGTCAAATGAGAGTGGTAACAATAAAAAATGAACATTTCTATCCCTCTAAGCAAAGCAAAACTCCAAAAGTTTGAATAGCTTTAATGTAAAATTTTAACTTTAATGTGTACCTTTCTGTTTGTTTTACTTGAAAACTAAGTAGATTAGTCATTACACACTTTTATTTAGTCTATACATAACACTCGTATGAATAGTCATTGTTTTATTTAGAAGATGAATACTAAAACATAACAAAATGTCAAGTTGACCAAACACGATTAACAGAAGTCATGCAACATGCAAATGACATTAACTGGCGCAGTCAGATTAAGTCTTGAGAAGTGATTATCTTTTCCTCTTGGAAAGGATTCCCTTCACCCCTGGCCTGGGCTCTCCTCTCAAAGCCTTTGATCACTCCTCTTAGGTGTTTAGGATGTAGGAGACATCAGCCCAGATCATGCACTGATAGGCCTGCCTACTTGAGAGCTGGGCACCCAGAGGTGACGATGCTCTGCAGACATGCTGGGGAAGAAATCGTTTTCTTTGGTGGCAACTATCTGTTGGCCACTGAGTGTTGCATCAATGAAAGTGGGAGTGGCTGAGGATGTCAAGGAGGCAGAGTCAGTATTCACAGGCCTCAACTTCTGCTCTGGAAATCCTATCAGTTGGACAATCAATTACCTCTTTCTCCCATTCAGATCCTTGGCTTTGTTGTAGACAACAATCCTTTGACCAGATGGCTGGGGGCAGGGAGGGTGCACAGCAGTAATGGCATAGGTTCATGGGGAAGAAGATCCTGAGTAGACTTATTCGTTTGCCCCTGCCTCTCAGGTCTTGGCTTTTCATACTAAGAGACTTATGCCTATGGCTGGCCCATCACATGTGTCTAAAACTTTCTTCTAGTTGACATTTCCAGTCATCATTTCCAAATTGGTGATGTGTTGAAATGTCTCCTTGGGATATCTGCAATTTGTTCTTAGAAATGCATGGGAATTGTCTGCTCATTTTCATAACTGATGCGAGGACCAGGCTTAGTCTGCAAGAACAGTTCCCTGATCACAGTTTTGATTTTTCCAAGCTGGAGCTCCAAAGTGCTTCAATGAAATTGTCATGAGATCACAATTCAGAAAACCTATGTTTTCTCAAAGACATTTTAGCTCTATGAAACATTTACCCTATATTGTATGGTTGGGAATATAAAATCACATCATTGTTGTAAAGCTATAGTGATTTGGGAATAATAAAGAATTCAGTTACCTGTGGTTATTGGATGCTAACAGATCTTCCCTGTTCTCTTTGTCCTATAGGAAACTTAAACTTCTTAAACCAAGAGCAAACCAAGTGTCCTCAAGCTCTCTTTCTTGGGGAAGCTTTCCTTTCATATCCAAATGACATAATCCAAGCTCCAGGATTGATTGTACACGGGAAGGCTTTCCTGTTTCCCAAACTTTTCTTAGAATCGCTAGGAAGTGGTTATATTGTCCACAAATTTATTTTGGTTGGACCATTCCCTCATTCCAGGTCAATGCCCTCAGCTTTTCCTCCTTCACCTCTGGACATTTTGCCATCATCTCTCTCTACTGCTGTAGCTCTCTCTTTACCTCCATGTTTGGAGGTAAAGTTATCTCACTTTGTTCCCTTAAGTACTTGAGACAATGCACTCAATTTTATCAAACTTAACTAAGGCTTGAGCATGATGAATGACAATACAGAAAAAGAAACCAAACATCCCTCTCCTTGAGTGCCCAGCATTTCTCTTTACAGGACATCTCCTATGGTCATCTTTCTCCCTAGCAGATGTTTTAGTTCCCTCTTTTGAGATGTCATGAAAAACTGTCCCTTTTCTCAAGTCGCCTCTTTGTGAATCGGAGACCTCACCCAGCCATCTCCTAACTCCACTAGAAGAATGAAAAACATTAAAATCAATGAACATCATCATAATCCCCGAGAGGTGTACCCTGCTTACAATGAACATCATGCATTTGAAAACCTTATGGTCTAGGCTAAGCATCAAACTTTCACATTACTGCTTTGGTTCTAAACATTGCCTAGAACAAGAAGTGAGAACTTACATCTCTAAGGCTCCAAAGGCTCACCCAAGAGCCTCCTCCAAAAGAGAGATTTCGTCTTTCTCTGCAAGAATGCAGAAACCCCCCACCGATATTGTTCAACTAGCTTTCTGGGGGTTAGAGAAAAGGTGGCATCCTGCATCCAACATTAGCATTTGGAGGGCTTTCTGATCCTATGAATAAGCAGATTTATGAAGCTGAATCGTTAGGTTCTGGGAATATAGCAGTTAGCAAGACAGACTCAGATTTCAGTCTATGAGATGTCTACACAAGAAGCCAAGCTGCTTTAGTGGCCGCGATAAGTACCATGATAGGGCATCCCGCTGGGCTGTGGGGTCTCAGAGGAATAGTGCTATGTCTTATAAAACCCAATACACTTGAAGGCTGTGGCTTGGAGGTTAAATTTCAATTAAACCCCTTGAGTTTTGACATTTGTCAATACAGAAATTGCTTAAAACAAAAAAAACCCACACCACCAGAAAACTGTACACTCTACCTCTTAAAGGTCCCATGGCATCTTGGATACTAAATAATTTTTGTGAAACAGTCTTTCTCAGGAGTTGAGGAAATATACAATATTTGTTTTAAGCACCTATTGAAGGCATGTTATTAGAAATAAAGAAAGGGGAGTATCTGAAATAAAGAATGGCTGGGCCCTGAAATGATGAAATAGTTGAAACACGATTTAATATGTGTTATAGAATACACAAATAACTGCATTTTCTAGAGAGCAGCAATTCTAGATTTTACTATTATGTTTATAAACACACACAATGAATATCACTGTATATATGCATTTTTAGCATCTGTCCTATTATTTGTAGAAATATAACTGTCCTATTATTTATAGAAATATAATATAAAAATAATGGAAATTATTTATAGAAATATAACTTTTGTCATCAGATACACTCCTTTACATATTTGATATGTAAAGTCCCCTCCAGAATTTAAACTTTCCACATGCTGTACAAGAATGTCTGGAAAACACTCCATTTGAGGCTGGTCATGTGCCTGAGCACAAGGACTCTCCCAGCCTTGATGTCCTGGAAGTGCAGAGCACCAGCTCTGGCTGTATATAGCTTAGTCCAGCTAGACATCTTGCCTGGGTTACGGAATATTTAAGCAAGTCAGAATTTCTACTGGATATGTGATTCTAGATAAGTGTCTTCCTGAACTTCCTTGGCCTCAGTTCCTTCACTTTTAAAATGGTGATAAAATACACACTGTGGTTGAGAACATTAAGAGGTACTATAATAAAATATATAGTGCCTGACTCATCATAGGCACTTAATAAATATGTGCTCTTTTCCTCCATTCTTTTATAAATTGTGAGTTTTTATGCCGTGGTGCCTTGTAAAAATATGCTCATAAACTGATGTTGCTATTTGAATCCTTTTACTCCTGCAAAAGGTATTAGGAAGTAGTGGATCAAAGAGGAGATCTTTGGAGTTAGTTAGCCTTAAAGAGTGGAAGAAGATGATGAAGAAGATGGACAAGGAGGAGGACAAGAAGGAACAGGGGGAGAAGGAGGAGAAGGAAGAGGACGTGGGGGAAGAGAAAGAGGAGGAGGGGAGGAATGGGAGGAGGAAGAGGAGAAGGAGGAGGAAGAAGGGAAGAGAGAGGACTGTATTTTGAAAACAAGTATCTAGATGAAGATCTAAGGTGGAATTCTAGCTTTGTCCCTTACTAGCTGTGAGAGTTGTTTTGTGAGAGGGATTTTGAGTTAACTTCCTTGAACCTCAGTTTCCCAATAAATAATGTGCAGTTAATGACTTCTTTCTCATTGTGTTCTTCTGAGGATTAGTTGTGAGAATGCAAGTAAAGTACTCAGTGTACTTTCAGACGAGCACCATATGCCCAATAAAAGGCAACTCATCTATTATTGCCGTCATTATTTCCACTATTGACATTATTATGCATCATTGTGTCCAATGTTGACATTATTAAATATTGCTTCTTGTGATTAACTCTCCAAGAAACCCTGTGGATTAGCACAATAAATCTATTATGGTCCCCAATGATCCACTTTAGTGTCATTTATCCATTCATTCATGGGAAAGATTACAGCCACTCATGGAGTTTATGTCTCAGCTGATCCCAGGGCTTTGAAGGTAGACAGTGACTGTCCAATTAATACATGTTATGGACTGAGGAATCAGGAAAAGTTCAGCGTGGAAACAGAGCCTCTTTCTGTCTTTTGCATTCTGCACACAATTTGCTCATCATTCATTGCTAACCACCATTATTCTAGATCTATATATAAATATACATATATATCTTTATATATAAGTCAATGTCTGTTCCTTTATTTTGGTTTTATTGTTGTTTGCTGATTTATTTCTGTATTTTGTTTGTCACAAAAGGAAAACAGATGTAAGACCAGATCTTGAAGCCAGAATAGACATTGGCAGAGCCACTCCATTCACTGTAAGAGCTGGTGATAAAGGAAATTTTGGTGGCAAGTACTTTCTAACAACTGCCCCATAATGGACTTACAGAGAGAAAATGGAAAAGAGGGGTTTTGCATTACCTCTGACTGAAAATTCACCAGACTGTCTAAAATAGAGAAGAACCACAAGCTGTAAATTATACCAGAAACATGATATACATGGGTCTTCCAGGTCGTGGTCTTCCATAGCCCCAAGCTGTACACACACCCTAAAGGGAAATGCAGTTAAACGCTCAGAGGAAACTCATCTGTATCTTCTCATAGGAAGAGACTTTTCTAATAAGTGATAACTGAGGCTTAACCCCCTCTTTAAAGTGTCAAAACATTTTTAAGTAAAATATTGTAGGTGAAAGTCAATCTAAAATAGACTGTGCACCTCTCTGATGATCCTGCACTAATTTAACTTTTTGTTAGTTCAGGAACCTGAAGTTATCTTGCCCAGGGAGGTAAGTTTCTTTGTCTGCTTTGCTTTCATATTTTCCTCCTCTATTCTCAAGTTGTGAAGTCTTCTATTGACGTTTTCACCGTTTCTGACAGGTCCTCTTCCTTTTCCAAGTCACTTGTATTTAATCTGCTGGGGGATGAAAAAAAAAAAAAAAAAAAAAAGCTAACAACCAAGCTTGGCTAAATAAAGTGTGTTTCATCAGATTTCATGAGACCCAGCAGGACAGCCAGAGGGTTTGTGCCTTCATTTATGAAATTCCATCGACAAATATTCCTTGGGCTCCCTTTGTGCAACCCCTTGTGTTAATCCGTGGGCTGTGACTTGTTCTAGGCAGAAAAGGACATTGTTCAAGGGCTGTAACTTTTTAAAGACTGTATTTCCATTTTCAGGAGCCTTTTCAGATGTCTGAGTTTATGGCTGAATTGTGAATAATCGATACTGTTAACTTCTGCCCTCTGAAGATTTCATTAATTACTGAACTACCCTGCCTCTCTATGCCTGGATTCCCAGGGCTCCCAAAGCATCGACACACGTAATCTTTCGTTTTGATTCTGCATTTGAGGTTAGCAAGGTCAGAATGTTTATCCACTTCTAGAGCATAGGGAAAGGAGACTCATAAGCTGTGAATCATTTAAATTACTTTGAAATATCAAACTAGAATTGACTCTTCACTTAGGCAGAAGCTCCGAGCCTTTGTCCAAGCCTCGAAGAAGGAGAAATTTTAGTCTCTTGTTACCATGCCTAAGGTCCCATATTGGAAATGGCACTGGCCCAGGAATCAAGAGACTTGGATTCTGGTCTGAAATCCACAAGAAACTCACAAGCAAACATCTTTGGGCCCCAGGTTTGCCTCTTTTACTCTGTAAAATGAGGATGACCATATCTGCCTCAGAGGATGAAATGATGACATATTTTAAAAAACTATTATTAAGCAAATTATGTGACCAAACCCCACTGCAGCCTTCAACCTAACCAGACATAGAGCAAATTTTTTTCCTCCATTTTTATCAGGGTCCTGCCTGCCAGTTTACAGACCTCCCTCCCTGCAGGAGGCATTAGTGAAGCCCAAAGATAATAGAGACACAAAGAAGCTGTCTGCAGAGACTGTCTCTCTGGCCTCACCATTCTCCTCATTCCTTCCACACTAGGCTGGGCAGGAGGAGCAATTCTGGGAAAAACTACGGTCGTTCATTAGAGGCCTCCCTGGGAACCTCGGTGTGTTTCTCTCTTGCTGGCCGCTGGCTGGCCTGAGGTCACACACAGGGAAGAACACCAGCTCCAACCAGACTCTTTGCAAGAACTTGAGTGATGCGTGCTGAAGACTAGCAGATGTGTTTTGTCTCTTTCTGCAAAGGCTGAGTCCAGACACCCGCTCTCGAGATGTGGGGCCTCTCTCAAATGTCCTAACAGCAAGCACTCAACAGTCCGTCAGTAGGGGAGGACCACATGCCATAGCCATTGTTTTAAATCTGGAGATGTAACAGAGATAAGGGTAGTTAAGAGGCTGGAGTAGACTAGCAGGGGGTAGACTCCAGGCTCTGACACTTTCTAGCTAATTTGTGTGTGTGTGTGTGTGTGTGTTTTTAGTTGAGTTCATAATAGTTTACACCAATGTGAGAATTCAGTTGTACATTGTTTCTTGACCGTCACCACATAAGTGCTCCCCTTCACCCCCTCTGCCTCCCCACCCCTCTCCCCCTGGTAACCACTGAACTGTTTTCTTTGTCCTTGTGTTTGCTCATATTCCACATTTGAGTGAAATCATCTGGTGTTTGTCTTTCTAAGTCTGGCTTATTTCGCTTAGCATACTTCCCTCCAGCTTCTTCCATGTTGTTGCAAATGGGATGAATTTGTCTTTTTTATGGCTGAGTAGTATTCCATTGTGTGTGTGTATATATATATATATATATATATATATATATATATATATATATATCTCACATCTTCTTTATTCAATCATCAGTCGATGGGCACTTGGATTGTTTCCATGTCTTGGCTATTCTGAATAGTGATGCAACGAACATAGGGGTACATATGTTACTTTAGATTGTTGATTTCAAGTTGTTTGGATAGATACCCTGTAGTGGGATAACTGGGTTATATGGTAGTTCTATTTTTAGTTTTTTTAATGAATCTCCATACTGTTTTCCATAGTGGGTGCCCCAGTTTGCATTCCTACTAGCAGTATATTAGGGAACCCTTTTCCCCACACCCTTTCCAACATTTGTTATTTTTAGTCTTAGTGATCATAGCCATTTTAACAGGCATAGGTGGTATCTTAGCGTAGTTTTGATTTGCATTTCCCTGATGATTAGTGATGTTGAACATCTTTTCATTTATTGGCCATCTGTAAATCGTCTTTGGAAATATGTGTGTTCATATCCTCTGCCCATTTTTTGATCAGGCTTTTTTTTTTTATTGTTCAGTTGTGTGAGTACCTTATATATTATGGATATTAATCCCTTGTCAGATATATGATTTTCAAATATTTTCTCCCAATTGGTGGGTTGTCTCTTTGTTTTGATCCTATTTTCTTTTGCCTTGCAGAAGCTCTTTAGTCTGAAGAACTCCCACTTGTTTATTTTTTCTTTTGTTTCTCTTATCTGAGAAGACATGGTATTTGAAATTATCCTTTTTAGTTCAATGTCAAAGAGTGTACTACCTATATTATCTTCCAGGAATTTTATGGTTTCAAGATTTTTCTTCAAGTCTTTGATCCATTTTGAGTTTATTTTTTTCTGTATGGCATGAGATAATGGTCTAGCTTCATTCTTTTGCATGTGGCTGTCCAATTTTCCCAAAACCATTTATCGAAGAGACTATTCTTTTTCCATTGTGTGTTCTTGGCAACTTTGTTGAAGATTAGCTGTCTGTAGATGTGTGGTTTTATTTCTGGGCTTTCAGTTCTGTTCCATTGATCTGTGTATCTGTTTTTGTACCACTACCATGCCATTTTGATCACTATGGCTTTGCAGTACATTTTGAAGTCAGGGATTGTGATGCCTCCAGCTTTGTTCTTTTGTCTCAGGATTGCCTTAGCAATTCAGGGTCTTTGGTTGCCCCTTATGGATTTTAGGATTCTTTGTTCTATTTCCGTGAAGAGTGTCATTGGGATTCTGACTGGGAGTGTATTGAATCTGTAGATTGCTTTGGGTAGTATGGACATTTTAACTATGTTTATTATTCCAACCATGTGCATGGAATCTCTTTCCATCTCCTTATGTCGTTATCAATTTCTTTCAGTAATCTCTTATAGTTTTCATTGTATAAGTCCTTCACCTCATTGGTTAAATTTATTCCTAGATACTTTATTCTTTTAGTTGTGATTATAAATGGAGTTGTATTCTTGAGTTCTCTTTCTGTAAGTTTGTTATTAGAGTATAGGAAAGCAACTGATTTTTGTAAGTTGATTTTGTACCCTGCAACTTTACTGTAGTTGTTAATTATTTCTATTAGTTTTCTGATGGATTATTTGGGGTTTTCTGTATATAAGATCATGTCGTCTGCAAATAGCGAGAGTTTCACTTCTTCATTCCCTATTTGCATTCCTTTTATTACTTTCTCTTGCCTAATTGCTCTGGCCAAAACCTCCAGTACTATGTTGAATGAGAGTGGTGATAGTGGGCATCCTTGTCTTGTTCCTGTTCTCAGGGGGGCGTGGCGTTCAGTTTTTGCCTGTTGGGTTTGTCATATATGGCCTTTATTATGTTGAGGTAATCTCCTTCTATCCCCATTTTGTTAAGAGTTTTTATCATAAATGGCTGTTGGATCTTGTCAAATGCTTTCTCTGCATCTATTGAGATGATCACATGGTTTTTATTCCTGAATTTATTGATGTGGTGTATCACGTTGATTGATTTGCAGATGTTGAACCTTATCTGTGTCCCTGGGATGAATCTCACTTTATCATGATGTATGATCCTTTTGATGAATTGCTGAATTCGGGTTGCCAAAATTTTGATGAGCATATTTGCGTCTATGTTCATCAGCAATATTGGCCTGTAGTTTTCTTTTTTCGTGTTGTCCTTGTCAGGCTTTGGGATCAGCGTGATGTTGGCCTCATAGAATGTGTTAGGAAGTGTTCCATTTTCCCTAATTTTTTGGAATAGCTTGAGAAGGATGGGTCTTAAATCCTCTTTGAAGTCTGGTAGAATTCCCCATGGAAGCCATCTGGTCCTGGGGTTTTATGCTTTGGGATGGTTTTGATTACTGTTTCAATCTCTTTCCTTGTGATTGGTCTATTCAGATTACCTGTTTCTTCTTGATTCAACTTTGAGAGATTGTAAGAGTCTAAGAATTTATCCATTTCCTCTAGATTATTCATTTTGTTGGCATATGATTTTTCATACTATTCTCTTATAATCCATTGTATTTCTGTGATGTCTGTTGTTATTTTTCCCCTTTCATTTCTAAGTTTGTTGATCTGAGCTTTCTCTCTTTCTTTCTTTGTAGTCTGGCTAGAGATTTGTCAATTTTATTTATCTTCTCAAAGAACCAGCTCTTTGTTTCACAGATCTTTTCTACTGCCTTTTTTGTTTCAATAGCATTTACTTCTGCCCTGATTTTTATTATTTCTCTCCTTCTGCTGAGTTTGGGCTTTGTTTGTTCTTCTTTTTCTAGTTCAGTTAGGTATAATTTGAGATTGCTTATTTGGGAGTTTTGTTGTTTCTTAAGGTGTGCCTGTATTGCAATGCATTTCCCTCTTAATACGGCTTTTACTGCATCCCATATGAGTTGGTATGGTATGTTATCATTTTCATTTGTCTCCAGATATTTTTTGATTTCTCCTTTAATTTCTTCAATGATCCATTGCTTGTTCAATAGCATGTTGTTTAGTCTCCACATCTTTGTCCCTTTCTCAGCTTTTTTCTTGTAATTAATTTCTAGCTTTATAGCATCGTGATCAGAAAAGATGCTTGTTACTATTTCAATTCTCTTAAATTTATTGAGGCTTGTGTTTTTTCCAAAAATATGGTCTGTCCTTGAGAATGTTCCATGCACACTTGTGAAGAATATGTATTCTGCTGTTTTTGGATAGGTTGTTTTATATATGTCTAGTAAGTCCAACTGGTTTAGCTTTCACTTAATTCCACTGTTTGCTTGTTGACTTCTGTCTGGATGATCTATCCATTGATGTGAGTGGAGTGTTGAGGTCCCCTGCTATTATTGTGATATTATTAATATCTTATTTTAGGTTTTGTAATAATTGCTTTATGAACTTTGGTGCTCCTCTGTTGGGTGCATAAATATTTATAAGCATTATTTCTTCTTGATGGAGTGTCCCTTTGATCACCATATATTGCCCCACTTTGTCTCTCTTTACCTGTCTTATCTTGAAGTCTACTTTGTCTGATATAAGTATTGCAACACTTGCTTTCTTTTGTTTGCCATTAACTTGGAGTATATCTTCCATCCCTTCAGTCTGAGTTTGTGTTTGTCATTGGAGCTGAGATCTGTTTCCTGGAGGCAGCAAATTGTTGGGTCTTGTTCTTTAATCCATCTTGCCACTCTGTGTCTTCTTATTGGAGAATTCAATCTATTTACATTTAGGGTGATTATTGATGTATGAGGGCTTAATGCTGTCAGTATGTCACTTGTTTTCCAGTTTTCCTGCATTTCCTTTGTTTCTCGTCCTCTATGTTTTGATCTACCTATTGAATTATGTAGATTTTTATGACGTGTTTCTTTGTTTTCTCCTTATTTATTCTTTGTGTCTCTGTTCTGCTTTTTTGTTTAGTGGTTACCCTGAGGTTTGTATTCAGAATCTCGTGTATAAGATAACCCATTTTCTGATGGCCTCTTATTTCCTTAGTCTAAATCAATTCAGTCTCTTTCCTCCTCCCCTCCTAAATTGTTTTTCTCACGTCTTATTCCATCTTGTGTTGTGAGTTAGTGGTTAAAATGATAGGCTTATCTTTGGTTTTGGTCTTTTTCTCCCCTTTAGTTTAATGCTATATTTGAGTATTTGCTATCCTATTCTGATTCTGTCTACCTATTTATCTCATTACTTTGTGTTTTGTGACCCCTTTCTCCCTTTTTTTTTTTCCAGGTATGAGGCCCTTCTTGAAGATTTCTTGTAGGGGAGTTCTTGTGGCTATGAACTCCCTTAGCCTTTGCTTGTCTGGGAAAGTTTTTATTTCTCCCTCATATCTGAAGGATATTTTTGCTGGGTAGAGTATTCTTGGTTTAAAATTTTTGTCTTTTAAAGATTTGAATATATCATTCCATTCTCTCCTAGCTTGTAAACTTTCTGCAGAGAAATCTGCTGAAAGCCTGATAGGGGTTCCTTTATAGGTCATTTTCTTCTGCCTTGCTGCCCTTAGTACTCTTTCTCTGTCATTCAATTTTGCCACTTTTACTACTATATGCCTTGCAGTAGATCTTTTTACATTGACACATCCAGGAGATCTGAAAGCCTCTTCCACACAGATTTCCCTCTCTTTCCCTAGGTTTAGGAAGTTCTCTGCTATTATTTCTTTGAACATGCTTTCTGCTTCATTTTCCTTCTCTTCTCCTTCTAATAACCTATAATTCTTATGTTGCATGTCCTCAATGAAATGGATATTTCTCAGAGACTTTCTTCATTTCTTTTTAGTCTTAATTCTCTCTCCTCCTCTGTCTGGAGAATTTCAACAAGTCCATCTTCGATTATGCTGATACACTCCTCTATGATGTCCACTCAAGCATTCAGGGAATCTGTATTTTGTGTTATCTCTTCCAGTGTGTCTTTCATCTCTAATATTTATGATTGATCTTTCTTTATAGTTTCAATCTCTTTTGTGAAATAGTTCCTGAACTCATTGAATTGTTTCTCTACATTCTCTTTTACCTCCTTGAGTTTTTTGATGATAGCTATTTTGAATTCATTGTCATTTAGATTACATATTTCTGTGTCCTCATGACTGAATTCTGACTACTTGTCGTTTTTCTCTGGTCTGGAGATTTGCTATAGTGTTTGATCTTGCTAAAGGAGGTGGGTCAAATCTTATGCATCCTGATATTATTTGGTTGCAGTTACTGCCTATCACCACTGGGTGGGGGTCAAGAGTCATGTATGCTGAGCCTTCTGCCTTCAGCCAAGATCCCAGGCAGCGGAGCTGGTGCGGGGTGGGGAGAAGGGCTCTTTCTCCTGTGTGCTCTCAGGGCTTTCTTGCTCTGCTTTGGCTATCTTGTCTCCTGGGTGTTGGCTTGATGAGGTCACCCCCAACGAAAACTCTCCTCCCAGTAGAGGTCTTCCATCTACGCTGCGCAGGCCCTCAGGGGTCCTTGATGTTCCCGGGAAAAATGTCCCCTCCCCCATTCCTTCCCTCATGGAGCCTCCTGTGGTCACAGATCACAGTCTTTAAGGGAGCCAAGTTCTCTCTTACCCTGTTCCAGCTCCTGCAAGGGGGACTCCAGCCTTGCCACCCTCCATCATGTGGCTGCATGTCTCTCTGACATTTTTGTGTTGTGTTAGGATGTCCTCTGTTGGAGTATGGATGCCCCTTTTCATTGTATGTTGGAGGGGAGAGAGACTGGGGCAAGTTCACTCCACCATGATGCTGACGTCACTCTTTAGCTAATTGTTTTAAATGCACTTTCCTTATCTCTAAAAAGGGGATAGCCATCTTTTGTAAAGATTTATTGAAATAATGTTAGTAAGATGCACATGAGTGTGTGGCACAAAGCACATGCTTCTAACTTATTAGTTCCCCTTCTCCCACCAACCTCCCTGGCAGATCCAACGGAAATCACTCTCTTCCCTGTAAGAGGTGGTAATAAATGAAATCTTCTAGGCAAGTTCTTTCTGAAAGTTGCTCCATAAAGAGCTTACAGAGATGAAGATGAGAATCAGTGTGTTTTTTGTTTTCTTAGTTGTTTTTTTCCCCACTGCCTCTGATGGCATATTCATCAGATTGCCGGGAATGGATAACTCACCAGTGTCAGTCATATTCCCACTGCCCTGGTTCTCACATGCCTGTCCTGCCTTCTCTCACTCCCTACCCCAGGGAGGAGGGGGAGGAGGATGTGTGGAGAGGACCAGGCAGCTGCTCACTCCCACTCAGAGGGCACCCAATGATGTGAAAGGAGACAAGCAAAGACAGGGGATGGCCAAGGCTGGTTCCCTCTCTGCCTTCAGGAACCAGTCCACCTTCTTATCTGAAGCCCTGAAGAACCCTCCTTGCCTAGCTCGGCTCCAACCTTCTGCAAGGAGCTGTCACAGTCATAGTCACCACCTGTTGAGGGCATTGAGCAGAAGCTGGGGTTGTAAGTAAGTGTGGTATTCCACAGATCTATATGTGGACCTAACGATGCTCTGGGGATGCTCCTCTCTGAATCAGGAGACCTTTTAGTGGCACAGAAATAACCACAGCAGTTACAATTTGAGTACTTATGATAAGCCATCGTATTGCAGTAAATGTTTTATAGCAACTACTGGTATTTAAGGACACAGAGAATAAGGGAGATAAAGCAACATTGTCAAGGGTTACACTAGAAAGTGACAAAATCAGGATCCACACCCAGTTCCGGCTGAATTCAAAGTTGGTTTCCCAAACCACTATCCTATTTTGCTTCTCTCAATTGGTCTGGGTAGGTTTTGTAGTGTCCTTCAGCCCTTAGCCTCACCAGCTTAAAAAGAAGCAGCATCTTCAGAGATGTGGAGGATCTTGGTGGTGCCCTCTGTTTCTCACATCCAGAGAGGCTCTGCCTGTGGTGTGGCATGGTGACCATCACGTCACCTCTCTGAGTCTATTCACCCACTAGTCAGAGGGAGATGGTACTGGTACTGGCTCCCTCCACCTTAACCACCAACCCACTGCGAGTGATCCTGAAGAGATTAATGAGATGTTCTAAATAATGTTCCCAGTGTGGATTCTGGCACAGAGAAGGCATGTTAATTCCCTCTTCCTCTTGCCTATGTCAAAGGACAGACTATGATCATATTTTTTGGAGAAGTTCACTGTCTGCCTATCATTAAACCTGTTAGGTTTCTGACTTTGGAATTTTTAAAATAAATTATATTTAATAAAACATCAAAAAATTGATGGAAGATAAAAGGAGATAGATAAAGGAATGGATAGATAGAGGGATGGATAGGTAGAGGGATGGATGGATAGGTGGATGGGTGGATTAATGGATGGATGGCTGGGTGGAAAGATGGGTGGAGAGACAGATGATAGATAGATAAGAGTGTAGTGGTGGAAGGTTTGAATATTTTTCAGGGATTGGTGTAGTGAATAATGTTCTATTTTTAAAAGAATTCTAACAAATAGTAAACATGCTAGAATGTTCAAGGAAACCTTGCCACAAATTTATTATCTTTTTAAGAAAGGAAAAGGAAATCTGTTTTAGTTTTAATTTTTGTTATTGCTGTCTTCTTTTCCACATCCAGCACTGCAGTGACTTAGAGACTCTCTGCCATACATGCCTCAGGTCACTGATGTTTGCTGTAAGGTTGCAAAATATGATGGTCCATAGGTGTGGTTTTGAGCAGCTGTTAGTAAGTTGGGGAGAAGAGATGCAGACAGTCAGTGCACTGCTCTTCTTGCTTTAGGAAATCAAAACAGGAACCGAATCTCAATAATCATTAGCAACAAAGCTGAGAGAAATAGTGTGAGATTGGGAATTTAAAAGAAAAAAAAAATGTTCTTCTTTGTTCTTTTTCATAGTTTCCAAGCATTCTCAGGTCACAGTGCCATGTGGCTAGTGTGAGAGGAGGAAGCCCTGCTCCACGCTGTCGCTGAGAACTAGGCTTCTTTCATTTCACAATGCTTCCATCCTCAAAATGGGTCTCTAGGGGTGCTGCAGAAGGGGCAGAGTTTAGAAGATCGCATGTCAGGTTTTAGGGCCAGTCCTGGAAGTGGTGCCGTTGCTTCTGGACAAAATGTAGACATGCTGTGCTAACCTCATTGCAAAAAAAGAATGGGAAATGTCTTCCTTTTCCTTTCAACCTAATCTCAATCCAGCAGCCAACGAAATCATTTAAAAACATCATTAAATTATGCCACTTCTGTGCTCAAAACTCTTCAGAGGTTCTATGATTGTTGCAGAGTAAAAGCTAAAGTCATTGCAACGACGTGCATGGCCCACTTGATATGGCCCCATTACTTGCTAACCTTACCTTCTACCTCTCCCCCCTCACCAGCATGCTCCAGCCAAGCCAGGCTCCTTTGAGTCTCTTTCTTTGCTGTGTCCTCTATCTGGATAGCTCTTACCTGATGACTCTATCCCTTACTTCCTTCAAACTCAAATTCTCCTTTTCAACAAGGTCTACCATGATCATCCTATTCAAAATTTTAATGATCCTTTTACCCAATATGTCTGATCCCCTTTACTTTGCTCTCTTTCTTCCAGATCTCTTAACATCTTTTATCTAGTATTTAAACTAGTATTATGATTATTATCTGTTGTCTGTGTCCCCCACTCCCCTAGACAATACGCATCCTGAGTTGGAAGTCATGTTGCACAAGAAGGTGGGTGATGGTCAGGAAGACATTACACATATTTTATTCTATATTTGGCCAGAGGGGCAGATATTTTTGTCCATCTTGTTTTGTGACATTAGCCAAGTGCCTAGAATCCTGCTTGCAAAAGGGCAGGCACTCAATTCATATTTGCTGAAGGAAAGAATGAATGAATTGGAGAATTATGCAACAGAATCAAATCAATGAACTCAGTGAAAAAGCCCTGAGACACTGTCCATTTTTCAAAACAGATTCTAAGTCCCAGACTTTGCACTTAATAGCTCTGGACCTTGGTAGATTCACCGCCTTTGCAATGCTCCATTTCCTCTCCTGCAGAATGAGGACTTTCACCGTATCTATTTCATCTACCTATCCAGGTTGCTATAAACATTGAAACACTGAACAAGCTACATATGAAGGGGCATAATTTTAACAACAGAAGTACTAATTACCATATCTAGGGATATGATTTGCTAACTCTGCTTCTCGCACAAAAAAATATATGTTGCTCTCATCTGATTTCTGATTGAAAATTGGTAAGAGTCCCTGGGACGATCCCGAGGATATGCTGTCTGTCCACTGCTTGCCTAACTATTTCTGCTGAGAGCCAGACTGCACCTAGTTGGTCCCATAGAGAAGCCCTACAGAGGAGGATTCAGGGTTCTCTCTTGAGACACACAAGGCAACTGGAGACACACCAGGCCAGTGCTGCTTTTCGTGCCCCTACTGGGACCTTCTGTTCAAAGACTTGTCTCCTCTCTAGTCAGGAAACAAAGAACCCTTAGCCTGTCTGACATCTCCAGCTTTGCTGTCCACCAGTGCAATCAGCTTGAACTGTGAGGTCTAGTCTTGTCTGGACTGATAAGAAATAAGCAATGGTGATCTTTAAGTCCTTGTTTTGACTAAGAATCCTCCCCTTTCCTCTCTGTTGCATCTAGAGCTCCAGGAGGTAACATTGGAGATTGAAGCTTTCTTGTGCTTTATCCATCCTCTGTGAGTCCGCATCCTCATGTAAAAGTCTGCTCACCTGGAGGAGACCCAACCTGCTTCAACGTCCCCCTGGAACTTGAATGTTGACATTTAACTGGAGGACATCAGTGTCGAGAATCTTAGTGAAATCTATGGCTACTTGCCGTGAACAGATAAGGATTGTTTGTAGCTGCTTAAAACTGAATGAGTGCCTAAACATGCTTGAAAAAATGTGTTCTTCCAAACAAGATTATTTTTCTCCATATGGTTCTATTAATACTACTTATTGTTTGATGTGGGAAAATTACCATTATCATGAAGGAGCCCATCTAAACCACATCCTATCTAAGTAATCATCTATGCTTTCATTTATGAAATTAGAAAATTTTCCTAAGAAAATTGCTGTCCCCAAATTCCGACTTTTATGATGATTTTTATCTATGGTCTGTTGCCCTTTTTCAACCCCATCAACTTGCCTTCAGCAAATTGTTTCTCTTTTCTCTTGAAATCTGTCCTTATTAAGGAGAATTTATAAATCCTAAGGGAAGTTTCAGAAAGGGTTTCCAGAGGCTATTTATAAACCTCGCAGAGTCATTAGTTGATTGAATAGGAAAGTTGGCATCTTGCCCCATGATGGGAGTAAGATAAACATGGTCAAGGTGGAAGGAAAACTGCCCTCCAGGACCAAGCTCTTGGCTGAAGACCCCTTCTAGTTCACCCAAAGCTCTGAGAACATCCCAAAAGGAAGACTCTTAAATAAATACATGTTCCCATCCATGACCGCCTCATTCCTGGCTGCTTCTTGGAACCCCTGAACTGAAAGCCCTGGAGAGTCATATCTGGAACTGTGGACAAACTGATTTCAGGGGGTTTCCATGCTACCGGAGTGACGTCTGGGCAACAATAGACAGTTTACTCAAGGACATGCCCCCCTTTCCTGTTATCTTCACTCCTCTGTTTTCTTAAATAGAACCGGGAAGTGTGGGAACAGACATACATAAATCATTCCCTCAGCCCCACCAGCACTGTTCCTACCTCACAAACTCACTCCCTCTCTCCATGCTTCTGACCTGAAAAGCCTTTATTCCAGCTCCTAGCTATTGAGTTCCTGCTCAGTAGTACTCAGGGACCAGGCCCTGTACTCAGAGACTTGCATGCACAGCATCATTTAATCCTCAGATACCTTATAGAGTAGCTTGTATTATTATGGCCATTTAACACAGGAGGAAGCTTAGAGTTTAAGAGACTTATCTGAGGCTGCACAGCTAAAAAGTGGCAGAGAGTGCCTCACAATAATGCATGCTTCTTTTTTCTTATCTCGTCTCCTTGAACTTCCTTTATCAGCTACTTGATAAGTTCTTGGAGGACATGTAGGGGTCTACAGTACATCACAACAGCTGTGTGACCTTGAACAATCCCTTCTTCTCTGAATCTCAGTTTCCTTTTCTGTAAAACAATATGATGGTGTTAAGCTTTGTTCATGCTCCAACATCCTTGCACTCTAAGGATGGAAATCATGGCAGCAAATGACTTGTAAAACATGCCAGTTTGTTAACTCTCACATACCTGCTTTTACTAAGCCCATTGTGAAGTTACCAGCTGGGAATTCTGTGTGGCTCAGAAAGAGGGCAGATTGGGGACATTTTAGCCCATAGGGCAAGAGAAATAAGTCCAGATGCAGAGTTTTGTTACTAAATATTTTTCTAATTTTTGAAAATTAAAAAATACTGTTGGCCTCTGAGATAATTAAGGTATAGACTCTAGAACTGGGTAAACTCTAGTTCATATTCTGGCTCTGTCCCTGGCTGCTAGTGTGATCTTGGGCAAGTCACCAAAGTCTTGGGGAATCTCTTTACCCGTCTGTAAAATGGAGATGCTAATAACCATGCTTCCCTCCCAGGATCACTAAGAGAATCAAATTGTCCCCACAGATAGGGTTAACCTCTGACTAGCCCATCACAGCCTGTGCATGCAAGGCTCACAACTAGATATCAAACATGCTTCCTTCTTTTCAGCCATCGAGGATTGACCTCTTATGGGCATAACTCTAGACAACAAAAATAGTCAAAAAATGATGAGAGGTGATTTGCTTTCTTCCTCAAAAGCCTGACCATTAATGGAATTAGCCGAGAACAGAATCTCTCATGCCTTGCACTTGCTCTTCTGAGCCAGCGAGACCCAGGAAGTAATGCCCTTTGAAGACGTTAATTCTGGTTTTTCGCCAATGACTTTAAATACTTATTTGATCTTGAGCTTCTTAGTTTTGGACTGAACGTGATTTGGAAGGTCCAATTAAATTTACTACTCTCTCCTCTCTTGAAGCAGATTCTTCTTTGGATAACCTTGAATAAGAATGTCAAACAAAGACGTATTCAAAAGCCCTGCTTTCCTTTCCAAAGCAATGGCCCCTGGTGGGACAGTAGTCTTGACTTTTATTTGAATCTGTGTCTCTAGGCACAGAGGGAACACGCACCAGAAATGTGCTTTCCCAGCATGCTTTGCTTCAGGGTCATACCCTCTTGGGTATTAGTCATTCTTAACTCATAAGATCAAAACTAAAGCTACATAAAAGCTAAAAATGGATGATTTGTCACCCAGCAAGTACCAATAAAATTTAACCACATGGAAAGATGAGTTAAGCCAAGCCTGTTTTTCTCTTAAAGATAATTCCCTCTGATGTCTCACAAGTTACCGTGTTTGTTTCGCTACAAATCCATTTTGACCCAAATAGCCCAGCCCTGCCCTTCAGGCCTCCTTTATGAGCCCACAAGTTCTTTCCTCACAGGAAAATCCTGCTACATGCTTCTTTGTAAAGAATTGTGTCTTCTGATTTGGGTATGTGCCATGAGTCTGAGTAGATCATGATTGGCACCAGCCACCTGCTGCTGCCCACACATCCAGCCAGCACATTTACCAGTCTTCTTTCTAGCCCCTAGCTCCAAAGAAGACCATCCCAGATGACTGCTGACACAACAGCAAACTCAAGCCTGGTTTTCTGAGGATTGACCCTGTGGAGAAGATGAAACCTAGTCCTGGTCCATCTTTTGACAAGATTACCTCAGCTTACCCTGTTGTTGATCTTCACCGTGGGAACAACAGATCGTGTATAGACTTTGACTATGAGTATTTTTATCTTCTATGTTACTTAATAATATGAATAGACATAATAAAAACTCTTCAAGCAAAATAATTATTAACACTAACACTAAACAATATTGTTAGGTAACACTAACAATAGATTCAGGTTTCTACTCATCATAGCTCTGATAGACGTACTACTAGAAAGATAACATTAATAAAATTAATAAGAATAACATACACCATACGTTGAAAGCTCACTCTGTATCAAATTCTCTGCTACACATTTTTCTTGGACTACCTGTAGATAGCTGTGAGTGGACCGTGTAATCTTCATTTTACACATAAAGAAACTAAGGATCCAAAAGGTTAAATAACTTGCCTGTATCACATAGCTAATAAAAGCCAAGGCCAGGATGAGTACCCAGAGCTGAGTGGGAAGCCCATACATTTAACCACCCTGCTTCTCTTTTCATCCATGTGGTCAGGTAAACCATCCATGAGAACAGGGTGAGGTTTGGTCTTCTGTCTTCATAGAAGAATCAGTGTAAGGGAAGATTTGAGTTGCACCTAAAGCCTCCAGTTCTACTGGGTTTGACTATCCACCCTCCACTCTCACCAGTGCACACCTGAATCATCCTATAGTGAACAGTCCTGACTGAATGGTAGATGCCATTTGAGCCAGATAAATGATGTGCCATTGTTATATATTTTAGGAAAATGGAAGAACTTGGGATGTGTGATATTTTCAATCTTATCCTTGTTTTCCTTTAAATGTCAAGCTTTATTGTTCCCTCAACTCTGTCACCCTCCTACTGCCCCAGGAGTGGGGTTGGCTGAGACTCTGGACCCAGCTGCTCAGCATCTCTTGCCCCTCCCAACACATGGTGGAGCTCAGCCAGGCCTGACATAACCCTTGTCTGTTAATCTAGGGATTGAAGGAAGGAAGGAAGAAAAGAGGAAGAAAGGGAAGGAGCGAGGGAGCAGGGAAGAGAAGGAAAAAGTAGCATTTTTTAATAATAGTAGTTAACATTTATTGAATTGCACAAGTTAGCTAGGGAATTGCACTAAAAGCTCTACATATGTAATCTCATTTAATCTTTCCAACAACCCTAATGCAAAAGAGGAAGATGGCCGTGCTGAGGTTAAGAAATTTCTCTAGGAGGCCAGCCCTGTGGCATAGTGGTTAATTTCACACACTCTGCTTCAGTGGCCCAGGCTTTGCAGATTTGGATCCTGGGCGTGGACCTACACAGTGCTCATCAAGCCATGCTGAGGCAGCGTCCCACATACAAAATAGAGGAAGATTGTCCCAGATGTTAGCTCAGGGACAATCTTCCTTATCAAAAAAAAAAAAATCCATTAAAAAAAAGAAGTTTCTCTAGGTCACATGGCAGATGAGTAGTGGAGATGGGATTCAGACCCCAAGCTGGTTGCCTGGGAAAGTACATGCTCTACCACAAGGCTATAATGCCTCATAGGTGGCAGGTAGTATGCTAGACACTTCACATTATGCCGTGCACACTGCTGCAGCACTTCATAGAGTATGTAGTGCGTGTTCCTTTCCTCTCTCAACCTTTCATTCATTCTGAATCTTTAGTGTGATATATAAGGCCCTGCATGATCTGTCATTGGCCTGTCTCCAACTATGGCTCCTACCACTTACCTCTCTCATTCTATCATCTAGCCATGTTGGACTGCTTATAGACTGTCTCACCTCTGGTACATTGTCACATGTGATATCTTCTTGGAGCACCTCTTCCGGCTCATTCACTTATC
Organism: Equus przewalskii; assembly: GCF_037783145.1. Classification (NCBI taxonomy): domain Eukaryota; kingdom Metazoa; phylum Chordata; class Mammalia; order Perissodactyla; family Equidae; genus Equus; species Equus przewalskii. The sequence goes on along the minus strand of NC_091856.1, from coordinate 19,868,516 downwards.
TCATTCCTTCTGTGCTTTCAACATTTGGCCTAGGAGTTGCCTCATCCAGGAGTCTTTCCCTGGGTTGCTCTAAGTTTGCCTTACATGCCTCTTTCATGTACTTCCTCCACATCCTGAGCTTTTCTCCACCATAGTACTCATTGCACTACACTATGCTTGTGGGGAGATGTGTCTGTCTTCCCCTCCCTTTCACCTTTGAAGACCTTGAATACAGAGATTGTATCCTATACTGTATTGCATCCCACTACTGAACACAGTGTCTCATGCACAGTAGACATTCTAAAGACATTCCTGAAATGAACAAATAAGGCTATGGCTTGCTGGCTGGATAGTTGGATGGAAAAAAATTTGAGAATTCTTTCAGATGCTAAAGCTTAGGCAATGTAATAAGTCACAACCCCTGACGACCCCAAAGACTAGAGAGAGGAAAGCACAGTAATGAGCAAGACCAGTTAGGAAATAAGAGAAGCATGTTGTAGAGAAACGACAAATAAATCTTTATCTTACAGCTTATCGAGTTCAATGCTCTTGTTTTACGAATAGGGAAATTGAGGCACAGAGAAGGCTGTTGTCAGACAATGCATTATAGTCAAGTAGAGAATAGAACAAGGTCTCCTGACTGCCCATCCAATGTTCTCTATTCTTTCCTCATCTTGGGATGCAAGGAATGGGATGCTTTCCACATGAAATATTTGTTCTAATGAGGAGCCTGGGTTGAAATGGATTCCTCTTAATGAGAGGAAGTGTGTGGAATGCCAAAGCCAGCAGAGTTTGGCCAACAAAAGAAAGTAATGAGAGCTGCAGCTAGAATTAGACTGGGGAGATAGGAAGTGCATCATTCCCTGGAGAGGGAGTAAGACACAGAAGCTCCCCAAATATATGACCCAGCATCACAAGATGCCCAGAACTCTGGGTGACCTCCCCGATGATTCTTGGTTGTAACACATATATATAATTTAAAGTGAGCATAAAGAGAGGGATGAAATTAATGAGGACGATTTGATTCTAGAAAGCTCCATGAGTTGGGTTTGAAAACATTAAACTCTGATTTACGTGTCTGATAACACGGAGATCACTCCATAATCTAGACCCAGGTGTCCAGACTAGTATCCAAGGAATGTTATACTGTAAGTATTTATTCGTTGTCTCACCACTTTACTGCTTCTTCCCCCTGTACATTCTCCACAAAGAATTCAAAATGATCTCATTAAACTATAAAGCAGATCAGTGTCACTTTGCTTTTTAACATCCTTCATCTGTCACACTTAGAATGAAATTTGAACTCATCATAGTGGCCTGTAAGACCCTTAGTGATCTGACCCTGACTACCTCCCTATTCCTCTGCTCTCCTCCCACCTCACTAGGATGCAGCTACTGGCCTGGTTTCTTTCTTTTGTTCTCTTTGTTTTTCCCTAACACACCAAATTCTTTCTTGCCTCTGGGTCTTTTTACTTGCTGTTCTCACGACCTGGAACATTCTTCTATCTAACTATTCATAAGCCTGGCTGTTTTTCATTTTTCATGTTTAAGATCAATGCCAAGTCCTCAAAGAGGCCTTCTCTGCCTAGCTTTGCTGAAGCAGCTCCTTGCTGCCATCCCAGTGAGCTACCCTCTGCTTATTTTCTTTGTAATGTTCTTCATGATCGGAACTCACTGTATCTACGCCAAGGTACATTCCTAGAGGGCACTGGCCTTGCCAGTCTTGTTCACCACTACATCTCCTAATGCCCAGAAGAGTACCCATCACCTAGAAAGTTATCCTTTGTATTTGATTAATGAATAGATTAACAAATTCTTATAATAGACGTTTACTGAGTGTCTACTATGTGCCAAACATTGTGATGGGCACTCTGGGGGACAAGAGATGAATTAATCTTGGCATCTACTAGGAAGGACTTTACAGACTTATAGAGAAGATGATTCTAGTAATTGGTAATGAACACATACAACTCCAGTATATTTTAGACGTGGCTGGAGTCATCAGAGAGAGAGAGAGAAAATGATGTGGAGTTAAACTTACCCAACGTTACATATCAAATGTATTCAATAATAATAATTTTTAAAAGATGTGGGGGACTGTATGGGAGAGGTTAACTCCAGACAGAGTCAGAGCCTGGGAGAATAGGTAAGATTTTCACAAAGTTAGAAAGAGGAGGGTGAGATTGCTTGCTGGGCTGTGAGCTCAAGGAGGACTGAGATATTGACGATGGTGTTCATTGTTTTATTCTCAGTTAAGAAAGGTGCCTGGCACATAAAAGGGATTTGATGAATATATGTTGAATGAATATACAAATCCATAAATGAGCTTATTGCAATAACCATTTCTACAGTATATTAAAATATGCTTGTGTCCTCTTAATGGGAGAAACAGTCCCCTGTTCTTGTCCTATTCGTGTATAAGAAGTCTCCTTTCATTTCTGGTAGAGCAAGGAAGCACCCTCTTCCCCCACTTGCACCCACTCGAATTCCAGGATTATTGCTTTGGCAATGAATTAGCATGGAAGGAAAAGTCAGCACTCCCCCCTCCACATCCTGTATCAAAGAAGAAATGGGCGCTACAGTCCCCAGGTGAGAAGGGACCTTCCTGTGCTCTGATCTGACTGTGGCTGTAAAGACAAATAAAGATGCCCCAACGAGAGGCGTGGCTATGAAGATGAAGAAAAGCCTTTGCAATTTCTGCTCTACAGGAGCCATCTTTAACAGTTTTATTGACGTTCAATTTACATACATAAAATTCCCTAATTTCAGGTATAAAACAGTGATTTGTAATGAATTTATACAGTTTTGTAACCATCACACAGTACAATTTCAGAACCTTCCCATCTCCCCAAGAATATCTCTCATGGCCACTACCGTCCCTCCCCATTCCTACCCCAGCCTCAGGCAACCAATAGTCTGCTTTCTAGCTCTATACATTTACCTTCTCTGGACATTTCATACAAATCGAACCACGCAAGTCCCCATCATTAATTTTCATGTCAAAATTTTGTACCTATTTGTTATTTTGAAGGAGAATTTGAGTGTAATCCTCTTCTTGCAATGACTTACACATCCTTTTTGCACCTCAGTTTCTTCACCTATAAAACGGGATTCTTGGTACTCCCACACATGATCAAGTCATTCAGTGCCATGCCTGGAAAATAGCACACGCTCGATAGATCGTGATTGTTCTCGTCGTTATTATTATTTATTATTATTATTTTATTTTACCCAGCACAGTTCAGCAAGGCTGGGATAAAGAAATCAGAAAAGGGAGTCCATGGAATCCCACACAAATGACACATTAAAAGGAGAGGAAATATTTCCATTCAGATTCTAGCAGAAGAAAAGCTTATTTCTATTCCAGGGAATTCTGTTTGCCTTCTTTCTTTGAGGTAGAGGATGTGGATGCATGTGAGCAGCCGTCTCATTCACTGCTGATTTACCGCCAAAGAAATGATTCTGGAATCTGAGTAGAGGTGAGTGGTGGGAGAGGGTGTTTTTCTGTTTTACTAGAAATGAAAGGAGACCTTTAATATGAGATCCAAGTGACAAGGACAGGGAACTGGTATTTCCATTAAGCAGATTTAGTAGTGTTTTCATGTCTGACTATGGCATATCCATTAACAGGAACATTGAAAAAATCCGTTTCTGTATTAAAAACTCTTGTGGAAATAAAGGGTTTTTTTCTTTTTTTTTTTCCTGAAGAAAATTGTTTCTTCCTCCTTTCAAGCTAAAGAGCGAAAATATATGGTCTTTGATTTGGAGTCAGGAGACCAAGTTTCCGCTGCTGGTTCTGTCCCTGGAGTAGCTGACTTTGAGTAAATGAGTTCCCCTCTGTGGGCCTCAGTTTACCTCAGCTGTAAAAAGGAGAGGTTTGACCTCAGAAGCCCTTCTCTAAGGTAAGACTCTGTGGTTCTAAGGTGATGTGGTTCTGACAGTGAAGGCAAGGCTGATGATACATGGAGAAGAGCACAGAGCCACAGACTTTCCTCCAATAGCATGCATTTTATGGACCAAAGGTTTGTGTTGGATGAAACTTCCGTCCTCATAAATTGCAGCACATTTACAGTTTCTTTAGTTTAAAGCAGGAGTGAGCAAACTATGGCCTGTGGGCCAATTCCAGCTCTCCTCTTTATTGGTAAATAATGTTTTATTGGGACACAGCCGCACCCATTTGTTTACATACTGTAGATGGCGAAGCCTAAAATATTTACCGTCTGACCCTTTACAGAAAAATAATTTGCTGATCTCTGGTTTAAAGAATTAATTGGTTTTATGAGCCACTCTAAATAAAATTTAAAAATAAGTACATTATATAGTTGAGCAGTTTCAGAAAGCCCTGAGTAGTGGCTAATGTGGGCTGGCTCAGGTAGTGGAGCTACTAACAAAGAGTTAAGAGAAAAGAGCCAGTACAGGATGATGATGAGGAGGAGGAGGATGACGATGATGATGACATTTACTGAGTGTTCAAGGAAACAAGATAATGGTCTAAACACTTTATACTAATCTATTTAATCCTCTCAACTATCATCTCATTATCTCAGCTTTATAAATGAGGAAAATAAGGCCTGGGAGTTTTTAGAAACTTGACCAAGATCATAAAGCGAGTAAGTCTTGACTTGGGATATGGGACTATATGGTTTGGTATAATTTTTATGTTATGGAAGCAATCCAGAGAAGGAAAGGAGCTTGCACAAAATCCTTTATGACAAAGGAAAAGGACACTTAGGCTTCCTGACTCCATGACCAATACCCGCGCCCTCGCAGCACACACTAGTCCATCTGCTAACTACTGGGGGATGTGTGTACCTATGTATCACCTATCCATTGTACCGACTGCTTCCAGGCTATTACATCCAAGAGGATAAGAATCACATCTTCTATTTCTTTTCCTAGAGCCCTAGCATGTGATAGGCATACAATAAATGCCTGGTTATAATGATAGCAAAGTTTACTGATATAACATGATGTTACAAGAAATTATTTTAGCACTTTGCATGGATTACCAAAGAACTTGACACTTTGGGTCCTTAAAACAATCCTGTATGTTAGGCATTCTCATTATCCATAAACATTCCATACAAATGTTTAAAATGAAGGTATGGAGGCTCAGAAAGTCAGTGATGTTTCCATGGTCTCAGAGCTAGTGAGTGGTAAACCTTGGATGTGAACTTGGGCAAATGATCAGGTTCTGAGACCTGGTGACACTGAGTGTGGTCTGACAACCAGCACGCGTGAGTGACATCACCTGGGAGCTGGTTAGGAATGCAGAATCTCAAGCCTGCTGAATCAGGATCTGCATTTTAACAAGGCCCTCAGGTGCTTTGTGTGCACATTAAAGTTTGAGAATCTTTGCTCTAAATCAGATGCTGTGCTCTCTGTTGACTGAATAAGAAAAGGAGTAAATGAGTGGTTGCTTTCTGTACAATGTCAAGAAGCAAACCGGTCAGATAAAAATCATGCTGTAGGGGAAGGGATCAAAGTGTTCATTTCTATAAATCAAACCTGTTCCAAAGCTGAATGCTTTTTCTCTAGATTCTGTTCTGATATTGTTGCCCCTGCAGGCTCCTAAAATCACCTTACTAGAAAAGTCTGAGATCTATATTTATACTCTTGGCTGCATGATAAATACAGAAGCAAATGCTTCAGGACTGAGTAATAGAGCTATAACCAGGCTGGACTTTGCTTGTGACGCACCCAATGTGTGTTTTTGGGCAACAGGCAGAGGGAAAATTGCCATCTGCTCAGTAACCTTTGAGTTTCCCGAAAATCTAAGCTTTTTCCAATTCCTTTAACGTGAATAAAAATACACGCTTAAGGCGATAGTCACTTTTGCCCCTGGAAAATGCCTCTGACTTTCTAGATATAGTCATAGGTGGCAGGGGCTATAGGGACTCATTCGACATGGTAGGATTATTTTGTGCTTGGTTATCTTTTTTTTTCCAATTTTTAATAAAAATTTTCACCAAATAATCAAAATAAGTTTTTTTGGCCTACATCATCTCTCTTCACCAGGCTGTGAAAACAACCTCCACCCCTTTGACGAGATGGGGATCTGAGGAAGCATCTTACTGCCACTTCACTTGGAAGGTGGCAAATGACAATTACCTCCCTCTTTTATAACCAAGTCCTTTGGGTCTTGTGCTGAGTCCTCTGACCCTCAATTTTCTCAATGGTCAGATGAAGATAGTGCCACCTACCACTATCGGGTCTCGATGAAGGTTCTTCTCCTTCATCACGTTCAACTGTTCGCAGAGCCACTGACCTGGTGGTTTCCAAACATTCCTGAAGACAGCAATACCCTGTGAGCCTATAAATCTTCATATCCCATTCCCAAATAATCTACTACGGAGGGTTCTATTAGATAGTAAGACCCAGAAATGCGCATTTTAAGGATGCTTTCCAAGTAATTTAACCCAGAGGGTCTCAAAACCATAATTTGATATCTCTCTCCAGTGGTTCTTTGCATTTCTCTAATACATCGTCCAACTCCCTAGGCAAATATGAGTCCCCACAACAGGTTAAGCTCAAATTTGAGATGATGCCTTAGCACTTATGGGCAAATCCCATAGTAGGCTCCAGCCCCTGGAATACCAAACCAGGCTGAAACATATGTGGGGAAAAAGATCACAGAGGTAAGATCAAGGCTTTGAAAGCTTTGCCTGGGGCTGGAGTGGTCCTGAGTTAAATGTACCCATCTGAGTCTCAGATCTTAACCCAGCTTGCAGGTGATTGGGCCAACACCCTGTTGTGGCATTGTGGGACACCCCGGAGCATGTCCCACCACACTGCTGTGAGGGCCTTTCCTCCGGGAACCCAACTATAATTAAAATAGCAGCAGATTCCACTCAGTTTGTGGAGTCTCACCTTGACTTCTGAACAACTGGACTTGGTTGGGTGACTTTTTGCTTGCAGAGGTGGCTGCTCTACGTCTGTGATCACTCAGTTGACAATCACTCCAAGACTGTCTGCATATCATCCTCATATCCTTCTTGTTTTGCAGTAGAATGGCAGCACATCCGTGTATTTATTGTGTAAATGCAGATCTCAGGTCAGGCGCATATCTTACCTCACATTCTAATGCCTAGGCTGCGTTCATATTCATTTTTCTCTTTCCCACATCCCAAATCTTTCCTGTCTTAATCAAAATAAAATAATTTGAGGAGAAATTTATGCTGTTTCCATATATCAAGATCCAAGATGAAGAGTTTACTTGCGGTTTTTTCACCAATTTGAATCCACCCATGCATACTGTCTACCAGGTTTTAGATGCAAATAATTGTAATGACATGAAAATTAAATTATTATTTTACTAATAATATTAATGCGCTTAATTATTGAGTATCAATACACTATGTTAAACAGTTTTCACATGTTATGTGATTAAATTTTACAATAATTTGGCTACATCATATATTAGTTTTCCTATGAAACTTGAAATTAAGAGGTAACTGTCATAGATTAATTGACAAACTCAAGGTTTGAACCCAAGATCGTCAGGCACCAGAGGCTGGTTGTTGTATCACCATTACTTTGCTTCTCCCAGAGGGGAAAAATGTGATATCTGAACTTGATGGAGAGGTCAAGCTCCAGTTGAGAATGGCCACAGAGTAGACCACTAACTTACTAGGTGTACTGTGACAATCTCCTCCCTTGCCCAGGCCCCAGAAAGTTATTCTGGTTGACCACCAAACCCCTCACAGCTCTAGCATTACATGAATCTTTTAGCTAACTCTAGGATCACCCTGTTGGAAAGGCTTGATAGTTTCTGGTCTTTTTATGACCCTTTAGAAAAAGGATAAAGTTCTACTATGATTCATGAACCTACGTATTTTCCAAAGTGAGAAAAATTTGAGAACAAAGAGGGGTTCTATTAATAATTACACCTGGATATTAGTCAAAAACTGTGACTGTCCTAGGCAAACCAAGAAGTATGATCATCAGAGCTACGATATGCTTCTTTCTCTAAATTCACAGCCACTAGCTGAATGTGTTCAATGATATGAAAGATCAGTACCTCTATGAAGAGACCAGAGTGAGGGTAGGGAAGAGAGCCAGTGGATGGGACAAAGTTATTATTTCTACCAGAGCAAGATGGGAGGGGTGTGGAAATGAGACATTGCAGTAAGAGGAGATACATGCGGAGGAGTATAAGAAAAAAAATTCCTAACTTCTCCACTGTGCATTAAGGTTGACCCTGGACTGTGGAGACTCTGTTCATAGTGGTGACATACACCAGAGCAAGATTTTTCAGCTTTCTTGTAATTCTATCCTGAGGCATTGCAACGGCTGCTTGCCTACTTTTCTCTTTGAACAAAGACTGTGTGGGGCTGACCGATGTGTCAGCTACAGGCAGGTCGTATCTTATCTCAGAAATAGAAGGTGACAGCTAACCCTATTTCAAACAGTCCCTCAAGCAATGAGGTCACAGGAACATGCCTCTACCAGATTCAGCAACTGGAATGGAACAAGCTTGATCATTAACTGTGGATTATGAATTGCTATCTCGACCTTTCATATTCAAGGTGCCAGCTCCTTTTTTTGAGGAAATGTAAATTCTTAGCAGAAAGGACACATACACAGCTGCCCTCTGCCTCTCCCCCCTACTCTCAGCCATCCTTTGAAGAATGAAGCACACATAGTAAGAGAGTAAAGTGACCCAAACCTTGTGTTAGGCTTTGGGAATTCACTGATAAAGAAGACATGATATTGCTTTTGAAGAAATTAATCCTTATTTAAAGAAACAAATAGATACAGAGTAAATTCAATATATCACCATCTTTTTACAGAAATTTATTCCATGCAAGACATTATACATATATCTCATTTAATCTTCATACCAACGCAGTAAGGTTTTATCATCCCAGTTCACAGTATCTCAAAACACACATTGTAAGTCACACAGCCAAGAACTCAATAAACATCTATTTCATTCTACACTCACTTTTCTGGTCATAACCCCCAATGAATTCTCATTTTATGGGAAAAGCCAAAGTCCTTACTATGATCTAAATGACCCTATTGTCCATTTGCCAAATTTGTAGTTTTCCCCTTAGTCTAGATACATGATGGGACTGTCCTGCCTCATTCCATGTTTTGGGTCTATTCCAGTAATCAGTTCAGTCCAATGAGTTAGGTGAAGAAGTAATCTCTGTTACCTCCAGGTTGTGTATTGCATTGCCAAGGGGAGACCCAGGGGGGATCTGTTTTGTTTTTTTTTTTCATATGCCAAGGTTACCAGCAATATTACAGATATTCGTTGCTCTATTGTTCTGGGTCCTAGAGTGAGGAAGACAGTGAGGATGTGGGTGGGAGCAGAGGCCCCTCTTGGCCCATGATGGACATGAGGTTTGTGGGAAAAGTCAATGAGATTCCAGAGTTGTTGATTAGTGCATTATAATCTAGCCTGTCCTCACTGATACAGCTGCTTTATATTTTTCCCTTAACAGATCACAACTCATCTTGTTATATAATTTACTTACGTATCATGATATTTTCTGGCACCTATACTAAAATTCTAGATCTGTGAAGACAAGGAGTCTTACCATTTTTGTTCACTAATATATTCCCCAATCCAAGAACAGTGCTCAGCTCCTTGTAGGAATCCAATAAATCCTTGTTGAATGAATGTAAGAACAAAGCTACCTCATACACACCTATGAGTGGTGAGACAGACTTAAGTTCAGGGTGCTAGTGAAACCCAGAGAAGAGATTGACTCAAAACAAGCCTGGACTCCTGTCTTTCCCCTGTGTGACCCCAGTGTCTAGTGAGTGCCTTCAGCATTGTGGGAAATCATCATCCGATTGTGGAGCTGTTACAGTGAAGAGCTTCCACTGTGGTTTCCATAACCAAGTGGCTCACCATGCACACATGTATTAATAATTATCCACTCCTCTAGTGGTGAGAACTTCATCCGCCTCCCTGGAGTCCTAGTCATGCCTTAGTCATGACCAGTGACTCAGCTGCATCCAGCTTTCCCCCAGGGACATTCCTGTCCTCCTTTCTCTGTATTCATTCTCCTCCTTTCTCTTGTGATTCACACCTCACTCAGGTGTGTCTTGGACATTTAGCCCCAAATGACTCCTGCCTCCTTTCAGAAAAAAAGTAGCTCTTTTTGTCCCCACGTTGGTGGAGGCATTTCTCTCAGATTTCAGCCTCTGGAAACCTATGTACAGACAGGTGTATCTGTCAAAAGATTCTAATGGAGTCATGCCCTTCTCACCAAAATACCTTTGCACACTGCAAATAAGGCTGACTTCTCTTTACCTCTGAATGAGTATGCTTCTAATGGATGTCCATTGATGTCCCTACTGACATCTAAAGCACAAAATTTCAAATCTGAACACATATCTTTTTATTCCTGAATTCCTTCCCTATTTTGGTGTTGACACCACTGCCAGATACCCGAGCTTTCTTTTTACCCTACTTGCCACCTTTACCTAAAGTGAGGAAAGAAGATTATATGTATGGAATTGGCTCATGTGATTGTGGGGGCAAGTGAGTCTGAAATTTGTAGGGCAGGCCAGCAGGCTAGAAATTCAGGTGAGAGTTGCCATTGCAGTCTTGAGTCCAAAATCTATAGTTATAGAGCAGGCCAGCAGCCTGGAAAGTCAGGTGGGACTTATATGTGACAGTCTTGAGTCTGAATTCCTTCCTCTCTGGGAGACCTCGGTTTGCTCTTAAAGCCTTCAATTGATTGGATGGGACACATTATCAAGGATAGTCTCCTTTATTTAGAGTCATGGATTATAAATGTTCATAACATCTACCTAATACCTTCAGTCAACATATAGACTATTGTTTGACCAAGGAACTGGGCACCATAGCCTAGCCAAGTTGACACATAAAATTAACCATCACACCTCTACATTTTTAAATCCATTCCAGACATTGTTAATCAATCGCCGCACTTTCCAGATAAATTTAGATGAGTTTTCATGATGCTTCCCCCAGTAACACTCTTGCGAGCCATCATCAATGGATCAGTTCTGGCAAGTGAGTTGAAACACATTTCTGGCTTTTAATTTTAAAAACAGCGATAGTCCTGCTTAATGACACTTCATTGCCTAAGATTCCTTAGGCAAAGCATGTTTCACAAAACATAAATCTTATAAGGTATTCTGTGAAAATGAGATGTGATCAAAAAGGCTTATTATAATTGACGTACCATGTTTCTCCTCCAAGATCTCGAGAGCTTCCACAGGAATCAAAACAATTACAAATTGATAAGCCAGCTTTTCCAAAATCTATTTGACCATTCAAATTGTTCTTAACAACGTACTCACTAACAGTGAGGAAAACACATTTTAGGAAATGCTTGTCACTCAAAGCCTTTCCATATCTAGTATCAACTATCTTTCCAAACCAAGTGTCTTTTGAACCAAAGTGTTCCTTGAACATTCCCTACATTATCTACATCCTGCTTATCCCTCAGCACGTTCAATTAAAACCGTTCCACAGTATCTGTGCCAAAATCCCTGTGGCAGAAACAATGCTATGTGGGCAATGGAACATCTCTTGTCCTGGGCACACAGAAAGAACACATTTCCCAGCTTCCTTTGCAGTTTTTTGGGGCTGTGTTACCGAGTCTGTCCACTGCAATGTGAATCAATGAAGTAAGCCACTTCCAGGCCTGGCTCCTCAACCTTTCACTCTATCCTCCACTCGCTTTCTTTTCTGTGGCTAGCAACGTAGAGCTCTCAAAGAGTAGAGCCACATGATGCAAGAAGCCTGTATCCTGAGTCACCGCTTAGAAGAGAGCATTGCTAGCCCCAAAAGAAAGTGAGGAAGACATTCTTATTAACATAATAAGTTATTTAGTAACTTATTAACAACTCTAAGTTAAGCCACTGATATTTTGGGGCTATATGTCACAGCAGCTGGTGTTAATTATCTTGACTACTACATTCTTCCATAAAGCCTAAATGATGCCTTGGCTGGAGTAGACTTTTTCTTTCTCAGACCTCCATAATACTTTGGCCCACTTATAATAGTTATCTAGCTCTCATTAGAATGATTTAGGTTGCTATCGTATCTCTATTCCTAGACTTTGAGCTTCTTGAGGGCAAGACTCATATCTATTACATCTCTCTATCCCCCCACCTTACTTGGGGAGTGAATGATTGTGGAATAAAAGATGACGTGACGAGTATTCACATTCTAACATGAAATTTCATTGTGATAAGGCGAAGCTGTGAACCTTAAGGGAATTTAGGAGCTATAGCATTTGGCAGGGACTCTCTTTTGCCAGCTAGATAGGCAGATCCAATTGACTCACACTCATCCCTATAGAATTCCTTGGTACTTCTTGATGTAGAAAACCAGACTAAGAAGTGGAAAACACTCAGATCTTGGAATTAGAGAGTACTTGGCTGAGTCCCAGTTCTCTCACTTGTTCCTCTGACTTTGGACAAATGACTTTACACTTTTAAGTCTCAGTTTCTTGTCTTTAAATCCGACAGTAATCCCTACCTTATGGGACTGCAAGGTGGATTAAATGAAATCTTGAATGGAAAGTACCCAGTAGAGGGCCTGGCACATGAGTAAGTGCTCAACAAATGGCAGGTCCCTCTGTCTGGGCTGTTGCCGTTGACATGTCAGCAGGGGCCATCCTGGCTTGGGAAGCACGCCAGAGCCCTAAAGGAAATTGGATGCCATATAAAACAGGGTTGATTAAATATGATTTTGCAGCTCCTGCTGAGAGATGAGCTGCAATGGAACAGCTGTGTTGTTTTATTGGAGAATCAAGGATCAAATGTCATGTGAAGTCCTCTTAAAAAGAATCTAAAACTAGTTATGATGCTACTGAGCAAGTTTGTTTAGTAAATAACATCCTCTCTCAAAGAGCCATGGCTAAATGGTGAGGTTGGAACAAAAAGTCCATAGCACTTTTCCTTTTTCGTTGGTCCTGACAGATTAAAACAGCCATCTATGGTGCTTGCCTGCTTCAGGCTGAGCTAACGCAATATTGATGCAACTCTCCTTCTCTGTGGAAAAATGACCAATGAGAGCAAAAGAGTAGTCTAATCTTTTACATAAACATGTTAGAAACGGGAGTCCCTGGATGGCAATGGAAAATGGAAAAGTAACAGTGTATTCCTGTAACTGCCCTCCTTCTTCGTTTGGAAGCGGTTATAGAGAATGGAAGGTTGATGAGAAGGAGACATAAGTGGGATCTGTTTTCTCTCTAGAAGTGTCAGTGAAATGCGGCAGAAAGCTTATTCAAGAGATCAGGGTTCAAGTCCTGGCTTGTCCACTATGTCATCTGAGGTAAATCTCTTCCCCTCTCTGGGCCTGAGTTTCCCTGACATAGGAAGAAGTCACATTGGGCAACCTCTAAGTCCTCTTGGAATTCCACTAAGTTTAACTTCCAAGGATTCCTTTTCAAGCATTCCTTGAGCTAGTGGGGAGAATTAAAATGGTTACATGTGAGATGGAATTAAGAGACTTAGTTTAAGAAGGAGCATTTGGTCTGGAAGGAAAATAATAAGAACATTGGTTCAGTTCTCCATTAAAAGATAACTATCCAATTTGAAGTAACCAAATGGAACAAAAAGACGATAATTTTCAGTCTGTGGAACTTCTCTGTGTCTATCAAAGTTTTTCTTCCTAATTTCCTATATATGCAAAGACCATGGTAGGAAGGATTCTGAACCAAACCCCACAAATCCTCTCTCCTCAGATGAGTAAGAGCCGGCATTAATTGGGCCTTCGTGATGTGCAGGCACTACGCTAAGTAGTTTATAAGCTTTAGTTCATTTTTCCTCACCACAGCTATAAGGGCTTAGGGATATTATTCCCATTCTACTAATTAGAGACCAGGAAGTCAATTGCCCAAGGTCATGAAATCAGGGACAGCGCTAGAATGCAAAGCCAGCTCCTTCAGTTGCTCTCACAGAAGAATTGTTCTATTCTGTATGTCTCCTGGTGTCCTTCATTTATTCCTTCAACAAATGTTTACCAAAGGGCGGCAGCGAACTAGATGCTACGCTTTGATTCTGTGGCGAGACTGGAAGGGCTCCTGTTCTCAGGGAACTGGTGTTCTTGCTGGGAGGTGGCAGAAAATAAACAAAATCACAAAGAGAAATATAAGAAAGACACCAGATAATATTAAGTAATATGTAGACAACAATCTTAGAGTAAACGTAAAGAGGGAGTGGGCGGCTGCTTCATGTTGAGTTGTTTGCAGCATCTCTCTCTGAAGATGTGACATTTAAGCTGTGACCTTGGGAAGAGCAGCTGACCTCTCTGAGCATCAGTTTCCCACCTGTAATATATAACATCTGTAATAACAAGATGTGCTCAGACGAGAGGATTTTTGGAAAGGAGCAAATAGAACTGTGAAGGTTAATAGCTTGATACACAGTAAGATCTTTGCAAATGCAAGGGTTTTAACACCCAAGTTCTGCATCCCTATATGAGGTGATTTTACACTTGAAAATTTAGGATGCCCTGGCATGTAGTTGAGCCAGAGTAATAATAATAATAGCAAAAGTTTACTGAGTGCTTACTATGTGCTAGACAGTGTTCTCAAAACTTGCATGTACTAAATGATTTAATCCTCTCAACATCCGCATGGAAAAAATACTGTTGTTAGTTTTATTTTATAGATACTGCAACCAAGCCTCACCAGAGAGAGTCAGTTGGTCAACTCTATGCAGACAGCAAGTAGTGGACCCAGGCTGTGGACCCAGGTGCTGTGGATCTTGAGACCATATCCTCAATCATCACACTTTCTGTTTCATATATAATTGTGTTTGAGCCCAGATCTCCAAAAGCCTCTCTCAGCCTACCAGGAGTGAGTAGAAATGCTTGGGAACACCACATTGCTCTTGCACTATTCAGTTTTGTACTAGACATGGTGACCTCAGCCTGGAAGATAATCTGTCTGGAGGGCAAATACACAGCACTGCACTTTCTCCAAATGATTTGAAATCCTCCCAGCACTCAGTGAGCTCTAAGAATGTGCTTCATCATTCTGCTTTGGTGGGCTAGGGTTCGCCAGTTCAAATCCCAGGTGTGGACCTACGTACTGCTTGTCAAGCCATGCTGCGGCCGGTGTCCCACATATAAAGAAGAGGAAGATGGGCATGGATGTTAGCTCAGGGCCAGTCTTCCTCAGCAGAAAGAGGAGGATTGGCAGAAGTTAGCTCAGGGCTAATCTTCCTCAAACATAAACAAATAAATAATAAAAATAAGAATGTGCTTCATGATAAGCACAAAATGATAACAGCAAGCTTCCTAAAGTAGTGAGTTCCCCACAACCACAGGTGTTCAGATAGAGACTCGATGGTCCTTTGTCAAGGGTATTGTATAATGGACCTTGCATGTTAACAGGAGCATTCATCTAGGATCGCTTCAGAGCTAAAACCCCACCCTCCTACAGAGATTATTCAATAAGGGTCTTCTCTGCCTTTCTGTGCCCATGGATGAGGTAGGAGGCTGCCTATAAGATAACACTGTGCTGCTACCCCTCCTGCCTTCTCAAGTATACAACCCATGTGTGTCTGTTAGTCTCAACCTGGAAATCGCCGCTCCTCTGATTTAAGGCACAAAAGACTTCAGTCAGAACAAAGTTGTGATCTCTGAAAGGAGGTACTTTATCAATGACAAATAACAGAGCTGCCGGCTCCTATGTGAGGTGTATCCCTCCAGGGGAAATACAGGTATCTAAACAGGGAACAAGGAAGACTAGCTGGAATGGTGAAAGGGGCAAGAGTGGCGTCAAGGTCAGGTTGGAAGCTAAGGATAGAAATTGAGAAGCTGGGAGTTAAAAAAAATTTTCAGAGTTTCATATTTTGCTTAAGGCCACCCTCATCCTTCTAAAAATATCTCTAAACCATAGGAAATGTTTTCAGATATAAATTATAATCTGCAAGAAAATGCGGAGTCAGGAAGGAAAAAAAGAGAGCTCTTTCTAGACATTCCTGCCCATTCTAAAAGAAGGACCCTTGTACTCACAGTCCAAGAGGGCGAGAAAAAAACAGCAGTTATATTTTCCACACATCCAGGAAAGGGTCTCGTTTATAGACTCAAACATGTGGCTCAGAACCAGGTTTTCATTTTCTTTTATCTTTATCTGTGTCAATTCACAAATGTCAGTCTGTGCAGGGCCATCGAAATGAAAAATAAAGGTTGAAAGTAAATTTCCGAAGCCCAAAGAGAAGGGGCTGGCTCTGCAATCTGAAGGGCTGAGTGGAAAGAATCCTGTTCCCTGAAATAAGGGTCAGACCTGAGGTGATCCTTAAAGACCCCATGCCTTCATGAGGAGGCAAGAATGGCCATGATCGCAGAGTCCCGGAAGGAAACAGACACCCCAATACTGGAAGTTGCAATTCTGCACTGAGGGTGGTACTCAACAGAAACTCAGGGTTCCGAGCTTCTGTTTTTTTGAATGAGTTTGAGGTATTTGCAAAAGCTTAGGTATGTGACTAAGTATAACATGTAAAAGAAAGTTAAGCCTTTTTCTGTATGGTGGTAAAATGGGAGTTCGAAGAGCTGCAGGACATGGGGCTACGGGAAGCTTTGTACATCTTCTAAGACATTTGAAGTCTATCACAAAGGTAAAGAAAACCCATTGAAGTTGTTTGATTGCAAAAGTGGTAAGAGCAGACTGGGAGCATTGTGGTGGGAACAGGGGAAGGCAAGCTTAGTGGCAAGGGGGCTTATCTACTGACATCTTAATATATTTTGAGGAAGGGATTAATATTTGGTCTGTCTTGTATTTTAACAAATGGTACCTTTCTGTGTTGTATCAAATAGTGTGGGGGTCCCCCAAGGGCATTGACAGTTTATTATGCTTTTTTGTTCAATATTCTTGGTGTCTCTAATTCTTTTAGATGTTTTTCGGCTCTAATCTACACTGTGACCAGAACAAGAAAGCCTTAATTCATACCATCTTTTGATGACAAAAGACAAGCAAGTTTGTAATTTAATAAATGCTGTCAAAGCTGACCTTTGAGATCAACAACAAACATCTCATAGCCTGAAATTTCGTCCTAGGCACTTGCCAAGGACATTGGAGAACATGATACCTTGGTTCTTCTGCACATAAAGTCCTGGGCATGCAACTTTCAAACGCGTGCCCCAAGTCTTTCCATAAAAGATAATTGTGGAGCTCTTTCTTCTAAGATGTGAAGACAGTTAGAATGATGTCTCATAAAAAAGCCGTGGCTTGTCAAGCTGGGCCCAACATGTTGGGAGATAGCTTCTTAAAATGATGAATTATATGAAAATTAACTTGGGATCAGCCAGATGGAAGCTGTCGCCTAATGCATTTACCGTTGTGGAAGAGCTGCCTAAAGGAAGAAATGTAGCGAGCAGACCATGGAAAACTTAAGCCAGAGTCAAACTCAAGCCCTCGTCTCTGATAAATGACAATACAACATGTCCCCTGGATACTAAGCCATGTCAACAAATAGCAGTGCAAACATGCTATCACTCACACGCATGTCTAAAGCACGTGTGTGCGCTTCCGACATACTCTTGTCCAGCCTCATTTGTAAGTTAGTGTTTAAAATAATCAAGGGAATTAGCTAAGTTGTTTGGGTAACCTCTTGAATAGTTTGGCACTTGTCATGACTAGTTGGGACCTCTCTTGTTTGTCTCTGTGTACTTAAGAGAGACAGCAAGAAAGAGCATTGTTCTCATGTCTTCTCTGTGTTTACCAGCTTGGGGAACTTAGACAAGACACTTTGTCTCCCAGAGCATCAGTTTCCCCTTCCGAGAAATAAAACATTCACACTTTAATATTCCTCTAAGCTCTGAGAAAGACCTCCAGAGAGTTATGGGCCAAATGATCCAGTCATACTAAGTGACCACAGAGTGTCTGATCCAATCGATGAAATGTTCACTCTTAATGTAAATGTTGATTGGAGCCACACAACTGTTGCTTCAAGACATCGCTTGGGACTTTTGAACTTAGGCTCTCTCCTGCTGGAAAGAGATGGCCGTGTACTCCTTGGTTTACTGTTTACATCCTTTTCTCTTTCTTGAGGATAATAGTTCCACAAATTTCTTTTGGAGAACTGACCCTCTGCCATTTTTAGTTATGCATTTTCGGTAGGATTGACTCGTCCACAGCTCCAGAGGTAGACCTTGACTGATATGTGCTAATCATCTATGCTAACCATCCACCTGGCCACATGGTTGGTTTAGAAACGGGCATGTGACCCATTTTAAGCCAACAAGATGCAAGGAGGCATCTGCTGAGGACTTCTGGGAATGAAACTTTCTCTCACTTTAAAGAGAACTAATGAGAGTAAAGTTCTTTCTATCCCTGTTTGTGAATAAACGTGCAGACATAGAGCATCTGACCACTGTCTTATATCCACCTGATATTCTTTTTTTTTTTTTCCTGAAGAAGACTGGCCCTGAGCTAACATCTGTGCCCATCTTCCTCTACTTTATATGTGGGACACCTACCACAGCATGGCTTGCCAAGAGGTGCCATGTCCGCACCTGGGATCCGAACCAGTGAACCCCGGGCCGCTGAAGTGCAATGTGAGAACTTAACCGCTCTGCCACCAGGCCGGCCCTCTACCTGATATTCTAAGATGGTAATGAAAAGGTAGAAAGCACAGAAAAGAAAAAGGCAGAAAACAGCCTTTGGTCATCATGTTGAGCCTCTGGCGAGAGCTCTACAGAAAGCCTGCCTTACCTCTGAACTTTTGGATACAACCATCAGTAAATTCTCTTAATTATCTAAACAAGTTTGATTTATTTGTTATATAAAACCAAACAGTCCATTGAGTTCAGTGGTGAAGACTACCTCATACCTGAATATCCTCTCTGCTTGTCAAACTCCATGGCCCCAAATAGCTTCTCTGTTAGGAAGTAAGTTTCACGGACAGATCCCAGACATTCGGCAAGTCTCTTCATGTTAAACAGAGCCCTGTTTTTCTTTGTGTATAGAAGATGATTCTTAGCTAGATAGTAAAAAATATTTATGCAATACTACAACTTAGTCCAGCTAAATCTGTGTGATTCAAACAAAGGCTTAGGCAAAACTGTAATTTGGTTATTGGTAATTGTCTAACAATCTACACAAAATAGGATTATTTCTGATCTGAGTATTAGGGGGCTAGATAAGATGATTAAGATTGTTGCAAAAGACAGTGTCCATGAGACTTCAGCTTATGACGTCATGCAGCAAGAGGTCAGGGTTGCCATATCCAGAGGCTTCACATGTGACGTTTTGATATTTTATTTACTATATGGCTGATTATTTTTAATAACGTAAGAAAGCATTTCAACCCTATGCTCTGGAGCAGACAGCTTGGGTTGGAATCCCTGCTCTGCCAATTCTGGCCATGCATCCTCATGTGAACTCAGACTTTCTCCTCTGTGCTTCTGTTTTCTCCTTTGTAAACTGAGGATAATAGACTTGCTCCTCTCAAAGGGTCTTTGGAAGGATTAAATCAATTACCACTTTCAATCCTTAGAACAGTGCCTGGCACAATATAAAGACTCAATAAATGTGGTTATTCTTAGTGGTATTTTAGAAAACATCCAAATTGTGAGATGGCTTCTTACTTTAAATGATTTGTTCTGAGTATCCCAGCAGAAATATGGGAACTGTACTACGAATTTTGTATATAAAGACACTAGATATAAAGGATTGCAACTCATGACACCCCTGTGCCAGGATGTTATAACCTGTCTTCCAGGTGAAGAAACTGGGTCTCAAAAAGGTTAATACCCATAGATGATAAGGGATGGAGACAGGATTGGAACCCCTTTCTCTCTTCATGAAGGCTTAAACCACACACATTCCATTCATTTGCTTATCCACACTGGATAACTTGACAGTTTCTGCCTTTCTTTGGTCTTGACGTCAACTTGCCTTATTTAGTCTACTCCCAAGAATGAGTCCTCTTCTGTCTGGCTCCTTCTCCTGGTTCCCCATATTCCCATTGATCGCAACACATGAAGGAAGATGATTCCTGTTGTGTCAAGCCCCACACAAGGCATTGGGCAAATCATTTGTTTACCTCAACCATATGATCACCTAACACAAAGCGGAAGTTAATTTAAAATCAATTAAGGACTCATCATTGCCCTCAGAATAAACCTCATTGATCCAAGCAGTCTTTCAATAAGTATATACCAATGCTCTAAGCACTGAGCTAGTTCAAATCCCTTAGATGAGCTGCAGGCCTGTCAATATTTGCCTTTTGTTGTTTTTCCAGCCTCAGCTCTTGCTATACCCAACTTTGTACACCAGCTTTCATGCAGTCCTTGCCATTTCTTGCTAATCTCCAGGTCTACATATGCTGTTACTCCTGTCTGAGATCTATCCCAAACCCCCACGTCCTTCATTTACTTATCCGTCAGGCCTCAGCTCAGACAGCTCATCCTCTGTGCTCTGACCCCTGAAAGGAGATAGGAGCCTGGCTCTGTATCCCAGCCCTGTCCCTGTACCACCATCCCATCTGCTATAATCTAGCTAAATTTTCTGCTTCCTTACCTAATCCTCCACTGGAAGATAGCATTCATAAGAGCCGGGATGATAATTTTTTCATATCTAAATCCTTAGCAGTTAGCAGAGTGTTTAATATACGGTGTAAGCTTAATAAATATTTGATTCATGAATGAATCGGCTATGTGATCTTTGAACCAGTGATGGTAGGTTTGAGAGGAAGGGAAGACGCTATTGGGAGTCACCATCTACCTCTGGTCACAGAGGCTGGAGGGAGCCTAAAAGACAACAAGTTTCAAGGGATCCCAGTAATCAATCCATTTAAGTTGAATCCCTGATGCTTGCGTGCCTAACTGAACAACATTGTAATACTCTTGCCTGTAACTCCCTAAGAAATCATGTGCTTAGTCACAAACTCAAGAAAAAGACTTGGCTTAGGGTGTCCTTTAAGGGGAAAATAATCTGTCTCTCTGAGCAAATTCCACACCAATGAAGAGAGTGGAAACTTGGGGAAAAATTATTCTTAAGGGAGATGAATTGGAAGAATGAGTAAAGTTTTTCCAAATTCCCATGAGTTGTGTAATATTTTTTAAGGTCTTTGTTGGAAACAACACCTCTCAAACCTGATTGTTTTAGGAAAGTTCGAGATCCAAGAGCAAACCCAGCTCTACCTACATCACAGAATTTCATTTTCTTCTGGCTTCAGTGAATTACAGCAGCAAAATTTAATTGAGCATTTACTATGTACCAAAAAAATAGCATCAGTGGGTAATTATTCTTGACACTCAATACTTTTCGTAAATTATCTCAGTTTTCCCTTACAGCAACTGTATGAAGTAAGTATCATCACTTTCCTCATTTTACTGAGGAGAAACACAAGGCAGAAAGAGGTTTAGTAGCTTAGATTTGAAATTTAAACCTGGGCATTCTAGCTTCAGAGACTGCCCTCTTAACCAGTTGGCCTTGGTCCCTGGTTTTCATATAGATCTTGTCATTTAACTCTCACAATTGCCCTAGCAGATGGTTTATAAATGAAGAAGCTATCATAACTTACCAAAGAAAATATACAGATGGCAAGCAAGCATATGAAAAGATGCTCCACGTCGTACGTCATTAGGGAAATGCAAAATAAAACGATGAGACACCACTACACACATATTAAAATGGTCAAAATACAGGACACTGACAATGCCAAATGCTGGTGAGGAAGTGGAGCAACAGGACTTTTCATTCACTGCTGGTCGGAATGCAAAATGGTCCAGCTACTTCGGAAGACAGTTTGGCAGTTTCTTACAAAACTAAACATACTCTTAGCATATGATCCAGCAGTCATACTTCTTGTTATTTACCCAAAGGAATTAAAAACTCATGTCCACACAAAAACTTGCACATGGATGTTTATAGCAGCCTTATACAAAATTGCCAAAACTTGGAAGCAGCAACGATGTCCTTTGGTGGGTGAGTGGATAAATAAACTGTGCTACATCCAGACAAAGAATATTATTCAGCAGTAAAAAGAAATGAGCTTTCAAGACAAGGAAGAAACTTAAATGCGTATTACTAAATGAAAGAAGCCAAACTGAAAAGGCTACACACTGTTTGGTTCCAACTATTTGACATTCTGGAAAAGGCAAAACTGTGGCGACAGTAAAAAGATTAGTGATTTCCAGAGGTTAGGGGAGAGACGGGGATGAATAGCAGAGCACAGAGCATTTTTAGGCTGTGAAAATACTCTGTATGATAGTATAATGATGGATACCTGTCATTATAAACTTGTACAGACCTTTAGAACATACAAGACAAAGAGTGAACAATAATGTAAACTATGGACTTCGGATGATTATTATGTGTCAATGTCAGTTGTAATAAATGTACCACTCTGATGGGGAATGTTGATACTAGGGGAGGCTAGGCATGTATGACATCAGGGATATCTGGGAAGTCTCTGCACCTTCCTCTTACTCAATTGTGCTTGAATGTTGAACTGCTCTGAAGAATTAAAGTCTTCATTTTAAAAAATACCCAACTTTTTGAGTTCAGCCAAAAATGTACAGGAAGGTAGCTTTCTATGGGCAAGGACTGCATCTTTTCTTCTTCTCTGCTACAATTTCGTCTCCCAGCACCATATCTGCCACATGGCAGGCACTCCATATGCCTTCTTTGGTTACATAGAAAATGCTTCATTGCTTCATGGCCTTTGCTGTCATCCCAGTCAATACCATGCCAATCACTCACTGGTACCAAACAGAGTCTCACCAAGGGAGTTAGGCAGGTCAAGATTTTATTAAAAAAATAACTCAAAGGAGTACTTAGAAGTGGACTTTTAGAGGGGAATGAAGCTAAAAAAATAGAAGATATCATTTGTGTCTGTATATTGAAAACATCTGGTTAAGGAGACATCTCAAATTTTGAAAAAAATCACCTAATTCTAGAAAGCTATAGGACTAGAGACATCTGAATCTTGTTCTTTTCCACTGGAAATGTAGGCTATAGGTGCATGTCTTTCTGCACGTATAGCTATAGTAAAGTTTCTACAAAGAATAAATAAGAAGGAGGAAGAGAGGGAGGGGAGGGCACGATTCCTATTCCCAAAATTCAAAACATGCTTCATCCTGCTCTCAAAGCTCTAGTAAGGTCAAGGCTGCCACTGAGGGGATGTGTCTGTCAGAAATTCCTTCAACCAAATCCAAGTCTGGAAATTAGCCACCTCCATTCCTACGGGGACTCACAAAGCCCCACTATGTCAGCAAAGTGTCCTTTCACTAACAGGCAAGTCTGTTCATGCCATTTCTAAGAAAAGTTCCTCTTTGAAACAAGAGACTGAAGAGTGGCCTCAGCCCAGAGTCTGCCCTTATATCATAAAACTAACACCTCAGCCCTGACAAGGAAGCACAGAGTTTTATGGGTAGATGAATAATGGAATTGCTTGGTCCACCCAGAACAGTAACTGTCTGCTCAACTTGTGAATCTAAAGACCTACTGACATGCAGACTCTGGAGAAGCCTTCTCTGAATACCAACCACTTTTTCTAGTCTAAGAAAGTATTTCCAACTAGTTGTCCCCCTCAGATGGCACAGTCACAGAGATATAAAAAGTAAATTCCAGTGTAAGGGGGAGAGAGCAAAGAACGTTCACATATTTGGGAGTATTGTGCCCTCAAGTGTCCTGGTGATACTGGCAAATGTGCCTCCTTCTGTCCCCTGGCAAGAGAATTTGGAAAACTAACATGTACTAAGTTATATTGTGTGTTGGACCCTGTGCTAGACGCTACATGTGCCAACTTGTTTACACTCATTACAAACCTACCAGAGAGATGTTTTTCACCCCATTTGACAGGACATTGAGATCCAGGGAAGAACATGTTCACAGTCACAGAGTAAGTCAGTGGTAGATCTTGGATCTGGACCAAGATCCAACTGGCTTCAAAACCCACACCCTTCACAGCACACCTTTCTGCAAGAAGAAAACAAAATGAGTTGTGAGAGTGAACCTAGCACTAGAATATGTAACTTTTAGTGGCAATATTAGAACAGGGATTATAAATGTGAGTCCCAGTCCTGGCTTTGCCACTAGCACACTCTGTCATCTAGGCCAGCGTTGAATTTCCCTGGGCCTCAGTTTCCTCATGTGAAAGATGAGGGTTGGGTTTGCATGAAGTCTACTGACTTCATGAGGAATAATGGATAATTGTGGGATAATGATTACTGGACAATTCCTTTGCTAACGTTCAATCATGTTTTAATAATCACATTTTTTGATATGCTTAAATCCAAACTGTAACACATGTTATGCAATGCGATATATTGGAAAGTTGTTAGGTTTTTCTGTAGGACGTTTATAGAAACAAATTTTTACTGGACCCCTTCTTAGCCTTCCTACAGCTTTCTCA
Organism: Equus przewalskii; assembly: GCF_037783145.1. NCBI lineage: Eukaryota > Metazoa > Chordata > Mammalia > Perissodactyla > Equidae > Equus > Equus przewalskii. Next base: position 19,844,225 of record NC_091856.1, on the reverse strand, counting down.
TCTGTAATATGGTGTTCGTGAAACTGATCTCACGTGTTAGTAATTTAAATGGGATGATATAAGTAAATGTGTGTGAAAGTGTCTAGCAAAAAGTAGGTGCCCAATGAGGATTAGCTAACTGAAGGACATGGGAGGATTATAAAATTGAGCCAGTCACCTGATGTCAGAGATGGAAAGTCTTTTCAGGCCAGAGTTACGGGGGGAAAAAAAATTTGCAGCAGATATTTTAGAACATAAAAATATGTGCATTGGAAATATGTTTTTCTCTATGCATTGCAGAGTTAACACTATGACCCACTTTCTCCAGGAAGAGCTCCTGGGTCTACATACCCTCTCTCCACAGTGAGCCTTCTTTTCCTGACACCCTCTCACCATCACTCACTCTGTCACTGTTCCACTCGCTGTGGGTGTGCCAAGTGGGAGATGACTTTGTGACTGCACTCAAGCTGCTTCATTTTCGCATTTGCATCTCACAAGGCAAAGTAGAGAGCAGGGCCTGACGTCTGTTAGGTGTGCAATAAGCTACAGTATTCTTGGAGGAGGGAACTTGTCTTACTTCTACACACATTCTTCAGGATGGTAGCACAGGGCATGGTGTGGCATCAGCACCCAATGAATGTGTATTCAAATAACGGATGAATGATTCAGGAGTTTCCCAACTGTGCTTCACCGTCAACATGTGTTTTCTATCACCTACGGTAAAGAGTCCAAACGCCTGAGGCAAGCATGAAAACTGCTTCACAGCTAGCCCACATCTACCTCTTCAATCTCATCCTGGCCGTGCCTCTGAAACAACCCTGTGGTTCAGGCAGACCAAACTGTTTGCAATTGCCGGGCATACGATGTTACTTCAGACCTCCTTTTCTTTTTTCTCTGCTCATATTGCTCCCTCCCTGTGCATTTCCTCTCCCCAAACCATGTATCACCCGTGCACACCTGAAAAAAGCATTCTCACCTTTGAGGACTCCCTCCAAGCTTATTTTTCTCTAGAAAACATTTCCTGAAATCTACTCCCCTGGTAAAATTGACTATCTCTACCCTCTCCCAACCCACGACTCCATTGGGCTCCCTATTACCAAAAATACATCAATTCTCTTATTTTTTTTTCAGTAGTATCTTTTCCCCATGTGACTATGGGGTCTTTTAAAGCAGTGGCCATTTACAAATATTCTTTGTATTCAGAGAGACCAGTACAGAGCCCAAAACACAGTAAGTGCTCAATAAAAGGATCTAACTTATTTGCTTATAAGCACTTGCTGGCAACATTTTATGTTCCAGGGACCATTCAGGGACTGGGGAAACAAGAGCAATCCAGTCCAACCATGGGCCTTGCCTCCAGATGTAGTCAACTAATCACTCAAAAATGCCCAATTAGAATTATGACAGGTACAAAGGAGAGATGAAAGTCTATAAGAGAGAATTTGACCAGTGGACAGAAGTAAGGAGAACTTCCCCCTGAGAAAATAACACTTGCAGTGAAGTGTAAGTAAAAGTCATCAAGTATAGGAGATCAGGAGAGGAAATAAATGAATAAGTCGTTAGGTGTCCAGGGCAGTGTGCCTTCTCCTAACATACCCTGAGACCCTGGGGAACAATCCTTATCTCAATGTGTGCGTTTTGAAGATAAGATGAGAAAATGTATTTGAGGGGCTGGCTCCGTGGCCGAGTGGTTAAGTTCGCACGCTCTGCTGCTGCGGCCCAGGGTTCGGATTCTGGGCATGGACATGGCACTGCTCATCAGGCCACGTTGAGGTGGAATCCCACATCCCACAACTGGAAGGACCTGCAACTAAGATATACAACTATGTACAGGGCAGGGGATGGGGGTAGATAAAGCAGAAAAAAAAAAGAAAATTGGCAACAGTTGTTAGCCCAGGTTCCAATCTTTAAAAAAAAAAAAAAAAGAAATTGTATTTGATGTACTCTGCACAGTCCTTATTATAGAGTTCCTGCTCAATAAATGCTAATGCCCCTAATCATTCTCTCAATAATGACAGGAGATAGAATATATGGCTCCTTGATAGGAGACCCCAAGGAATTGGCTCATGCTGAGACATAAGAAACTCATTACTCCCTCCAAGTATGAGGGTAGTTGACTTATTTCTGACCACTCTCTCTAGATTTATTGTGTTTACTTGCCTGTTTATTTTGTTGGATTGAGATTCAGGAGATCGAGAATTTAGCCTTCAATTCTCCCGTTGACTTATAGATAAGTCCAGAAGTTGAACCTGATGATTGATAATGTTTCTTTCATATGGAGTCCTCTTCTTTCTTCCTTCTTTCCTTTCCTCCTTCTTCTCTTCCTCATTACTTCCTGTTTAGTACTACATTAAGCCATACCTACTGTGCAGAAGGTGCTGGGCTAGGTACTGGGAATACAGGGATGACCAAGGCAGATATGTCCTAGCCCTTGAGCTCCACAAGGGCTAATGGGAGAGACAGATGTGAAATATAGCTAAGGAATTGCAATTGGGATAACCACAAGGGAGAAGATCAGGTTACTATGGAAACATGTAACATGAATATGACCTAGTCTGGGAGGTGGAGGAAATTATGCTTCAGCTTCATCCTAAGAATGAGTAGGAGTTATCCCAGAGAAGGGTTGGGGGAAAACCTTTCCAGAATGAGAGAATAGCATTTGCAAAGACCTTTAGGAGAGAAGAATGCCTATTAGAGGGACTAAAAGATATGGTCAGCCTGGCTGAAGGGCAGATATTAAAGATAAGAGTAGCTCCAGAGACAGAGAGGACCTGCTCATGCCAGGCCTAATCAATCACATTAGGCAATACGAAATTTACTTAAGAGCAATGTGAGTAGCATGATGTCAAGATCCCTCCATCTGCTCCTTGAAACCATGCTTTTAAGGCATACCTCATTTTATTGTGGTTCGCTTTATTACTCTTCACAGATATTGCATCTTTTACAAATTGAAGGTTTGTGGCAATCTTACATCGGGCAAGTCTACTGGTGCATTTGCTCATTTCGTGTCCCTGCATCACATTTTGGTAATTCTCGCAATATTTCAAACTTTTTCGTTATTATCATATTTGTTATGGTAATCTGTTATCAGTGTTCTTTAATGTTACTATTGTAATTTGGGGGGGCGGGGGTTCCATGAACCATGCCCATATAAGACAGCAAACTTAATCAATAGATGTTGTGTGTGTCCTGACTGCTCCACCATCTGGCTATTCCTTCATCTCTCTCCGTCTCCTTGAGCCTCCCTATTCCCTGAGACACAACAATATTGAACTTAGAACTATTAAAAACCCTCCAATGGCCTCTAAGAGTTCAAGTGAAAGGAAGAGTCACAGGTCTCTCACTTTAAATAAAAGCTACAAATGGTTAAGCTTAGTGAGGAAGGCATGTTGAAAACCAAGATAGGCTGAAAGCTAGACCTCTTGCACCAAACAGTTAACCAAGGTGGGAATGCAAAGGAAAAGTTTTTGAAGGAAACTAAAAGTGCTATGCCAGTGAACCCAAGAATGACGAAACAAAACAGCCTCATTATTAATAAGAAGAAAGTTTCAGTGATCTGGATAGAAGATCAAACCAGCCACAACATTCCCTTAAGCCAAAGCCTGGTCCAGAGCAAGACTCTAACTCTTTTCAATTCTGTGAAGGCTGAGAGAGGTGGAAAAGTTGCAGAAGACAGGTTTGAAGTTAGTAGAGGTTGGTTCATGAGGTTTGAGGAAAGAAGCCATCTCCATAACATAAAAGCACAAGGTGAAGCAGCAAGTGCTGATGCAGAAGCTGCAGCAAGTTATCCAGAATTCTTAATCCAGAATTAAGATAATTAATGAAGGTGCCTACACTAAACAACTGTAGATGTAACAGCCTTATATTGGAAGAAGATGCCATCTAAGACTTCCATAGCTAGAGAGGTGAAGTCAATGCCTGGCATCAAAGCTTCAAAGAACAGGCTGACTCTTGTTAGGGGCTAATGCAGCTGATGACTTTAAGTTGGAGACAGTGCTCATTTACTATTCCAAAAATCCCAGGGCCCTTAGGAATTATGCTAAGTCTACTCTGCCTGTGCTCTATAAATGGAACAAAAAAGCCTGGATGACAGCACATCTGTTTACAACATGGCTCATGGCTTACTCAATATTTTAAGCCCACCGTTGAGACCTACTGCTCAGAAAAAAAAAGATTCCTTTCAAAATATTACTGTTCATTGGCAAGGCACCTGGTCATCCAAGAGCTCTAATGGAAATGTACAATGAAATTAATGCTGTTTTCATGCCTGCTAATACAACATCCATCCTGCAGCCTACGGACCAAGGAGTAAATTTGACTTTCAAATCTTATTATTTAAGAAATACATTTTGTAAGGCAATATCTGCCATTGATAGTGGTTCCTGTGATGGATCTGGGCAAAGTAAATTGAAAACCTTATGGAAAGGATTCACCATTCTAGATGTCATTAAGAACTCTTGTGATTCACAGGAAGAAGTCAAAATATCAATATGAATAGGAGTTTGGAAGAAGTTGACTCCAGCGCCCATGGATGACTTTAAGGTGTTCAAGACTTCAGTGAAGGAAGTAACTGCAGATGTGGTGGAAATAACAAGAGAACTAGAATTAGAAGTGGAGTCTGAAGATGTGTTTGAATTGATGCAATCTCATGATAGAACTTTAACAGATGATGAATTGCTTCTTATGGATGACTAAACAAAGCAGTTTTTTGAGATAGAATCTACGCCTGGTGAAGATTATTGAAATGACAACAAAGGATTTAGAATATGACATAAACTTAGTTCATAAGTCAGCAGCAGGATGCGAGAGGATTGACTCCGATTTTGAAAGAAGTTCTACTGTGGGTAAAATGCTATCAAACGGCATCACAAACTACAGAGAAATTGTTCTTGAAAGAAGGAGTCAATATATGCTGCAAACTTAATCATTGTCTTATTTTGAGAAATTGCCACAGCAACCCCAGGCTTCAGCAACCACCCCCTGATCAGTCAGCAGCCATCAACATCAAGGCAAGACCCTCTACCAGCAAAAAGATTATGACTTGCTGAAGCCTCAGATGCTATTTAGCATTCTTTAGCAATAAAGTATTTATTAATTAAGATGTGTCCATTTATTTTAGAGATAATGCTATTGCACACTTAGACTACAGTATAGTCTAAACATAACTTTTATATGCACTGAGAAACCAAAATATTTGTATGACTCACTTTATTGCGATATTTGCTTTATTTCAGTGGTCTAGAAACAAACCCACAATATCTCCAAAGTATGCCTGTATTTCTCTAAAACCCAATAATTCATAGGAGCCATTTCCTTATTTTTCCTTTCCTCTCCCGCTCATGCCTGGAGTGACCCACCCTAGATTTCCTCCCAGACTCCATCAATAAGGCATGATTGTTAGGAGTCCCCACTTGAAAAGTTGCCCTTGGAGCCTAGTGCAGCTGATGCTGCCCACCACATCCCTGACCCAAATGTGAATAAACCGGGAATTATTGGGTGAAGCCTTTCCACTGGCTATGCCCCCAGCTATGCAGTTACAGTGGGAGAACTGGCCCCCGAAAGTAATCTTGTCTGCCCATCGAGGAGAAGCTGAGTCAATAGCCCCATTCATGGGCCTGCCCACACCTCCCAGGTCTCCTTCTCTCCAGAGATATATGGCAGGATATCCATATAGGCAGCTGTCAGTGGAAAACCATGGAATGAGTGGGGTGGGTGGAAAATATCTTTTTTTTTTTTTTTGCAAATTTATGGAAAGCAAATACTGCAGTTTTCCTCCCTCATGATGCTAAATATAACAGGTAACAGATCCTCCTTTTAAAACTTAAAACGAACATTGATTTTTTTCATAAAGAAAGAATAGCAAAAACACAAGAGACAGGCAAATCTGCTATAATCATTGAGTATTCATTCAAAGGCCAATTCTTTCTAGCTAGACCCAAAAACCACCCATGCAAAAGAGGGCCAGCATGCAGTCGTTAACTCAGAACTTAGTATTAACAGTGACATCTTCATGTTTAGCACATTCCTCCCAAGGCTCCAAGTCCCACCCCAAAGTATATTCCTTTTCTCCTTCTTTCTGCACAGCAAACCCATTTCGTTGTGTACTCGCAGCCTCTAATCTCAGTCTCTCCAGATCTGCTAGTGCTACTTGATGTTAATGAGATAAAAACACAATTTTAATAAAGATTAGTAACTTTAGTCCATTCCAGGATTTCTCAATCTTAGCATTATTGTCATTTTGGGCAATTGTTGTAGGGGCTGTCCTGTGTATTGCAGGACATTTAGCAGCATCCTTGCTTCTACCCACTAGACGTCAGTAGCATCCCTTACCTTTTCCACCCAGCAGCTGTGACAACCAAAGATGTCTCCAGGCATTGCCAAATACGCCCTGGGGAACAAAATCATCCCAGGTTGAAAACCACTGGTCTGTTCTCAGACTAAAGTGGTAGTATCACCTTCCAGCACCCCAATCAAGAGAAGACCACTCTTCTGCTCCACCATTTTGCTGCTAAAATGTTGCTCACTTTTGCCTCTGCTGTCAACCTTCTAACTAAATCCAGCAGTCTTATTTTCTCTTCAGTCTCTCCTCTACATCAGAAACCTTTTGGGTTTTTGTTTGTTTGTTTTCAAAATCCTCTTTGAGATTCCTTCTGACTTAGGAGGCAGTATAGCACAGCAATCGAGGCATGATATACTTTGAAATTAAAAAGAAACCACGTGTGAATCTTACCTCTGCCATTTAATTGCTATAAGACCTGCAGCAAGTGATTTAACATCTCTAAGCCTCAGTTTCCTGAGTAACATGAAGAAAAGGATGTTTACCTTTTAATGTTCTGTTGAGAATTATATAATATAATGTGAGTAAACCCTTTCAAAGTCTGGAATGCAGCAATAACTTAGTAAATGGAAGTTGTCATTAACTGGCATCATGATTGTTCAACTCTCTTGTTCAGATGGTTCCCTCCTCTTTTTCCAGTTTAGTCTTCCTCCTCTGCTTATCTTTCTTTTCGTATTCACATATTTTCCTAATATCAATCCATCTCTAAATCGAGAACAAGCAAAAAGTTGCTCTATCCTTAACATTCCCTCTGAAGTCTGGTCCTCTGTTTCCAAATGTCCAGAAAACTGCTCTATTTGAATGTCATGTATTACATCCAAAGCAGAATGTCAAAAAGCAAACAAGCTTGAATGTATCAGGGATGAATTAAGGATTATGAAGAGAAAGGCAGAAGCATGAATTGTTTAAATGACTCAAAGGAGGCCATGGTTCTCATCAAAACAAAACAGATATCAAATCCCTTCAGGGGCAAAGTCAAGACTTAATATGATCATAGCAATTTTAGAGATACACTAACAAACCGCAGGGAGTCTAGAGTAAAGAATCTGGATTGAAGAAGGATCTGGCGAGCAATCATCAACCCAACCAACAAACAGACATTCCCTCTTAAAGTCTAATTACACATAGATGTTTAAATTGCCTACAGTATGGTGTAGGAAGCACAGCTGTCTCTACCTCATTGTGGAAAGAGGGGTCAGGAAAGCTACATTTAACTGATATCACTTAAGAACAAGTTAAAGAATGACATATGTTAGAAATTGCTGAGATGTTTCAACCGGAGAAAAGATATGTAAAGACAAAAGGTATTTAAAAGATAAAAAAATATATTTAATAGGGCAATTGTAGCAACAAGATTCTCATATATTCAAGTATTTAAGCTTATTTGATGTGGTGTGATAAGGCAGAACTAATAGCAATGAGCAGAAAGCTTACGGAGTTGTTTTCGATTTTACAAAGGATACTCTTGCAGCAATGGGAGATTTCAGTTAGAAGAGTTGTTTAAGGTTAGTTCTTTCCCAGGCATCAGACTTTGATGAGAGAGTAATGAAGCCTTTATGGCAAATATCTTCTTAATGTCTGTTTGAGAGTTGGGAGGTGGAATTATGGTCAATAGATGAAGCTTCTGAGTTGGTTAGACTTTCACTGAACCCTGGACTCTGCCACTCACTAGTCATGTGGTGTTGGTTAAAGTGCTTCCCTATCTTTCCTAATCTGTAATAAGTTTCCTAATCTGTAATCAGAGATCAGGATACTTATCTCCTTGGGATGGTTAATAACAAGATTAAATTAGCTCATTTAAATTAGTTCATTAATTCATTAAATTAGTTCATAAAGCATTTAGCATAGTATGTGGAATGGAGCATTTGCTCGGTAATTGGAACTAGTCGTTTTAACTGTATTAGAGGTGAATCTTGCCTAGGGTATGGTTGGCCTAGGAGAATGGAAAGAATTCAAATCCCGGTGAGTTTTGTACTCTCTAGCTCCCTCCTGGAAACAATGAAAGTATAACCCAGATGTTGAAAGATCAGGACTCCAAATGGCATGCAGGGGGGAAAGCATTCTGTTCTTTTCTCCATCGCCAATTCAGACATATTTTGGATGTTAATTATTTTCCTGGGAATGGATGTAATGTTGAGTTGGCTCAATGGCTTGTCTGATTGCTCTCCAATAATAAAAACATCCCCCAGATAGCTCAGTTCAATGATTAATATGTTCAATCCTATGGATTTATCACAATTTTAACTTCACTTATAGTTCAAGTTTCTTTCTTCCCCAGATATGGCCTACAACAGGTTTGGTGCTCGTAGTTGTGTTTCTTTCTTTATCCCCATTGAGAGCTTCTATTCCTCCTCCGGGATTGAAGTGGAAGACTGAGAAGAGACAAAAGCCAGGAAAAGTCTCCTTTAATCAAGGCTGATATAATCTGACATTGGTTTCCTTTAGAAATAATGGGGGATAAAAACTGAGATTAGGTTCAGTGGATGCTCAGAGCTGGCACTTTCTGGTGGTATATTTTTTGTGTTCTTTACAGACAGTCCTCCAACCCTCCTGGATATCTCACATTCAGTTCCCTGCATGTGGGCCATCTACAACTTCTCCTTTGGCCTCTGGTAGTCTCATTGAGACTGTCTTTACTGGGGTCCCAAACTCATCCAGAAGTCCCTTTGGGGAAAATATTTTTAGGATGACTCCTAGCCCCCTCTTTTCTGCTGACCACCATCTGGTCCGTTAAAAGTATATATTCTTTGCTGCAGTGAACTCTGGGAGAGCAGGTCCTTCCCAGTAAGACTGCCCCTCTTCATCTATCACCAGAACAGATACCAGGCACAGTTTTTCTCCATTAGGCTTTAACAAGCATAAGTCCAGGATCAGCCACTGTGCCTACAGATTCCAGTCTCCTTAAAACATTGCCCATTCAACCCGAAATGGGGTCGAATGAGCTCTTACCTCCCCGCATGTACAAGAGGCCACATCTCTAACAACTTTTTCCGATTAAAACCTTTCTCACTTTTCAAATCTTCTCTTCACTCACTTTCTACCCTCCGGGTGAATATTGGGGCTAATGGTCAGTTAACCTTTGACTTAATTCTTTACAAGTTCTGCATGCATCATTGAACACAACACTCTAGAATGTAGAAGAAGTTGGCACTATATATTCTGAAACTAACTCACAAAAGGTCCCGTTTTAACATCTCATTACAAAAAAACAATCTTCCAAAAAACAAAAGTCGCCATTGCGTAGAAGTCTTACAGCGCCCCTGTAAGTTGTGTGATGAGGCAGCACCATCAAGAGGATAGAATCTCAGTACTCCACCCTTTAGTGGGTCCAAGGCAGAGCTGAGTGGAGAGTGTGTGGAGAGGTCTTTCCAACCTGTGAGCCCTTTATCAAAGTGGTGTGAGTGGCTAAGGATCTTTTCTTTTTTGTATCTGCAGACAGAATCTCTTCTAATATTTTTCTTTTTTTTTTCTTGAACTCATAACATGTCAGAAGGATAATCATCCATGGCAGGCCCACCATCTAGTGTGGACTGCCGAAGTGTCACTTGATCCTTGACAAAGGGTTTCATTAGAATTTCTACTGTTCCTTTCTCCAGAGCTTAGGAAAGGGCCTGTGGTGTAGCAGAGAGCAGATGGAGTTTGGAGTTAGAGAAGTCAAGGGGCAAAGTCCAGTTCTATCACTGCCTCGCTAGGTGACCTTGGGAATAGGGCTTAATATTCATGTGTACATTATTCATTCATTCATTCTATTCAGAAACAGTTAAGTTCCACTATAGGCCAAATACTCTGCCAGATTCTGAAGGACGGTGAGTAAACATACAAAAACACATAATCCATTTCCTTCCCAGAGCTTCCAGTCACAGGGTGATAGATACAAGTCCAGAGTCCAATGATAGAACTCTTGAAAGAATAATATAGTTCCCCTTAGTTACATATTTCAGAAGATAGAAGCATATCCCATCAAATGTGAGTCCTGATGACCTATTGATGACCTTTGAAAAGGTTAAATACATAGGAAACTGTTGTGTTGTGAGTGCAAAGGGCATATTGGTGTCAGATGTAATAAAAAGCCTATAGAGGATGAGAATTGTTAAGCTCTGCAGAACTCACAGTTATATTTCCTACAACATCCTCCTTTGCTATTGATTTTGGCTTATTACTGTATTGAGTAGTCCAAGGGCATAGTGTATATTTCTTATTTCCAATCATCTCTTTCCTCTTTACTCTTTTTCCCTCTTCACTTTCCTTTCAACCTAATTCTCCTTGATCTCTATTCTACCATTTTATTAGTATGACTTCTTTGATCAAGAAAAAATGTCAAAGATAAACACATTTTTGAAACTAGCCGCTACCCAGATGTCACTTCTCAATGAAATTACAGTCATATAATGTAGGTCATTTAAAATACAAAGGCTTATTTTCGTTTACCTTGAATTTAACAGAAAGTAGAGCCCAATCTCAAACTAAAGGAGTTACTGAACTTGAAATAAAAGTTTCTTTGCAAAAATAGATTCCACTTATTGAAATTCCCTCTAAAGTTAAAGAGGGGAAATATTACTTAAAATGTTGAGATTGGAAACATTTGTTAAAATTATGTGTTTCCACACTAAATAGTATCTCTTGAATCCTTTCCTCATTTTGTGATTTTAAATACTATTTTTCATCATCAAGTTCTATAATACTTTTTCTACTAGATAACAATAACACTCAGAGTCATTAATATTAGTTGCATATTTATATGGATTTAAAGTTCACCTCTAATCTTTTTTACTATGACTTCTCTACTCCTAAGTTTTTTTATTTCATCTCTTCCTTGGGTGCACTTCTTCATCTAGTGCCTATTCTTTTACTTCCAAGGATGTTTTACACATGCTGAAGGTTGAATTTCTCAGGTCTGAAGATGTATATCTGTGAGCTTAATATTCCAAGGACACCCTATAGCTGGATATAAAATTAAGGAGTCTACTTTCCCTCCAAACTTTATGGACACCATTCCACTGTCTTCTGGCATTACATGTTGCTGTGGAAAAGCAAACAGCAAGCCTGAACTTTTTCCTTCTATATTGTTTATTTCATTAGTAGTAGTAGGAATAGTAGTATTGGAATATAACAATTTCCTAAGATCTGTACTCATCTTTCTATATAAAAATTTCTTGGCAGAGGAGACAGTGATGTTTCTTTCTGTTAAATCACCTTTATTTTATAAAATATTTCCTTATGTGATTTTTTTCAAGCACAACCTAGTCCTTTACTGTTTTCAGTTGAGTTCATTCTACTTTAGGGACTTTCATGTGGCTTTCATCTCAGTACTACTTTAAGTTTTTTCTTTGGTTATTTCTTGAGCTCTTCTCACTTTCTATTATTTAATTTTTACAATTCTTGCTTTTTGGCTTACAGTTCATTATTTTTTTATGCAAGAGCAATATCAAGGTAACTAATTTCCTTGAAATTACTGGGAATTGGAAAATTATTTGCTCCAAGTCTTTTTTATACTGAAGTCACATTGGTTTATAACCTTATATAAATTTCAGCTGTACATCATTATATTTTGACTTCTGTATAGACTGCATTGTGTTCGCGACCAAAAGTCTAGTTTTTATCTGTCACTGTACATGTGTGCCCTTTTATCCCTTTCACTCTCCCCACTCCCTCCCCTCTGGTAACCACCAATCTGCTCTCTGGATCTATATGCTTGTTTGTTTATCTTCCACATATGAGTGAAGTCATATAGTAATTGTCCTTCTCCATCTGACTTATTTCACTTAACATAATACCCTCAAAGTCCATACATGTTGTCACAAATGGCATGATTTCATCTTTCTTTAATGGCTCAGTAGTATTCCATTGTGTGTTTGTGTATGTGTGTGCATCACATCTTCTTTATCTATTCATCCATTGATGGGCACTTAGATCGCTTCCAAGTCTTGGCTATTGTGAATATTGCTGCAGTGAACATAGGGGTACATATATATTTTCAAATTAGTGTTCTCATATTCTTTGGTTAAATACCCACAAGTGGAATAACTGGATCATATGACAGTTCTATTTTTAAATTTTTGAGACATCTCCATGATGTTTTTCACAGTGGCTGCACCAATTTACGTTCCCACTAGCAATTTATGAGGGTTCCTTTTTCTCCACATCCTCTCCAACATTTGCTATTTCTTGTCTTTTTAAATAGCCATTCTGATGGGTGTGAGGTGGTATCTTATTGTAGTTTTGATTCACATTTCCCTAATGATTAGTGATGTTGAACATCTTTTTACGTGCCTCTTGGCCGTCTGTGTATCTTCTTTGGAAAAGTGTTCATATCCTCTGCCTGTTTTTTCATTGGGTTATTTGTTTTTTTGTTGTTGAGATGTAGGAGTTCCTTATATTTTTTGGATATTAACCCCTTATCAGATACACGATTTTGCAAATATTTTCTCCAAGTTAGTGAGCAGTCTTTTCATTTTGTTGATGGTTTCCTTTGCCATGCAGATGCTTTTTAGTTTGATGTAGTCCCATTTGTTTATTTTTTCTTTTGTTTCCCTTGTCTGAGGAGACATTATATTCAAAAAGATGCTGCTAAGACTGACATCAAAGAGCACACTGCATATGTTTTCTTCCAGCAGTTTTATGGTTTCAGGTCTTACATTCAAGTCTTTAATCCATTTTGAGTTAGTTTTTGTGTATAGTGTAAGATAATGGTCTGCTTTCATTCTTTTGCACATGGCTGTCCAGTGTTTCCAACACTATTTATTGAAGAGAATTTCTTTTCTCCATTGTTTGTTTTTGATTAGTTTCATACCATTGTGGTTGGAAAAGATGCTTGATATGAATTCAATCTTCTTAAATTTATTGAGGCTTGTTTTGTTTCCCAACATAAGGTCTATGTTTAAGCATGTTTCATGTGCACTTGAGAATTGTGTTCTTCTGCTTTTGGATGGAAAGTTCTGTATATATCTATTAAGCCCATCTGGTCTAGTGTTTCATCTAAGGCCATGGTTTCCTTGTTGACTTTCTGTCTGGATGATCTATCCATTGATGTAAGTAGGGTGTTAAAGTTCCCAACTATTATTGTCTTTCTGTCAATTTCTCCCTTTAGGTCTGTTCATAGTTTCTTTATAAACTTTGGTGATCCTATGTTAGGCATATATACATATTAATAGGCGTTATGTCTTCTTGGTGGAATGTCCCTTTTATCATTATATAATGACCATCTTTGTCTCTTATCTTTTTTGGCTTGAAGTAAGTGTCATTAGAGATAAGTATGGCTACAACCATTTTCTTTTGGTTGTCATTTGCTTGGCGTGTCATCTTCTAACCCTTCACTCAGCCTATGTTCATATTTAGAGCTGAGATGTGTCTACTAGAAGCAGTATATTGTTGGGTCTTGTTTTTTAATCTATCCAGCCACTCATTGTCTTTTGACTGGTGAATTCGATCCATTTACATTTAGAATGATTATTAATATATGAGCACTTAATGTTGCCATTTTATTTTTTGTTTTCTGGTTGTTCTATATTTCCATTGTTTCTTTTTCCTTGTATGTCTATCTGCCATTTCATTTTGGTGTTTTTTGTGATGTGTTTCTCAGTTTCCTCTTTTTTATGTTTTGTGACTCTGCTCTGATATTTTGTTTTGTGGTTACCATGAGTTTTGTATAAAAGATCTCATAGATGAGATAGTCCTTTTTCTGCTGATAGCATCTTATCTCCATTAGCCTGTGTAGGTTCCATCCTTTTCCTCTTCCCCTTCTACGTTTTTGCTGTCACAAATTATCCTTTTTTGTCTTGTGAGTTGGTCACAAAATTGAAGTGGTTATAGTTATTTTTTAAGCTTTCTTTCCCTTTAGCCTTTATGTTATAATTATATGTCTACTAAGCTATTCTGATAAAGAGTTGCAATTTTCTGGTTCTGTCTGTCTATTTATCACCTTGTTCAAAAAATATCTTTGCCTTTTTGTTTCAGGTATGAGGGCTCCTTTCAACATTTCTTGTAAGGCAGGTCTAGTGATGCCCTCAGGTCATCAGTGCCCTCCTTGTGCTGTGTGTGCCTCTGAGGATGTTGGTGCCTTGCTATGTACAATGTCACTGCAGTCTCAAATGTTGCCATGAGGGTCAACAGACTGCAAACTCCCTCAGCTTTTGTTTGTCTAGGAAAGGCTTTATTTCTCCTTCATATATAAAGGATCACTTTGCTGAATAGGGTATTCTTAGCTGATAGTTTTTGTCTCTCAATATGTTGAATATATTATTCCACTCTCTCCTAGTTGTAAAGTTTCTGCTGAGAAATCTGCTGATAGCCTAATGGAGGTTCCTTTGTAAGTTATTTTCTTCTCTCTGGCACCCTTAATATTCTTTCTTTATCATTGACTTTTGACAATTTTAATATAATGTGCCTGGGAGAAGGTATTTTTGCATTGAGATAATTGAGAACTCTATTAGCTTTGTGTACTTGTGTATCCAGTTCCATCCACAGATTTGGGAAGTTCTCAGCCATTATTTCTTTAAATAAGCTCTCTGTTCCTTTTTCCCTCTCATCTCTTTCTGGGATATTCATTGTCCTTATGTTGTTTTTCCTAACTGAGTTGGCTATTTCTCATAGCATATCTTCATTTTAAAAAAATCTTAGTTCTAGCTACTCTTCCACATGAATCTTTTCTAGATTTCTATCTTTGAGCTCACTAATTCTCTCTTCCATATGATCTTCTCTATTTCAAATGCTTTTTTACTTTATTTTTCATCTCATTGTCTGTGTTCTTTTTCTCCAGAATTTCTGTTTGGTTTTTTGTTCATTAATTTTATTCCTGAGCTCATTGAACTGTCTTTCTGAGTTTTCTTGTAGCTCGCTGAGTTTCTTCCCAACAGCTATCTTGAACTCTTTGTCAGATTTTAATCTGTGACTTCAAGTTTGGTTTCTGGAGAATTGTCATTTTCTTTCTGTGCTACCATGTTACTATAATTTTTCGAGCTCTATAATGGTGCTTGAAGAGTCATTCCTCTGCCAGCACATTTGTGGTAGTAAACACCTTTCTTATTTGGGAAAGACTTTTGTTACTTGGTTCTGAGCTGCTTCTGGTTGTATTCGAGAGCCTTCACTTTCCACCCTCCACTGCCTCTGCCAGAGGCATCATCAGTGCCCTCTTTGTGCTGTGTGTGCCTCTGAGGATGTTGGTGCCTTGCTATGTACAATGTCACTGCAGTCTCAAATGTTGCCATGAGGATCAACAGACTGCAAGCAGCTCTGCTGCTTCTAGGGTAGCCTGGGTCTCATGTTCCCCCACTGACCTCCACAGGTTCAGATGCTACAGCGACGTGCACCACCTGCACTGCTGCTCTTGGGTTATCTGGAGGTTCTGGCAGCACTGCTGCCAGGGTCGCTGGGTTCACAGGTGTCGCTGCCACTACCAGGGACCTAGTGTCTTGTATACAGCCCCTACTTCTGGTAGGGCCAGTGTTAGGGGTGCCACTACTGTGGGCTAGATCATAGGTACTGCTGTGGATCCTGAAGCCTCAGGTCACAGGTACCACTTGCCACTGCTGGAGGTGAGGGGGCACTGAGCTGTGGGTGCTGTTGCTGCTCCTGCAACCTCTGGTCTCTGATGTTGGTGCATTTTTTGAAATCTCAGGGCAGAGCACCATCACCACTGTTGAGAGTATCAGCATCTTGGATGCAGCCCCTGCTGCTGGAAGGACTGACATCAGAGTTGCTGCTACTGGGGGAGGGTGTGGCTAGGTTGCTGGCACTTCTGTGTTTCTTGGAGCCTCAGGTCATAGGTGCCCCCTACCGTAGCTGGGGGAAGGGCAGGGGTTGAGCCTTGAGTGCTGTTGCTGCTCCTACAGCCTCTAGTCTCCAGTGCTGGTGGGTGCACTTTTTGAAACCTCAGGTCAGGGCACCACCACCACTGCCAGGGGTATCCGTGTTTTGGATGCAGCCCCTACTGCTGGAAGGGCTAGTGTTGGAGTTACCACTGCCAGGGGACAGGGAGAGGACTGCCCCCGTAGTACCACTGCCTCTTGGAGGCCCAGTACACCCACCTTCAGATGTGTAGATATATAGATCTCTCAGGTGTTCTGGTCTGCCATGCAGGGAGTCCCTTGTTGGTCATTGAATGTTCTGCTTGTTGTAACTTAGAGGGAAGAGACAAAGGGAACAACTCCCTCCATGGTGCTGACATCACCCCCCATTTGCTTGAACTCTTCCTCCAATGATTTTTACTCTTTTTTGTTTGTTTTTCATCCCTTTGACTATTCAGTGTCTATGCATAAATTTTTATGCTTACTTCTTTCTGACAATTTTTTAAATATGACAAAGTATTGGCTGAATAATATTGTGCATGGTGAGAGGTGCAGAAATAAAAGATGAGAGGGAAATTATTTGAAGGTCGTAGGCATCTTTAGGTACGCATCTGGTTGGTTTCCCAGAGCACCTTCACCAAGTTTGACGTTTCCATTGCTGGGGGCAGGTGTCCATTTTTTCCATTTTGAGTATTTTGGAGATCAAGTTGATTCCCATACAAATTCCAAATGTCACAAGCCTTCTGATTTGTGATCTGGTAATCACAAATTTTCATTCCATTTTCATTCCATCCTTCAATTCCTCTTTCTTGGAGATGGAGTGACAAGACTAGGTGGGGAAGGAAGAGCTGTTGAGCTAAATCATAAACAATTACTGATGCTGTTGTATACAGCCTGCCTCTTCCTACAACATTGTCTCTCTCTTCTTCCAGGATTGCCTACAATCTTAGATTCTCACGCCTTAATCAAAGGATAACTGAAAAGTCTTTTCAGGATTGTGACACTTCTAGGAAAATCCTGCACCCAGTTCCAGGTCCAGGGAATCACAGTTATATTTTCAGCATCCACTCCCTCGCCACAGACCAGATTTCACAGCACTGTTTAGGAATACATCAAAATGGGTGGTTTGGGGTTGTAACTATTTCCAATTTCACTGAAGATAGAGTAGAGTTTGTTTTTCCTTCTGTTTTTCTTTCTTTTTCTTGTTATCATTTTCAGAAGATTTAAAGGAAGGATTTTCCAATGTTTAAACCGAAGTCTCTTCTTTGAATGCTCAATAGACCTCAAGTTAAGAATGAACCTCAATGCCCTTACAATTTCCATTACTCTGCTTCCAGCTAAAGAAAAGCCAGAATGAGTGTGTGAGGGAGGTATGGAAGCTGTACCAGTGATAAGAGAAGAGAAGATGGAAGCTTCATCTTGCCAACACGGTTTTTAAGAATCAGGTACCCTGGTGCACTCCTTCTCCTTGCTATGAATCTTGTTATTTACTCAGCCTTCTTCATTGAAAGATGACCATTTTGAAAGATACATATTTTTTTTCCTGTGTTTAAAATAACAGAGGAGAAAATCAACCTCGAGTTAGTTCATCATGCCCTTCTCTGTGCTAGTTCTGTACTTTGGACAAACTCTGCCATCATATCACTTAGAAACTGTACCTCTTTCACTAGCATAGGAGACCCTCCAGTGCCTGGCACAAGTCATAACACACAGTAATGCCCAAATGCTGGGCAATCAAGCAAAACAGTTCAAGGAACTCATTGTGCAAAGCAAATCTCATCTTTTCAAAGCTAAAGTCTATCTCTTCCCAAACTTCTCTCTCTCCCCCTACAGCTTCCCCATATAAGTTCCCCCTTTCCAGAGATAACCAGGGCAGGAGAAGCTAGTTTGCTATATGTGTGCAGGCAGCACCACGTGAAACAGGCACAATGAAACGATTTCCTTAGACCTGCAGTTTAAAGCCTTTTCTTTTTTTCCATTTTTGTTCAAGGCTCAACTGTCCAACCTTGCCCAGGCCTAAAGCAAAAACAAAAAGTCGAATGAAAAGTTTAAAACCGATATGCTCAGAATCTCCATCCCATCTCTGAAGGCAGCCCCTGGAAAGCGTGCGTCACCTTTTTGAGTAAAGCCATCTCTCCTCCCTTCTTTTTCCTTCCTCCAAGGCTCTGGAGCCAGCTTTGGGTGGGGCCCCCCCTCCCCACAGAGACCAACTTGCTATTTTGGGGATTTTATGCTTCAAAGAGTCTGATTCTGATTGGGTTGCAAGTTAACTGGAAATTTAGCCACAGAGAGTGGCTCCCGGCCAAGAGGGGCAGCTTGCACTTGACTGGGTATTAGAAGGACAACTAATACTTAAGTGCTTCTTCATCAAGCAACCTGGTCCAAATCTCAAATCCTGGATCTGCCAGTTTCTAGTCATGTGACCTAAGACAAATTGCTTGACCTCTCTGAACCTTTATTTTTCTCATCTGTAAATTGAGCTTAGTAGCACCCATTTCACATGATCATGCATGCACAATAATTAGCATAGCTTCTTCCACACAGATTAAGCTCTCAAATACTAACTTGTATGCAAAATCTCTCTCTCTCTTTCTCTCTCATGTGTGCACAAGCACACACACATATGCACACAATGATCATTTACTGGGTACCAGCTGCTGGACTAAGTATTGTGCCTGTATCTTTGTTCAAGCTCTATGAAGTTCGTATCTAGTACCATGATTTTGCAGATAATGAAAGTGAGACTCAGAAATGTTAAGTCATTTGCCTCCGATGGCACAACTAGTAAGTAAAGGAGTGAAGTGCAGATTTGAATCTAGATCTCTGACTCCAAAACCCATGTTCTTAGATGCTCTGGCTGCTTCATTTCATATCAGTAACCCAAGATATCCCAAGTTCTCTTCCCAGCCCAAATCAAAGTCTCCAAATTCCTGTATATCAGATTGAGAAAGGGCCATTGCAAGGAAGCCCCCACATTGACCAAGTCACCGGATATCTCTGTGGCCTCATGCAGGAGGGTCCCACTCCTTGATTATCTCTAGCAGAGAACTTCAGCTCATCACTCCCTCTGTGAAGGATTCTCTGACTCCCTCTATCCCACAGTTCAGAAAGAGTTAGTGCCATTCTTTTCTATAGTCCCGAAGATCTTTGTCATTTCTCTATCTCAATTAGTACTTCTAACTCATCAGAGACTGTTTTAATGTATCTGTCTCCATTCTTAAACTGGTTCCTGAGAGCAAGGTCTGTGACTTATTTGTACGTTCTCCACCTGGTATCCAGAAGATGAGAGTAAATGAGTGCTGAATGAAAGATCACACAAACAGCTCCTCTTACGCAAAAAGTAGTCACATAAGAGGTGCTGTGCCAAGCACTTTCCATATGTTCTCTGGTTTCATTCTCACAATCATTCCATAGAGAGGTACTGTTGTTGTCCTCATTTTATAGAGGAAGAAACTGAGCCTCAAGGTGATGAAGCAATTGATCATGATCTTACTTAAATGGTAGAGTGAGGCAATACACCAAATTATGCCCCTCTCCAAGGACATGCTCTTTTCCTTGATCCAAAGTCAAAGAAGAAATTAGCTTTCTCTGTGACATACCTCATCACTGCACTTTAGATCTCACTCTCACATGTATAAAAAAGGCACAACCACACTGAATGGCATCCCACAATTAGGCTTTTACTTCTTAGGGTCACTGTGACATCTCTGTGCTACACAACCTCTTCTTAACACATACCATTCCCTTCTCTGATCCTCTACAAGAGCATCACTGTAAATCCTTGTCTGCTATTTCTTTAATCAAAGACAAGGAATGAGGCCTGAGATGTGTGTCCAAGGAGACAAAATGCCAGAAAAGGGGAGACAGGGCTGGAAGGAAGGCAAAAGGCCATAGAAGGATTGAGGTTGAGGGCAGCTCCGGCCATCCCCTGCCGTTTGAGGGCAGTCCAGAATCTGTGACTGTCAGCAGCGAAGTGAGCAAGGCCAAGGCCCTCCCTGTCTGCCTCTGAGATCATCCCCCAAGTACTCTGCCACCCTGGCTAGCCAGGGATTAGCCCTGTCTCTCAGGAAGGCATTGCTACTGCCTGGCTCTGTGTCCTGGTCCCAGACACTGAGACAACCCCAGAGCTGACTCAGTTGTCCCCTCCTTCAAGCACCTTCCACAGTGGGAATTGCCTGTCCTGTCTACTTGTCCATTTGCCTCTCACTGAAAAGAGTCCCATTTATTGCTGCGGCCGAGCACGTTGGACAGGGACTGACATAGCATCAGTGCTTGGTCGGTGTCTATTGGCTTTAGAGGAACCAAGGTGTGGAGAAGAAAGCACAGACTTCACAGTCAAATGCACATGGATTCGAATACTAATCCTGCCACTTAGTCTCTAGGACACCATCTCCCCAAGGCTCCTTTATCTCATTTGCAATTGGGAGTAATAATTCCTCTGAGTCAGCATCGCCTTGTGGATCCCATGAGATAATCCAAGTAAAAGCAGTTTATAAACAGTAAAATGCTGACCAATAAGTAATTCTCATTAAAATCAAGTAATCTAATATCCCATTATTAAAGCTGCTCATCTTAGATGTTTCTAATTGGAGACCCATTTTATAGAGTTTGGGTGCACAGGCCTCCCAAAGATTTGCCTTATGCCTTCCGTGTGCTTGGAAGTGGCCCCTTGTGTTATCATTATATCTACTGCATTCATTCATCATTCATTCATCTATATTACTTCATTCAGAAACTACATATCACTTATTCTTTTCCAGGCTCTGTAACAAGTTCAAGAGATGCCCCAGTGAGCAAAGTTGTCATGGTTTTTGTCTCTTGGTGCTTGTAGATTAATGGGAGAGAAGGACATTACACAAATAATCATTAAACAGTTTATCATAGTTGTGATAGTGCTAAGAAAATGGAAAGGACAGGAAATCAGGGAAGTATATAGCAGAGGGTGAACTGTGTGTGTGCAAGTGTGTGGTGTGTCTCCGTGGTAGTAGGTTTGGGAGGCAATGCTTAAAAATATTTCCTGAGGACTTTCCTGAGGACCTGTCAACTAAACAGCTAAAGAATGAGGAGGACATAAGTGGGTTAAGTGTCTACGTGTGTGTGGCATGCGTGTGTGAAGGTACGGCTCTGGGGCAGGAGGCGAGGGTAGTTAGACCAAAGCTTTCCAGAAAGAGGGATCAGGTTGGCAGGGAAAAAAACCACTAGGTAGGAAAGGGCTTAGCACCTTGAAAGCTGTCTGGGGGACAGACAGGAAAAGACACTTTCTGTAAAGTCTGAAGTCTGTCTCACTTTTTCCTATTGGGTTATACCAATTTTCCCAGCTCTATGAAAGAAAGGAGGAAAAGAAAGAGAAGGTGGTGGGAGAGGAGAGGCATATGGTCAAGGAGAAGGGAGATGAGGGAGAGGAGGAGGAGAAGATGGAGACTATTGCAATTCCTTACAATTTAACAGCATTATTCTTTACAGAACTTTATCACTCGCCACCTGCTTCCCTGTCTCATCAGTGGCCTTGTTTTACTCCATCATTTGGACTAAAAAGATGGGAATTGTCCTAATCTCTCTCCTCTTTATATTCAGCATCCAATTATCATTGCTTCTACCCATGAAATATATCAAATCCAATGCTACCTCCTTCCTCTCACTGCTCTGTCTACGTTAGGCCAGACCCTCAGCACGCTCCAGCCTCAACTGTTACAACAGCCCTCATCCTTAAAGAAAAACCTAAACTCCTTTGCTTGGCACAGGGTGGAATTCAGAATTTGCAGGGCTCAGTGCAAAATGAAAACATAGAGCTCCTTCTTAAAAAATTAAGACTTTCAAGACAGCAATAGCAAGCATTAAGCAAAGTACAAGGCCTTTCTAAGTACAGGGTGTGTAACTGAATGGGCTGCATGCCCAGGGAGCCAACCCTGCCTGGCACTAATGGCCCCACATGAACCAACCCCTGGCACCTCTCCTGTGCTGTCCAGATTACGTATTTCTCCCCAGTAAACCTCACACTCTATCACGCCTTTTATTTGCACAAGCCGCCCCACCTGGACTCTCTTTTCCATCTGGATTAACTACTTCTTACCCACCAAGCTTCATCCCAGACACCGTCTCCTTGCTATTCTGCAGGGCATATGGCCCAATTCTGGGTTCCCACAGCCCTGACCTTCCCTTGCTAACAGCAATTACCGAACCTCCCTGAAACTTTTATTTCGCATTTCTCACCCAGATCTTGAGTTCTCCAATGAAAGAGATGAGGTCTTCCAATTCTAGACCATGAAGGCCCAATATTGATCATTTCTGGCATCTGTTGAGTACTTACTTAATACCCTAAACTGTGCTAAATAATTTATATGTGTCATCTTATGTGATACATATTATTATAGTGGAAGTAGCTTACTCAAGATCTAAGAAGTGGCAACTAGGAAGCGGCAGAGTCAGTAGTCATTCATAGGAACCTGTGAATGTTACCTTATACGGCAAAAATAGGATTTTGCAGACATGATTAAGTTAAGGATTTTGAGATGGAGAAATTTTCCTGGATCATTTGCCTGTGAATGAAATCACATTTATCATCAATGCATGCAATCAGTCACACATGCAATCAGTTTGGGTGGATCCTTATCTTACAAGGAGATTACAGACAGAAGAAGGAAAGGCGGTGTGATCACAAGGGTACAGACTCAAGTGATGCGACCACAAGCGAAAGAATGCCAGCAGCCACCAGAAGCTAGGAGAGGCAAGAAAGTCTCCCCTCGAGCCTTCACACAGCCCTGCTGACACCTTGATTTCAGTCCAAGGATACAATTTTGCTCTTCTGGCCTCTAGAACTGCAAGAAAATACATTTTTGTTGTAAGTCACCAAGTTTGTGGCAATATGTTACAGCAGCTACAAAAAATTAATGTATAGGATAAATGTTTATTTAGAAGCATGATTGAGTGAGTGGTGAATTCATAGAAGAATGAATTGTACAGTGGATGATTCTCATCAAACACTCACACACAAACACGCATTTGTACACACCCAAATTTCAACTTCCAGGGTAAGCATTGCCCTCATTGTACATATGAAGGAATTGGGGCTAAGAGTTTAAATGGCTTTTATAAAATCACCAGCTAATGGAAAAAGTATCTGGGAGTAGACACCAGGCTGTCTGACTCCTAGTTCTGACCTTTTTCTACTATAACTCGGTTTTTCCTTTCTCAGTAGGGGAAGAAAAAAATCAGCTTAAAGGAGATACAACCTATAAGTAAATTTTCTACTTCAAATTTTGAATCTCCACATTAATCCACACCTATGTCCACCTGATGTATAATTAGTGGGAGAACAGCCCACAGATCCTCAGCTACCACAGCTGTGAACCCCTTGAGGGCAAGGACCACCTCTTCCTCATGCCATTACTCCTGGTCGCTGGCACAGTATTTGGCAGCTAGCGATACTTGGTGAATGTTTGAAGAAAAGAAGAGGTGAATCAAAGAAATCCAATACCAGACTTAATAAAAATTGTGAGTTTAAGCACCTTTTTTTACATTTCGTTATGAATTTAGATACCCAAGTCACTAAAATATTGGTAAAAATAATCTTCAAACAAGCCGAAAATATTAGCTTGTAGTATGATTCTAGATGTGTCTGTCTTCACTCCTAGCTGAGAATGCTTTCAGAGGAGACAACGTGTTTCTAGGTCTCTGTATCTCTCATCTCATGGGAGGTGTTCAATAAACCAATATTTAATATAACTAAAGACATGATAAGATCCCGTTCCTCTGCCTTGAGCAGGCAAAACTTTTACGCTTCTGGGACACAAATCTGACTCTTCTCTTCCTATGACTTGGTGTGACAGTTCCAATTTGAATATAAGTAGTAGTTGTATCATTTCAGCCACCATGCATCTCCATCACTGTATGTAATTGAAGGATAACACTGGCATCCTCAGGGAGGAATTACGTATGGAAGATTCATGCCTTAGGGATGTGAAGTTCCCAGTTGAAAGCCCTCTGTTAATTTATAGGAGGTCATAAATCAGCAGGAAAAGAAACATTGGCTCGCAATCCATGGAAGGAAAAAGACATCCTCCAGGACCAAATGAAAACCAGGCCTCAAGCCTAAGGATGATTTAAGACCCTGGGCTCAATTATATGTCCCTGTCTGATTTGGATTCCTTGAGACTTCTCTGCTTAGACCAGACGAAGGGAGGTTTTTGCACTGACCATTGACCATGAATTGAGAGGGATACAAAATGTTATTCATCTAGCCATACATCACCAACAGTGCCATTTCTGCTAAGGATAGTGATGCCATGCATTGCATCATTTACCATCGGACCCTGCCAATTGGCTGCAACCATCATCATCCCCTTGGGCCAAGGTTTGTACTTGTAAAAGACAGCTTGCATTCAGATACTGATTTAAGACTGGCTTCTTAGCCTCGGCCAAAGTATTTAGAATACTGTTCTTGTGGGCTGGAAGGAAGAAAGAAAACAGGTGCAAATAGCCTATGCTGTATTTGGGGTGGTGGTTACCCAGGTATAAACAAAAGTGGAAACTCATCTAACGGGATATTTCAGAACTGTATATTTTATCATATGTAAAGTTAGGAAATGCCAATGAAATTGTTTCAGCAAAAAAAAATGGTTATTAAATTATTAGAAACTAATTACGTGGAAATGTAACTATCTCCACGTAGTTTATGATTTCTGATCAGGGCAAGAAATATTTCCTGAGAACCTACTATTATGGGTCAAGATGTGTGTTCAATGCTAAACATAGGAATTCCCTGCCCTCCAGGGGCTTCTGGGCCAGAGGAATAGGCAAGGCACGTGAACAGGCAGTTATAATAGTTTGATAAGCGCTGTGATGGGGAAACATAGCAGGGGCTATGGGAGCAAAGAGAAGCCGTTCAACTCAGTTGGAAGGCAAGGGTAGAGTCCTAAGGCTTGAAGGATGAGTAGAAGTTTTCCAGTCAGAATTCAGAGAGGGCAACTGGAATAGAGAAAACAGCTTTAGCAAAGGAACAGACAGCAGTGTGAAATAACAGTTTTGTGTTTTAGGATTTTTTTAAAATCATTATGAGTAGTTGGGGTGGGAGAGGGTTGTTGGATTAAAGAAGATGAGGTTGGAGAGGGCAGTCAATGAGACTGGAAATGTTAAGAAATAAATTTTTTCCAGATGAGAGTTTGTCTCAGCTGAGCTAAAGGAAAGCAGACTGGAGGCTGTGTCCATTCGGGTGGACATGGGAACAGGGAATATTATTTTGTTCTATTTTACCCATTGACATGGCAGAATAAGAAAAGAAGATAATGAAGACAGCACTGGACAGGAGTGAGTGAGCTACATGGAAAGCAGAAGACTTGGGTTCCAGGTTTTTCTCTTTCTTGAAACTTACTGTGTGACTTTGGGTAGGTCTCTACCTCTCTGAGCCTGTTTCCTCATTAGTCAGTTAGAGTTGATGATAGCTACTTTACAAAACTAGAATGAGATGCAGGGATATCGGGTAAAGCACTTTAGATATTATAAAGAGTGTTTTTTAAAATAAGTTTGCTTATAAAATTAATGAGAGAAGCAGAAAGGAATTTAATATATAAAAAGGAATCTATCTATACAAAGTTCTTTCCAACTTTTAATTTCCATGAACCTGGCAGATGACCTGTGAGTGGCCCATAGGAAGAGGGTCATGGAGATTTGACTGCCTGAGTGGAGGCAAGAATACATCAAGCTAGACATTCAGAGAAGAGTGTTACGAATATTCAAGAGAGGAAAGAGGCGGCATTGGGAAAAGCAGGCTGCTCAAGAGCGAGAGCAGGGGATGTTTTGAGAGCTTGATGAATTTTGTGAACTCTCTACAAGGTTCTTACAAATTTCACCAGTGTGGTGGAACATTGAAATCATGTCACGTTCCCTGCTCTAGGGCCTTCACACCAAGTGGGAGGCAAGGCTATAATTCCCTGGGCAGAGTCCAGGAGTGGGCATAGCATTTGGCACCGCTGAGTCACCCACAGGATATTAAGAGACATTGAGTGCCTCCCCTGTGCCTCCACTGACCCGTCTTAATGTTCTGTTGAGACTCAAATCCTGTTTGTAAATGGAAGACCCCCAACCCTCACAGGGGTCCCCCTTTGCTGTTCTGTGGGAGCCATCCAGTCCCGTCTAATTGATTGATTCCTCCGGATACGCTGACGGTGGTCCCAGGGGGAAGGGGGTCTTGGCAGGATATCCCCCCCCATATTCTTAGCTCATTTGCTACCATGGCCTTGCCAAGTTTTGCTTCCCGTTGCATTTCATCAGATCATTCCTTAGTCTGTCTCCTTAAGGCACATTCAAAGAATCTGAATTGAGTTTCAGTCAGCCCCTGACTTTCCCCAGAACTCGTTGTTAAGGAACTCGCCTACAAAAGGCAGCCCGGGCGCTGTCCCAGACTCCAACCTCCCTTTCCTCTCCTCCTCATGCTCCTCCTCATCATTTAATTAATCCCCAGCCAGTTTTCCTCGGTGGCCCCTGCTCTCCTGGTCCCTGGGCAAGCCTTGCATATCCTGAACAGCTATGCCAAGAATCTGCCCATCAGAGACGTTCTCTTCTGCTCACTGCAGCCGTGAGACTTTTGTTTAATTCTCTCTGGATTTGGAAGCAGTTTCATCTTCTGGAGAAGAGCATATGAACTCCAGTCTCCAACTTCCTCTATATCAAAGCCCGACCCCTTGGGTAACAGGGCTGCTACAAGTGCCACCTGTCAAGTGCTCCCATCCACCCAAAGCAAATCCTTCTCTGAGACAAAGGAGAGAATTAACTTGCAATATCTTACATATAAATCATTTATCAGAGTAAGTGAGTACAACCTTTGTTTCCACAGCCTTCTTTAAGCTAAGAGGTTGCTAGCAAATATTCTCTGAAATATCCACAAGAACTTTCAAGATGCAGCTTTTGGGAGCATGGGAAACATCTGCCTATCAAAAGCAACCGAAATAAATCCCTCATCTGATGAGTTATCTCGATCCCCACTGCTAAGACTCTAGTCTAGGCCACTGTTAGCTCTTACCTGACCCACCCTGTAGCATCTCACATGGGGTCCCTGTCATCCCCTTTACACATCTTAATCTATTCTCCACTCGATAGCTACAGAGACTCTTTAAAAATGTATATTACATCTCACTTTATCCTCTCTTATCCTCAGTCAAAACCTCCTTAGAATAAAACTCAAACTCTTTAGTCCTGCCTAGAAAGCCCAATGGTTTTCTTCTTGCCTACCTGTCTAAGCTTGACCCCTGTCACTCTTGGTCTCATCCACTCTGCTCCAGCCATTGCAGTACTTTCTGTTTCTCAAATTCCCAAACTGATTCCTTCTTAGGAGCCCTTACAGTAGAAGTTTCCCTTTTGTGGGATAGTCTCCCTTCTGATTTTTATATACCAGACCCCCTCTTGTCATTCAGATCAAGGATCTTCAGAGAGGCCTCCCTTGGTCGCCTAATTTGGATCTGACATATAGTATTAGGTTAAGCCATGTGAAATTGCTATTTCGTAGGTTAAACATTGGAAGTTTCATGAGGTCCAACCTAACCAAAGCTCCACACATATTTGTCTTGCATGAATAGTGAGTTTTTATGCATGTTTGTGTTGTTCACACTGTTTTTATATAGTGTGTAGCATTATGTCTGATACACGGTAGCTATTTAATAAAAGGTAGTTGCTACTACTGTCATTGTTGTCATTGTCATCATTATCATCATCCTTCTAAACCAGGAAGAAAAATGTAGGAGACGAGGAAGATATAGGAGCAGGGGAAACCTCAACTTAAACTGGATTGGGATATAGGAGACAAAGCGTCTGAGCTTGGATTTTCCATTGTTGCCAAACTGTAATCTGGGATAGAGCTGTATCTTTGGGAAATAACACAAGGGTTGGATTTTCAAATAGACCCACAAGAAATGAATATCTTTCCAAGAATGAAGTTTATGAATAATTTCAAAGCTACAAGTAGTCACAAGGCACAGGGAAAGCAGGGAGAGGCCAGGGCTGC
The DNA here is from genome assembly GCF_037783145.1 of Equus przewalskii. Classification (NCBI taxonomy): domain Eukaryota; kingdom Metazoa; phylum Chordata; class Mammalia; order Perissodactyla; family Equidae; genus Equus; species Equus przewalskii. The sequence continues at coordinate 19,816,135 of NC_091856.1, read as the reverse complement.
CAATGCCACTTCCCAGGTCCTTTCTTGCCACATTAGGACTTGCCCTGATCCAGATTTCGCATATAGGTCTCTAAAAATGTATACAAGCACATCACTTGCACAAAAGCCAGCTCTTTTGGTCACAGAACATCTCTATTTCATAATCCAGTAGTTACATAACTTACATGATATTTTTTTAGGGAGCCATGCCCCATAAATCCTTAGACTCCAGGTTTATTTACCATAAGTAATCCTAGAGTGATAAAGTATGTGCTGCTAAAAGTATCCCAAAGATAAAAACTCTGTCACTAATAAATACCATCAGTGGTTTTCCCTGGAATCCTTAATAGCATATTTACAGGATCTGACCATGTCACATTTCTTTTCCTGGGGCATCCCAAGGAAAGGGAAAGAATCTTGCAAGCCTGTGTAACCCTTTCCTTCCCACTTCTGTAGGCTATGCTTCCCTCATCTGTGAAATGAAAACCTTGCTCACCATATCTGAGGACCCAAAGTGTTCTAAGTCTCATTGAACCCACAATAACTGAGGCTGTTCCCAGTCACCACCTGTACCAGGCAGAAGCTACATAAACAGCATGTAGTACAAGGGATTCTCCGCCAGGGGCATTGTTAAACTCAACCCCAAAAGCTCCTTCCTACTTAAAGATTACTGAGTAAATGGGGTGTAATGAAAGGCATGTGAGCTCTGGAGTAGAGAGGCCTGGGTTTGAGGCTCAGATCTAGAATGTAATGGCTATCGGTCCTTGAGAAAGTAGCAAAATGTGTCTATGCCCCTGTTTTCTCATCCATTAGATGGCAATCATGAATTATAGGTGAGATGATGCATGTCAACATCAAGCACAGTGACTGGCATAAAGTAATTGGCAGTGATGAAGTCATTCGTTCATTTTTTCCCATTGTATGCATCTACTCTTTCACAAGGCCTTTCTTTCTACATTGCCCACAGTGTACAAAGATAGAATAGGATGCTGGGAGTTAGGCACTCTCTCGTGGGCAGCACAGATAGACCACTAGCCACGCATACCTCTTTCTATCCCTACCCTCTTGCCTCTGGCTCCAATTCCTTGCACACACAGCTTCCTAAACTACAGATCTGAGCCACTGATTTGCTTAAAACTCTCCACTAGGTCCCAATCAGTTTAAGGATAAATCCTAAACTCTTCATCCCCTTGAGCAAGGCTCTCAGTAACTAGGCTCCTGTTTGCGTCTCACTGACCCCCAGGGTTAGTGAGGGTAGACTAAGTGCTGCGGCAAATAATCCCAAAATTTTGCACAATAACACAATAAAAGTTTGTTTCTCATTCATGCCTCCATCTAACATGGGTTGGCTGAGACAAGGGCGATTGCCCTGGGAAAAAATTCAGAACCCTTATTTTCTTTGGTCTCGCGGGTCGCTCTCCTCTCTAGGTTCTCAGAGTTCTCTCTGTTGGCCAGAATATTGGGAAAGAGAGAAAGGATTGCTCATGGAAAGTTTATGGTCCAGACCTAGAAGACATGCATATCACTTTCTGTCCCATTCTATTGGCCAGAAATGAAATCAGAATATCTTTCTACCCAACAGCTAAGGAGGCTGGAAAATTAGATATTGGGGGATCAATAGCATTCTTTGCCCTATTCCCTTACTACTGACACTGGAGCAACTCTAGACTCCTTGTGCTCATCTGCCACACCATTCAGGTTCATACCTCTGTGCTTTTGACCCTGCTTGTCTCTCTGTCAGTAACACGTTAGGTAATCTCCTTTTTATCCTTCAGTTCTTATCCAAGCATTGCCTTCTCAGGTCTACCTTTATTGGGCCCCTTCCTTACCCAGAGATAAAGCCAATTGCTCATCCTTCTGAGTACCTCTAGACTTTGCCCATACTGTCCCTCCATCCTGTGGTTTGTACATATGCTTGCCTCTCTTCTAGAATTCCTGCTCCTTCTGAGCAGAGGCCTGTGCTAATGCCTCACTGTGTCCTCACCATCCTGCACACACCCCAGAACGAGTGAGCTGCTCAGTGGGAAATTGCAATGATACTCAATCTCCTCAGAGAAATAGAGCTGAGTGTTACAAGCCAAGTTGAAAGTCAGACCACCTGGTTTTGAAGCTTGATGCTGTTGCATAACCTTGATCAAATTGCTTACCTGCTGAGTCTCAAGCACCTCATTTGTAAAGTCAGAAGAACATTAGCTCTCCATATCACAAGATCACGAAGAGTGCATGAATTAATGGATGGAAAGCTCTCGGTATGGGGCTTGCTACACACAAGGAAGACTCCATAAAATATTAGCTATTGCAATTTTATATCCTTCTGACCTGCTTTGTGGATGAGAGAAGAAATGCTCTGCCCTGACTTTGAGCAGTCGTATATTAGGACAGGGAACCTCTTGCTGTGGACACGTGGCCCCCAGGGAGTGACTCAGGCATGCCAAGGCCTTAGTGAGCTCTCATGGCCCTGGAAGGGTTCCTTGAGTGAGGTCTGGCAGGGGCAAGGAAAAGCTGACAAATTAAATGATTTAGTCTGCTCAGCAAAGTAAACGTGGCTCCAGGAAGTTAGAAGTAACTCAGAATGGAAGCACCAACTGCCACTGGGTGGAGGAAATTTTTTTTCCAAATTCAATTTGTTTTCACTTGAGCTGCTTCATTGCATCAACACAGCTCTTTGGAACATTGGCTAAAGTCCCTGAAAAAGTCTCCCTTTTTAAGTGTTTTTTTCCCCCCTCTCCTCCCTAGTTCCTCAAATGCAATAAAAATTAAACACTTGGAAACCTAGAGAAAGCCCCCCACAGCACCAGGTCAGCATAGGTGTGCACCAGGTATGTGCTTGCAAATTGGTTGGCAAAGATGGGACTGTAGGTTTGGCCATCAGTTGCCACAAGCAGCGCAGTGACTGCAGTTAAATCATTCGCCAGAATGGCCCTGCAGTTGATAAATGACCTTCTCTTCACAAAGACCCTTTCATCCAGGTCAGTCTTGTGTGAGGCCCTCAGTGTCTCCCCATTGCAGCCTCAAGAGGAAGGAGGAGGAAGGAAGTAGATCCTAGTCTGCAGCAGCACAAAAGGTTTCTCAATCAAGAGTTCAGGTTGCAACCCCTTCTCTGCTTACGCATTCGGGCAACAGACACCCTCCACCAACATGACCGGGACAGGGCCCAAAGCCAGAATATGTCAGGGGAGTTTTCTTCTTTATTACCTGGAACTTCTTTAAAAAGAACAATAAACCAGAGAACCCTGCTTGTACTGGTCCTTGCAAGATTCTGAGATGACCTAACCCTTCCAGTTCAGAACCAGCTCACTCCAAACCAGATCTTGTTCCTTCTGAGTATGAATCATCCCAATTTTAAAGTTTCAGTTCTCTCTGTTGGAGAGGAAATATATAATGTCAACAGAAAAGATCACATAAAGGATATTTTTCTTCTTTTCTTCCTTCTATTACCTCCTCACCTTTTTTTTTGTTTTTATAAGAAGCTGGCAGAGCTGACAAATTAAGCAGATTTTTCCACATAGGGAACATAAGGATTCATTGTAAACTGTATGCAGGAGTTAACATGACTATGGTGGCCTAGTTTAGGAAGATAATTTTACTTAATTTTTCTCTCTAAATTCTTAGTTATTTAATGCCTAAATATGTGAAAAATTGTCTGCAAAGGAATAACGAAAGTATAACACCACTATTTTCTTGGTTTTTGCCAAGAGACCAGTACTCTGTTGTAATCCTCACACTATCGTGTAGGATCTCTTTGTTTAGAGAAAATTGCAAGTCGAGAACTTTGTTCAAGGTTGTCCCACACACAGAGCATCGCAAAGCCATCAATCAATCAAATTTCAGCTTTTCAGACTTTAAAGACCACTGACATCTGTAACTGTGAATCTCTTTGCCTCACCATCCCCTTCTTCAAGATGGCAGCATGATTTGCCTCTTGGGGTTGTTAGAAGGATTAAATGAAATCTACTTGAATGAACCTATTCCTCTTACATTTTATGTGGTTGTATATGAAATTCTACCAGCATAGGATCTGAAGCCTCAGTCGTTTGGAGAAGTTCAAGGAGACAGAATGTGAGGGGACAGGTCAAGTGGGGGAGCAGAGTTCCCCTCGACTTCCCTCCACACCACTCCCACACTCTGCTTTGCTGGCAGTTAGCCCTGCACTAAGCATGTCACAGGACTAGCGAGGAGGCTTGGTCCTTGGACCTCTCTCAATGGCTGCTATATAACTGCTTCTCAGTAAATGTTGGTTGAGATGTCAGCTGAGGTCTTCTTGACCTTTGAGATCTCAACAAAATTAGCTTGACACCTTCCCCACTTGTGCAACCTATGGACACTCAAAATCTTTTCCAGTCCTTTGGCAAATTCCCAGGAACCCAGAATCCTCTTGTCTCTGAGGGTCTTATGCCAAGATGAGTATCTCTGTTCTAGTCCATAAAGACCCAGCCAGGAAAAAAACAAAACAAAAAATGAAAAAACCCAACTATTTCTTTGAGTCTCTAAAAACTCCACTTGGACATTCATGAGAAGAGTAGACTTTAATTCTAGGGAGAGGAGCCCCAGAGGAGAATCTCTGTCACCACAAGGAAAACAACTGTCAATGGGACAGAATCTCATCAGTCAACAAATGTCCTCTGCCCATCACACTACCAAGGTATTTGATAAAACCTTCATAGCACCCAATATCAGCCTCTCTCTCCATTTTGCTGACTTCTCCATTCCCTTTCTCCCTTTCTTCGTCTCATTACTCATCTCTCACTCATTTCACTTAAGGAGCAAAATTGATAAGTCATGTTCCTATCCCACAGAAAGTTGACACTCTCATCTATAATGGTTTGGCATCTGTCAACACCCACATCTTGAAGATCTCACCCACCCCAAAAGGACTTATTAACCTCCACCCACCCTTCTTCCCAGGAGGCATGCCAATGCTGGATGCTAAGATCATTAGATAAATAATAACAAAATGTCTATAGTTCTTACGTTGCACCAGCCACTGCTTTAAGCATGTTGTATCCTCACAACAACTCCATAAGATTGTTATTATTGTATTCCCATTTCACAGATGGGAACTGAGGCACAGAGAGGTTACACAACTTGCTCAAGGTCACATAGATAGTGGTAGACCCATGATTCAACCTCTGGCAGTCTTGTTCCAGAGTCTGTGCTATTAACTTCTATATATACTCATCAGATAGAGAGAAAGATGGACAGCCAGATATTTCCCTCTCCCACCTCACTACAAAATGAAGAAATGCATTTATTTACAAAATAAATGAATGAGTAGACTTTGAAGCAAAACTTTGGGGTTTTGGAAAATGTATAAAACATAAACAACAAAAAGTAGGCCAGAAACTATCAAGGTTAGAAACAATAGTAAGATCTAAGAGGGGAGTTTCAGAAGGAAGAGAAGGAGCCCCTGGGGCAAGCAGTCATCAGGAACATTGACCAGGCTCTGGGAAGTTCTGTGCAGGGGTTAAGTTGGGTCAGGGAAAGGCTGTGTTTTAAATCTTATAATCTATCTCCCATTCCTGCAGGAAAAGCATCGTGGCCACTGAGCAGGCTGCTTCCTTTTGAAGGCCCTTCAGGGGAGATGGAGGTTATAAAGAGACAGGAGGAGAGAGCTTTTCATTACATAAAGACTCAAGTTGCTGCAGAGGAAGGGCCCCTCATCAGAGAAGTCAACTCAGGAAAGTTTCAACTTCCAAGTGCTCTTTGTTCTAACTGGAAACCACCGTAGTGTGTCTAGATCTGGATGATGATGTCTGTTATAAGAATACAACTCTCTCATCCAAGTTCAGCCGACTGCGTAAGCAGGGCTGGGGCGTCTTAACGAGTTGAGGGAGTTACATTTCTCTCCCCCAGCTCCTCTTTCTAAACACTTTGCTCCTGTCAACAAAGGAAAAGTTAAATCATCCTGAATTTCCAGATCCGTTATTAAAGAAGAGAAGGAAAATCACTCTGATTAGATTCTTTGACATTTACGTTGTTTAAAGATCTATCTTGAGAAATAACAGTCTCATTCGCTAAAATTTCATCTTTTCCATTTGGCAAACTCTCATACCCTCACCTTTCCTTCCACCCAGATTAAATGAAAGGTTATCTCATTAAGCACAATACTTTCTTTGTGGGCTCCAGCGTCACATATATGCAGAATTATAATGATAATAACAATACTCTTTATTAAGTTCTTACTATTTGATTACACCATGCTAACTGTTTGACAGGCATGATCTTACTGAAGTTCTAAGACAGCTCTGAGATGAATAATATGGTCCTCCCTTTATAGTTGAAGAATCTGAGGCTCAGAGAAGGTCCCATGAGCAGTGAATGACAGAACTTGGACTCAACCCAGGTCTGGCTGATTCCAGAGCTTTAATTACTTCACTAATTGCTCTAAGACTGGGCCACTACCACTGGTGGAGAATGCAGCAGAGCTCACTGGCTCCACCACCAGACTATGTGCTCACTTATCTGTCCTAAGAGGACTCCCATCACCAAAAGCCTCTGTTTACTCTATTTGCGTCAGTGACGTTGAGTCTGGAAACTCTTCTGGGACCCTACCCATTCAAGCCACAGGACAGAGCACTCAAGTGGAGGCTCTTCTTCCTCCTAACTCCCATATCACTATAGGTTGGGAATTTGTGTCCTCCTTGCTTCTAACAGCCACTTCTGGATTAGATTTTCTCAGTCTTTCTATATGGTTCCTACCCATTTGAGGTGTTTGCCTTATAGTTCTGCCTTGCTATCCTCCTTAGCACTGTCACTTGAAGACCATCTGTCCTCGTCACTCCTCTTAATTCTTTAGAGATTCATCTCTGCCTTCCACTCTTTCTCCTTACCTCATGTATTGCTTATATCTTTGGTGACTTCAGCATTGGACAGTGCAACATCTTAGCCATTAGGATCACTTGCCCTCTTTATTTGCTATGATCTCCATCTCTCCACTTGGTCCCTATTATCTCAACTCATTTATCCTCAGGATACCTCATTTATCCCCAATATTTCATTTTATAGACTTTCTAGGAACCTCCAGTATACGGACCTCTCTATTTTCTCCTCATCTCCCAGGACTCCCTTGTTCTCACTTCCTTCATTATCCAGCTAAGTTTTCATTGACCTTCACAGCAATTACTTTTCTCAAAATCCTCAGTTTCTTGCTTTGTATTGATCTTATTGTGAGTTCTGCGTAAAACTCAAAACTTGGATTAACTCAATTTGCTATCTTCTCCATACTCGCACTTGGGCTGCTGGGTAGTTGTGGGGAAAAATAAATCACTCTGAATTCAAAATAGTCTTAATTCATGGTCCCCAACCTTAACCAGACCTTTAATGGTGCCCAGGAGTCCCATTATGTTTCTATAGGCCGTGATTTTCGCTTCTCTGAGGCAGCTATTTCAAACTGTCTTCTCTGCTCTAAAACACAGGACCCCCACTTCTCCCTTGGTCTCCATATGACCTTGCCTCCCACCAGAAAAATAAAAGACGTCAATCAAAACTCCCTCAACTTCCTGCCATAAAACTTGCATATTTGTATCTTCACTCAGCCCTCCTCCTCGCCTCTTGACGGACTGGAAGGAATATCCTTTATCTTACCGAAAACTGGATCCCATCCCTTCTTGCCTTCTCAGGAATGTTACTCCATCCATCTCTCCCTCTCTACTGCCTGCATCCCATTAGCATGTGGACATGGCAACGCCTCCAATCTCCAGGTCCTCCTCCAGATTCCACACACTCTCTTCTCTTTCACGGAGAAGGTTCTCTAAGGTGTCTGTATTAACTATCTCCATTTCATCACCTCCCACTCACTCCTCAGACCTCTGTATCTGGCTTCCCCACCTTCACACCACTGATGAAACACTTGAAAAATCGGCTGATTATCTCCATTGAATGTGCATTTTTCACTTTTCATCTTTCTTGACTTCCCTGCAGTTTAACATGATGGTCACTCAAAGCATTCTCTTCCTTTGACTTCTGGGACATGGTATCCTAGTTTTCCTCCTACCTTTCTGGCTATGCATTCCTTTCCCTATTGTGGACCATCTTGTTTCAGGTTTTCCCATCTCCCTGGTTGATCTCGTCTTCTCTTGTGATGGCGCCAATGTATTCATGCTTCCTAAACCTGCATCCCTATTTATGGTCAGTTTTCTGTGCTTCAGACTTTTATATTCAATTATATTCTACAGATTGCACCAGGATGTCTCACAGGCACTTCACATTCAACATTCATAAAACACCCCCACCCCATCTTTCAATAAACCCATTCCTTTTGCTCCTGCATTTTAGTTTCAGTGAATAGTGCCACCATTTGCCCAGTTTCTCAAGCTAGAACAGTAACAACATCCTTGTCTGTGTGCTTTGCCTCAGCTCCCATACATAACGATAATTAAATTCTCTGAATTCTATTCCTCAGCTATATTCTGAATATACCTGCCTACATCTAGTTTCAATTTCACCCACAGGCCACTACCTGCTCTCTTACTCCAGGTTCTAGCCACGTTACCCTCCCTTTGGATTGTTACCCACATGCCCCCATTCACTTAACATACTCATATTCTTCCAGAAAATTTTCATTTTGATATCACCTTTAAAAGAAAGCCTTTTGTGACTCCAAGACAAGACTGGTTTGGGTACCCCGTCTCTGAATACCTACAACATCTTGTGATTATCTCCATCATATTTGTTACTAGTTCATAACTTTGTCTTGAACAGTGAGCCCAGCTTTTGGAATAATTATCACTTGATAATAAGTGATCATTCAATATTTGTTCAAGAAATGATCTATTTTTATTTTTTTTATTTTTTTTTAAGATTTTTATTTTGTCCTTTTTCTCCCCAAAGCCCTCGAGTACATAGTAGTATATTCTTCGTTGTGGGTCCTTCTAGTTGTGGTATGCAGGACGCTGCCTCAGTGTGGCGTGATGAGCAGTGCCATGTCCGCGCCCAGGATTCGAACCAACAAAACACTGGGCTGCCTGCAGCAGAGCGCACGAACTTAACCACTCGGCCACGGGGCCAGCCCCAAGAAATTGTCTATTTTTAAACTATAACTTTGTTTTCTATCAGTTGTGCAGTGACATATGAACATATATTACTAAATGAGTGTATGACTATTCTTTTAAAAGTCAGCTTTTTTGAGTTATAATCTACATAAGATAAAATTCACTAATATTAAGTGCAAATTTCAACGAATTTTGACAAATGTATGCAGTCGAATAAGCAACACTATTAATGCAAAAAATACTTTCGTGCCTCTCTTCAGTAAATCCCTTCTCCTCTCCTTGAAGCCCCTGTAAATGCCGAAATTGTAGTTTTACCTTTCCTAAAATTTAGTAAAATTAGAATTATATAGTGTGTAGTCTTCTGAGTCTGGTTTCTTTCATTTAACATAATGTTTTTAAGATGCATTCATGATATTATGCACTTCTGTAGTTCATTCATTTTTATTGCAGAAGAGTATTCCATTGTATGCATGCACCACAATTTGCTTACCCATTCATCAGTTAAGGGATATTTGGATCATCTCCCATTTGAGGCTGTTATGAACATTCAGGTACAAATCTTTGTGTGGACGTGTTTAGATTTCTCTAGAGTGAACACCTAGGAGTGGAACTGCTGGATCACATGGTAAGTGTATGTTGAACTTTATAAGAAACTGTCAAACTGTTCTCCAAAATATTATGCATTCCCGCTAGAAACATTTGAGATTTCTGTTCTTGTACTTCTCACTAAAACTTAGTGTCAGTCTTTTTAACTATAGCCATTATAATGGTTGTGTAGTGGTATCTCTTTGTGATTTTAATTTATATTTGCTGATGATTAATGATGTTAAGCATATTTCCATAAGTTTATTGGCCATTTCTGTCTTCTTTTGTGAAGTGTCTTTTAAAATTTTTGCCTATTTTTATTGAGCTGTTTATCTTCTTATTTTTCAGTTGCAAAAGATTTTATATTCTGGATACAGTCCTTTGTTAGACATATATATTGCAAGTATTTTCTCGCAGTCTATAGCCTGCCTTTCCATTTTATTAACATTATCTTTTGAAGAGTAGAAATGTTTAATTTAGATGAAGTATAATTCATTAATTTTTTTCTTTTGTAGTTCATACTTTTTGTATCTTATCTAAGAAAAATTTTCCTATTCCAGGTAGCAAAAATTTTACTCCTATATTTTATTGTAAAAATTTTATACTTTGAGCTACTACATTTAAGTCTATGATCCATTTCTAGTTAATTTTTGTATAATTTGTGAAATGAGGGTCAGTTCATTGTTTTCCATATCAATATCCATTGATCCAGCATCATTTGTTGAAAGTCTACTCTTTCCCTCATTAATTACCTTGGCACCTGTTTCAAAAAGCAATTGATATGTATAAGTGAATTTATTTGAAGGCTCAATTCTGTTCCATTGACCACTATGCCTCTCTTTATGCCAATATATTAATTACTGATATTTGATAGTATTAATTAATATAATTAATTAATATATTTGATAGTAGATATTGAAATCAGGCAGAGCAAGTCTATGACCATTGTTCTTTTTTAGAATTATTTAGGCTAGTCTAGGCTTTCCATTTCTTTGTAAATTTTAGGATCTTCTTATAAAATTCTACAAAAAAAGTCCTGCTGGTAAATTGATTGAGACTGTATTGAATCCATTGATGAGTTTGAGGAGAACTGATATCTTATTAAGATATATGATCTATTAACATAGTATACCTCTTGATTTACTAGTGTCTTTTTATGTAAAATGTTCTATAATTTTAGTATACAGTTCTTGCGACTACTCAGTTACATTTATCCTTAAGTATTTTCTGGTTTTTAAACTACCATAAATGATAGCTTCTGAATTTCAAATTCTCTTTATTCATTGATAGTATATAGAAATACAATTTACTTTTTGTGTATTGATGTGTTTATCTTATAACATTGCTAAATTTACTTTTTAGTTCTAGTACCGTTTGTTGTAGGTTTCTTGGCATGGTCTATGTATTCAGTTATCTTGGCTGAAAATAAAGTTAACTTTTTCTTCTTTTTTTGATATGTTGTAAGGAATAATTATGTTCTTTCAAATGGGTTTTTTTGATGATCAGTCAAGTGCAGACATAAAATAACACCACAGAGAGGTATGTGAAATTAAAGAATTTATTATACTCACAAATCCTAGAAGAGGGAGGCATGGCTCACCACTCAGGGGGTCATATGGGAGGAGCTCTAGGGAGTAAGCTCAACCAAGCAGGTGGGGATCAGAAAGAACGCGAGGACCCGTAGGCAAGTGCCTTTCTTGGGGGTCAAGATGGAGCACAAAAGCAAGAGGAACATGGCAGTTTTATTGGTGCATTTGAATGTCACTAGGTCACAGTCAGAAGAGAGCAAGAGGGTAGCTTGTGGCAAGGACAAGCTTTAGCACACCTGTGCACCTGTTCACCTAGATGGGGTGCTCACAGCCTGTTTGTGAGGATGTTGAAGCATCAGGAAAATAATGAAGTTGTAAAAATTTACAATACAACCTTTTATATTTTTCTTGCCCTACTGCATTGCACAGGACTTCCAGTGCAATGTTGACGTCATCAAAGTAAACAATCTTGCCTTGTTCCTGTTCTTATGGAAAAGGTATTGTCTTCCACCATTAAATGTGAGCTTAGCTGTAGGTTTTTCCTGTAAGTGCCTTTCATCAGGTTGAGAAAGCACCCTTCTACTTCTAGTGTTCTGAAGAGTTTTATCAAAAATACATGGTGAATTTTTTCACTTGCTTATTCTGTATCCATTGATTAATCATTTGGGTTGCTTTTCTCTTTTACTCTTTAAATATGGTAAATTTTGTTGTCTTATTTTGATTGAAAAATAAGATTGCATTTCTGGGGTAAATCTCACTTGGTCAGGCTATAATCTTTTTTATATATTGTTCTATTAAATTTGCTAATATTTGTCCACGATTTCCATGTATTTTTTCATAAGGAATATTGCTCTTTTTTTTATCAGTATAAAACTGGCCTTGTAGCATTCGTTTGGAAGTGTATTAGTTATCTACTGCTGCTTAACAAATTGTCCCGAAACTTAGCAGCTTAAAGCACCAAATACTTATTACTTCACGGTTTGTCTGAGTCAGGAATCCAGGAGTAGCTTAGGTAGGTGGTTCTGGTCAGGATCTTTCAAGAAGTTGCAGTCAAACTGTCTACCAGGGATGAAGTCAAATGGGGCTGGAGATTTCACTTTGAAGTTCATTCACATTCTTTACTCATTCACAACTAAGACTGGCTGAAACCTCAGTTCCTTGCCATGTGGGCCCTTTCATAAGCAGCCTGAGTACTCTCAGAGCGTGGTATATGGCTTCCCACAGAGTGACTGATGGAGAGAGAGAGAGAGAGAGAGAGAGAGAGAGAGAGAGATCTGTCTCGTATAACCTTATCACAGATGTGACTTAAAAATGCCATCACATCTGCCTTATTTTATGAGTTATACAGACAAAACATGATACAATATGAGAAGAAGTTACATAAAGGGTGAATACCAGGAGGTGGGGCTCATTTTCCTCCTGTCTGCAGCACTTCTTGTAACACGTCTTACAGTGTAGATTTGCTAGGAACAAATACTCTCAGCTTTGTTTTGTCAAAAGACGTCTATTTCACCTTCATTTTTGCAAAGTAGTTTATCTGGGTATAGAATAATAAGTTACTATTGTCTTTTTCTTTCAGCCTTTTAAAGATGGTATTCCACCGTTTTGCATAATTCCTCTTGCTTGCATAGTTTCAAGCTAGTTGTCTTCAATTAGTCCTATCTTTGTTCCCTATGCACTGTACAATTTTTCTGACTGCTTTAAACATTTTCCCTTTAATATTTATCTTTAGACACTTGATTATGATTTGTTTATTTGCCTTTCTTTGTGTTTATCTGGTTTTGGATTCACTGAATTTCTTACACGAATGGATTAATGTTTTTTGTCAAACTTGGAAATTTTTCAATCATTACCTTCTTAAATCACCTTCTTACATTCCAATCACATGTATTTAAACCACTTGATACTTTCCAACAGATCACTGAAGTTCTGTTCATTTCTTTCAGCCTTTCTTTCTTTCTGTACTTCATTTTGGATAGTTTCTATTGTTATAGCTTCATATTAACTAATATTTGTCCACAGTTTTTAATCTGCAGTTTATCCCCTTCTGTGAAATTTTAATTTCATACATGTTTTTTACTACTGAAAATTCCATGTGATTTTCTTTTATATCATATTTCTCTCCTCATTATATGTATGCTTTATTCTCCATACTTGAGTATATGAAACATATTTATGAAAGTGTGTTTAATATCCTTGCCTGCTAATTTCATCATTTTTGTCATTTCTGGATCTGTTCCTATAGACTGATTTTTCACTGGGTTATGGGTCCAAGTTTGCTGCTTCTTTGTAAGTATTGTATATTTGATAATTTTACTTATTTTGTGTGAGGAAGACTGGCCTGAGCTAACATCTGTGCCAATCTTCCTCTACTTTGTATGGGATGCCACCACAGCATGGCTTGATGAGCAGTGCTAGGTCCACACCCAGGATCTGAACCTGTGAACTCTGGGCCACCAAAGCTGAGTGCACAAACTTAACCACCACACCACTGGGATGGCCCTGATAATTTTACGTTTTTGAGTACCATATTTTTTGTGCACTTTAGAAGAATGCTAGTTTTTCTTATGTCAGGCAGTTAAGCTACTTGAAGATTGATAGGATTCCTTTGAGTTTGTTTTTTTACTCTTTTCGTGTGACTCTAGAATAATCTTTTCTTTAGCATTAATTTAGCTTAACTTCCAAGTCGTGACAATTCTGGGATCTTGAATGAATGCCTCCTGTATTCAACAAGGCCCTTCCATTACGGCTCACGGGGACTCAGATAACATGTTCAGGAATCATCTAGCTTGAAATTCCCCAGTAATTTCTTTGCCCAGAAGTTGTGCCTTGTCTAAGCTTGATGCTTTTACTCTAAGCCTAAACAGGTTTGTATTCAGACAAGGCACCCTTCTGATACTTTTTCTTTGCTAAGCTCCCTCCTCTCGGGAACTCTTATCTATAAATTTTAATGAGATTGGCCTCCCCAAACTCCAGTCTGTTTTATCTACCCAGCAAGACCATTCTTGCTATCTGGGTTGCTCCTCCCTATGAGACATTCTGGAAATTGCCTCCAGGCAGAAAGTCTGGGTGATTAGAGAGTTTACTTCACCTGCTTCCCTTCTTGCAGGATCCACAGTCCTGCATTGCATGTTGGCCAATGTGTAAAAATAATTTTCTATACTTTGTCCAGTATTCTAGTTATTTATGATAGGAGAGTAATTCTGGACTCCACTACTTTCTCATAGCCAGAAGCAGAAGTACTAATACATTTTTAACTACTTCCAAATTTAAGTTCCATGATAGTAAGACATTTTCTTCCAGATCAAGACAATGGGGGAAAGCTGGGTGGAAGGCAGGTGTCACCTCATAAAGGAAAATATGATATATGGAGACCTTCTATTTAGATCAGAGGGGAAAGGAAAATCCTGCTTCTTCTGGACAAAAGGTTAACTGGAGAAGGAGAGAGAGATAAATGGGCATATGGGTGTCCCCAAGTCCTTGTTCTATATGATAAAAGATTATCTAGCATGCACTGTCAAATTCCCCTTTTTCCTGTGTTGCATGAACACCGAAATGAAAGTCAACAGACCTGATATGATGCAAGGGGTCGGAGTAATGAGCCCCAAAGTAGAAGCTGTAGAGTAAATAGTCTAAATTATGATCCAAATGGAGACCACGAGAGAGTCTCAGAGGAGTTTTTGTACCAGTAAGAGCTAAAGAGCAGCTGAATCAGCATGGAGAATTGTTCTGACTCTAAGTGAGTCAAGAAAGAGATCACCAGACTTAAGAATAAGCCGGGAGTTAGCAGGAAAATCACTAGAAGTCCCAAAACATGAAAATGTGATGGACAAACTCTCCCTCAGTGGATACCAGGGCAGACACTACTGAAAAGTGCTGTGAGGCCAGGAGAACCCATTCCTCCAAAGCTATTAGCTTTTCCCTCATAAACCAAAATGAGAGAGGAGTGTGGGGAAATGAAGGAATCTAAAAGAGTTGGTAAGAATCACAGAGAGTAGAGAGACTGAAAGAATACCAAGAGGTTGTTTAAATTATTAGATTAAACTAAGTTTTAAACTAGTATGGATTAAATTTAATTTAATTTTTTTTTTTTTTTTTTTTTTTTTGGTTTGTGAAAAACAAGAAGGGGGATCAGTATGATGAAATAAACTAACAATACTAACGATATTTTCTTTGCATGTCTGAATTGTGATGTGAGTAAATTTGCAGTCCCCTTGCCCACACCCCAAAATATAAATATGTAATTCTTACAGCCATCCTGGAAGGTGGTATTATGATCCATGTTTACAGATGAGAAAATTGAGGCTCAGAGAAGTTAGCTAAAGTTAGAAGTTACATGACTAAAGTACGTTGTAAACTGTCTTGTGTCCTTATGAAAACTCCTTGTGGTTCCGTCCCCAACACTCAGGACTTTCTTGTCTATCTCTGCCATCCCCTCTTGTACAAACTCTTGATCTGGACAAGAGTTTTTGTCCCACTGACTCATACTTGGATTCAAATCTCTTCCAATGCCCTTCAGGATGATGGTTTAGTTCGAATGCCTTTTCTGTTTTATGATTTTATCTCTGAATGCTGTATTTTGGATTCTACTTGGGACCCTGACCAGTATCCCACTGGTGAACACTGTTCTTCTAACTCCTTCACCCCAATACTCAGCCCCTCGGCCCTGGCCCCAGTCTGCATGCTGACCCCACCACTCAGAGTATTCCAACTGTGAGGATCCAGAACTTGAGCTTGGAGATGCCTGGTCCTAAAGCATCTGATTCTCCCTTTCCTCACTTTGATTTGTAGAACTCTTCTCTGTCCCCAGCATATTGTATTTATTTAAGCAACTTAAATTCACCTCCTAGGACCTCATATGTTTTGATGTGTGTGTCATTTCAACCAAAAAAGCACAAGGCAAGAAAAATAATAAAATTCTTTGTCTTAAACCCCAGAATCCAGTTTAGGAGATTTCTTCCTTCAGTTTGCACCTGAAAAAAATCTCAAGGTATTTGGGTGTTAAGAGAAGGATGTCTGTCAGCCCGTCAAAACAGTGCAGTGCAGGGAAGACAAAAGTTCTCAGATTTCCTAAGCAGAACACAAGATCTACACCTTGCCACATTTTCCTGTAGCTGCCTTAAGCAATTCCTACATCACAGACAACTGCTTAATGCAATCATGTTTAGAACTGTCCTCACCTATGCAGTACCCCTATGCAATATTGTGATTTAGAAGAAATGCATGTATTTGGTCATTCAGATGACCAAAATATATTTCTCATTTATATTTAGTCTTCATCCATAGTTCCTGACCCACAGCTCCCAAAACACTTGGAATTTCCTGAGTGACAAGAGCAATGAGAGCATCTTTTGTTATGATACTTGGTCTCTTGTCATCAGTTCCTAAAA
Organism: Equus przewalskii; assembly: GCF_037783145.1. Classification (NCBI taxonomy): domain Eukaryota; kingdom Metazoa; phylum Chordata; class Mammalia; order Perissodactyla; family Equidae; genus Equus; species Equus przewalskii. The sequence continues at coordinate 19,799,662 of NC_091856.1, read as the reverse complement.
ATGCTTCAGGCCCATAAAGATGAAATTGGTGTCTTGTTACTCATAATCAATCCATTTCCACAACAACTGGGTTTATGGTGGTGAAGGTGACTTTTGGAAAGCACATAAGGATGGGAGTTAGTTGTTAGGGAAACCAACCATGAATACAGAGTTGGAACTTTCAGTCCCACTCCCTGATTTCTGCAGAGGTAAGTGGGGGCTAGAGGTTAAATCAATCACCAGTGGCCAATGAGTGAATCAATTATGCCTATGTAATGAAGCACCCATAAAAACTCAAAAGAAGAGGGTTCAGAAAGCTTCCAGGTTGGAGAAGCAGACTGCTTCCATGTGCCACAGTGTTGGACTCTAAGCTCCATGAGGACAGAAGCTCATTTGTTCCAGACCTCGCCCTATATATCTCTTCATCTGACTGTTGATTTGTATTCTTGAATATCCTTTGTAATAAACTAATAATCTAGTGAGTAAATGGGTTTCCTGAGTTCTGTGAGTCATTCTGGCAAATTAAGTGAACCCAAGGAGGGGTCATGGGAACCTCTGATTTATAGACAGTCAGTCAGAAGTACAGGTAACAACCTGGACTTACAATTGGCCTCCTAAGTTGGAGGGGGTTGTTGGAACTTCCAATTTGTAGCCAGTTGTTCAGAAGCACAACCTGGGCTTGCGATTGGCATCTGAAGTGGAGGACACTCTTGTGGGACTAAGCCCTTTAGCTGTGGAATCTGATGCTTTCTCCAGATGGACAGTATCAGAAATGAGTTGAATTGAGTTAAATTCTTGGACACCCTGCTGATGTCCACACCAGCACACACACACACACATTAGAATTTGGTCCAGGAACCCAAGAAGACCCTACCAGTTAAGAATAAGACCAGAACCAATAACAAACAGTGTTTCTTTGAGGCCACAACCAGATTTCTATGCAACCCAGTTCATTTCTTTTAGGTCTATACCCTTCTACATAAGAGTAACCTGAAGATTAAATGAGACCGTGTTTGTAAAACCCACAGCACAGTTTTGTCACAAATTAAATGCTCTGATTGTGGAAGTTCCTTTTTCTTTGCGTGTATGTCTGTTGAAGTTGTGGTCTGCTTATGTTCTACACTAAGGTGGAGAGGAGAGCCAACACTGGATTAACCTGTCACAGCAGCCATCGAGGGGAAGTCGGTCTGAGCATCTAGCTCTATAAGCTAGTCATCAGCAATCAGGAGGAACATGTGTGACTTGCATTGGAAATGGTGACATGACATGTGCTTTCAAGAGTAAACCTAGAAAAGACTCTTACTTCTAAGAAATGACTATCTGCTCTGCCCAGATCCTCCACAAGCACCCTTAGTTCCTGCCTCCCCAAAGCTTCCACAGACCCCCAAAGCATCCCACTGTTTCGATCTGTCAAACATTTGCATGAGTGATTCTCTGAGTGTAAATATTACCTTAAAACTCATGTCCAGTCACCACTTCCAGAAAGACTTCACTTACTTTGATCTTGGACCATGTGCCTCACATTTGTAATTCCATAGTGCACATCTTTACCACAACGTCTACCACATTGTATTATAATTACGTATTTACTAATTTATTTTTCTCACTGGACTATGAGCACCAGAAGGGCAGGGACTGTATTTTGCTCATTTCTGTATTCCCAGTTCCCAGCACAGTGGCACACCTTTGGTGGTCAAAACGTGAGTTAGGGAAACCAAGGTGAAAAAGAGAATCATATAGCATATATAGCATATAGCAAATCTTCAACAGAAATGAAGATGAAAGGAAGTCAAGGGAAGGAGAGAAAAAATAAAGAAAGGAAAGATGGAGAAATGAATATAGAAAAGGAGGGAAGGAAAGAGGAAAAGGGAAAAGGAGTAAAGAAAGAAGGAAAAAAGGAAGGTTGATCTTTCATCTTTCCATTCCTTAGAAGCCAACTTCAGGAATCTACAGTTCTGGAAATTTGTTCTTTCTTTACAAGTTGACAATATCAGTAGATGAGTTTCTTGGCATTTGATAACTCTTTTGAAAACTGGAAATGTAGAGTTGGAATAAAAAATAACAAAGGTGGGTAGAGAGGAATGAAATAGTAAATTTATAATATTCCAAAGGCATCATTCCAGAGATAGGAGTTTTGTGCTGGTTCACTAGTCTCATCTATGGAAGTGGGGCATGGGAAAATGGACTTACCTAGGGTTCAAAAGCTAGATTTTCTAGTGATATTTGTTAAAGGCTGATTTCTTCAACTAATTTTCATCAATGTCATGTCAACACCACTCGGTACAGTAGGTTTTTGGCCTCTGGATGCTATCTGTCAGTACTAACCAACATGGGAACTAATCCAAACCAGAGAAATAAAGAATCTCAGAGAATGTCACACAACAGAAACCATTTGCCGGGATTTAAAAACCACGTGGGATTTTCAGAGATAAAGAACAATTATTTTTCAATAAAATTTTGAAAGACCCTGAGCAATCCCAGCAGAGTTTGGGTTTCCCACTCATTCTCAAGTAGTCTTACTTATTTTTTGTTACATCTGCTGTTTTCTTTAAAAACACAAATTTGAATCTTTTTCCCCCTCGATTAAAAACCTATCCTTGGATCACAACCCTATAAGATAAAATGCAAAACAAACTCCCTTATAACTTGACACTAAACTGTATTTGGGGCTTTATCCCCTACTGTTTTCTTTCTTGTGCCATACATTCCCACAAAGTGGCCTCTCTAACATGTTATAAAAAATATCTGTATGGCTTTTTTTTTTTCATATAATTTCCTCTTCCTGGAATATCCTCCTTTTCTTTCTCTACCTACCTAACCTAATACCCTTCAGTGTGTACCCTTCCCAGAAGACAATCTGGCTTTAGTGTACTCAGGAATATGAACAGTGGAGTCAGCCCAGGTTTTGAATCTTCTACCTAATTATTGTGTGTCCTTGGGGAATTTGTAGAGACTGTCTTAGCATCAGATTATTCCTCTCCAAAATGGTGATAATAATACTGACCCCAGAGAGTTGCTGGCATAATCCAATAAAATAATGTCTTTAAAGATCCAACATGGTGTCTTGAAAATAGTGTTTAATATTATATTCTTTATATTATTTTTCTTATCATCATCATCATCACCAGTGTCTCAAGGTTGTTGGTTTGAATAGATAATTTAAGTGCAGGTTTAGCACTGGCATTAGCACTAAGAGATCAATGAATGATGATAGCTATAATCACCATCATAATAATTCTCATTATTATTATACTTAACAAACTCCACTTGTTATTAATCAACACTCTTCCTCTGTTAGTCTTACAGATGTGATTTATACCTACCTTTACCATGGTACTCAAGGTAACATTTCATAACTATCTATTTAGGTATCTCCCTTCATCTGTGATTTACTCAATGGCAGTCCTTGTTCAAGTTGACTGTGTATCCCTATAGCTTACTACCAAATGAGCTCCTGATAACTTGAACGAGTTCATTTTCAACTCATTTTGAATGAGTAAACAGAATTAACGGTACACATTGAGCCATCCCCACTGTTTTTTTTAATTTTGCCTGTTAAAGCCTACATCATTTATTTGCTAAATGACTGTCTAGAGTGAAGAGTATAGTCTATGAGCACTAGAATGGGACAGAAGGCTCAAACCATTCGCCTTAATAGCACCATATTCTCAAACTGAACTAAATAGGCTCCCTTAAAAGTCATCTAGAGTTTCAAATACCCCCAAAGAGTCCTTGATTGCAACTAGCAGGATTATTTGGAGAGACTTGGAGCTTACCCATGAGTCTTCTCCAAACACTCATTACCAATTCTGGGATGAGTTCATAGGAACTCACCACTGGTCATTAAATGATTCTTTCAGCGTTTCAGGATTTGGAGCCACCATCCTGCTCCATGGAAAATTTTAGAGGAAATTAGATTATGGTTGGGAACATTGGCCAACTAGATGAAAGGGAAATAAGTGTATTTAATAAATACTCAGCTTTGTGGCTTCTAGCAGCAGTCCACGTTTCATGTGTCAAAAGAGGGAAAGTATTAACTCCTTCAAAACCTCACCGAAGTGAGTTTCAGAGCCAAAGTTTAGGTCCATTTTCCATATTCAAATAAAAAACGAAGCCCCAAGATAGTGCATGATAAGGTTTTTTAAAAGTACCCCTAAAGTAAGGTAAATACCACAGAAATCGTACATTTTGCTTCCTGCCTAAACTCAGTATATTATTCTCAAGAAGGAGTACTTTACTGGAATTAGTAAGGGATGTGGCTTCAGGCAGACCTGATTTCAAATGTTGGCTTTGATACTTGCATAAATTACTTTGCCTTTCTGAGCCTAATTTTTCTGACCAACAAAATTAGAACAAGGTTTTTCATAATATTGTGATGAGGAATAATTGTGAAGTGTTGGTGAAAATGCTTACCACAATGCTTAGTATTCAGATGCTCAAATACTACTTTCCTTCTCATTTTTCCTTAGCTCTTAGAGCATTCCTAAACATAAAGTCTTGTGAGTTTGTGCTGTGGACAATCCAAACATATACCAACGCGTTTCTAGATTAATTCATAAAAATGTAGAGACAAATTCTACAAAATAGAAGAATATCATCTATGTATACCCATTGCTGGTTTTAGTGGCAATCTTATTTTCATAAGTATAAGATTGTACTGAGTCCTTGATGCACATGGATTGAGCATCTCACTAAGAAGCACTAGCAGCTGAATATAAGCATCATACATTACATCAGAATTACAAGGGATTATTCACTTTCCAAAAGGCTCCTTTACTTTACATAATGAGATTAACCACATGACTCACTTTAATAGTGAGTTCCCCATGTGCCTACAAAGTAAGATCTAATTCTTAAAAACCAACATTAAATAACTTTCAAAAATGGAGTCCCTGTGTGAAACTAAATAATGCTTTATGAAGTTAATTCAAACAAAGTCAATCGGGTTGGCTAAGTGTCAAAAAAGGCATGCTAGATGATGAGACAGATTCCCCTGACGAAAAGCTCTTAGGTTGCATGTTTAGTGTTATGGAAAGACAGACTCATCCTTTCTACAAGGTCTGTTCTTTACACTTACTAGTGATGGTGGAGATAAACTCAAAGAACGAGGAAATCTTAGTTATTGATTGTCTTTCCTGTGTACCAAGTCTAATATATGTGTGACGTCATTGAATTCTCCCAACAAACAGATAAGACAGGTACTATTATCATCATTTTGAATATTATCATCGTACAGAAAATGAAATATTGAGATCTCAAGATCACTCAGCTAGTAAACACCTGCCCCAGGATCTAAACACATTCCTTCCTGTCCTGCTCCAATAATCACATCCTCTCCTCTACTGCACTGGGCTTTATTGCACAGGATTAAACGAAACGGTTCAAATAGAAGTTCTCTAGATGTGCAGATAAGGGACATATTATTGCAATTTGGGAATTAAGGAAAAATTTGTAGTGACGTGGTGTCTGAATTGGGCTGAAAAGAAAGGGGAAATGTAAAAGCACAAATTTTAAAATTTCCAAGCATATTCCTAGGAGCTGATTCAGGTGAGAGCACAGACCCTGAACTTCAAAAATCTACCAAGAAAAATCTAGATTCACTGGCTAGACTTGAGTCCCAGGGATATTCCAAGACTGTCAAATGAAAATCATCAATGTTTAAGGAAACATCAGTTTAATAGTAAATTAATCTGTTAAAATATAAGGGGGAAATGCAGTAAGTAAGCAATTTGTTTCTAGTGGCCTTTAACAGCCCTTGAAGCTCTCCATTTCTCCAGAAATTGCTCTATTCTTATTCAGACATATTGGCAGTAACATCAAGTCTTCAGCCAAAGGGAAGGGACTGGCCAGACCTCATTAGGCTGCGATTTCAATTAAACATCATAAAGAAAAAGAGAGAGTTGACAGCAAGCAGGTTACAGAAACGGGAAAACATTTATCACTGGGCAAGCAGCTTGGCCTTCATGTTATGTCTTATGCCTGGCTAGTCAAAGAAACCCTTATCCTTTGACAAAGTTGAGGCACGTTGCCTGTCAGAGAGGCCCAGGGTAGCGAAGCATCCAAGTTACTTCATGAGAGCCCTGACCTTTTCTCAGCTTAAGCCATCAACCAGGACTCTAGGGCATTCGAGAATCCAGCATCAGCTTCCTGCCTTGGAAGCACAATAGTTCAATGTAGGACAATTTCTTCTCTTTTCTTTTCCCTTAATTCCCTTTCTGAATCCTTTTTTTAGTATAAAAGTAAAGAAAAATCAAAGACCATTAAAAAGAATAACTAGAAAAGGAGGAAACTGAACATAAGGAAGGGGAAATAGAAGAACGAAGATGTCAAAGCACGAGTAGGTATTTCTTTGATGCAGTGTATGAAGAAATAAATGAAGCTGAGGCATAAATAAGACAAAACAAAATGAATAAACAAAATGTGTGTGACTGGGAGCTCTGTTAATCAGAGATTAAGATATAAGGAGTATGTTAACCAACAGATAGTGTTGGATCAAACTCTTGTATGTGCTGACATGGAGTAATCATGGATGGCATTAGGGTCTCCAAACCTTGGTGTGGACACAGTGTAGTAAAATGGTTAAGAGCATGTGATTTGGAGTCAAAACTGGATAAGAATCACCATTTACCACCTATGTACACTTAAGCAATTTATTTAAATTCCATAAACTGCTTTATTATCTCTAAACTGAGAATAGCACTATATCCCATATGATTTTTATATCATGTAGTATTATGCACACAAAGTGTTTATCACAGTGTCCAGCACATAGTAAGCTACCAATTTAACTAGTTATCATTCGTGATATGTTGCTGTGGAAGGTGATTAAGATATTTCTTTGACTTTGCTGGGAATTTAACTGCCATTGCTAAGATGAGTAGGCTAAATGAAAGATACCTAGATTTTTTTCTACTTAAGGATCCCAGTTAATTCTCTGAAAGCACAACTGGAAGAGCAAGGGCGTGTCAAAAGAATAATAATTTGTTTTACATTGGGAAAAGTGCATCGACAGGTAATATAATTAGAGTCCGATCTAAGGTAGAATATGATTTTTAGGTTCTAGCACATATGGGGAAATAGTAGGTGGTACACATATCAGTAACAATGTAACATAAGTATAGTCATAACAGCAAAATAAAAATCTCAGGTGTTTATAAATAAATTTAAAAATACATATATGTAAAACCTTAAAATGTTCTTAAGAAACATAAAAGAAAACAAAATATATGTAGAGTTGTGTTGTTTCCATGGATGGAGATGTTAAAAATCACAGAACTATTAATTTGACCTAAATCATCCATATATTCAATGACATTTTAAATAAAATCCCAACAAGAATTTTCCTCTACGACTCTACACACTTATTCTAAAATTCATCTGCATATGCACACACCAAAGATTAGCCAAGATAATAGTGGAGGAAAAAAAGAAAAAATAGGAGGTAATACTTAACTGCTTATCCACTAAAACATATTTTAAAGACATAGAAATTAGAACAGAGGATATTGGAGAAGGGAGAGGAAGCCAGGCCAATGGAATGGAATTTGGAGTCCTTAAAATAACTCAAATACATGTGAGAAACTGGCATATGATAGAGGTGGCATTGTAATCCCTGGGAGGGAAAAGAAAACTCAATAAATTGCATAATTTTCCGTTTGGAACTCACTTCCTATACAAAAATAGCGAAGTAAAATTGTAAATGGGAAAAAATTAAAAGAAAATGTAGGATAATAATTTTTGACCAGAAGATAAGAACCAGATTCCTTGGAAAACTCTCAAAACAGCAGTTTATAGGAAAACGTTGATAAAACTGACTGCGTAAATATTAAACTGTTCTTCTCTGCAAGCACACCATGAAACATACTAAAGAAAAAACATGGCAGGTTTAGAAAAGATATTTGTAATATATAAAACCAGCACGGATTAGAATCCTGAATAGGTAGAAGAGTTATATTTCAGTCTAAGTAAACTAACAATATAACTTAAAAGTGGGGAAATGATGGAAACAGACAATTCAGAAGAGTCAATGAACATATGAAAAGATGATTATGCTCACTGGTAATAAAGGAAATGCAAACTGAAGCAACAGTGAAACACCATTTCACACCACACCGTTTGACAGGCATTAAAAAGTCTGTCAACACCAACTGTTGGTAATAACATGAGAAAACCAAACTCTCATACCCTGCTGGTGGGAGTACAAATTAATACAATCACTTTGGAGAACAATTTGGCTTTTGCTAATGAAATTTAAAATGTGGATACCCAGTGATTTAGCAATTCCACTTTAGAGAAATCCTTGCCCATAGGTACCAGGAGATCCAAGACGTTCATTGTATCATTACCTCTTTGCAACGGAGAAAAATTGGAAACAACATTTATGTCCTTCAACAGGGAATAGGGAAATAAATTGTGGTATATTCATATAATTTACTATAATATTAAAAATCAAAATGAATTAATTAGACCTATGTGTAAAGACATGAATGGATCTCAAAAATGCAACATTGAGCAGAAAAAGGAGGGGAAAGCAAGTCGTTAAAAAGTATATAGTATGAAATCATTATGTAAAAATATTTTTAAAAACAGCAACTACATATATTATTTATGGATGCATTTCCTAGTAAACACAGAAAAAAGGGGCCACAAAATTCATACTGGTGATTGCCTCTAAGGGAAGATGATAGAGGAAAAGGGAGCTTCAACTTTATCTGTAATGTTCTATACTACTTAAATAAATCAATTGTATGGTGAATCAAATTTAACAATTATAGTTGGGGCGGGCTTCCAAGAAAAAATCTGACTCTGCCATTAGAATATAAGCAATAGGAGCTGGCCCAGTGGCCGAGTGGTTAAGTTCGTGCACTCCACTTCCATGGCCTAGGGTTCGCCGGTTTGGATCCTGGGCGTGGACCTACACACTGCTCATCAAGCCATGTTGTGGTGACATCCCACATAGAAGAACTAGAATGACCTACAACTAGGATATATCACTGTGTACTGGGGCTTTGGGGAGAAAAACAATAAGAGGAAGAATGGCAACAGATGTTAGCTCAGGACCAATCTTCCTCACTAGAAAGCATACTTAAAAAAAAGAAGAAGAATGTGAGCAATAGGAGGAAGAGAGTAATTTTATTTGTGTATTTGTTTGTTTTCTGTTCTCAGATTATAGAAGGTACTTAATCACTGTTGGTTCTCCTCTCACACGTATTGAAACTCAGAGTATTTCTAGGACAGAGGGAAATGCAGAGAGGAGTCAGATACCATCCAAGTTTCCAGAAAGCTCAAAATACATCAAGGTAGTAGACATTAGACATCACATGCATGCATGCACAAGTGCTCACTCACACACAAACACTGCTTGTGCATAACCACGACTCTAAGTTGCCACAAGCCAGAGAGCTAAGGTTCTTTTAAGGCTAGAAGGATATCACCTTGTTCCTTCAGTCTGGGATCTCTTTGCATGTCTGCTTGATCTGCTTAGCCCAGCTCTTCCCAAGGCCAAGCAACACTTCAAGTCACTCTACTTACCTGTCTTCCACAGTCTACCTGAGCACTTTCCAGGGCTTCATTTCATCCTTCACTCAACGAACATTTAATAAATTGACCAGGATCTCCACTAGGTATTTTAGATATACTCTCTCTCTCTTAATCCTCAAAATAGCCCTATGTGGTCAGTATTTTAACCTTGTTTTTTAGGTTAAGAAAATTACAACACACACAGTTAAAGAGTCTTATCCAAAGTCACACAGTTTGTAATTGGTGTAACTGGAATTCAAGCCTAAGTTGAATGACCCCAAAGATAAACTCTATAAAGAGACCTGAGAATACAGTTGCTGAACCAGCCTCCTCAGCTACCACTTCATTTAGAGCTTCGTACCAGACACCATGGAAAGAATAAAAAATAAGTAAGACACAGTCTCTTTTGTAGAATAGCTTGGGATCCAGTCGTGGGCTTAGCTCATCGGAGGTATATGAACCCTCTTTATACCGGGACGTTATGATTCAGCCATCCTACATTCTCCTGCAGGCTGAAAAAGCCCACTACCTTTCATCTTTGCTCATAAGTCTTATATTACAGGCCTTTGCAGTTTCCACCAGATTCCCACATCCCTTTTGAGTTTGGGGGCCAAGAATTGATCACAGCCCTGCAGTGAGGGAAAGGCCTGTGCTGTCTCACTCCAGCCAAGAGCTCCCATGTGTGGTGTAAGGGAATCCCCTTCTTGGTGCAGCCTGGAGGTCTCAGTGCAATTAACATTGTTTGCAAGTTGCAAGAAGTCACACCTAAAGCCTCCCTGTTGATGGCCAAGCCCTGATGAATTTCTCAGATGGGTTGGATTATTTTTCCCCATGTGTCTACCAGCAGTGTCTGCTGAGCTCATCTGTAGCAGGAAGCAGGATCAGTGAAAACACCAAGAGAGAGGGTAGGGAACAGGTCCTCCCAGCATAGCTGGAAGAGTAAAACTCAGTTCCTGGATGTGCTCTGTTGACTAAAACTTTAAGTTTAAGGAAAGCCTTTTTTCTTTCTTTCTTTTTTTTTTTTTTTTTTTGCTACATTGACCACCACATTTGGAAAAAAATAGCCAACGCTCCATCCCAATGAACCACACAAATGCCCTCGTGGGAGATTAATCATATGTCCTTTAAAAAAATGGCAGGGTGCTGCCTCTGTGCCAGTTGTGTGAGCAGCAATCATCTTGCATTTTTCCGCCTGCCTGACCTGGGTGGTGGGTGGTAGAGGGGGCTGTGGAGGCGGAAGTGAGGCACTCTGTGGTTACTGCAACGCAGTGGTAGTGATTGTGGAGGCCACACTGGATGTCAGATGCCAGCTTACATCTGCAGAGTCAGCAGGAAAGAGAAAGAACTAAAAAAAAAAAGTGAATTCAGAGATATTTGACCTATAAGAATCCTCAGGGATCTCATGATCCACGGGTCCCCAAACCTGTGGGACAACAGCATCACCTGGGAAACTTTTGAAAATACTGGTTCCTGGAGTACACACCAGACCTACTGAATCAGTCTATAATTGGGAGGCTACAGAGATATTTTTTGGAACCACTCTTGAGCCTGGTACCTTCATGACATAACCAGAGAAACTAAAGCTAAAGAGGGAGCATGATCTGCCCATAGATAATGGCAAAGTTTGTCAGAAGCCAGAGCACCTGACTCCAGCCCAGAACTCCCTGGCTGAAGTCTCTCTTCTCTCTAAGCTCATTGTCTCCCCCTCCTCCACTGTTCCGGTCTCAAGGAATGATCCCACCAACCACCCAGAGCTCAAATCAGATACTTGAGAATAATTATCACTCTCCACATGAAACCCATGCCCAATATTGCCAATTTTACTAATTGACATTGACTGCATAGGTCCCCTTCCCTACCGCACTTCTCCAGTTTAATCAGCACCATCTCTCACATGAACCACTGCAACAGCCTCCTAATGAGTACCTCTACCTCTGGTTTGGCCACCCTACCCATTCTCCACACTGAAGCCAACAAGATGTCTGTAAAGCATTAAAGCGTGAGTCTGATCTTGTCACTCCCCTGCTTGAAACCTTTCAATGGCTTCCAAAGAATGAAGACCTTAAGACTTTGACCTGACTTTCATAACTGACCTCATTTTTTTTGCTATTCCCCAACTATCACCTCACATCTCCTACAACACAAAACTTCTATTCCCTTATACATACCATTCAGTTTCATAACTGACCTCATTTTTTTTGCTATTCCCCAACTATCATCTCACATCTCCTGCAACACAAAACTTCTATTCCCTTATACATACCATTCAGTTTCATGCCTTCACTCATGAATTCCCTCTTTTGAGTGCCTTTATTCTCTCTCTCTCTCTCTGTCTCTCTTCACACACACACACACACACACACACACACACACACAAACACATTCACGTATACACCATATCTTCATTCTATAAGACTTAAACTCAGTGCCCCCTATGAGAAGTCTTCCCTAATCCCAGCCCTCTGGGTTAGGGACTTTTTCTCTTTGCCTCTGTAGTATCCTATGATCTCCCCCATTAAACCCTTTTTCAGATTATATTCAAAATATTTCATGTTAATTTCCTCTATTTCTCTCTATGATGTGAGCTCCCTAGCACCAGGATTAATTCTTCATTCACTTCTATATTCCAAGAATGAAACACATCACCTATTGTCCTGTGAGTACTTAAAGTGTTCGTTGGCATTTTTAGCACTTAAAGTGTTTGTTGGACCAAATCAACCTCCTGAGATAGATTGATGAACCTAATTCTTAATGAGTAATTCTTAATCACTCTCAACATAGGTTGTTTCCTATGAAATGTAATTTGAGAAGCCCCAGTAACCCAGCCAATCCTTGGCCACCTGAAGTAGTCACTGAAACTCAAGTCTTCTGCTCTCCCTAGCTGCCTAGTCCTCTACAAACCAGATTATAGGTTTTTGAGCAACGTCCTGCGGTTGGACAAATAATACCTCCCATTTGACTAGAAACTCTACATATATTTGATTATTGAGTCTTTACAAACACCTTGAAAGGGAGATGTTTTTGTTCTCTATTTTACATTTGAAGAAATAGGCTGAGAGCGAATATATCTAAGACTACATAGCCATTGTAGGGTAGAGCTAAACTTCAGATCAGATCTGAATGTCTCCAAAGAACCCACTCCAGCAGTTGACATCATACTTCTGTGGCTGGTGTATGGCTTGTCAGAGGCAAATTCAGAAAACAAAAGAGAGCCTTAACAAATGAGCTGAAATATCTCCCACCCTAGAAGATTCCAAAGGGTTCAGCCTAAAACCCCAGTGAGTTTCCTTCTTTCTGGTGCCTGGGTCCTAGAGAAGAGACACTTAGATTCAAGCCAGCGAATTTCTTGTGCAGAGGTTAGCCTACATAGCTCGTATAATGTCCTAGAGGATTCATGTTAGGTAGCCACCTGGTAATGAGGATCCCAAGCAGCTCGGCTCTTGAGAACACCTTGATCAGCTGCATACCCATTTAATCATGAAGAAAGCAATGGTTATTTTCAACTGCATTTCATGTGACCCTCTCCAGCCTTTCCGTCTCTCTGCCCTTGGGACCCTCCCCACCACAGCCCATCCCATGTTGCAGAGATTCTCCACACTCAACATACTGATATAATTTGAAGCCACAAGTTCTAGGTTTTAGTCATAAATTTGTCAATTTCTTGCTTTGTTATCTTTGGTGAGAAAAGAAAATTGACTTCTTTTTAACATTTTCCGTATGTGAAATTAAATTACACTTATTTTCCTTGGTTCTTTTAAAAAATGAAAATACCAGGAATTGAGGACCGTAGAGGGAAGCAAGTACTTTAATGTGTGGATGGTAAGGATTCAGTACAAGTCTTCTGGAGAGTGACTTGATAATGCCTAGAAAAATCTTGAAAAGTGTGTGCACTTTGACTTAGAAATTCTGCTTCCGGGGCTTTCCCAAGCCAAGGATTTCAAGCCATGGCCCATAAGGCAAATCCAGCCTGCTAACTGTATTTGTAAAGTTTTCTTGGAACACAGCCACACCCATTCTGTTAGTGTCACCTATGACTGCTTATATATTACAAGGACAGAGAGTTGAGTAGTTGCAACAAAGACCACATGGCCCACAAAGTCCAAAATATTTATTATCTGGACCTTTATGGTAAAAGTTTGATCACTCCTCTTATAGAATCATGAAAATGTCATTGGGTCATTGCTGATTCGAGTGCCTTGTGTGGGCCAACCACTTGCCTCTTCAAATGATAGAGCTTTCACTCCCTTGACCCCAAGCATGTGGCCATAATGTCTTTAGGTTTTCAGGCCCAGAGATCTCCAAACTCAGCTTGTTTAGCTCCATCTGGAGCCCAAGGGGGGGCCCTCCCAGGGATGCTGTGTCAGAAGTAGTAGTTCAATCATCTGCTTGCCTAATGCTCAGTCTTCTTCCCATCCTAGAATGCCACACAGGCTCCTACTTTTTTCCCTTATTTAGATATTCAAAAATAAAAGTTCTCATTTTCCTTCCTTCCCTGAACTCTTTCAGAGAATCAACATCACTATAACAGAGACAAATAAGATTTGCAAAGCTCATTTCCCCTCACGAGGAGCATCAACTGCCTCTGGTGGTAGACCTCACCTTCTATTTTGGGAAAAGGAGCCACGTTCTTGCCTCGAAAGGGAATCCCCCTCCTGAGAATGACCATAGTAGCTTCTGCCTTTTTTTTCATGAGAGGAGAAAAAAGATGTTAAATATTTAACTTGGCACCCTGTTATACATTTATTCATTTTACAATTGAAAAATTAATAAGGCTATTTCAAAAAAATAATAAAAGGAAACGTCTTGTTCACAGGTGGTTTTGAGGATCACTTAGAGTATGCAAAGAAGTAGCTTTTATAAACTCTAATGTGCTTATTATTATTAATAAAATTTGCTATTTCAAGACAGCCAGTGATTAATATTCATTTTGCAAAATTTATCTTTATAACCTGCCATAAATTTCATTTAAAGAATTAAGCTCACCCGAAAGCAAATCCCACAAAAGGAATAAACCAGGCATGCAAATAAATGAGTACATATGCTTCATTTTCTCCCCCAAAGGATATCTTATGAAACTTTAATGAACCCCTAAAACAGATAAAAACAGGGTTATTCTTTTGAACATGGCCCTATCCACGAGATATCCCCCAATTTGCTAAATTGGCCCACAGGACATCTCAGAAAGACTCTTGAGATCTGCAGAATTAGCAAAAAGGGAGACCTGCCAGTTCTGTAAATTATGGAAAGTTGACACTGGAAGAAAACTTAGGGAACATTTTCAGTCCATTCCTCATTTTGCAGATCAGGAACTGATTGCTCACAGTCTCAGAGAGCCCACTGGTGAATGGACACGGGTTCAAACTTAGATCATCTGCCTTGAAAACTAGACTCTTAGCTAGCCCCTCGCCTCCCCACAAAAAAATCAGAAACATTCCTGAGATGTAAAGTGAGATCCACCTGGAGAAGGCACAAAGATTTTAGGTTCACAAACGGAAGAGGCGCTACCTGACCCTCCTGAGAGCTTTTAAAAGACCAGGTCACCCTACACTGAGAAGGAGGCATCCAGCACCCACAGAGCTGCCAGGCCCCACACCATTCATCATTCCCTTCTGAACCACTTTCCAGACCTACACTGGACTCTACTTCCTGACAGGTTGTATATCATTTCCGTCCCTGAGCTCACGGTTCATTTTTCTCCCATTTATGGCCCTGCTTTACCCTTTGGCAAAGCACTAACCACACTTCTCCTGCTTTGGCTGGTCCAACTCAGGCTGTAAACATCAGCACACTCATTCCCGATGGGTGGTCCCACCAACACCTTTATCCTCTGAGCAGGACTTGGGCAAGACTGAGAGCCACTCTTTCTTGCAAGACCAGATCCCTACACTGTGTGGAGGAGAGGTTCAGGCTCTACTTGTCTCACTCCCCAAGGGCACCCATTTGCTGAATTTTGCCCTCACTGGAGGGTTGTTACCCACAGCATCACCAGCAGATGATTCACATACACACAAGTAAATTTGGGCACCTCTGACTCTGCTGGCAGGATCTGCCCTCATGCTGATAATTAATATCACTTGGCACTTACAAAAGATCTTTCAGCTTTGAAAATTCTTCACAAGTACATATTAATTGAATGGGCTCACTGTCTCCAAATATTTTCACTGTATCTTCCAAGACTCTGGGTATTTATGCAAGCTACACTCATACCCCATACAGAACTTTCAGCACTGACTCTGTCTTGGGAAGCTGACAAGAGCTCAGGGAATCCCGACTTATCCAGCTTGCATCAGGACCCCCATAGGTTATCCAGGCCATATGACTCCCTCTAGAAGAGTCTCAAAGGAGCACTGTTTCGAAGAGTTTCAGAGAAACAGAGATGGTATACATCTAGTTTTAAATTCAGAAAGATTGGAATTCAAAATCCAGAACTCCCATTGGGAAAAATACCTAACCTTGGAGCCCCAGATATTTCGTAGGTAAAATGGAGATGATAATACTTGAATGAGTTGTTATTATGATGACAGGTAAAGAATGTGATGGGTTCAAGGTGATGCCTGGCACATAAGGGGTGATACCTACTGATCATTTAATGTTTTATATGGTGTAACTTACAAAACCCCATGAGTTAGGTCTGATTGCTAACATCAGTTTAAAGATGAGGAACCTGAGGCACAGAGAGATTGAGTAGCATGTACCAGACCACGTGGTGAGTAGGTGGTCGGCTGGGATTTGAGCCTGGACAGCCTGGCTCCAGAGCATGACCTCTGTGACCACACTGCCCCACCTCTTGAGAGTGGTACCCAATGGATGGCAGTATCAGCATCACTATCATACCAAGAAGGGTGGCCAAGCTCTTCTGAATTAGGGATCCAGATAAGGACACATCCTGTTCTCTGTTGCCCTATGCCTTGGACCTTGGTGGTTTTCTTGAATTTGGGCAAACAAAATCTTATATAGGTTTTACATTTTCTGGAAATAATAGTAATGATTATCAGAAAAAGTTTTGCATATATATTTTTCTGTTTTCAGTAGTTCTTGGCCATTTGTACAAAGAGAAAATTCATGGAAACAGGTTATCTGAGTTGAGCCCCAGCTCCACTCTCCTCTTCTCCTGCCTCCTCTGTGGAAACTATTTTCTCACCTATAAAAGTAGGATCATAGCATCTTATCTCAAGGGAGTACTGGAAAGGAAAACAATGATGTTAAAGTTCTCTATTAACTCAAAAGTTCTCAGAGTCCTTTGCAGCATTGTTTGTGAACATCCTCCAAAAGAGTGATTTACTGAGACAAATGTCCACTTGCAAGGAAGTGGGCATGAGCATCCCATAAACTCTCAACCCCACAGGGTCCTGAATTTATCCAAGCTCCCTAAAAACCGGCATTTCTGTCTCATTCTTGTCTTTGGCAGAAATGTTACACTCTTTATCTTGTTCAATTAACCTGTTTGGTGATATTTACTATTGCCAGATCCTGTGTGAGTATGCAAAAGCATCAAGATGAATAAAACACAACCCCTGTAAGGGTAAACCCCACTACATGATAAATGCAATGATGGCAGAATTGTTTCTTAAGAAATAGAGTGATTCACTGTTAGGGGAGTCAGGAAAAATTCAAGGAGAAGGCAAACTTCTGGGCTGAATTTTAATGATTGAACAGATTGAATGGAGGTTTGAGGAGGCAAGTGAGGGTCCAGGGCTGAGAAGGGCCTTGCTGGCACAAGGAATATATGCGGGAAGGGATGTCGGCATGAAGCATCATGATGTGATGGGAAAATTGCTAATACTCCTGTTTGTTATACTCAATTATGCCTGGGAGGGGTGATGCTGAGTGAACAGATCTATATCTGGAAGGACCTTGGATGTCAAAACTCAGAAGCTTGGAATGACATTTCTTTCTGTATTCAGAATGTACAGAAATGTTATGTTGCCTGGATAATGTCCCTTGGGATCCTAGGAGTCACTGACCCTCTTACACCTGGTTCTCTGACAGGACCCTTCTCCTCTTCACTGAGTAACCCCCATCCAGGCCCTGCGTCCGTTCTGCCCTCCCCCTCCATCACCCCCCACCCCCACCGCCACCACCCACAAGCCACCCACAAGGTACCTGAAATGCTTACAGCAGCAGAATGTAGGAGCTGCTCCCCGGAGCAGTGGAAAAATAAGCTGCTGAAAGGTTTATTTCCATGCTCAGAATATTTTTACAAAGCAAATCCACAAGGCTTGTCACCACACACTCAACTATTTTTGAGCTTCCTGACCAGAACCTCTGGATAGGCCTTTGGGGACAGTAAATGGCGGCAGGGAGGTGGGAGTCGTTCCTGGCTTTGGGTAGGCTGGGTCTTCTGGGAGCCCTAGGGTTTGGTTTGGCCAACGAACACTTCTGGGGGAGGGAGCGGGGGTGAAGGGGAAGCAATTAGCCCCCTTGTCTGTGTACCTTATTCATCTTCTATGACCAACAGGATCCCTAACCCCTTGCCTTCCAAGGGCACAGGGGCTGCCAAGAGAAATGAAGCTGAGATTTTGCCTCCCTCAATGTCTCTGTGTCATGGATTCAGGCCACAGACAAGGGGGCCTTAACTGGTTTTGTACCATACACCAGGCCTGGGTTGTGACTCAGCCAAACAGATTTCTTTCTCTTCTCCCACACTGACCAAAGCCTCCGCCACTTGGGGCTGGTGGGCGGATGGCTCAAAAGCCAGAATGGGCAAAGTTGTGTGGGTGACAGGGCATTCTCGGAGTTTCCGACAATGATGTTTCTCATCTCCTGAGGTCCCGAAGCCAGTGCAAATACAAGGTCAAATGAAAATGATCCAGGTTTTTCTCGGAACTAAGGTTGACTTTGTCACATCTTGTGTAAATAATGGTGAAGTGTGCCTGTTTATAAAAGAAAAGAAGCAACAGCACATTTATCAAGCTTAGCAGGGGTCCTCAGATTGAATTGGTGAAATAATTTCAACAAAAGTTTATCTGCATGTTTTAACAAAGTTTAAGATGTGTGTCACACATGTTCCTCCAAATAACCTGGTAAAGCATGCCAATGGCATATTTCTCATTTTGCAAATCAGACAATTTATGCAAACATTTAAATGTCACAGAGTAAATACCAAGATGCAGATCTTCTGAATCTTAGATAAGGTTTTATAAGTAGATATGGTACAGAGTATACTGAAAAAATTTTAAAAGGTATGTTAAGTAATAGAAGTACAATGACTAAGATTTCTCTGAAGCTCAGAGAGGTGAAATGAATTGCTGAATGAAACAAAGCTTGTAAATGGCAAAGCCGAATTTCAAATTAATTCTGTCTGGCACAAAATGTGTGGCTTTTCCTCCCTTCTATAGTTTCTCTGTACACCTTTATTTTTGTTGATGTTCAAATTTAATACTGCGCTCCCCATCTGGCCTACTTTTGAGGTTTGCTGGAATGTGGGGGGGCTTACCTGCTCTGATTATATTTCTTTTCAGCTAAATCAGGGGTCAGATATTACTATTCTGAAAGGTCATAGGCCATTGCCCTCCTTAGGGGCTATTTCTCTACATGTCCCTGCCCCTGCCCACCACAGCGCTCCTGGGATCTCCCCTTTCCTCTCTACTCTCTTCCTCAATTCCACAGCTCCTACTAACTGTATTTAGTCATTTTAGCTACACAATGAAAATTACCTTACTTTCTTAAGCAAACGATGCTAGCTTGCTTTGTCACATCCCCCCTCCTTCCAACTCTTCATCTCTAATCAAAACGGAAAAATCTCAATCCGTGACTTCTTCTTAAGAATGAGAAACATTTTTCAGAGGCTCTTGGAAAGTGTCACTGCCTGGTACCAAGTCCATCCCTAAACCAAGCACTAGCAAAGGGAATGGGCAAGAAGAGACCAGTATGGATTTTCCTCTAGAGCAAAGGATAGGATCATTCTCCCTGAGCCTTATTGGGTGGGGGTGACATCTGAAACAGAGCAGAGCTGTAGGTGCAAGAAAATGTGAACGCGCTTAGTATATCCATACTTTTTATTAGTAACAATCCACAAATATTAGCAATTCTTTTTTTACAAAAGTTTATTTCTCAGGCCAGCCCAGTTGCATAGTGGTTAAGTTCATGTGATTCTTTTCAGCAGCCTAGGGTTTGCTGGTTCAGATCCCAGGTGCAGACCTACACACCACTCATCAAGCGATGCTGTGGTGGCATCCCATATACAAAATAGAGGAAAATTGGGACAGATGTTAGCTCAGGGACAATCTTCCTCACAAAAAAAAAAAAAAGGAAAGAAAAAAAAGTTTATTTATCACTTACTCAGAGTCTGATGTAGGCCTGGCAGCTTTCCTAGATGGCTCTCCTCCAAGCAGTGATTCAGGTATGCAGACCCCTTCCATCTTGTTTCTGCCAACTCAAAGCCTCCCCTTACAGCTTCAGGGGTGAAAGGGGAGGGGAGACACATTTGAGACTTAACCATCTCCCCAGAAAGTGACCACATTACTTCCACTCACATTCTGTCAGTCAGAAACAGTCACGTGGCCAACCTAAGTGCAAAGGATCCTGGGAAGTGTCAAGGAGAACATGGGTATCAGTAACTCTTGCAGGTTATGGCGCAGTAGGGAATTCACAGAGCCACGAGTGTGTTTCCTTCAGCAAGAGAGTCATCTCATGCAAGTCCCCACTCTTCACAAAACAAAAAAAAGATAGAAGATCTGAGGTTATAGTCTCTTATTAAATCTGCAGCGGTTCCATACCAACTCTTCAGGTCAAGTTCAATGTATAAAACCTGTGCTTTCCTCTTGGCCCAGCCCCTTTCCTCCAGCATTTACTTAAAAATGTAGATAATGGTGTGGAGGGCAGAGAAATTTTTTTTTCCATTTCCCAAAGCAAACACTAAGGTTTAAAGTTTTCTTTTTTTCTTGTTACCCACACATCTCCCTTTATCTCCTTGATTTAATATTATTAGATAAGTCATACTCTAACAGATCTTAGTCTCAGAATTCCGTTTCCCTAAATTAAAAAAAAAAAAGAACAAAAGCAATTCTCCAAGCGGTCTTTTTTCCAAATAAAGCTCTTCTTCCTCATCATTTTCTCTCTGTTTTGGCAGACAAGCAAGAATTATGTCATAGCCTTGCGGTCTGCGTCTCTTTCACTGAGGTTTGTCGAAGATGGAGCGAAGAATGAGGAAATTTGGATGGTTTCCAGTTGAATGCTATGGTTTTCTTCCTGTGGTGGCTGTTCGCCTCCAGAAAATCCTAGGGAAATCCAGTGTGGGCCGTGGTTGACAGGAAATTCAAGTTCCAATTCTGTCCCCAGGAGAGAGCAGGCTTTGTTGCTTAGCCACAGTTAGTGCAGAGGAACAGGTCCCTTTGCTTGGGTCAAAGATCCCAAGACGTTATCAAGCTCTGAGTGCACAGGGAAGACCCAAGACCAAGAACTGTAAATGGAAAATTGTGAGAAACAGCCTCTAATTCAAACGAGTTTTTCTCCAGTGGATTTTGAATTTTCCAAAGTGGCATTCTTAACCCTGCCCTGTCATCACTGAAATGACCATTTACCTCCATGAAAAGACCATGGACCTCAATGGCAGGCTGAAGTTAATCAGAAGAATTGCATTGGTAGCCAGCAAGCTCTGGGAGCTTGAGCAAAACAGTCACCTCCATGGGTCTGTTCCCTCACTGAGCACTGGAGGAACTTTAGGGTCCTGTCCAATGTAAGGGACCATATCTCATGTACGTCACTGTCCCAGAACTTAGCATGTGGTCTGATTCTCGAGACTATAATTAATCCTTGTGGAATGATTCATGAATGAGATTCCATTAGTCTGTTCAGGCTGCCATAACAAAATACCACTGGCTGGGTGGCTTAAACAACAGAAATTTATTTTCTCACAATTCTGGAGACTAGAAGTCCAAGATTGAGGTGTCGTTGGGATTGGTTTCTAGTAAAGCCTCTCTTCTGCCTCAAGGATGGCCACCTTCTCACTGTATCTTCACAAGGCCTCTTCCCTTTGCATGTGCAGAAAGAAAGCAAGATCTCTGGTGTCTCTTCCTCTTCTTATAGTAAGGACACCAGTCCTATTGGATTAGGGCCCCTCCCTTATGATATCATTTAACCTTAATCGTCTCCCTACAAATGCAGTTGCACTGGGGGTTAGCTCTTCAGCATGTGAGTTTGGGGGTGGAAGGAGGACATAATTGAATCCATCACAGAGATCTAAGGATGTCTTTCTTTAAATCTTGTAATGGAGCAATATGGTCTTAAGTCATTGCATTTGTATTAAGGAAATCTAGGTAGGCTATATATGCTATTTTCATATGGTTTATTATCATCAGCATTATCAAATATAAATAATTGCCACCCGAAGTAATTCAGAAACATTTAGGTGATTGAGGTTTAAGAGAAATTTAAGGAGATTTTCACTGTAGAGAGCATCTGCTAGCCTTGGGGTATGATCATCTATTTCACACTAATTTTGTCACAGAACTTAAAATTAGATCCCTTTGTGTAAAGACTCACAAAACAGTTTTTCTATCTTGAAATAATGTCTTAAGATATGTAGAGATTGTTTGTTTGATATTTGTAATTTAATTATGAAAGTTTATGAGGACCTTGTGACTTTACTAAAATTGATCTGTGCCAACAACTTGATGCACAAGGACCCTACACTGTTCAAATATAGGTTCAAGTCACTGACTGATGATGGATAAAAAGGAAGAGAAGGAGAGTATGTGTGTGTGTGTATGTAAGAGAGCTAGAGAGAGAGACTGAGATGAGACAGGAGCAAAGTACATTATTTATGCTCTTGTGAAAACTGCCTGTGAAATTTAAATGCAGGTGTCATGTCCTTAGAAAGCTGTTCTGATACTGATCAAGTTTGCTCATGTTACCTGTGTTGTGGAATCATTTAAGTGCAAGGGAGATCCCCAGGTGCAAAATGTGATAGAAGATCTTCTTTCACTATCAAATGAAGGTGAAGGTAATTATATTAATATAAAATAGATAATGATTGTATTGGTATTAATGTAATATATTCTAATCTTTAACATTTAAGTGTAATGCGATTTATTGTTACCGTTACAAATCCTATCTGAGAGTCTGCTGCATTTGCTGAAAAATCCACTACATCTCACATGCATTTTGTATGTCATCAGGGACAATAGCTGAAACTACCCTCCAATATTTTTGGCAGGATATATTTTATTTTCATGATAAATTAATTACTTCTCAAGTTTATCTGAAAGCAGATGTTCAAATTCACCTTTGAGGGCTGATTGTGCCTTTTTCTAGGGGAAAGGGGGACTCAACACTTTAATGAAACTTTTGCTTTTCAAAGATAAGGTCAATACCCCATTTTACTTCAAGACAATGAGGAAATAAACTGTTCTTTGTGTAATAGCATGAAATTGGTCATTATTGTGTGTAAATGTGCAGTTCTGCAATTATTTTCCCTTTCATGAAAGCCATTGTGTGATTTTTCCTTTCACAGGGAGCTTCAGATGAGTTCTGGACTAAATGCAGGGGGTCCTGGTGTGGTAATGTACCTTCATATGGTGATTGCTTGGGCCAGACAATTTGCAAATTTTAACCCAATTAATTAATTTAGCCCTTCACATTTTAACCCAATTAATCCTTGCATTAACCTTATGAGGCAAACTCTATTAGTGTCTCCTCTCTACGGAAGAGTAAACTAAGGCACAGAGAAGTAACTTGCCCAGGGTCACACAGCTAGTAAGCAGCAGAGTCTGGATTCAAACTCAGGCATCTTGATGGGCACTCTCACTGAGAAGAGGCTAGCTAGATTTTGCATCACAATGACCCACTGATAGTGGGTGCGTTGGGTGGGTAGGCGAGTGGGGATAATAAAATAGATAGGGGATGGCCCCATGGCGCAGCAGTTAAGTTCACACACTCCGCTGCAGTGGCCTGGGATTCGTCAGTTTGGATCCTGGAAGCTGACCTACACACTGCTTGGCAAGCCATGCTGTGGCAGGTATCCCACATATAAAGTAGAGGAAGATGGGCATGGATGTTAGCTCAGGACCAGTCTTCCTCAGAAAACAGAGGAGAATTGGCGGCCAATGTTAGCTCAGGGCTAATCTTCCTGAAAAAAAAGAAAAAGAAAATAGACAGCCAGTTGGGAACCCAGTTGAAGGGATTTCCAGTCAAATGGTCTTGGGTAGGGTTTCAGATAGACCCATATATTACCAAAATCCATTCTAAGGCTAGTGGCACTTATTAATAAGAAAGCAAATTTTATTCTTCTATGGATTGAGTGCTTAGTCAGTGCTAAATTTACATGCATTATCTCATTTATTCCTTAGAACAGTGTAGAGTATCATTGAAGAAGGAAATTAGAAATCAACACACGATAAGGTGTGTAGGGTTTCAGCCTCAGAGCTTGGTGCAAGAGGGAAGAATCCAGTGAATTCAGACACAGGTTGGAAAGTAGTAAGGTGGATAGAGGTGAAAGGTTCATGACTCAGGTTAGGAAAGAGGTGAATGGGTTCTCAGATTCTGGCAATGTGGATCATGTTGATCTTGATACATTTTAAAGACAGGACTGAGCTTCGAAAATTGACCAAATGATACAACCAAAGGCTTCATGTCATAATCAGGTAGGTTTGGCCCACTCCATAGAAGAGGAAAATACTTTCAAGGACAGTGGTCATGAAAATCTTTGTTCTTGGCGTTTTCAGAGGTGACGATAGGCAATTTCATTGTGTCATCTTCGAAAATGGAGACTTGTTTTAAGCATCTTGAAAGAAAAGGCTCAAAGAGGAACATACAACATCTATTTATAATTAGGGAATTGAAACAAGGTTGAGAAGGTTACAGGATTATAAGAACTCTATTTTTCATCCCTCCATTAAAATAATAGCTCAATTTAATTTCATGCTGAGACAAATCTAACTTTGTGGAAATTTTAGATCTGATGTCCAAAATATAATCAACTTTAGGCATTCATAGTAACCTATGAATTGTAGTTAAAAAGATGGAAAAATAAAATAGGGAATTAAAAATAAACATCAATGACACTCAAGTGATTTCTTTACTGGATCACAATTTTTCTACATATTTGAAAGGAAACAAATATAATTGTCTTTCCCTTCTGTGGGTATCATGCAAGCATATCTATCTATCTATCTATCTATCTATCTATCTATCTATATCTATCTATCTATCTCTATCCACCACACTCATCCATATACATATGTACGCTAAAGTACATAGTATTGAAAATCAGAATCAGATCAACTAGACCCCCGCCCTTAAGGGTACCAGCTAATGCTCTAGTATCCAAGGGGTTGCTAGGCACGGGGAGAAAAGGGAGTGGGTAGGAACAACAACAACAGAAAAAACAGACTCCCCATGGCAAAGCTTCCCCTGCAGCAATAATGAGCCAAGTTGGAATGTTGGAAGCGCACTGAGCTTTAAACAATGAACCCATTGTATCTGCATCTCAGACGACCAGCCTCTCATAGGATAACTTGGGCTCCCAAATTCTCCTAATGTAGAAGAACATGAGTAACTCAGCATTTTTTTAGACAGGCTCTGCTTTCAACCTGTCTTCACGAGCCCCACACTTTGCAGAGACACTCAACTCCAAGATCTATGAACTACCCCTTGCGTTGATGAATGAGCTGTTGCCAACTGTTCACTTTACCCTGCTAATTTCCTCCACAAGACACCTCAGAAAATTATTGCCGAGCAGTTTTAAATTTGCTGTTCTCCTGTGACTCCTAAAGCTGCTATCCACCTTCCACGAGCTAGACTCCTCATACGTATAGCAATAACTAAGGGTTGCCGCTACAGAACAGATACAGAAAGATGCCTCCAAAACCTCAAAGATTGCAACAACTTTTCAGAATTCAACTGAGAAAATCTACACTTATTTAGTAAGGCACACAAGAATTTCCTGCTCTGGCCTCTATTTATCTTTCCAGCCACATCTCTTGCAACCCCCACATACATGCATGTTATCTTCCAATCAGTCTGGGCAACTTACACTTTCCTGAATACATCACACCTTCATGTGCTTCCTGTCACTTCACAGATGTTCCCTCTGACTTTAATGCTTCTCTCAGCCCATCACTCACCTAGTTAACACCTACACCTCTTCAGTCCTTGGCTGAGGCATTTCACCTACTCTTGGAAGCATTTGTTTACTGCCCTCAACTACCTCCAAATTAGCTTCATTTTTATTCTTCCATATTCTTCCACTTGCCTCCTCTATCCCTTACGGAAAACATGTACTACATACTTTAGAATAGTCGATCCTCTATTATAGAATTCAAAGCCATCATCATTAATTTCCTTCTCTGTCTCCTCTGTGGCAATTGATGGACAGAACATGTCTCTTTCATATATGAATTTCTAGGGTCCTGTCTAGGACTTGGCTCAGAGTTGAGACTCAATGTATGTTTGCCAAATTAATGGAAGAAGGAGATGGCATGTGAGAAATGTGATTGATAAGCCTCGAGAAGCTCCCAATTATAATCAAGATAAATGCAATAGATCCTCTGAAATGGAATATGACCAAATCTACTTCAAATAGTACACACTAGCTGAACAGATCCACTTCTTCAAAAGGATAGATGTTTTCATTTGCACTCTTATTAAGTTTTTATGATCTAGCTGTAATTTCCCGTCTAATCTTATCTCATACTCTACCCTCCTCTCCCTCAGAAAATGTTTCAGCCAAGCTGGATTTCTTTTAGTGTCTGAATGTGCCATCTTCTTACTTCCTTCCAGCCTATCCACGTTCCCAATTCTACCCAGTGCTTCCCTCTATTCCAAATCATAGGCCTTAACAACTTCTATTAGTTTTTCAAGTCTCAGCTTAAACAAGGTCTCCTACTAGAATAGAAGCCTCATCCAATACTACAGACCAGAGTTAGATGCACTTCCTCTATCTTCCCATGAAACCCCACATTTTCTTCCATAACATTATTTATCACATTGTATTATAATAGTACATTTACTTTTTGTTTTATCCATTGTGTTTATTTTATATCCCCAACATCTAACAGAGTGCCTATCATACAGCCAAAGGATATGCAATATTTTCAGGAGGTTAAATGATAAAATTAGGGAGGAGAAAAAGAAGGAAGAGTAACAGGATGTTTTACTGGGATTCTGATTCATTTTTAGTTAGGTCCCCCAAAAAATGAATGTCCAGGA
This sequence comes from Equus przewalskii, assembly GCF_037783145.1. Lineage (NCBI taxonomy): Eukaryota > Metazoa > Chordata > Mammalia > Perissodactyla > Equidae > Equus > Equus przewalskii. The sequence continues at coordinate 19,773,016 of NC_091856.1, read as the reverse complement.
CTTGGAGATTTCAAAGTGAGATGCTTAGCCATGTATGCAGGACTGGAAAAGGAGGTGGCTTACAACCTACCTTAAAGGAATAAGTGATTTAAGTTGAACATTAGAGATGGGTTGTCACTGAAGCATGCCTTGAGCCTTACCTCCAACTCCATCCCATGGCAGGGCTTATTCTCCCATCACCTCAAGCTAAGTGAGTTTCAAGACTGATCAAAGAGCCTACACATCTTCCCTGTAAGTCTGGGGGACACTCAGAGGGCTAGTGACTGACCAGACTGACAAGCCTGAGAAATCTAAAGAGGAGGAGGTTGGCTGAAGCAGCCTGTAGCAACCGAGCAGAGCAGATTTGGAAGTCATTGCACACTGACTGGTGATGGGTCCAAGGAAGGAAGCAAGCTAACCAGGCAGGAGCCATGTGAGCAGGCTTTGTTTAAGAGAAGTACCAGGAGGGGTGATAAAAACCCAGCAGAACTTGTGCAGAAGGTGGTGGTCCCCTATGTGACCACCAAGAGGGGATGCATTTATCCATGTCATTCATGCAGGAAAGAGATCCCCTGAAAAAAATATGAGGGCAAAGAGAGGTCTCTAGTTACACATATAACATCCTATAAAAGAGTCACCTTTAAATAACTCCTGAGGCCAGAGAACACTGAAGCCAGCTCACAGCAATTTCTGTCTCAAAACCTTTGCCTGCCCAGCTCACCTCTCCATCCCTGACTCAAATTTGCTCCTGAAGGAATCATAAACAGAATTTTCTACAAATGGGAAGGAGAATTAAAAGTATAAGAGGGAGAAAGAGAATAAACACAGCTGATCAAAGAACCCCCACGCTTACCCTCTTACCTCCTGCAGGCTTCCTAAGCTAAGAAGAGAGAAAACTTAAACTGTAATGAAGTTCAGCATTTTGACTGCTAAAGGGGCTGGACATTTTGATTACTGAAACAAGATTGTATTGTGGTTGGAAATGGATAGAGGCCACGTTTTCTCTGAGGGTAAGCAGTTTAGCCATTGGACAGAGGAGTCAACATGGGGTCCACAGGTGGAGCTCTGAGAGAAAACACAGTCATTTTCTGATTGCACCCCACCTATTCTGCTCGTGCAACATGCTAGGGACAGAAGAAAGGAAGGGAGAGAAAGTGTTTCAGGATAGACCTTCTTCCATCAGCATGATCACACCAGATTTTTGGTAGTTTTGTCCCTACCTTAGAGAAGGTCAACCAGGAAGTCATGGGTATTTCACATAAGCCAATGAGAGCCTTGAATTAACCCATTTTCCACTCTGTATCTTTAATCATTCTCTCTATATTAGAGTTTTAGATCCCCTTGCAAACATATCTGTGTACAATGGAAAGAACCAACTGACCACCTGCCGTGACCGCTGAGCCCACGAGGTCGTCACAGTTCTTTCTGAGTATAAATAGTAAAGTGCTGTTCTGCTTCAGACTTTAGTCACTTGCAAATGTGTTTGAGGTGAATGTGTTCCGTTGATCACTTCTGGGACAAAATGCAACAGGCATAGAAAAGCTGGGCTAAAATTTAGAACTCTATTGTTTCATTCCAGTGGGCATCTTTCAGAGTCTCAATGTGTCCACTTTTTAGAGAGTTCTCCCCTTAAATTCCCCTGATATTCTTTTATAATCTGACTTAAAAAAAAAAATCACTGCCGTTTTTAAGGTCTTTTAATGGCCCGGAGCTTTGCATGTCATCTCTTAGTTGAGCATTACAACACCCTCTAAATTAGATATCAGTGTCTCCGTTTTACAGATGAAGCAACCAAAGCCTAAAAAGGCTAAAGAGCTTCTCCAAGAGCTCAGTTAGTAGAAGATAGAGCCAAGAGTCAACCTCAAGTCCACTACACCCAGTTGCCTTTCTTCCTGGATTGCCTCTTTGGCAAGAAGGGAAAAGAAATTTTCTGATTTATGAAAACCCCATTTCCTTAACTCTGGACTGTAGAAAATCTGTACCCACCTAGTCATAAAGAGTGGTCTCCTACCCTGCCCCACACAGTTCAGCAACCTTTCCGAAGTTATTTCAACATTTGAATGAAAGGCTAGGAGAGCTCCAACCTAGGTCAATGCCAACACGCCATTTTCATCATTCTGTGGTGAGCAGCTGCTAGAATCAGCTGAAGCTGGCAAGTTGCCCTTACAAACCAACCCCTTAAAGTGTTAGAGATGCCCAGGATATCTTGGCGCAGTCCACCTGGACATGGAGCTTTCCAAAAGAGAGCCAATTGCCCTATCTGACAAGCAGGGATAAGATTCCAAGAACTCTTACCATATCCAAAATAATTTGGACTCCAGTTTCCAAGAAAACTGTCATCATTTGAATCCATGGGGTATGATTACAGTAGAAGAAATCCCCTGCCTTGAGAAAGTCCTGGGATCAGCAAGAAACATTATTCAAGAATCTACATGTTTCTTATCTAAGTTAATTCTGCTAATGTTTATGGATTCTCCTTATGGCCCAAATACCTATGAATCACATTGATTGTTGACTTTTACCTCCTTCCCATAGATTTAGGCTGAGTAACTAGTATTCTTTTTGGCAGACAATGCTTTCTGGAAGCACAAAAAGGCTTCTAAAGAAAAGTCTGTGTGAGGTCTCATCAGAAAAAAAGGTGCAGCTACTTTCCAATTCACAGATTTTAGAAAAGATGGTTTTTTAATGGCTCTTTAATAAGGTGTTCCTGTTGGGGCTGGAGTAAAGTTAATTTTCAATGCCCCTCGGAAAAAGATCAGAGATGCAGTATAATATTCCTGTGTGGTAATGTTTTTATAATCCAGAAAGTCAAGGAAACATAAATTTATGCATATATTGCCCATTTATTTGCACTTTATCATCCACTAAACCAAATATCTACATTAAGCAGAGCTGCTTCCAGGGAAGAAGACTCTTGAGATTAAGAGTCTACAAAAAATAAAATAAAATGAAAAATAAGAAACAATCCTCCCCCTCCCTGCAATTTTAGCTTCTTAGGGAGAGTCCTAAAACATCAGTGTTTTTCATGGATTTCTCCCTGTCCAGAATGTTCTCTCCCAACTCATCACCCATCAAGACCTAGATTAGGTCTCCCCTCATATAGAAGTCTTCCCTAAATACCTCCACAACTATAGAGCCCCTTCTAGGTTGGTTTGTTTGTTTTTCTTTAACAAAATAGTTAATACATAGCGTGTTTTCTTTTTGAAAATCATTTCATAAGTCAGTGAAACTATAAGCTTCTTGAGAGCAGAGAAAAGGGACTGAACTAGGGGTGAAGTTCCAGTTTTCTCCGTGGCTTTCCATGTGATTTTAAGTAGATCACTTTTCTTCACAGCTATACCATTTTTTCTCATGTATAAAGAGATCATTTGGTTTCCAAGGCCCCATGCAACTTTCATATTCAACGGTTTTGTGATGGACTATATCATACTGGTCATTATACCCATCTCTCCTTACCCGGTGTATAAAGCCTACCTCACCGGTCTGTAACCACCAGGAAAGCAGTGATCCCATGTCCAACTTCCTTATTTCCAATGCCTAATACTGTGTGACACGGGGAAAGAGCTCAGAAGATATTCCATCGAATGAATGAATACATACTTTGTAAATGAATCGACCTTTAGTAAGCACATAGAATATTCCAGACATAAATGTGCTTTGCCTATGTAGTCTTCACGACACAAGCCAAGTAGACACAGATATTCCAAATTAGAAAGACAATTGAGATTCAAAGAGAATCAGTGATTTCTTCAAGGTACCACAGCTGGTGGCCAATCGACACCCAAGTTGGTGTGGCGCCTATGCACGCGCTTTCTTTTCACCACTACACCAAAGACTCTAAGCCTGTCTGAGAAACAGCGAGCACACCCACGCTGCTATATTTCATGCTTCTATAAGGAAAGGGCTTATTTATGCTGATCTGATGGGGATGGAAACAGTACTCAGCCCTAATTTGAGGAACGAAGAATTAGGGGCGAGGTTGGATTTCCCAGCCAACACTCCCCAGGCAAGTCGCAAACCCAAATGAAGTTGCAAAAGGATCCGGGAAATAGCACACATGACGAGATGATGGTTCTTCAGGTTTGTGATCAGGAAAGCCTGAGGCTCCTGCTACTGCTGCCAGGCCTGCAGATTAAGCTTCTTTCTTTCTTTCTTCAAAAGCAAGAATACTGAGCCCCTAAACTTATTTTCTTTTAAATGCTATAAGCCTTTCAGGAAACAGCTTTCTCTGGGAACCTGCTCATTACAGAAAGCCCCTTGAAGAAGTGCCAAAATGTAGTTAGCTGAGAGGCGAAAAGGGAGGGGCAAATGTTGGGTTGATTCAGCGGAGCCATTCGATGGTGAAAGTGCCTTTATCAAGGGAGCAGAGAATAGCCTGGCGCCTTCTCAACCATGCAGAGCACACAGTCTCCTGGGAAAGGAACTCACATTTGGGTGAACTGCAGCTGGAAACAGAAATTCCTGAAACTGATGGGGATGTTGAACTTAATAATTACAATAATAGCTCCCATATAAGGAGGACTCCAGGCCTTGGGTTAAGAGCTTTCTATTATATTTGACCTCATAGCCACTCTGTGGATAGATGTAATTACCTTTATAGAGGAAAAAATTGAGTCTTGGGGGATAGAAAAGACTTGCAAATATTACAAAGCAAGACATGGCCAAGTCATTATTTTAACCCTAGTCTGACAACAAAGTTCACATTACATTATCTCATCTTTCAGTGTCCAAGTGAATTCTAGATCTTCAAGGCTAATTTAAAACAAAGCAGTGTCCAGGATGGAGAAAGTGGAGAAGAATTTACATGAGGTAAGATTTCACGTTTGACAACCATGAGGTTACTTCCTTTGAACAGTGAAAAGGAAGGACCTGGGGCTCTTGGTCCATAACTACTGTCACGCCCCTGCCTTAGAGTTTATAGACATCAATGAGGAAGGTGCCACTTATTCCTGAGCATCATCCATGTATGTAGACACAGAACCTAAAAGCTTCATCCTTAGAATCATGTCTTGAAAAGTTCCTTGAGGAAAAACAAAAATGTGGGGGAGGGTCTCTTAATGGAAAAGCAAAGATCTTGAGCTTTTGAATTGTATAATTCTGGCTGGTTACGTACCCAGGTTCTGATACGTATTAGTTCTCTGTCTATGGGAAAGTGGCTTAACCTTTTAGAATCTTAATTTCGTCATCTGTAAAAATGAGTCTAAGAAGTATTTACTTTGGAGGGCTCTGTGAGGTCAGAGAACTTTCTAAAACAGTGGCTAAACAGAGTTATCATTGCAAAGCAATTCCTGTGATTATTGATGTGTTTCATGGTTGTTGTTGATATTATTCTTGTTATTGTTGTTATTATTATTATTTCTATCCAAGGAAAGATAAGCATACAAGCACACTGGCATGGATTGATTCATTTACACTAAGTAATAATTGATGATTTAAATTAAATCCATAACGTTAATCAAAACAGTGACATGTGATATTTACTGGGTGATTACTATGTGACAGGCGTGGTTCTAAGTTCTTCCACATGTCTTACATCATGTCATCCTCACAGCAACTTCATTTGGTAGTGAACAAAATATTATTCACCTAGAAGGTGAGGAAACTGAGGCACAGAGAAGTTACATAATGTCTTCCAAAGTCACAGAAGTAGTGAGAGTTTGAGCCAGGATTCAAACCCAGGAAGTCTGACTCAGGCAAGTTTCCCATGGGCCCCTAAGAGTGGGAATTATTTACACCATGTATTTGCAAACTAGGTTCTGCAGATTCCTAGGAGCTGCCAAATGTGGTAAGGGATGATCTACAGGAGATGTGCTCCAAGGTCTTCATAGCCATTTCAGCAGAGTTGCTGTTATTTATTTTATATTTAAAATTTTCACAAGAGATCTCATTTAAATAAAAGATTTTGTGGCTTAGAAGCATTAAATAATTTGGTCTAGAGAGAGTGTGCTTCATGGGGTATACGTTCATGGGATACTGACACAGCTAGAACAGAGTGAGGACCCCACAGTGATGCGGAAGGAACACATTTAATACAGTGTTGGCTTTCACATAATTTGTACAAGGCCTAGTCCTATTTATTTTGGTTCTGACAGGAGGTTCTTCTCAGTTGGGAGGAGTATAAGGTAACTCAGGTATGATAGCCTCTGCCCACTCAACTGGGCACTAGATAGCCTGAGCGTTTCAGCACTCTCTTCATGAACAGCAGCCCTGCAGCTAAATTCCTAGAGGCCTATGTCTCACAGAGGGAATGATAGTTTGGGCCCCAAAGCTGCTTGGTTGGCAGACCTTGCTGGTGTAGCCAGTTGATGTGAGTTAGAATGAATCATCATTATAATCATAAATTTTATTATTCTCTTTTAACGCACACATAATTTAAAAGTACTTTCAGATACATCTGTACTTCTTGAAATTTCTCCCCAAAATACTTATTTAAAAAACAGGATTAGGGTGAATTCTGAGGCAGGAAATGCCTTCAAAGGAATGGAGGGATATCCTTAAAGCAGTAATCTCAAAAGTTCTTTGCTGTCTGGTGTTATATCTCAAAAAGTCAAAATGACTGCCATACACATCTAGATTCAGATTTTGAGAAATCCACTCTTTCTTCCTTTCATACCTAATAGTTTCCAAGTAGGCTTTAAAAATTATCGCTTTTATTCTATTTTTCATTGCAGGATGAATTTTTTTTTTAGTGTTTGCTGTTGTTGTTTTGTTTTGTTTTCACTTTTACTAATTTTATCAGTATATGTTTCCATGAGCAAAATACAATGAGAAGTCTCAAGTGGCCAGATGACTAGGAATCTCCCCAAAGAGCTCAGCAAGGCCAGGAACGATATCATTTCCTACACATTGTCCTTTTTTAAGTAATTTTGTCAACAAAGTTTTTCCATTGATGTCCCACATGTGAGTGAATTAATGAGGACCAATTTCACTCCATGTGACATTGTCCCCAGAGGACCCTTAGTGAATTCAGTGTTCCATGCTTCTTCAAGCATTGAGAATTAAGGACCCTCAGCAGCTCACCTTGGTTAGTTTATTCAGAGAAAGAAGAATTGACTTCCTTTCTCCATGAGCCTTGGGGACAAAGGAAACTCTGGCTGGATGATTCTCCATCTATGGATTCCCAAGAGGAGGCAGGGGCTTGAGATCTTCTCCAAGTTGTCGTAGCCCTCCCCAACTGCAAACTCTCCCATACTATAGGACAAGGGGCTTCAGGGGCTGATCATTTACTCATTAAATGGGTGAATCATTATCTCCCCAAGTCAACTCCTTTCACTGTGTATATTTGGTTAATAAATGGCACCATTCTGATCCTAAGGTAGCCAAATTAAAAGTCTATGGTAGGCAGGGCCTCCTCAATCTCTTCTCCTTTGCCATACAATTCCAACTGGTCATCCAGTCCATTCTCTTTCCCTGGCCTGTCCTACCTCCTCCATTGACTGGGTGATTGCTGTAGCATCAAGGCTCTTTTCTTTGCATACAAGTTTGCTCTTCCCACCCATTCTCCAGGCTGCAGGCATAAGGAGATTTCCCAAGCATTCATATGACAGCTCATTCTGCTACATAAGCGCTTCAGTGACTCTCCATTACCCGATGCAATGCTTTACAAACATTTTAAATTGAAGAACCTTTTCTTCAAGTGAAAGTTACAATACGGAGTGGAAAAGAGATAAATTAGAACTGCTCTGGTTTAACTTAAAGAAGAGAAGCAAAGTACTAAAGCATCCCTACAACAGAAATACACACACACACACACACATGCACACAGAGCAGGCCTGATCCAGAAACAGCTCCTATGGAATCAAAGGAGTCCAGGTTAAAAATCACTGTCCTACAGGTAGTATCTGAGCTCTCAAAGCTCTTAAGACAACACATATGCTGTAGCAGACTTCTCTGGCAACAGCCTAACTCTCAGCTCACCTGCAATTGGAGATCTCACCATAGTCGACCATTTCCACTCACCTGATACTGCTAAGGCCCCTTGTCAACTGTAACAATAGATCTTTTAAAATTTTGCCCAAGAGCTTTCTTTGCCTCACCACAAGCTGAGTCACAGTGCAGGCAAGCACAGCCCAGAAAGGCCTCTGAAGTTAATGGCTCTGGGACCAACAATCAACTGATGAGGAAAGGAGCTACTGGATACATAATGCAGGTACCTGTCTTTCAGGTGAACAATTGTGAATGGAATTCTGCATGCTTTTCAGAGGCCCTGATGAAATGGAGCCCCATTGCTTCACGATGCACCCTCACATTGGCTTTTTTCCTTGCTTGACTCCCTGCCCCAGACAACAGTCCCAGCAATAAAATTGAAAGTCCTGCATCCCAGGAACCCCTTTAGTTGTGGGCAAATCAAGACAGTTGGTCATTCTATGATTCCCTTACAAATATTCTCAGCCAAGACTTTATCTTGGGCTCTGCTTTTGGGGAAACCTAAACTAGGATATATGAGTCATGTTGAAAAGCAAGTCCTGTTGTTAGGACCACCAGAACTGAACTCAGTTGAAATCTTAGGCATCTAACAGCTGTGTCACTTGTCATGGGCAAGTTGCCTTGCTTCTCTAAACCTCAGTTTCCTTATCTGGAATATAGGGATGAAAATAGCGACCTCTAGTAGATACGGTTATCCATTTATCCCTTTTCCATATTATTGGCTGGGCACATGGCTGCCCAGAGTAGACATTGCATTTCCAGCATCCTTTGCAGCTAGGTACGGCCATGTGACTAACTTCTGGACAGCAAGATTCAAGCAAAAATATTGTGAGGCAACTTCCAGAAAGCTTTCTTAGAACACAGCTAGGATATTCCCATGGCTCTCTTTCTTTCACCCCTTCTGCCTTGCTGCTGACAAGAATGCAGACAAGATGTCTAAAGCTAGAGTAGCCAAATTTGGGTATGACATGCCCTGGGTCATGGAGATGGAGGAACAAGAAAATAGAAGGAGCCCAGATACCTGAGACCTTCTTGGACCAGAGCCACCATTATATTCCTGAACTCCAGACTTGCATATGGAAGGAAAACAAATTTGTATCTTGTTTATGTCACTGTTGTTCAGGGGTGGGGAACTGCAAATATTATTCTCAGCCAAACGCAATCCTAGTTGAATCACTAATTCTTTCCATTTTTGTGAGGATTACAAGATATTTACTGTGTAAACCATTTAGCATGATGCATAGCACATAGTTGGCATTCATTATTGACTTTTCAGTTATGGTGGGGAGAGTGATGGGGTGGGGTCATGGAGACCATCAAGGACACTTAACTGAGAGCAGTTTCCCATTGTCTTCCGTTCCCCAAATCTACCCCCAACCAATCTTCCCAGTCTAGTCTGACACTCCTTCCCAAATACGGCAGACTACTCACATCTTGCCATTCCCCAAATATACTACAAATACCTATTCTTCCAGATATTTGTAATTCTATTCTTTCTGCCCAAACTATTCTTTCTTGTCTATTTCACCTTGTGACTCCGATTCAGGTTTCATGACTCTGCCGACCTCACTTCTCCAGTGCCCCAGGAAGGACTAAGGACTTAGATCTGTGCTCCCACAACACACTGCACACCACGTCCTCCTCCCCTATGGCATCAATTACATTGGATTCCCATTAGCTATAAGCATTCTCCTGCCTGGAATCATTTCCTTCCGACACAGGCTTCCTCACTTCCTGGACACCACCCCAACTTCCGTCCATTTTTTCTGCTTCATCAGAATTCAATTTCTAAGTATGATATGCATCTTGCAGTGGTGCACCTAGTCCAAACTTGACTCATATCAGAAAATGCAGTGTGCCATGATCATATTGTGGTGTTTCTATGAAAAAATGTGATATCCAAAACATAATGAGCAGTGCCTATGAGCCCTTATTAAGGTGATTCAAATGATTTGCTTTTGGAAAGAAACCTAGTGGATGAAGATAAATGTTCCGAACTGTTTTTTACTCACAACACTTTTGACACCAGGTGTATAGTGTCTTTTCCAGCACCACTTCTCCAACTCTCCAACACCAGCTGAGTGTCCTACAATTCAATTCAATTCTGACACTATCTTCATGGAGTGAGCATTGGATCCCATAACTTAAGGACTCAGTCCCTCAAGACTGCCCCCAATTCAGATGCCAGTCACAAGACCCAGGTTATCACCAGTACTCTGATTGACTAGCTGTGAATTCAGGAGTTTCCCACAACCATCCCCTTCATCAAGTTCAATAATTTGCTAAAACAATTCACAGAACTCATACAAGCACGTTGCTTACTATTACTGGTTTATTACAAAGGATACAACTCAGGAACAGACAAATGAAAGAGTTGCACAGGGCAAAGTATGTAGAGATGTGTGTGGGGGACAGTGTGCAAGGAACTTCCATACCTTCTCCAGGTGCACCACCCTCCCAGCTCCTTGATGTGTTCACCAACCCAGAAGATCTTTGGACCCCATCTTTTAGAAGTTTTTATGGAGGTTGCATTACATAGGCACAATTGATTAAATCATTGGCCAGGGTGATTAACTCTATCTCCAGCCCCTCTCCCATCCCAGAGGTTTGGAGTGGGACTGAAAGTTCCAACCCACTAATCATATTTTGGTCTTTCTGAAGACAAGCCCCCATACTGAAGCTCACTAGAGGCCCCCAGCTATCAGTCACTCATTGGCATACAAAAGATACTCAACACTCCAGAGATTCCCACCAAGAGTTTTAGGAGCTGTATGTCAAAAACCAGTGACAAAGACCAAATATATATTTCTTATTTATTACAGTGATTTACTCCTCCATCTTGGTCAACTAGTATAAATTACTTCAGAACAGTGAAGACTCTACTCAAGGATGGATGCGTAGAAAGACTCAGAGCTAAGTTTATAACCAGTGCTTTCTTATGCCAATGATAATACCACATCACAAGTCAGCCTGCAAGGCAACTCATATCGTCATCACATAATAATGGTAATGATAAGAATGACAACCAGAGCTAATATTTACTGAACATGCATTAGATGCCAGAAAAGATACTAAGCACTTCATAATGATTATTTCATTTTGTTCTCACTTTATATACGTATATATGGCAGGAACTCTTTCCCTTCTCATTTTAAAGATAAAGAAACAGATCTGGAATGCTTAGTGACTTGCCTAAAGCCACAAAATGAATAAGTAATAGAGCAGGAACTTGAGCACAAATTCATCAGGAGAGAAAACAAAAGCTCTCAGCATTCTGCCTGAATGCATTTCCATGAATATAATGCCCAGCTCAAATTTAGCTTTCATTGTCAACCTCCTCCAGGAGGTTGCCCCTCCTCTGGGCAATCGCACTATTAGATACACCCCTCTATTAGACCACTCACCATGTTGTATTATAGTTATTCGCATAAATGTCTGTCTCCTCCACTTGTCTGAGTGCCAATTGAATCACATTGTGCACTGTTTATCTTTGCATGTCAGGGCCTGGTAGAACGGCTTATACAACATAATCATTCATTCAATTTAACAAATAATAATAGGCACACAATAAATACTTCTTGAATTGGAATGGGTCTTGGTCCCCCTACCTGTAAAATGGAGACTGTTCTCTCCTATAAACAGAGACAAGTCCCATTCTTTGATGCCAGGAAATTTTCGAGACTTCATGAGCCAATACATGTGTGCAACTGGCAAGGAACATCTTGGGAAAATGCTACCCTATTATTACAAGGCACTATTGAAAACGGACCAAAAGAGAAAATTCCTACTGTCCTAACATGATCCAGCTGCAAGAGACAAGTTGTCATTACACCAGTGGAAAGTTATTGCCTCTAGACTCAAAGCTAGTAAATTGGCCTGAGGACACAGGGTACAATCTTTGTTGCATATTGATATAAACTCTAGTCATACTGTGGAAATACACACTACCCCTGCGCGGGGGAAGCTGCCATTATGTCTCGTCGCCAGGTATGTAATCAGCTTCTGGTGGGCAGATTGCCAAGCTGGCCATCTGTGTTGTGCTTGGTTGCTAGGGCACGGGCAGGGAGCTCTGTAGTGTCTTGCTTTCACCCTAGCCACGAAGGCCTGGAGCAATGACAAAGATTGCTTAAAGTGCTGGAGCTCCAAGGAAATGTACGTTTTTGGCTTAATTCATGCAACTTGTATTGAAGACCAGCTCAGAAGACTGGTATTTTTTTACAGGCTCTGCTGCTGTGGGACCCTGGGTTAGACATGTCCTTCTCTGAGCATGTAAATGTCCCCACTTGAGAATAAGAAGGACCCAAAGCTCAGTGTTCCCCAAAGAGAGTCTGTGTACCCATGGCGGTATGTGAAATGTTTACAGGTACTACATGGACAAACTTGTATATATATCAAATACATTACCATATCAAATACTTCATATCACATAAGAAATTGATTAGAGTGAATATCAAGGAAATAGTTCAGTTTTTTAAAGAGAATCGACATTAGAAAATATGAATACTGCTAGAGGTGTATGTGGAAATGACGGAGACTGAAAGGGGAGCACAAATGACTGGAGTTAAACTAGTTGGATAAGTCAGATCTGACATTCTAGCATTTGACTGTGCAATTCTATCACCAAAGGCTAATTGGAAAAATTATCTGGACAATGCAAACAAAAGTAAATTTATTCTGAAAATGACTCCATGTATGTACACCAACTCTATCAAAACAAACGTTTTTCTAATACCTACAGAACATAAGACACTAGGCAATGCATTATGGATATGAAGATGAAGAAAACAGAGTCTTGGCAGAGTCTAATCAGGGATACAACTGGGAAAATAAATATCTTTAATTTAATTTAATTTACTGTAATGTTTATAATAGTGTGAAATGACCTGGGAGCCATGGAGAGAATATCAACTCTTCTTGGGAGAGAGAAATAGTTAAAGAAGTCTTCACAGGAGGTGAACATTGAGCCAAGCCTTGAAGCTTAAGTAAACCTTATCTGGGCATATAAGAAGGAGAAGACATTCCAGGCAGAAGGAAAGGCATGTGAAAAATTGCCGAATGTCAAATCTTGTAGGCAAATTATATTTTCTTACTCTATATTTTATGTGTCAACAAAAGAAGCTATGTAAACATTTTGTGCACTTCATAAGTGAGAGAACCAGATGTTGGAGTTATATACATTTCCAAACCCATGTACTGTCTACTCTATCATATCACATTTGCCATTCATGTCCGAAACCTTGCCAGTATATAGCTATTGATAGTATTTCCACCATATATATTCTTAACCCACCAAGTGTGAAATACTAATCAATCTAAGAAGAAATAACGAGATCTACTTCTTAAAGGTTAGTATCCCCAGTTGGAGGCAATTTCTAGACTTCACATTACGTTTCCTTTTTAAAAAATCCTCTGTACAATAATTCCCCAAGAAGTCTGCGTTGGTTATTTTAGAAAAAAGCCAGAATGTTCCAGAAAGACTCTCCCATGTTCTCCTTCCAGTTTATGCACAAACACATTTCTCAGAAGCAAGGATAATGGAAAGATCCCATTCCTGGGGAAAATTTCATTAAAGACAAGGCAGGAAGGATGCTGAACTGTAGCATTGATTCTTAAGGCCCTGACATTTGGGGATTCACAGTTGAGGAATGCTCCATGAGACCTTCACTCTGTGAGGACACTTAATCCAATTAAGTTAGAAAAACAAGACCTCCACAATTCTTTCTCCTACTCTTTCAAGTTTTGATTTGAACAACCAAGACAAAATGCCTCGAATTCTCTGCATTTGACTTTTAAAACAAAAGGGCTGATTTGAAATAAATATGGCTATGGTTTTGTTTTCCCTATTCACAAACTAGCAACTATTCTAAGTCAAGCCAGATGTGACTACTGACTTTGGGTAAGTACATTTCACCTTGAGAATGGGAAGTTGCGTGGAAGCCAAATATGAAAAATGTTAGTCACCTGTGTATCTTCTTCGGAAAAATATCTGTTCATATCCTCTGCTCCGTTTTCGATTGGGTTGTTTGTTTTATTTGTTGTAAAGTTGTATGAGTTCTTTGTATATTTTGGATATTAACCCCTTATTGGATATTTGTAAATATTTTGTCCCAGTTGGTGAGCTGTCTCTTCATTTTGTTGATGGTTTCTTTTGCCATGCAGAAGCTTTTTAGTCTGATGTTGTTGCATTTGTTTATTTTTTTCTTTTGTTTCCCTTGCCTTAGGAGACACGGTATTCAAAAGGACACATCGAAGACCAAGGCCAAAAAGTGAGTGTACTGCCTGTGTTTTTCTCTAGGAGTTTTATTGCTTCACGTCTTTTATTCAAGTCTTTGATGCATTTTGAGTTAATTTTTGTATATGATATAAGTTAATGGTCTACTTTCATGATTTTGCACATGACTGTCCAGTTTTCCCAGCACCATTTATTGAAGAGACTAGCCTTTCTCCATTGTATTTTCTTGGCTCCTTTGTCGAAGACTAGCTGTCCATAGATGTGTGGTTTTATTTCTGGGCTCTCAATTCTATTCTATTGATCTGTGTGTCTGTTTTTCTGTCAGTACTATGGCAAACGGTCTTATTTCATCCCTTCCCTCAGATAATGGAAATCTGCACACTCTTCTAAGGTCTTACAAGTGGGGAGAGTGACTTGATTGGTGCCCTTGGTGTCCACAGTGACAGCTGAGGAGAGATTTCTATCACCTTTTCCCCAAAAAATGTATCTGTCAATAGCATCAAATCAAAATGGCACCAGATCTGTGCCATGGGTAGGGGCCAATTCTGGAGCAGTAGAAAGAAGCCACAGAACAGAGATGCTGCTATTTCAGATGAGGGTTGGGCTTCGCCCGAGGAGATTTTGTTTCACAACCTCATTGAAGACAACTTATATGTAGGTATAGCCACCAATACGGATTAGAGGTATGAACAGCCTCTGGTCTTGAGATGGACAGTTTCTTGGCCTCTACTTTCAGGTCCATGGAACACAGGGTTGTCAGTACAATGAAGAAAATTTAGGTTCATGGATCAAACTCAGTATACCCTTCAGGGAAGTAGGGTCCACCCCACAATCCAGTCTCATAAGAAGAAGCATTTCAGAGGAATGGATTTATAACCTATAACTTCCCTCTGCCCTGGGAACATTTAGCCTTCCATCTTTAGTTACCCATAACCTCTGCACATATTTATCCCCCTTAGTCAGCAGAGATATTCTTTATTGTACCCATATGTGACCAACGTATGTTTCTTCATTAAATCAATAACGTCTCATACTTTTCATTCTAATGTTAACACTCTTATCACCACGCTGCCTCAGCATTTAGTTTTTCATGCCTTTGTACTGAGTATCTTGTTCATAATGGTCTTTATTCACTTTGTGTCTTCTATGCACTGTAAACTCTTGGTTAGCTAAGGCAATGCCTCATCCAGACTTCCTCTGAGCCCTGGTTGGGTCCTACACCTTCCTTATCATGGCACTTATAATAACATTTAGTTTGATCTCAGTGAACGTAGACTTCTTTCTTATTTCTTTCTGTATTTTCACTGCTAAGACGGGACTTGATACATGTTATTGTTATTTGCATTATCAGTTAGGTTGCTTTTAGCAGCAAGTAGCAGAAAATCCGGTTTAAATTGGCTCAGTTAATAAGAAAATGTACCAATTCAAATAATTGAGGGTCAAAAGGTGGAGCAGGCTCCACCTGTCTCAGGTTCCTCTCCGTTGTGTCTTCTTCATCTTCAGGCACGTAGCCAGATGGCCACAGCAATCATGAGCCTCATACCCACATACCTTAACTTACAGAGGAAGAGAGAGACCGATTCTTCACATGGCCAGCTTTGCCTCTCACATCATTTCCAGAATTGGGCCTAAGTCAATTACTGGAAAGTGTAGTGGGACTACCCTGAGATCTATCAAATCTGGCCCCAGAGCTAGAGATAGGGTCCCTTTCTCCTGCAACGCACAAACACTGCTCAACTAGGGGTTCAGCAGGGGTTCAGCTAAAAGCAGCTACTAGACTTGTAGTGATTAAATGAACAGGGTTTACTTCTTCGCATAACAAGAGCTAGGTGCCTGCTGGTATTAATTCAGCCACCTGAAGTTATCAGGACTGGTACCTGTGAGATTCGCCCACAGGTGTGGTCTTTTTCTCATTCATGTTTCAGTGTGGGTTATAAACAGGAGGGATTGAAAAAATGAGTAAGTGCATCAAAAATGCTGCAAGTTTGGTTTTTCACTGTTGGAGAAGGGATATACAAACATGGAGAGGGATGAAGGGCCAGCCTGGTGGCACAGTGGTTAAGTTCGCATGTTCCACTTCAGCAGTCCAGGGTTCTCTGGTTCAGATCCCAGTTGCAGACCCACACACTGCTTGTCGAGCCACGCTGTGGCAGATGGCCCACATATAAAGTAGAGGAAGATGTCCAGGGATGTTAACTCAGGGCCAATCTTCCTCAGCAAAAAAGAAGAGGATTGGCAGCAGATGTTAGCTCAGGGCTAATCTTCCTCCAAAAAATAAAACAAAGCTATGGAGAGGGATGAGACTAGAATAAATCCCATGAAGCGGTGTAGATTGAAATGGAAAGTGATGAGGTGAACTCATGCTTTTTAATTTATGTAAATAAATAAATATACATGGATGTAGATTATATACGTGTGTATGTATGTTCTATTTCTGTCCCTTAAAAGGACCTAGAAACGTTGGTACCCCTTTCACCACGAGCATGTGTATTTCTCAGTTTCTATACACTATTCTCCATTAAAAAAACTAGAACACCCAAGAGTAATGGCTTATCCATAGCTGGAGAAGGGAAAATTCAAGATAAGTCTGGAACATCTTATATCGTTAAGCAAGGAATTGCTGAAAGAATTATGGAGACAAGTCAAGATGCCAGCTTGAAGGGGCTTCACTGGCCAAGTCTAGGACAATTTGCGAATCAAAATAATGATATTTACAGGTTGTAACCTTTTGCGTAAAACAGAAATCCATTAATCTATGCTTATATAAATAAATGGGGGAGAAGGAAAAGCTCCAACTTATGGTAGAAGACTTGAAGTATCAATCCCCAAAATACATTTTTATTAATCATTAATTGATGAATACAAAATACTTATTAATTAGTCTCACAGGAGAGAAATCTTATAGACATCTTTAACCAAGTGATAAAAGTTAATATCATCAGTAATGGACAAATTTGCATTTGGTGCCTAGTGATATGATGCCATGAGAAGAATATTTGGTAGATATTACTGCTAACAACTCACAAATCATGAGGAAATATCATACAACTCCAACTGAGGAACATTCTACAAAGTAACTGACCTGTCCTTTCAAAAATGTCAAAGTCATGAAAGATAAAGAGAGACTGAAGAATTGTCTCAAATCAAAGGAAAATAAAAATACATGACAACTAAGGGAACACATGTCCTGGATTGCATCCAGGATATAAAAAGGACATTATTCAGATATCAGAGAAATTTCAAATGGGCATATGTATTAGCAAGCAATATCGGGTCAATGCTAACTTTCTGATTTTGATGGTTGTACTGTCTTCTTGAAGGAGAATATCCCTGCTTTGAAAAAACACAAACTTATGGAGCTTATTTGCAAATAGTTCAGAAACAATAGTATATATGAGTGTGTGTGCTGTGTGTATATAAGAGAGAAAGAATGCTAGGACAAACGTGGAAAAATGCTAATGATTGAGGAATCTAGATGGAGGAAATATGGGAGCTCTTTGTCCTATTTTGCAACTTTTCTGAAGTTAAAAAAAAGAGAAAGAATAGGGAGATGGATGTTGCTTAGCAACCAAGAGTGTTGATGATAACATACATCTCAGGCATCCTAAGGCAGACTCTACTTGAAACATTGCACTTCTTTGTATTTCTGAGTCATAAGGACATTATCCCTGAAGCCAGTCAAATATAGAAAATACATTCTTTTACCACACTCCACTAAGTATCGCTAGGAATCTCCGGGACCCTTTAAAATGTTCTGCAAATCTGTCCTGGTTGTCACTTTTTGTATAAACCAGTCATTTGTCTCCAGATCACCATCTGCTCTTCAACAGGTCACCCCTTTCTCTACTGAGATGATTTCACCCATGTTGCAGCTGCTCCCCTCCCTCGTCTTCCTGGTATGGCCTCCTCACCTGCCCATGAGATCACTGAAATCACAGCTTGACTGAGCCCAGCTGTCCTGCATGGAGCTACAATGGGCCCTGGAGTCTAGAAGGTTCTTCCTTTGCTGCCTCTGAATGTAGCAACTACTTGTTCTGAAAATCCAACCTCAGAGACAATTCCACCAAGAATCTTGAGAGAATACTGCAACTCTGAGCGCAGCCCCAACTAATTTTCAGGGGGGTGAAGGACAGAATTTATCTTTCCCAAGAACAACGGGTAGGTCACAGGGGTTGAAACTATTCACCACAAGCCAAATCTAGCCCACTGCCCATTTTCATATAGTCCACTAGCCAAGAATGCTTTCTGCACTTTTGAACGGTTGGGAAAAAGTCAAAGGAAGAATAATATTTTACGACCCATGAAGATAACATAAAATTCAAATTTCAAGGTTCATAAATATTTATTGGAATACAGCCATGCTCATTCGTTTACATATTGTCTAGGGCTGCTTTTGTGTTATAATGGCGGCATGGAGTCCTTGTAACAGAGACCATCTGGCCCACAAAGCCTAATATCTTTACTACCTGGCTCTTTACAAAGAAACTTTGTCAATCTGTCACCTAGAATGGTTGAAAGAGCTGACGAGCATGGTCCCTCTTCACACAGGAACAAAAGACATAATCTCTTCCTCCTAAAGCAAGTTCATATCTCTACTCCAGGAAAGTATAAACTATTTATAACAACTTAAATGCCAGATTTTTAACCTAAAAATTATCTTAAGTTTCAGGTACTGGAACTGTGATACATTCAATGCCAAGTAAACATATACTGAGCTGAACTGAGTCTTTAGGAGTTGGGATGCTAGGACTTGGTTCCCAGCTGAGTCTCCAACACTTGTCGAGTAATTAATCCAGATCACAGTAGGACCTTAGTGAATGACACCTAAGCAGTAGGAGCCCCCTAAATGATGGAAAGAGGAGAGCTGTAGGGGTGGTAGGAGAGGAGGATGTGGTAGGGGAAGTGAAGTGATAAAGTAGTACCAGCTGAAGACCTGGGAATTTCTAACCGAGCTCAGGAAACTCCTCTGCTTTCGGTGCAACTTGCAGACCCACATACTAAAGAAAAAAGCCTCAATTCTATTTTGACCCTTATCTCCATAAGATACATTTCTGATGTTCTTATTATTCGAATTGAACTTAATAGTCAGACATCTACTTCAAAACTGATGCCCATATGATCTTTGAGTGAGGTTTAGTGCTTACATTGAAGGAATATTATTTATATTGGAAATGAATCCAGAGAGAAGAAATTTAAATCTGCTGACAGCCACCAAAACACTGGGGCCCTCAGCCATACAGCCACAAGGAAGCAAATTCTGCCAACAACCTGAATGAGCTTGGAAATGGATTCCTCCCCAGTCAAGCTCCCAGATGTAGACACAACCCAGCCCACACTTTGATTACAGCTTTCCGAGATCTTAAGCAGAGGACCAAGTTAAGCCTTGCATGGACTCCTGTTCTACAAAAACTATGAGATAATATCTATATGCTATTTTTTAGCTGATTAATTTGTGGTGATTTGTCATACAACAGTAGAAAACTAACACACTGGACAACATTCCTATGTCTATTTTTCTCTCCTCTAAGATGGTAATTTTCTGCTACTCTGACCAAGGTTGTGTCTTCAAGAGCCAGCTGTGTAAGAAAGAGCCCAGGAACTCTTCTGGACTGATTTACAGACGCTTTCTTCAGCAGTCAGCTGTAGAGACTGCTGGAGCATCTGATACCTGAGTGAGCCCAGGAATGGAGCTCGCATGTGCTCCTCCCTCACTCCTTGCCTACCACCCATCCCTGTGAAAACATAAGAGGGCAGTGGAAGACCAAGCTATGGGTACGGGTGACAGTATGAAAGGAATACAAATGACTTTACATGTGTATTAAACCTGAAAAAGCAAATGTTGTTTGTAGGAAACACGCCACCCCTATGGTAGAGAAGGAAATGTGTGATGTTTGGTGTCTGAACATTTGTGTATTTCAAGACTTGGCTCCGCCATTTACTGTATGATTAGGTCCTCATTACACGAGGTTTCTGAGTCTCTTCTTCCCACTGTAAAAGGTGCATCATAATAATAACTGAAACCATTTTGCCACAAAATATTTATTGCACATTGTCAGTGTGTATTAGGCATGATACTAGAAGCCAGGAATATATGAATAAATGGATGTGGCACCTGCCCTCAAGACTTGGAAGAGATTATTATGTAAAAAATGAAACTACAGAGGGAAATCAGAATCTTTCCTTTTTCACATCTGTAGTCAGTATAGGTGCCTAGGATATCACACAGTGGTAGCCAGTGTTTGTCTACTGAGGGCCTGGGTAGTGCAGAAACTTGCTAGCTTAAGAACTGGCGATTAAATTGTGCTTAAGGGAGAGGACAGCTTTTAAGTAGCAAATCTCTTGTGGGTTATTTTGTTATTAACAAGTTACACTGGCCAGGGCTAGGATAAAACAGCTAAACTGTTCTACTCAGAAAATAAACCAGAATCCTGAAGAGGGAGGTTCAAGGTACTCCAAAGGAGGAGGGAGGAAGAAGAATCGTTTAAGAGTGAAGATTGTGCTGAAATAACATCCATCCTGAGCTCTAAAGTTAGACACACACCCTCTTAATGTGGACTGTCACTAAAAGTCTGCTATCCACAGCTGCCATGTGTGAGTTTGGGGGAGATGGATTAAAAGCAGCTGTTTTCCAAGTTCTGATGAATGGCAGAGGGTGGGAGAGGCTGGTGGGGAAGCAAAGAGTTGGAGAATGTGAGAGGCAGGAGAGTAGCGCCAGAAGTGAGGATGCAAAACAAGAGCTCACCTGCCTGAGTCCCTGGAGGTGGTCCCATGACACCTGGGACCTTGCCATCTGTGAGATGGGGCTTTGAGCCAACGTATACCTTACTCATAACAAACAAGGTGACCCCTCTAAGCTGAAGAGCTTGGGGACATGGACGACTGATACTGAAGAAATAAGCAAATGTGTCAAGGTGTCAGCAGCAATAGAGGGAGGTATACGTGACTCAGTCTGGGAGAAAGGGGGTTGCTTTCTCTTTCTGTTGTCACCAGTGAATCACTTTACAGGATGGAAAGAAAAGCTGACAAAGAGCATCTAGGTGTCCTAGGTGTCATCTAGGAAAACCATCAGGGAAAAATGATGACGTCAGAATCTCTGGGATCAGATCAGCACCACGGTAGGAAGGAAGACCTCAAAGGGCTTTGCAACCATGGCTCCCAGACCAGAAACAGCCTGGAGGAGTGAGAGTGGGGAAGAGGACCTGCCACTCCTTCTCTCCAGAGGGCTGTTTGCTTCCCCTGCCCCCTGCCCTTTTGTTTTTTTTAGTCTTTACCTGATGCCAGAGACCTGATCCATCTACTAATTCTTTTCACTGAAAGACAGGGGAATTTTTTTTTTAAAAAAGAAAGATAGGAAAAGAAAAGAAAATAGAAAAAAAAAGGAAAGGCAAGCAGAACACTCATGTGAACGTGAGCATGTTTGCAGGGCCGCAGATCCATCTTGGAAAATGCTTCTTTGGAAGAGAATTTTGGTGCCAAATAGTTGAGCTGCTGCCAGTCTTTTATGACTCCTTCTTTATCATTTCCCCTCGGATGAGGCAGATCAAGACAAATCTGCATTCCTTCCCCTATGTCTGGGGCCTGCTCCTAGCCTTTGTCAGCTGCTGGTTTGCTGAGGCTCTTGGGTTTGAGAAAACCCGCCTGGCGGCTCCATGTCTGTTTGCAGCAGCACTTGTGCAGATGGGGTGTCATCTGGGAGCCATGGCAGCAGAGACACAACAAACAAAAGCAATCACTGGCTTTCAGGGGTGAACAGCGAAGTGCTCCTTAGCTCCCCAGCACTGTTTATGAAGTATCTGAGTGGCCATATATCCCTGGTCCCCCAAAGCCAGACATTGGGCAGCTGTTGCAAATTCTTCCTGAAGAGATAACACATAAAATAATTCAGGTTGAGCTTGACCATAGGACCATGAATGTCTCCTGCTGCCATTGGGTGGTGACTGTCCCAGTATCCTCTCTAATATCTCCCCTTTCCTTCTTTTTCTTTCTTTCTTCCTTCCTTCCTTTCTTCCTTCCTTCCTCGCTTCCTCCTTTCCTTTCTTTCTTTTTTCCTTCCTTCCTTCCTTCCTTTCTTTCTTTCTATCTTTCTTTCATTCTTCTTTCCTTCCTTCATTCCTCCCTTCTTTCTTTCCTTCCTTTCTTCCTTCCTTGCTTCTTTCGTTCAATAGTTGAACAACTGATACATGCTAGATCCTGGGATTAGAATCAACAACATAACAGAGAAAGACACGGTTTCCATCCTCACGGAGCTCAGAGCTGAGATGGAAAAACATACAGACACATGACAAGTTGCCTTTAGTATGGTAAGTAACACAACAGGGCTGTGGGAAAGAGAAGAATGATCCCCTAATTAAGTCGAGGATCTTCAGTGAAGGCCTCCAGGAGGGAGTAAGCTCTGAGCTGCGCTTTAAATTATCAGTTAACTGAATGAAGAAATGGGGTCCAGACGTCTTCCTGGAAAGTGGTAGAATGTGTGCAGACAGGGAGGATTGAAAAAGCATAAGGCTACTGGAGAAACTGGACAGCAGCTTAAGTGTAAGGCATACATGGTTGAGTGTGAGGGATGGGGCTGTAGACTCAGTCAGGAGTGAGAGCATAAAACGGTATGTAAACTAACAGAAGGATTTAAGACAGATGATCCAGTCTGCATTTCAGAACGATCTCGCAGCCAATAGCATGAAGAAAGATGGAATGGAGGAGTGGAGGGCTGAAAAGAGGCCATGCACACAGACCTCTATTGAAGCACCAGCAGAAATGCTCTGACAGGATAATTTGTATGTGTTTAGCAGTGAAAGCAAGAATAGCTCTTGAGCTAATGAGCCCACAGAAAGAGGAGAGTCAACTCCCCTCACAGTTAAATTCTGATCCATTTTCTCATATATGAACAGAATCCATAATGCCGGTTTCATTCAGTCTTCCAATACTCAATTTAATTTAATTCTCATTTACTGGTTACCTAATTTCTGCCAAGCCCTGTTAGAGATACAGGGATATCAACGTAAAATGGCTCATACTTTGTCCTTTCATAGCCTAATAACTAACAGCTATTTGTGGTATTAAAATACAGCAGTCAATACCTTAATCCATTCACTAGTTTCCCCCTTTTTATAATTTGTTTTCATTTGCAACATCAGATTACAGGAAAATAAAAGAAACTTAAGAAGTTTGCTGAATGCTTTGCCGATTAAATTATCAATGGAAATGCACATGGTTTCTGTGGAGTCCAAATGAGCTGGGAGGGAGGCTAACGAGAGCCAGGCTGAGTGCTCAGTGAGAAAGGGAGATGTGCTCTGTCTCTGCTTGCTGGTGTCCTATTGTCTGGTTTGGCTGGAGTTCTGGACTGTGGGCAGATAATGGTGCTGCCCAGCTCACTGCCACATAGAGCTAGGGGAGGTGCAGGCTCTGCAATGGATGCTGGAACACCCAGGTGGCCCCAAAATAATCTTCCTTGAAAAAAATGGCCCCAGAGAATTTTGTTGGATTATCATATATCTGTCTGAGTTTGCCATCCAAGCCCAAAGGCTCAAGCTTTAAAGAATGCTCCATTTTAAATCTCTCCCCCTCTATCTGATAAACGCACATTCATTTTTCTAACACTTTTCCCGTATGGCCTCCCCTGAAGGCAAGAAGAAATCTACTAAAGAATTTAGCACATCTCCCTTGTAGTAGGCAATATGATGCTTATGATAGTTTAGAATGATATGCAAAAATAGATAATAAAATGATATGTACTATGTGCACTATATTATCCAGTGTATGTTATATATAGGATGCAAGATAATAGGAAGTACTGTATCTTTTGTTTCCTTGACAACGTTGGCCATGAGACTATGAGCTATTTGACTATAGAGCAGTGGCTTATTCATCATTGTAGCCTTAGATCTAGCAGCATCTAGCAATTAGTAAGAGTTCAGGGTGTGTTTTTGATAAAGGAAGAAAAGGAATGGAATGGAAAAGGTGAAGGAAAGAGAAAAAGGTGGGAAGAAACAAAGGAAATAATTATCTCCCCAAGAACCAAACTCTAGTTTTCTTTTAAAAATGTGTTCCGTATCTCACTAACTCAGGCCATCTCCCTCTTAGGGCTTTGGCACTTTTTCAATCAGATATCAAGGGAAAAAGATAAGAATGCAGGATCCCTGTCTTCACATCTTCTCAAAAATGGTCTAGATTCCCTCATTTGTTTACTCCCACTCCAGGGGAGTTGGATAAGGAAACTAATAATTATGCATAAAGATAAGGGTCATTATTCAAGTGTGTATGAAGTAAGATGTAGGAGAAAGAGCGGGGAATAGCTAATTCTTCCCAGGAAGACCCGAGAAGGAGTATTTGAGATAAGTTTTCAAGGCTAAGCAGAAGACAGCCTGAGAGGGAAAAGTATTTCAGAGAAGCTGAGCCTCACCAGAATGAATGCTAAAGCTTCCCAGCATAGGGTCTTCTTTCACCAGGAAGAGCCTGGATATTTTCAGCAACAGTTATACTTGTAAGGTGGCATCATTTCTTCAGAAACTATATCCTTGAGGATTGATGTTGATGGAAGTTTTGATTCACAAACTGAGAGTTCAAAGTCCAACTTGCTCATTTTGCAATTGGAAAATCTGAGGAACAAGAGGTAAACAGACACATTAAAATTCATTCACAGCTAAATAGAGACAGGGCCAGAATTGAAGAATTGAAGCAAGATTCCCTTAGGTCATCCAGAGGGTAACAATCCAGCCAAATACAATACCCAAGGGGGAACCCCCCACCCAACCTAGTGTGTCAGCACCTATGTCCTCTAGAGATGATGCTTCCTATTCTGCATGGCCTCCCACTGAAATGATTTCATTAACAACAAAAGCCAATGTAACTAAGCTTTTCCAAAGAAGATCCAAAATTCTGGGGAAGAATATAGACTCATTAAAAAATATCCAAATGTGCACGCTGCCTCTGCCAATTTCTAACTCTGTGTCCTTTTATAAATTTACTTCTGTTTCTCTATCTCCTCATCTGTAAAAGGGGAGTGTTCATCCATAACTCAAAGACCTATATGAAGTCCATGATATACTGTGTGAAATAAAATAAGCACAATTCCTAGATGTTGTAGAGGAGGAAGAAGATTCCTCTACTCTCTAGGTCCTTCTGGCTGGTCTAAGAATGAAATTGACATGAGACAGAATAACAGGAGAAATTCAAACAAATTTATTAGCATGTATACGTGGGAGAAAGCCAGGAAAACTGAGTAACTCACCAAAACGGCCAGAGCCACCACCTTAAATACTATCTTTAGCTAAAGACAAAGGGGGATACTAGGGGTAGTAGTTTGAGACTTCAAAGAGAAGGAAGGCAATTCACATGGAGATGGAAAAGCAAATGTTTGGTAAATAAATGTTTGCCATGCCTTGCAAAGACAATAATACACGGAGAGGACTTTGATCAAATGGGCCTTGCTAGGTTCCTCCCTGTCTAACACACTTGGTTCGTATTATACTGTAGTTATCTAAGGTGATAGCTCCTTCCTGGAACAGGCCTTCTATCTTAAATTCTTTTAGGCTTTTAGGAGAAAGGTCAAAGTTTCTTCCTAAGTCTTTTGTTCCTAAAAATAGTCAAGCTGAAGAGATACATTTTGGGGTAGCAAATTCTTGTCCCCCACAATGTGGTGGGCTAAATGATGGTGTGCAAAAACATATATCCATATCCTAATACCCAGAAGCTGTGAATGTGACCTTATTTGGAGAAAGGGTCTCTGCAGATGTAACTAAGTTAAGGATGTTAAGATGAGGAGATCATTCTGTGTTATCCAGGTGGGCCCGAAATCCAGTGACAAGTGTCCTTAGGGACACACAGAAAAGTGGAGGAGGAAAGGCAATCTCAGACGTAGAGACTGGAATGATACAGCTACAAGCCAAGAACGCCTGGAGCCACCAGAGCTGCAGGAGACAAGGAACATCTCCCCTAGTGCCTCTGGAGGGAGCATGGTTCTGCTGACGTCTTGATTTCACACTTCTGTCCTCCAGAACTGGGAGAGAATACATTTCTGTTGTTTTAAGCCACTAAGTTTGTGGTAATTTGTTATGGCAGCCAAAGGACTCTAATACAGTAACTAGAAACTAGAATATAGTAAGTGTTCAAAAACTATGCATAGTTTCCCATCTCCATCTTCCAGAACCATCATTATGAAAGCACAAGTGATGCCTTTGTGCCTTTCCTTTTGCTTTTTCTTAAGCTGGGCAGGAAGGGGAATGGGACAATAAGACATTTGCTCCATGAGCTCTGTCTGGGCCCCAGTATGAGCTCTGATATCCTCTAGCTAGGACAAGTGGCAAGAATAAAACTGAAATCATTGTGAAAAACCCACCCCAGATTGGGGAGGCAGAGGGGAGGAAGATGGAAAAACCAGCATCAGACTGACTCCCTTTATTGAACTCTAATATTGGAAGGGAGAGGGTATTTCAACACTTTTTTTTCCATGAGGCCTTTTCCCTGAGGATAATATGGTGGAAACATCTCTGGACCAGGTGTTGTGAGCCCTCACTGTCCATTTAGACTCTGCCACAAACTCACAGTATGGTCATTGCTTGTAGCTCCTCCTTTTTGAGCTTCAGTTTCCTCATCAATAAAGTGAACATTTGGTGCCATAACTTTTTGATGGGGAAAATTAAAAGGCAACAAGCTATTGCCTACTTTAAATTACATCTGGGTAATTTGACTCTACCATCTATCTAAACTTCAAACACAAAAATGGAACATAATTCAGCCAGCTATTCGGATATTTGTTTTCTTATGCATTCTACACTCCCCATCTTGGGTAATAGTGCTGTGCCCATCCCTCTGGCAGCCAAGGTCCTGCACAATCTCCCAATTCGCTTCTTACAAACATTATGCTTCAGCTTCACTGAATGATTTTCCACTTGATACTGTTTTTCTGCACATACATGAAATCTTTAGAGACATCCCCACACAAAAGGTCAAGTAGCCGCAGCACTCCTGATAGAGGTCAGTCCTCACTTTTGCCCAGGCTCCTTGTACATTCCAAGAAACCCAGTGCAATCTTAACTTCCAAGAAACAGAAGAGATCCTTGTGGGGAATTTAGGGTCTTAGTCACAAATTACTCAACAGTGAATTCTGTATTGTGATTTCCCATTTCATAGTTCAAATCCGATCAATTTGTGTCATAAAACGTTAGAGTAAAATGAAAACTTATGGGACATCTTCTCATTTTGCCAATGTGGAAAGCCAAGGCCCGAAGAGATCTTTTGAGATGCCCAGCCACACACCATAAGTCAGTGACAGAGGAGGGGCTAGACCCGAAGATATCTAGAGACATATCCTGCAGTCTTTTTCAACAGTATGACTGTTCAGTGTCCTAGCAGCAGGGAGCTTCAATGTAATGGGGTTTGTATGGAGGGTGTGGGGAGGTTATAAAATTCTAAAACCAGACATGACAGCCAGTACTGGGACTCTATCCTTTGGGATGAACGGTGAAGAACAAAGTATGAATTGAATTACTACTTAGCTGGGATCCGTTAGTATAGTTCTTCTCAACTGGAGATGGGGGAGGGAGGGTGTTCCCCAGGGAACATTTGACAATGTCTGGAGACATTTTTGATTGTCATAAGGTGGGGGGGGGGGGGGTTGGGTGCTACTGGCATCTAGTGGGTAGAGGCGAGGAATGCTGTAAACATCCTACAATGCACAGGACAGTCCCCCACGACAAAGAATTTTCCAGCCTAAATGTCAATATTTCCAAGGTTAAGAACCCTCTACTAGGAATCTTTCCTACCAAGACAGCTTCTAACGAGATCGATATCCTGGTAACTTATCTCTGCTAGAAACTGAGAAACAGTCAAGAGTTTGGGGCATCATTAATCTAGGATTTCAGATACACAGAGACTTGTAGTCATTTCTACAGAAGTTAAAAGAAATTGCTATTAATAATCAATCTGATAGCATAATTTTTAAAAATTATTTTGAAATTAAAATGTATTTAATTTTTAAATTAAAATTAAATTAAAAAGAATTTTAAAAAATCTGCTCAGTACCTTTTTCCCTCTTTTTCCCTCCTTCTGATAATCTATCTGTGATAGTTAACTTTATAAGTCAGCTTGTCTAGGCCACAGGGTGTCTGGATATTTGCTCATACATTATTCTGGATATTTCTGTGAGAGCTGTTTTGGATGAGATTAACACTTAATTCAATAGGCTGAGTAAGCAGATTACGCCCCCTAATGTGGGTGACCCTCATCCAGTCAGTGGAAGGACTGAACAGAACAGGCTGACTTCCCCCAAGTAAGAGAAAATTCTTCCTGCCTGACTTCCATTAACCAGGACATCAGCTTTTTTCCTATCTTTATAAATATATATATGTACCTCTTTTGGATCTGTTTCCCTGGAGAACCCTTACTAATACAATATCCATCTGTCCCATGCTAAAAAGAAAGGGCTGTGATGGAGCCCAAGCAATCTTAGTAATCCATTCCCTTCTACCCGATGATTGGCCCAAGGTTAGACAGGAGACCAGAGTCAATCAAAATTCTTCCTTGAAAGAGATATACAGGAGATTATTGGGAGATTTTCTCTCTTTGCTGGCTTGGAATACTGAAATAATACGAAGCTGGGCTCCTGGTGACATCTTCCTGATTATACGAAAAAGACCTATGTGGAGAGGGAGAGAATGCAGCCATCAGAGATGACATACAGATGTAAACTGTGTGTTCGAGTTATAACGGGTGTCAGTGTAGGTGCCCAAATTCCTGGTTCTTAAAGTTCATCCTTGGGGACTCTGAGCTACCCCAAAATCCAATTGCAAGAGCCAGTAAATGCTCTTTTTTGGCATACGCTGATTTGAGTTGGATTTTGTCACTTGTAGTGGAAAGGGTTCCAGCTAATAAACTCCAATTTATGGAGCACTTAGGAGTCAGCTAAGTGTTTTCACATTTGGGATCTTATTTGAGCCTCACAAACGCCTATGCTGTATATAGAGAGAAGGGATGGGGGCATCACCTCACTGACAAACTGAAAGCCAAGGTGGCCAAACGAACAGCACCCCCAAGATGTTGAATGCCATGGAACCTCTCCCTGGGAAAAAACTGTACATTCTTAGAGTCCGAATGGCACAGTAAGAGGCTATATAATAAAAAAATAGAGTAACAGTTAACACATACAGAGTGCTTACCATATGCCAAGCTCTACTCTAAGTGCCTTGCACATACTAATTTGTAAACCTGCACACAAACTCATAACAATAGGTGCCATGATTTCCTCTACTTTGCAGGTGAGGAAGTCAGAGCGTCTGTGTAAATTGCCAAGGTCCTCTAGATAATTTGGGACAGCACCAGGATTCAAACCCAGAGTCCCCAAGCTCAACCATGGTGCCCTATTGAGTTACAGAGATGTTATGAAATTTGACCCAAATCCTGTCCACACATGCCTAGGAAGGCGTGGAGTTAAGATTTGAATGCTGAGCCAATTGACTTAAATGTCTTGATCCTACACTGACATCCAGGACTCCCTGTCAATCTAGAGAGTGGCCTGTAATGCAAGGATTTAAACCTAGCTCTTCATATTCTAAGGCTGGTGCTGATGCCTTCTCATATAGTTATTTAGTACATATTTAATGCACACTTACGGTAGGTCAAGCTCTTTAGAAATTTTTTTGGAATGAGGAATGGGGATGATGCACAACGAGACATTGAATCACAGATCTATTCTTCTCCCTGAAGAAGATGAGATTCATACTCAGACACAGCTTTGGCGATTTAGAAGCTTGGGAAGGAGAGCCATCTGCATTTTATTAGGGAAGGACGAGAAAGCTCCTTTCATCAACCTCAGAAGCCAAGTTTAAAATATGCTAGCTCACAGTTCATAGCAAAAATTGGAGCCGTCACACCAAAATCCCTTTTGTTCCAGGTGCACATGTGGTGAGAATGGTGAGACTTGTTTATTCCATGGCTTATTAGTGGTAAATGGGGGCTGTGGGTTTTTGTTCTGTCCCCCTTTCTGTCTTGCCACTGGAGAAAAAAAAATAAACACCAGAACACTTTGGGTCCCAAACACATGGCTTTTATAAAGATAAAAAATTCTGTATCCTTATTTTGACAGAAAAAGACATAATATTTAAAGGTGAAATAAATTTCAAAATTTTTGGAAATCTGATACGGGAGAAACAAATATAAAATGAAGATGATTTCCAAAGTTCTCATAAATTTCAAAATCCTTTGTGGATCATCTTCATTTCTCAAGACTTCTGAAGTTTTTGATACATGTTCTTACTAGGAATATCTTCATTTCTGGGACTTCAGATTGTAATCTGTCACTTTGAGACCAAGACTGAGCAGAAGGAACATCATGTACTTACACATATGAAGCCCAAGGGCCAGGCCTACAGGGTGGGGGATTCTCCAAGGCTTAAGGTGACCAACAGAAGCAGAACCTTGTCCCATAAAAGAGCATTTGTCAACTTTAAGGACAGAAGCTTGTTTGTCTGTTTCCTTATAGTTAATTTCAAGAAGGTGCTAATGAAAAGAGTTTGGTAAAAGAAATACCTTAAATTCCTTGGCCAAATTCATCTTTCCCTGAACACTAGATATTTTCCCATTCTTTTTTTCTGTGTGTGTGTGAGGAAGATTGTCACTGAGCTAACATCTGTGCCAATCTTCCTCCATTTTATGTGGGATGCCACCACAGTGTGGTTTGACAAGCGAGGCTAGGTCCGCACCCGGGATCTGGGCCTGCAAACCCCGGGCCACCATAGAGGAGCGTGCGAACTTATTCACTATGCCACTGGGCCAGCCCCTGTTTTCCCGTTCTTAAACGAGATGAGGAAGTTGAGGCTCTGAGGATTAAATCATTTACCCAAGGTCCAAGAGGTAGCAATTGGCACATCTGAGAGGATGAGTTCTCTGCATCCTTAAGGCAACTCAAGTTCATCATCTCTAAAGCTGAGCATATTGTCTCCCCCAAAGTGCCACCTCCTCATGTGTTCTCTGTTTTGTGTTTGACAGCAATGTCCACCAATCATCATGGCTAGACATCTGGGGTGTCTCATCTCCTGTCTCAACCAAACACCAACTCCCCAGATCCTATTTCCATACTCTCCTTGGCCCCCCAGTAATCCCATCCCTCATGCCTACCTGGAATATTGCTAAACACCTCCCATCTGGTCTCTCTCGTCATCTTGTTCCCTCCTCCATGCAGCCACTAGAACAGAATAAATGTAAATTCTACAGTGTCACTCCCCCTCCCAGAGCCCCTTCACGTATCCATGCCACCTACAGGATAAAGTGCGAGCTTCTTGGCTGAGCACACAAGACCCTGTTCTTCCTGGTCCTGCCTCACCTCCTCAGCTCCTCTCTCTGCGCTCACACTCCGCCTCATAAACCTCCAGGACCACAAATTGATTGTGGTCTCCCCTCGTATACGACGATGTTTCTCATCTCTGTATGTTTTCCCAGGTTGTTCCTCCCCCTCACTGCTCTGCCTCCTGCTCATCCTCCATATGGTTCACTCCTCTCTTCCATTAAGACTCAGCTTAGTCATCCCTTTCTATTGTGTGTGTTTTCCAGAAAGCCGTCTGCTAAGCCTTACAAGCCCCATCTTGAGGGTGCAACTTGCCTGTGCCTCATGACGTTTACCATATTGATTATCCTGATCTCTGTATGCATCTTCCTCCTCGGTTGGAATGTTAGCTCCTTAAAGGCAGCAATGGCCCTGCTCCAGATCAGATGCTTCTAACAGAATAAGCCCATGATGAGATCCCCTGTCACCTGCCTTACATAGACTTGCAGTTGGTCCATTGGTGAAATCTTTCCTGTCTTTGAAACAAACAGCAGCAAGTCATGTTCTACGTGAACAGAAAAAAGGAAAATAAAATGCCATGAACACCTCAGTCTCTGGCACATCCTTTAAGTATATCTTCCCCAAAGTCATTTAGGAGGAAAAAAATGCCGAAGACGAATCTCACTGGATCTTGCATTTTTTTTTCTGAATCTCTTTGCCTGTCACTCTTTAAGTAAGAGTTTTTGTATATAAAATGTCAAATCCATTTTATAAGGTTTTTTATTTTTTGCTCTTTCTGATTTTGACTTTCATGGCCTAAGAAATAAAAAGCTCCTTATCCAGGCACTCAAGGACCTGCTTAGTGTGACTCCAAGCTGCCTGTCTAGACCTATAATCTGCCCTTTTTGCCATGGAATACCCCACATTGTCCCAGCCCTGCACTTTCGCTCCCAGCCCTCTTCTCTTTATTTCTTCTCTCACACTCACAAACAGCAGATGTGTGTGTGGGGGTGGGGGGAGTTAGTATACAGTCTGAACTCATGTGATGATAATATCTCTCCCATCTTCCTATAGGAATAGAGACATAATCCTCCTCCACGTAGCGTTGCTCAGCTTTTTCTCCTAAATCCTTTCTTATTATACAATCCATTATATGGCTCAGGCTAGACTTACCTAATGCTCTGTCCCTCCTTCCCTACATATGGATGAGAACAATGCCACTCTCACTTGGGGAAAGAGAGCTAGGATTTACCTTTTCCTACTATGTGCTGGATGCAGCACACAGCTTGTGTCTTTTAATATTCCTGGCAACCTTCAGAAGTCAAGATTAGTCCTCTTTTAAATTAGAGGAAATGAAAGCTCAGAGGAATTAAGTAGCTAAAGTTTTTCAAGCTAAATTAGAGCCAGGATTTAAATATGATTGCTTGAATCCAGAAACATGTTTCTCCCCCTAACAGTGTGTCAATGAGGTTGTAGATGAAAAAAATTCTGTGACTAAAGCTTCCTATAGTCATAAAGTTTCACTGTCACCATTGTAACAGGGTACATTTTATATAGTAGCATCCTAGGAAAAAAGCGTGGTAGTTAGAAAGAAAGCCAGGGACTTCCATCCAGCATCGTAATGAGCAAAAGCAGTGGAAAATGAAGAAGAAAAGGAATTGAGTCTGGAGATGGGATGTGTCAAGTTATGGTATTCTCTTCCCAAGGAAAGGGGTGGTGACACATGGGGCGGTGACACGTGGAGCAGTGCAGTCCTGGAGGAACAGGGTGTGGCTGCAAGGGGTTTGGCAGGGTCGTCTGAAGAGCAGCAGGCTTTGTAGTAAATGGCTATGTTTCCAAGCATCTGAGCCATGGGAGCATCTGGCCCAGAAGATGTTCTTGGAACCAGGGACTTCAGAAGAAGGCAAAAATAAGGAAAAGCTAAAATAAATCATAGGCTCCATGTGTCAGGGCTCACAGGAATGCTTTGACTTGGGAGCCACTTTTCGTGTTGGCACGGGAATTTTCCACAGAGGTCCTATCCCAGGCTGCAATTTCTTACTCGAGAGTTATTGGGAATCAGAGATGGGTTACAAAATAGGGAGACTATATTTTGCCACATTACCTTGGAAGCCAACTCTACTTAGTCTCTCTTTACCAGAAGAGTATATGTCAGTTATTTACCCACAAGTCTCCCCACTCACTCCCAGCTGTACTCCACGATCCTGGAACTAGGAGCCTGCAAACTACATTTCTCAGACTCATTGCTGGCTCCTTTCCCATTAGGTTCCCTTGACAAGGGACTAGAAGGTGGCAGGATGAAGGAAGCTCTCTTGCTAGTTCCAGATCCTGTCAGATACCTTCTGGAAGCAAGATATCTGTGGTTCCATCCTCCAGCCTCCTTTGGCACTCCCAGTACCCATGGTAGGATGCATCATTAGAGGTACCGGCATCAGTTGGCCCACCAAGGCTAAATTCAAGTGTTTAGTTCACATTCTCAGTGTTCTGGCACTAGCCACAGCATACCTCGCTGGAGTCTAAGTACCAGCCTTGGGGCACCCCACCAAATGTAGCACTGGCTACAGGGTGCCTCTCCCAAAGGGTGAAGCACCAGTTGTGAGATACGCCCACCCAGAGGTATGAGAACCAGCCACGCGGGGATCCTATTTGTAGTTCCTAAACTCTCCTAACACCACCTTTCCACTTCTTCCTCCTGCTTGGAGAATGGTAGCTACTTCCTATAGTTACTAATGTCTGGGTTACCTAGATTCCTAACTGGAACCTGATGGATACAGAGGGCACCCACATCTTTAAATGCAGTCTTATCAAACCTCTTACAAGGACAATTATATAAAAATAAAATTTTAACATCTTTTTTAAATTTTTTTTGTAGGAGAAGATTTGCCCTATTCTAACATCTATGCCAATCTCTCTCCTTTTTCTTCCCTCTCCCCCCGCCAAAGCCCCAGTACATAGTTATGGGTATAGTTGCAAGTTCTTCAAGTTCTTCTATGTGAGTCACTGCCACAGCATGGCTACTGACAGGCAAATGGTGTGGTTCTGCACCCAGGAACTGAATCTGGCCACCAAAGTGGAGCAAGCTGAACTTTAACTACTAAGGCCATCAGAGCTGGCTCACATTTTAACTTCTTTAAAAAAGAAACTACTCTGTCAAATTGTCATCTCTGTCAATAAGAAGAGAGAATATACTAGCCCTGTAGGTACAAGAGTTCTGATTATTCATTCACTCTTGAACAAACTTGATCTGGACCTCAGCAGTATACCAGACAAAGTGCCCCAGGCTCTAGAGACACAACTTTGAATGAGCTATGATCTCTACCCCCAGGGAGCCTATCATGGGAAGAGAGGTCAGTTATAATGCCTCAGAAGAGGAATATATCAGAGCAACCAGAGGTCAAGGTAGGACAAAGGAGGAAGCCTGTGAACTTTGCAGGGAAAGTCACTCCTTACCTGAGTCTTGAAGGGTGCATCAATCTTGTTATGGTTGTTTTTTCATTGTATGGAGCAGAAACTAATTTGGGAGAACTTAATCTCAAAAAGTAAATGTTGGGAGTGTAAGAGTAAGCCCTGAGGTCATAGAAGAAGGCTAAAGATGGGAATAGATGGAATCCAGGCAGCTCTAGAGGGTACAGTTGGCAGAAATTGTCTGACATCTGCCAGAATGGAAGGATCCATACATTTCATGAATGCTCCTGGAGAGAAAGTCCACTTGGGCTAGATTAGGTCAATGCCCATTCTATGACTGTATCAAATAGGTGAGATGAAGGATCCAGCAGAGCATCCCTGGCCACAATAGGGGAGATACAATTCCCAAAGGGAAATCAAAGTGCCCTTGAAAGAGGGAATAGGGCATAACTAAACCAAAAAGTGGTGGGAGGCGACAGAAAGGTGTTCACTGCAAAGATGAGCAGGAATTTTCTAGTTGGACAAGAAGAGGATGGTCATCCAGGCAGGGAGAGGAGCATGAATAAAGTTGGTAGTGAGAAAGACACAGTAAGGGAACATAGAATCCTGAGATAGCAAAGTGACACAAGACTGTCAACATAAACAAGGAGCAGAGGATGAAAATTCTTGTGCATGGTGCTAAAGAACCCACCTTATCATCTACCAGATCCAGGAGGCAGCATCAGATGGATTTCAGCAGGCCATCTACCTCTTGACATGATTGCAGATGTGCATTTTTGCCTTTTTTGGTGGAATGAAACATCTGGAGCATCATAATCTTGACAAGAAAATTTTCAGTGGAATGGAGGGGACAGAGCATGGTTGGATTGAACTAAGGAGAGAATGGGTGGTGATGAAGTGGAGCTAGGGGAAGAAGATGCTGGGTGATTAAGGACTAAGTTATTGGCACACACTCAAGGTTGGGTTGGAGTTCAAGAAGGGCAAGTTCATTGGAAGCTCCAGAGAGGATGTAGTGCTGAGAGAACATGAACAATTCACTGTTGTAAGAAAAGGGGCTATCAGTGCCTTTTCTATTTATCAGATGCGGAGGCAGGCCAGCCTCAAATGCAGAGAAATTACTTTGTAAAAATCTTTTTAAAACAAATCATAAGTTCCCATAAACTCCTAGACGTTAGACTCCAGCAGGACAATGTCTCTGTTTTAGTCATTTCTGTATCCCAAATGTCTGATATCAAGTAGACACTCAAAGC
This sequence comes from Equus przewalskii, assembly GCF_037783145.1. Taxonomy (NCBI): domain Eukaryota; kingdom Metazoa; phylum Chordata; class Mammalia; order Perissodactyla; family Equidae; genus Equus; species Equus przewalskii. Next base: position 19,736,973 of record NC_091856.1, on the reverse strand, counting down.
AACCTTTGGAATGAATTGATTGATTTGTGGAATGATAAACTTACAAAAGATCACTTATGATATGTAGATAATTATTTTAAATTACCAAAATAATATATGGTAAGAAGACGTAATTAAACCAATGTGAGATACTTTGATGACTGTTCTGCAACTTGCTTCTTCTACTTAACATACTGTAAGCAGCATTCTCTCTCAGTTTAGCACAGTTTCAAAATCACAAAATTAAAAAGCCAGAGAACTTGAGATAAGATTACACTACATACTACTCCCACTGTGTAGCTGAACCACTCATTAATGGCTCTGGAAGTGCAATGATCAAAGAGGTGAAATGACATTTCCAAGATCACGCAATGAGTTTATAGCAAGACAGACTCCTCCAGCCAGGTGTCCTGACTTCCTCTGAGGGCCTCTGGCATTTGTCCCCATCAAGATTTGGAAAGGAAAGTTGACTGCCTGTCAGCACCCAAGGGCCAGACTCTGGAAGGTGAGGAAGACCATTCTGAAAGGTATGCTAAGGCAGAGGTTTCCATAGAGAGCTTTTCAGAGAAGTCTGAAGGGAGAGAAACCCATGGGTTCATGCAGAGCAGTTCAGCTTTTACTCGTCTAAAATGTGGAGCTTTCAGTTGTCCACATAGTTTTGGCTGCTGTTTCCCCTTGAATCCTCTTCCATGAACTCTGAGGGTGCTAATGATACCAGCTCAGCACAAAGTTGACATGAGGGAAGCCATATTGTAGAAAAGAAACCACATTGTAACTTTGAATGACCTCTGATTAACTCACCCAGACATGCTCTGTAGATTTTATGGCCCATCTCAGCTGCTGCAAGTTGATAACTTTGTTCTTTTGAGTTCCTTAGGAATGTGATGACTCCCAGGCAGAAAGTCTATGCTGATAGCCATCATCAAGGACAACTGAATGATGGGCATTGCTCCAGTCTCTGATGCATGTCCAGTAAAACAAAAGACTATCAGGAACTGAGACCAGATGTCTGCCCCCACCTGGAGATCAGATGGAGGCCCCACTGGGATTAGGTCTATTTTTGGGGGACTGTTAAAATTTGGGTTGTCTATACTTCTATCCTTCTGGTCAGATACTCAATTATAAAATGTGCCTTTAGATGTTGTTCCAAAACTGTTGAGCAAGGCACAAAATTCTAATAATGCAAAATATCAGCCTGAAGCCGGGAACAAGATAATATTTCCAAATAAGGGTTAAATAGTTTCATTCCTCTAACCCAGATCTACGTCTCAATTCATCAGGAAGGAGCTGGATTGGTTGCTCCCCTAAATGCCTCAAGAATGAGGAATGAACAAAGAATAGGAGGATTGAAACTGGCAAACAGTTAGCCATTGATGACTAAGTAGTTAGTAACTAAAGTTTTTTTTCCTTTTTGCAATTACTGATTATAGCTTTTAGTTGTTCCCACACCCATTGTTAACTGTGCTGCTTAGGCAATATGGTGTCTGACTCCCGCCAGGTTCCTATAGATAACGTCTCCCTGGAGCCTGGGTCACAATGATAATGGGCGTGTGAGTTGTTTTTCAGGAATTAGAACCCCTTTTCCACTTCAGGCCGGTTGAGACCACCAACCCATCAACTGGGCCCATGCAGATGTCTGATAAGCAACCGCTTGACTTCAAGAGGCTAAAAGCTACACCCTCAGATCATGCTCACGCTGTCATTTTGTGAACACGTGTCCTTTGAAGAGACATGGAGTCTGACTACACTTGCGCAGATCATCGATTATGTCACCTCTCCTCACCTGCAATCACTTATCTCCACATTTCAGACCACCTTGACCCCTACCCCATATATATCCCTGAGTCCCTATTTCAGGGAAGCAAATGTGAGACTCATGCTCTCACTTCCTCGCATGGCTGCCTTGTGATTAAACTCTCTCTCTGCTGCAATCTCATCGTCTTGGTGTTTGGCTTTCCAGGGGATGGGCAGAAATGAACCTGGTGCAGCTCATCACAGGAAGAGAATATGATAGATGACTCAGCAAGGCTGGGCAGGGTGTCAAGGAGCAAAAGGCACTAACTAGCTGAACAGGTAACTGCTGAGACTAGAGGTGACTGCATGCAGAGATCAGTCATCAGCCCTGCCAGCTACCCAAATGCCTAAATGCCCTAAAGGGAGGAAAGGACCTGACATCAATACATCCAGGATTTTATCTGTTGATGCAAATAATCCATAAGTAACCTATAAATCAAAATCAGGGTGAGTTTATTATGAGCCAGAGTGAGGATTATACCCAGAAGGATTTAGAAGGCATTCTGGAGAAGCGTGGGATTCAGTACGGTCCTGTGTCTTTTTAGAACAAAGCACATACATTAAACACACCCAGGATACATTTTTATCAAAATTTCAAAGAGGTGTTCAGTTGCAAATTAGTAGGTCAACATGACCCTGATGACAGGAAAGGGACTAATGGGGCATTACCAATAGGGTGTTACCAAGAAGGCATAGGAGGGGAAGTATGCATTCTTATCTTAAGAGAGTGCATTCTTTACTTTAACGGTTAAGCAGATGTACAATGTACATTTGATAGGCCCTAAGTCAGGCTTTGCAGTCCAAGTTGAACTAGAATAGTTACCCTATATACCTTGTAGGGACCTGAAATTGGCCACCCCAAGATATGTCTCTTTGGCATCAGGATTATTTGAGGCTGATTGCTTTTGATAAACTGGGACAGGGAAGGAGGCTCTGAGGAATGGAACTTGCCCTTTGTTAGGACGCATTTACATTTGTAAGGTAAATCTCTATCTGTAAAAGGTGCCTCCCTCTCTGTACCAGGAAGAAGAAAGGAGATGACCTTCTCTCTAGAAACTCTTAATCAATACCAAAGGCAAGGACTTAAAATCTACATTTTATTGTGCTTCTCTGGTAACCTCCTGTAACTGACTTCCCACCCCCTCCCAACGTTGGCATCTCCTTAAAGATTAAGTATCTTTCTTTAGGCTGGGAACCGATTGCAGCGCTCATCTGTGACCCCCCCAGCCCGAAGCAACACACCTGCCACCCCATGGTGTTCACTGAGACAGCAGACCTATCTGCCGTTTCCATCAAGAGCTGTGCTGACAGAGCAGCCTCATGACTATTGTAAAAAGGACATTTCCATCATATGTGAAACACCCTGTTTGGGGTATATAACCACACTGTGCACCCCACTTCTTTGGTGCCCTTTCTTCCTTCGGGAAAAAAGGCCCTGGGCCATGGTTCCCCATAAAGCTTTGTTTAATTTTCTCTTGCTATTCTGTCTCACGTGAATTTAATTCGTTCTCCAGCCAGGAGAACCCACATTTGGGAAGAGGAAATGTCTTCCTCCCCTACAACGTCAATATGTGAAAATCTCTTGTCATATCCAATACCCTTTCTTTCTAAAAGCAAACCCTCACCAGCCAGCCAGGAATGCCCTCCATTTTCTTCCCATATCTATTTGCAGAATAGTGTAACCAGAAAACTCTGCTAAGGTCAGATGGGGGAGATCTCATGGAAGGGGACATGTCAACCTTGTGGCTTAGCCAGGTAATAACACTGGCTTCAGTCAACCCCTTCCCCAGAGTGTGCCTGTCACCAGAGCCCCAGGCTCCCCCCCCACGTTAGAGGCTAGAGCTCTGATTGTGGCCTCCTCTCTGAGGTTACGTAAAGGAGGCTGTTATTTTGAGGACAGCTAATAAAATCATCAGGGAATGACTGCTGCATGTTCCCCACTGTGTTACTTAAGTACAAGTGTTGGAAAGAGGAGAAAACGTAGAGTTGGGTCAGAACACTATTTGTATTGACAAATAAAAATGGCAAGTAATAGGATATATTGGAGTATATGAGGAAGCCATTTGGTGTAAACCTAATTCAGCCTGACCTTGTGTTGCCAAAAGGGCCTGACTGAGGCCATTGAGCATGCATTGTATATCTGCTGTAGACATTCCCTATGGCAAGAACAAAGGCCCTTGAGATAAAGGTGCAACTTCCCTCCCCCTCCCATCGTTGGCATTTCCTTAAGGATTAAGCATCTTTCCTTAGGCTAGGAACTGATTGCTGCACTCACCTGTGACCACCCAGGTTGAGACAATAGACTTGCTTCCTGCTGCGCCCGCCAAGATAGCAGACCCACTACCTGATGTGTCCAACAAGGGCTGTGCCGACAGGGCAATCTTGTGACTATTGTGGGAGGGACATTTCAATCTTATGTGAAACATCCTGTTTTGGGGGTATATAACCACTCTGCATACCTGACTTCTTGGGTGCCCTTTCTTCCTTCTGGAAGAAAGGCCCAGGGCCATGGTCCTCACATTTTAGCTCAGAATAAACTCTCCCAAATTTTCATTTATAGATTGGTTATGGATTATTTTCGTCGACACTATCTTCTAGCTTGACCAAGCCATTGCTCTCTCTGAGCCTCAATTTCCACATCCATAAAATGGAGTCCTCTTTTACTCCTATTGAAGGCCTTTGTTAGAAAAGGAGAAAATTAAGTAAGACACCAAAACTTAGCAGGCATTTGGCTACTGATTCTTGTGATATTGTGATTTATAATAAGAAATATATATATTTGGTCTTTGTCCTTTGTCTGTTTCTGGCACAGAGCTCCTAAAACCCCTGGAATTTCCTAAGTGAGGGAGGAGATCAAGGTGTTTTGTTATGTTGATGGCTTGCTTTTGACTTTTGGAAAGCACCTAAGGATGAAGGCTGGTTGCCAGGGGAACCAGCCATGTGATTAGAAGGTTGGAACTTTCAGTCTCACCCCTTCCCTAAAAGAAGAGAAAAGGGGCTGGAGACTGGATCAGCAGCCAATGACCAATGAGTTAATCAATCATACTAATGTAATGGAGCCTCCATAAAAACCCAGGAAGGACAGGGTTCAGAGAGCTTCCTGGTTAGTGAACATCTGTAGATTTGGGGGGAGTGGCAAGCCCGGGGAGGACATGGAATACCATGTCATTTCCCCATACCTTGCTGTATGCATCTCTTTCATCTGGCTGTTTCTGAGTTATACCTTTTTAAAATAAACTGGTGATCTAGTAAGTAAAATGTTTCTCTGACTTAAGGCATAGGTATGTGAGTTATTTCTTTTCAAGACAAAGGAAAGATCATGAAAAAAATCATTAAAATGGTATCAGCGCAGGTGGGGTCTGGTTATTGGGTGGTCCTATAACTTTAGATAAGAATCAGATCGGATTAAATCAGGACTTCCTATGCTTCCTGGAGGATAATATAGATCAGTATGTAGGGCAGGGCACCTTGGGCTTCTCCCTGGGGCAGAGGCAGCCTTGATCTTCATCATAACCACCACCCCCACTGAACCCATTTGGACCCAAAATCTTTTGGGGATATGGACAATGGTCAGTCTTCTGTAACTACTTCTGGCTGTACAGGGTCATAGAGTTGTCCCTAAATGGGGCCATAAGGGTAAAAGTAGGAAGTTCAGTGGACCAGAAGGTTGAGCCCACAGAATCTAAGTCTGACAAGGTATACAGATCCTCTTGAGATGAGAGAGTCATTTGATGAGAAGTGGTCCAGAAGGTGAAACTTCGTTGACATGCAGAAGATAGACAACTGTGGGGGCCTGGAGTTGGTCACCCCAAGATATGTCTCTTTGGCATGAGGATTATTTGGGGCTGGTTACCTTTAATAAACTGCAGACAGGAAAGCAACTCTGAAAAGTAGAATTTACTTACCCTTTGTTAAGAAACATTTGCATTGTAAAGGAAATCTCCATCTGTGAAGGTGTCTTCCTCTCTGTACCAGGAAGAGGAGGGGTTGACTTTATCTCTAGAAACTCTTGGTAAATCACTTTGGAAGACAAGAACTTAAATCTGCATAATCTGGTAACCTCCTGTGACTGACCCCCTCCCCCACCCCCAACATCCTCCTTTGTCTTTAGCTGAGGATAATATTTAAGGTGGGGGCTTCAGCCATTTTCGTGAGTTGCTCAGTTTTCCTGAGACTCTCCCATGTATACATGTTATAAAGCTTTGTTTAATTTTCTCCTGTTATTCTGTCTCATGTGAGTTTAATTCGTTCTCCAGCCAAAAGAACTCACAGTGGGTAGAGGAAATGTCTTCCTCCCCTACACAATGAAATAGACAACAAATTATAATAAGAAATACAAGCAACATGATTAACCCAATGAATAAGGCTTTGATAGTAGTCAAGAGACCAGGACCTGATCAGGAGTCCAACCAATCACTTAGGGATAGGGTAGGGTCAGACATGGATTTAATTTGGTTGCTCATATCAGATAAGAAATTTGCTTAGGACTTCCATGTACCAGTTGGGCAATAAAAATCGAGGAAAGGTGATTGTACCAGTGGAAGACAGAATGGGTCCAGTGTTGTTGTAGGTTGGGTAGGTTAGCAGGAGGAGATATAGTAAATGTAGTTGTACCTTGCATCCAGACAAAGCCTAGTGTGCATCATCCAATCCAACCAGGTGGCAGCCAAGGCCATAAGTTGGAGCCACATAACCACTGAGTAACATTAGGGGCTAACCAATGTATGCTGGGCCATCTATCCCAGTCAATCCCAAACCAATCAGTATTTTTTAAGGCTATGATATGAGAACACATGTAACAGGGAATTTGTCCTATAGGCCGGATTTGCTATTAGGCCACGTATCACAGGTGTGATTCATTTGTTCCCCAACATAGAGTGGCCTTTTGACTGAATTGACCACTAGTAGGAGTGAGCAAAATATATTCATCCCAAATTTGCTATAGTCCATCCTGTGTATTGATAGGTTGGGGACTTTACCTTAGGAACTTGTTGTTTATGATCCACCTGTGAGAATGCAAATAGTTAGTATTTGGGCATGAGAGTTGAAGGAAAAGGTTTGATTGTGGCCAGGGAACTCCCGGTATCAGAGATGGATGGCCACAAGGAGACATTATGATTAGTAATAGATGAATCTTGTAGAAGAGAAGAGCTAGAATCTAATATCCATGAATGAGTACCATAGCTTCTACTGAAATATAATTTTTCTCTCTAAAATCACCTCATTTTTACAAAAGATAGACGAATTAAGATTAACTGGCTTGCAAAATAAGTGCAGTTTCAATAAAACTTGGTTCAATTATTTATATAAGTGCAGCAAGAATAGCAATTGATCATATAGGCTCTTAAATCTGCTTTGCTGGAATTTTTATGAGGAATCGCAGATTGAACTTTAAAGACTCTTGAGGCCAGAAAAGCCAAGCCAAGGACTTGCCATCAGATTTTGCCTGCAGTACCTACAGATTTGGGTGGACTCCTCTCTTCTCGAGGTCCCTCAAAATATTTCAAGGTTTCTTGCACCTGCCAGATAAGCAAGCTTCCTTACTTACTGGGTAAGATTTCCAGAATCTCTGTAAACAACGTACCAGGCCAATACTTCCAAGTGGCTTTATTCCAGAAAGTCCAATCTTTTTCCTGAAAAGCGGTCTTGTCATATCTGAGCCTGTATGTTTCTCACAAATATGACATTCCAGTCAAAGCCTTGGTAAGATAACCAATGTGTCCTGTTATAAGGAGAACAGATTTTTATTGAACTTATGCAAATAACTATATTGCCACGAAATAACCGTACTCACTCACAAAGAGTTTCCAAATTCTGGAGGGATCAGGTAGGGAGAAAAAGATAAATGTCTCAGTTTTGCTCATACAGGTATCATTTCACTAAATTGCTGAAAGTCATAGTTAGCATAAGAGAAAAGAGAAAAAGATTTCCTTAATTGTGAGAAAACAAAACAAAACATCAAAACAACATTTCAAATAAAAGTCATAAAAAATTATAATCATCCTCATCAGTTAACACAGTCCTGTATAATCGATTCTTGAGCTTAAGCTTCTGTTAGCAGATTTATGAGCTCAGTTTCACTGTTAGAATTCTGTACTTTCTTACCCAGTTCAGTTTTATAATCTGAAAGTTTATCAGAAATCTATATTCTAGAATCCTGTGTCAGAATCCTTTCCAGGAATTTCTCTGAAGACAAAACATATTTGCAAAAGCAAAAAGCATCAGAGTAAAACAGCAGCTATCTGCAAATGGACAAAAGACTCAAAAGGGCAATTGACAAAGAAACTTGACTACTTCTGTGACATACAATGCTTCAAGTTAATAACTGAAATTATGACCAATAACAAAGACAGATCAGAATTTTAGGAATGCAATATCATTTTAAGACACCTATATCAATAGCATTTACCCACATAATACCACCTAAGAAAGTTTATCATCACTTATTTGACAATGCTTCCCATGTAGTTTAATAGACCAAATAAGCCTAATTAGTTAGTATTTTCCTCCTTATAGGAAGAGAAAGCAAATTTCTTTGAGGTGGCTCAGGGGCCCTCTGAAAATTCTCATAGAAATGTTCTTCCTTCTACCAGGTAAAAAGAAAGACTTCATTCAGGATTTGAATTTTTTTTGAGGGAGAAGCTTGTCAAAAATATCAAAAGATTTTAAAAGACTTGTTCAAATAGTGAATAACACTCACTGTGAAACAGTGCTCAGGTATCCATTCAAAGCGACAACAGAAACAGTCAAAAGCAAACAGCCAAAAAATTTTAGAAGAGACCTCTTTCTGTCTGAATATAGGAAATTATTTTAACAAAACATAGATTTTCTGTCTTTTAGGTAGAGTTAGAGCAGGACAAAAGTTCAAGAAAATTGTCCTTTGAGAGAAAACCAAATTTTAATTTCTGCACCAGCTTATTTTTAACACTAAAACTCATGTACTTAATTGGATTTACTTTAATCTCAGCCAACTTGACCAGGCATAAAACTCCTTTCTGAATTTCTCTTATACAAACCTTCTACAATTTTCTTTTACATTCAGAATTTGTCCCATGCTTTCTTTCTTCCCTTTTAGTACATTAGGACAAATTTCTCTTTCTTAACTGAACAAACAAAAATACTTCCATTCCTTATACCCTCTTTACTGAAAACATACATTTTAACGTCCTTGTATACAGAAATGTTTTCCTTATTAATTTCCAGTAGCTTTAATCACATATATTAATTAAAATTTCTAACTCTTAACAGACCCTAATAAACACTAAAAAGATAAGCAGTTATGAATTGTCTTTTATCAGCATTCTAAACGCTTCACAATTTCTAGAAACATGCCGCTTTACAGTAATGGACCCAAACACTTTTAGCCTTTCTGCAATAAGAAGCCAAAAGTAGATAACTTAGATATGTTTAGCAATGTTTCAGTGTTCTATCCAATCCAAAAATGACCCAGATACTCAGATTTTTGTCATTTAACTTAACTTGGCAAAACTCAAGATTGTTACCAAAAAGAATTTGGAAGCTGTTTTTTCCCCCAAGTATACAGACCATAAAAGTTATTGTACCCACAAACTCTTATCCACTTTTATCTATTTAAACCATTTGTTTCCAACAATTATGTTCAGATTGCCCACAAAAACCTCATAAGATATTAGACAAAACTAGCCATCATTTAAAGCTATTATTTTGCTGACGAATTTAACAGACAAGGTGAGCTTACTTGACTGGTAAACTCAGGCTCTATGCCTGCATCAAATCCAAATACCGACAACTCTGACAGCAAGACTATTTCAATCAAAAGAACAACCTTAAATAAGCTTTCATTTACCAAAGGCTAATTCACATCACGTTAACTTGAAAGACGCTGGATTAATTTCTACTACATTTAGAATTTATGTAAGTGCTTACTTTAAGCTAATTAAACAGAGCTCTTGATTTTGGCCATACCATCCGGAGGTAAAATACCATACACATATAACATACAGACAGGCACACATACACAGAGTCTCCACAGCTATTGTTTTAAAAATTACTGCCATGAATCAGGTACAGTAATACAAAGCTCATCAGTTATGAATCCAAACTTTGCTTTGAGGCTTTTTACCAATATTTGTGGAGAAAACACTCAAGATGCTAGATTTTTTGTCAAGGGCGCACTTATGCTTATGGCCATTTTTTCCTTTCCCCCCTTTTTTTTCTTCAATCTTAGGAATTAGAGATGGGCTAGATAGTCCCCAGAGGATTTTCAAGCTCTTTGAGATAAGGGAAGTGGGTGGAACCTGAGTGCCTCTAGAGCTGCTTTCCTAGCCTTACAAGGATTTTCCAAGGACTGTTGCTGTAGATTTCTCAGAAACTGGGTTGTAACTCAAATGACATTCTAGGTTGACCTACCTGTCTAACTACATTAGAAAGGCACAGAGAAACCCCTCAAGTTTTTTCCAAGATGGAGTTTCTGGGGCATAACCCATCCAATTGAAAGTGTTTCTAATTAGTTAGAATGCACCTGAGCAGTGAGTCTCCGGGGATGCTTGGGGTGTTCCCCATGGCAATAAAGCTGGTGTCCAACTAACAGAGGACTGGAGAAGGGTACAGAACCCGATTGCGGGTGTCAATGTAGTTATAAGATTTAGTCAAGTCCCGCTCAGCCCAGGCACTTTGTCTCTGAGCCAGCACAAGGTGAGCAAGGAAAGCAGGAGACAAAGGCCTGGAACTGGCTGGAGGCTGAGGCTCCCAGTGCCAAGGTTGAGAGTTAAGTCCCTGGCAAAAGCATTTCTAGTTTTCGATTACAGAAGGTCTAGGTTCTGCTTAGGTCCAGCCTTAACCTCGACTTGGTGACAACAGAGGAGGTGATGAATGAAACACACAAAGAAAGGAAATGAGAAGATCAGGCATCACCCTCATGGCCTCTTCCAGAGGGTTATCAAGATAAGAGTCACCCAACAGTTCCCGTGTAGGGGCACATAACCCCAGCAGGATAGTTCACAGGATGAATCACAGGTCTCCTACCCTCACAACCGACTGAGCAGGTGTGTAAAATACTCAACGAGTCAACCTCAAAGAGAGGGCACCCCACTTGGGGTCACCGGAGTGATCAGGCCCAGAAACCCAAAGTTGGGACTCCCAGGAGTGGAGCCTTTTACTCTTTAAAGATTTCTTTGTTTCCCAGCTGCCAAGCTCAAAAGGAGACCAAAATGGCCAGTGTAAGTCTAAGAGAGATGAAAGAAAAAGGTCCATTACCTTGAAAATCCCACCTGAACCTAGGGCAACATCCTATCCATCATTCCTCCTGTGGGGTTCCTATAGCAAGGGGTGATGGGGGCATCCCTCGGCATTGCATCCCTTGTATACCTTCCATATTATGCCTGACAGTAATAAGTGCCTGGTGAATCGTCCTCAAGATAAAAGAAGAACTTTGAGAGATAAAAGAAAAGAATCCATTACCCTGAAATCTCCCCTGATGGGGCTCCTATAGCAAGGGAGGATGGGGGTATCCCTTGTATACTTTCTCTAATATGCCTGGCAGTAATAGGTGCCTAGTGAATGGTCCCAGAGGTAAAAGAATACAGAAAAACAGCGAGGAATTTTCTGTCAGTCTGGGGGACATACTACCCAATTGCAGCCTGGAGCCATTCTCCCAAGAAGGGGTTCCCATACTCAACCAAAGGTTAGAGTTTGGTACTTTCCTTGAACCAGAGTCCCAATTAGGACTTTCCCGTGCATTGAAGTGTGGTCAGGAGCCATAGGGAGGGATCTCAATCCAGCTTTAGGAAAAGAAATCTGCCAGGGAGTCTTGGAGATTGGAGACCATCCTAATGACTTAAGTGGTCGACCTGTGCCCATGTAAAATTTATATATTAGAGGCAGCATTAGGAAGGAACGGATTGATTCATTCTTCATCACCCTGAGGCTTAAGGTACTCATTCTTTTCAAGCTGAATGCCAAGATTTGCCCCATAGAGTAGCCATGGGCAGCAAACGTGGATTCATACACCTGTCCGAGATGGTTCCCAATGGAGAAGTGAACTTAGATCCATCTTTGAAAAAGAGAAAGGCACAAGGAAAAAAGGGCAATTACCAGAACTTAAGCTCACAAGACGATGAAGCAAGATCCCTCTACGGGCCACCAGAAGAAATGATGTGGGCTCAGTGAGTCGAGAGTTGAAAGAAAGATTTCATGGACTCTCAAGGTCTGTCAGTAGTGCTCTTTTATTCAGAGAATAGCATGGAGTAGCATGGCGACAGGACACATGGGCAGTAAGAGCTGCAGGCATGGAGACAGGACTCATGGGCAGTAGGAGCTGCAATGTGTTGAGGTTTAGAGCTAAATTTATAAGGCATAGGAATGTGAGTGATTTCTTTACAAGACAAAGGAAAGACCATGAAAAAAAATCATTAAAATGGTATCAGTGCAGGTGGGGTCTGGTTATCAGGTGGTCCTATAACTTTAGATAAGAATCAAATTGGATTAAGTCAGGAGATCCTATGCTTCCCCAGGATGATATAGATCAGTATGTAGGGTAAGATGCCTTGGGCTTCACCCAGGGGCAGAGGCGCCTTGATCTTCATCAGCCAGTGTGAGAATCGGATTGAATTCTCAGACAACCTCCTGGTGTCTGAGAATTGCTTGGTGTAGGGTGGAAAGCCCTACCCCCCAACACACACACGTTGGAATTGGGTCCAGGAACCCAAAATAGTACTTGATTCTCATCCTTCAGTGAATTAACCCCGAGGATAGCAGAGTGACTACCTAGGAAGCACTTCATATTTTTAGCAAAAGAATAAACTGTTAATTCTGAGTTTTTAAAATTATTGAAATGCTCACACTAAGCTAAACAGTGGGAATGTGGCAACGTACAGGTTAACGGATTTGCCCGTAAGGACATAGTCAAGGAGAGAATGATAAGTTAAGAGACAATGAGAATCCAATATCGTAAGTACTTTGCTCATAAAAGTAGCAACTGCTAAGGGAACACAGATGAGGGTCACCTAGGTCATCTTCCAAGATCGGGGAAGGCTTCCTGGAGGAAGTGATGTCTAAGTGAGGAGCTGAGGGATACATAGAAGTTAGACATGTGAAAGGAGAGAAAGGATGATGAGAGATGTTCAGCCATTCATTCATTCATTCATTCATTCAATAAACAAGTCTTGAGCACCTAATATGTTCTAGCAACTATTCTAAAAACTGAAAGGACAGTATTGAACATGACAGACAAGGTCTTTGATTTTATAGAGTCGATCTTCCTGCTGGTTGATCAATAATAAGTAATTAACAAAATATCAGCAAGCAACTCATGCCATGCAGAAAATAAAGCAGAGTGCAGTGGAAAGGAGCTGTTTTAGACCTCGTAGTCACAGAAGACCACTCCTGGGAAGTTCCATTTCAGTTAAAACCTGAGAGAGGAGAAGAGGCCAGCCACACAACCATGTGGACAAGTAATATGCAAGTAAAGAGAAGTGCTAGTGCAAAGGTCTTAAATTCAGAGCAAGCTTGGCCAGTCCTGGCAGCCTAGTGGTTAAGTTTAGCACGCTCTGCTTTGGCAGCCCAGGGTTGGTTTCCGGGCGCAGACCCATAGTGCTTGTCTGTCAATGGCTATGCTCTGGTGGCGGCTCACGTACAGAAAGAGGAAGATTGGCAACAGATGTTAGCTCAGGGTGAATCTTCCTCAGCAAAAAAAAAGAAAAGAAAAGAAAAGAAATATCAGAGCAAGCTTAGAATGTTCCGGGTGCCAAAAAAGGCAATCACAGCTGTCATAGTGCAAAGAAGACATGAACTGGAAGAAGGAGGCAGGACCAGTTTTTCTAAAACCAGGCAGAGAATGGAGGATGTTTGAATTATATTCTAAGTATAAAGGGAAGGCATTGGAAGTTTTAAGCAGGTGAGAGTTGTGATCTGATTTACATATTTAAAGACCACTTTAATTCTTGTAAGAGCATAAAAAGCAATATATGCAAAGGCTCCAGATGAGAGAACATGGTGTATGTGAAGGAAAAAAAGAAGGAAAGGAAGCCACCTAGTGCAGCTGAGAGAGGCAGGAGCCAGGGATGATCCCGGAGGTGTTGACCGGGACCCCACGCTCCAGGGTCTTGGATGCTGTGACAAGGATTTGGACTTTACCTCTATGCGATGGACGCTCTGGAAGGATCTACAGAGGGAAGTCAAATTTCTATTTTAGATGCACACCAGTGACAGTGATGGCTCCAGAAACTAGAGTGTGGCTCAAAGCCTTCCTCACTCAGGGTCAGCATCTCTGTTGAGTAGGTAACGTGCGCATTATAGGAGAGCATGAGTGTGCAAAGGAGGAGCTCTGCATGTGGAAGGAGGGGGAAGCTGGATGCATACAGCTGCAGACAGAAAAGTCAGAAAACCCCCAGCAGGACCCCCATGGCAGCTGTGTGGACCTCTCCTGGCTCTCCCAGGCCATGGGTGCTCTGGGATTCCACACCCCCTTCATTAGGATTTCTCAAAGAAACCACAGGTCAGAGCTGGGAGAGATGAGAGTGATTATTATCTCCTCCAGGCCTATCATTTTGTAGATGCAATTAGTCTCCTTATTTTCATGAGCCATATGGCTCCGAGGTTAGTTTCTCCAGGGCTCAGCCACAAAGACTGGCTAGAATTTTTTTTTTTCAGTCTGAAGATATTGGCTAAAATAACTGTCTCTGTCCCCACCACAAATAATCTGCTTTTGTCCCTCATTCCATGAAAGGCCAGGAGTTTTATATTTGATTTCCCATGACATGACTTTCTCCTGCAGCAAGCAGGGGGCCCAGATATGGGAAGGTTAGGTCTCTGAAAGGCCTTGCCATGGCACAGTGCAGGGACAGTCTGCCTGCAAGAGGCCATACCTTTTGCCAATCAGTTAGACGGGGAAATAGGTCATGTCTGCAAGGCGCAATGTCCTTCAATGGATCTACTCCAATTCATTGTTGCTTATATTTGTTTGCAGGTGAAATCTGTAAAGCATTGAACTCACTTGTTCTCACTGAGCCTTGAGATCAGTTCTGACAACTCTTTATATTAATTACTGTCTATTTAGTCATCTGCAAAACTTTACGGAAGACGCGCTAAGTGCCAACCTCTCTACTTGTCACTGAAGACGTAATGATAAAGACATGACCCTGACTGAGGAAGCTTGAGATTTAGTGATTTTTACTGAAATTGAGAAAACATGAAACAAACATTAAAATCCTAAAATACATGAACTTCAACCTCACCCTTTCCTCAGAGATTTGTAAACAGTTTATAACTAATTTTACAGTATCTAGGAGAACAAGTGTAGTTTTAGCTACAAAAGAACTGGAGTTTTAGTGGATACAAAGAAATTATTGAGCTTGGAGTCTTTTACTCTTGGTTTCTAGGACATATCTTAAATGCTGAGTGATTCCTTGTTGTTATAATATATATGGCAGGCCTGGCAAAGGGGTGTTGCAGTCGGAAATTAAGTTTACATATAAGAATAATGGTCACATTATTCTCATTTAAACCATCTCTATTAGCCCCATTTTATTAACAAGGGAACTGAAATCTAGAAAGAGTCAAAACTAGCCAAGTTCAATCAAGCAATAATTTCCATCATCCTCAATATTGTCATCCCCATAGTAATTAATGTAATAGTCAATTACTGCATATTATTATAGTAGTAGTAATCATTCACTCATTTATTTATTGACCAAACATTCACCTAATACTGCTATGTACAAAACTTTGAAAAAGACACTGTTCCTGCCATCAGGGAGCTCCCAGCTCCATAAGTTAAAAAAATCTCTTCATCAATTGCAAAATATTAGATTGTTTCACCTTTTGGCTATTATGAGTAATCATGTGCTATGAATATTTGCATACAAGTTTTTGTGTGGACATGTGTTTTCAAACAATGGAATATTATTCAGCTATGAAAAAGGACTAGAGTACTGTTACATCCTACATGAATGAACCTTGAAAATATCATGGTAAGTTAAAGAAGCCAGAGACAAAACACTTCGTATTTATGATTCCATTTATATAAAATAGCCAGAATAGGGAAAATCCATGGAGACAGAAAGCAGATTATTGCGTTTTTGTCAGGGGCTGAGAGGAGGGTGTAGGGAGTCACTGCTAATGGGTACAGAATTTCTTTTGTGGTAGTGTAAATGTTCTAGAACTGGATAGTAATGACGGTTCCACAATTTTGTGAATATACTGAAAACCACTGACTTGTACACTTACAAAGGAAGCACTTTATAGTATGTGAATTGCATCTCAATAAAACACATAAATACACTTAAAAATAAGTGTGCTACAGAGTTCAGCATCTTACATATTTTGGATATTAAGCCTTTATTGTATATATGATTTGCAAATATTTTCTCCCATTCTGTAGGTTGTCTCTTTGCTCTGTTGATTGTTTACTGTGCAAAAGCTTTTTAGTTTGATTCAATACCACTTGTGTGTTTTTACTTTTGTTGCCTGTGCTTTTGGGGTCATAACCAAAAAATCATTGCACAGACTAATGTCAAGAAGCTTTTTCCCCCACTCACAACTAGAATATATAACTATGTGCCAGTGGTGTGTGTGTGGGGGGGGGGAGGGTTTGGGGAGAGGAAGAAGAAGAAAAAAAGAAGCTTTTCCCCTATTTTCTCCTAGTAGTTTTATGGGTTTCAGGTCTTAGGTTTAAGGCTGTAATTCATTTTGAGTTGATTTTTGTCTATGGTGTGAGATAAGAGTCCAACTTTATTCTTCTGCATATGGATACTTAGTTTTCCCAACACCATTTATTGAAGAGACTGTCCTTTCCCCATTGCATATTCTTGGCACCCGTGTCATAGATCGGTTGACTGTAGATGCATGAATTTATTTCTGGGATCTCTGTACTGTTCCCTTGGTCTATATGCCTGTTTTTATTCCAGTGTCATACTGTTTTGATTACTACAGCTTTGTGGTATATTTTGAAATCAGAGAGTGCAATGCCTCTTTCTTTGTTATTCTTTCTGAAGATTGCTTTGACTATTCTGGGTCTTTCATGGTTCCTTATAAATTTTAGGACTGTTTTTACTATTTCTATAAATAATGCCATTGGGATTTTTGGTAGAGATTATGTTAAATTTGTAGATCACTGTGAGTAGTATGGACATTTTAACAATGTTAATTCTTCCAATGCGTAATCACAGGATGACTTTCCATTTAGCTGTACCTTCTTTTATTTCTTTCATCAACATGTTATAGTTTTCAGTGTACAAATCTTTCACCTCCTTGATTTGTTTGGTCCTAAATATTTTTTCTTTGTATTGCTATTGTAATTGGAGTGTTTTTGAATTTCCTCTTCGGATGATTCATCGTTTGTATATAGAAATACCACTGATTTTTGCATGTTGATTTTGTATCCTGCATCTTGACTGAATTTATTAGTTCTAACAGTTTTTGTTGAGTTTTTAGGGTTTTCTACATATATGATCATATCACCTGCAAACAGAGATACTTTGACTTCTTCCTTTCCAATTTGGATGCCTTTTTTTTTCTTGTCTAATTGCTCTGGCTAGGACTTCCAGTACTATATTGAATGGAAGTTAGACAGAAATTATTAAACCCATTTTATAGGTAAAGAAACTGAGAACTTCAGAGATTTAGTAAGCTCATACCATTACTGGGAATTTATAACAGTCTCTCTGACTCAAACTGCAGGGCTCAGCAAACTTAATCAACTTTCCATTTCACTCCGTAAATAGATGAGATTGTATCCCCAACCTCCAACTTGGACTGACTCCCTAGTCTACTCACTGAGCAGACACATTTCTGCTCTCTTCTTCCTCAGGAACATTGGGCAACCCCCTCTGTTGCCATGGCAAACCTTGGGCCATGTGGCCTCACTAACAAAGAGCTGCTGTGCCCTCTGACTAAATCCTGCTCATAAAGTCTGATTACCACATGCAAAACCAGCTTGGAAAGGCTCCCTGAAAAATCAGCTGGCTGTCTTCATG
Organism: Equus przewalskii; assembly: GCF_037783145.1. Lineage (NCBI taxonomy): Eukaryota > Metazoa > Chordata > Mammalia > Perissodactyla > Equidae > Equus > Equus przewalskii. Next base: position 19,719,250 of record NC_091856.1, on the reverse strand, counting down.
AGTAAAGCTTTTTATTCTTATAATTTAACATTTTCTTCAATTACCAAAAAAAAGGGGCAAATTTCCATATTCTGGTCCTCGCTGACACTCTCTTAGAGACTCTGATTTCCTCGGCTCTCTTCTCACTTGCCAAAATCTGCCTTCCCGGCCATGTGGTGCCAGCCCCCTTCGTCATCTCTGGCTCCTTTCTGTGGCTTAAGAAAGATATAAAGATGGCTACTTAGGGTGACAGGAAAGTGTCAGGAGATAGCATGAAATGGTAAGTTCAGGATATAGTTTGCAAGCAGAGCTGGTGGGTCCTGTTGATGGAGCGAATGTGGGAAATGAGGAAAATAAGCAACCAGGAGGAGAGTGTTGCCAAGTCCTGATGAGGGAAAGACTGGGAGAAGAGCAAGCTTGGGGCTCATAAAAATCAAGAGGTCTGCTCTGTGCAGGTTAACTTAGGCCTACTTATTAGACATCCAGGTAGAAATGTAGCATAGACACTCCAGATGTGTGGAGCTCAGAACACCGTGTGAAATAAAGACAGCCATGAAACACACACAACTTTGAAGGATTATATATATGTATTGGATGTCTAAAATGTAGGATGTATCATAGGAACCTAGGAGAAACGAGGAAGAGACCAGGTTACAAATGGTTCTTTGTGGTCAATGGATATCTACTGAAGGTAAATTTTTAGTCAGTTTGTAACTGCACATGAAATTCACAATCACATTTTTTGAAAAGGTCTGAAATTTTATACAGAAACTTCTTTTTGACATCCATCTCTTTATTCTGGTCTCTTCTTCTTCTACCTAGAGGAGGAGGGCCTCTCAACCTTGCTACTCTTGACATTGGGGGCCGGATGATTCTTTGCAGGAGGTGGCTGTCCCGTGTACTGTAGAATGTTTAGCAGCCTCCCTGGCCTCCATTGACTACCTGCCAGTAGTATCACTCCTTCCCCCAATTGTAGCAACCAAAAATGTCTCCAGACATCGCCAAATGTCCCCTGGGGGCAAAATCGCCCCCAGTTGTGAACCACTGACCTAGTGTTAATCCAATTATCTGTTTGGTTTAGAAGTTCACGGATGTATTTCAATATATCTACCTGCACATATGTTTACCAATAGAACATATTCTTTTTTTTTCTTTTCCACATAGGTACTGTTATGTTATATGCATCAATTTTTAGTTTGCTTATTTCACATGCATATGTGTTTGAAATACCTAAACATGCTGGTACATAGAAAGCTATCAGTTTTTTTTTTAAATATGACATAGCATTCTATAGCATGTACATATCACAGTATATCTATAGCTATGTTATTGGACACTGAGTTTGTTTTTTATTGCAAACTAATTTGCAACAAATGTCCTAACAAATATTTCCTTATGCACAAGTGTAAATTTTCACTCAGGCAGAGAAAAGTGGAATTGTTGGATTACAGAGTACATGCATTTTTAATTTTAATAAAATGACTTCATGAACCTTGTTTATAAAAATAGCTGCAATTATTCTCGCCCTGTATCCAGGCTCTGTTGCAATATGACTTTGTGGCTCCTCCCATCATGAGATGATGTCATTTTCTCCACCTCTTGGAGTTTGGGCTGGCTCTGTGACTCACTGATCAATGGAACACAGCACTGTACAAAGAACCCGGAATGTGGGGCTGCCTTAGACACAGTCTTGCCCTCAAGGTATTGCAGTCTTGACCCAAGGGACAGTCAAGTATACAGGAGACAAGGCCTTAGGGGTTCTAAGGCAGCAATAAATAGACAAGGTATTATAGGGGGAGGCATCAAGGAAGTGAGACAGGAGAGCAAAGGGGTTAAATGTTTCCCAGGGGAAGCCGGGTCTTGAAGGATGGGAGGGCAGTTGCTGATCAGTCGTGTCAAGAGCTCATGCAAAATGGGAACCTGCCGCTTCAGCTTCTCCCAGGACAGAACTGATTAATCCCAAAGGCTCTGGCCCTCCTCCCTGTGGATGTATCAGAGGGAAGGCTGTCAGATACCGAATACCACTAATGTGGTGAGATGAACAAGGGTGGGGTTATGAACTAATTTCCCATAGAGGAATCCAGCGTTAGACCAGCCTGTCAGCCCAGGAAGGAAGGAGTCTATTGAAAGTGTATGATTTTTTTTTTCTAAACATAAAACATATTTCACATAATTTGCTTAAGCAGGAATTAAAGGGACACATTTCTTTGGGATAAGGGATATTGGAGGCAGATTGGTTTTGGCTGTGGGTCAAATCAGAGGGTGGGAGGCAAAATCTTAAGAAACTTTGGGAAACAAATCTGGAAACTTCATCCTTCTCTCCCCCTCCCGTTGTGCCAGGATGTCTCCTTTGACATCTGAAATACCCTGTTGCGCTATTCATCTCCTTACCAAAAAAACTTTTTCTGAACTACTGCTCAGCGACACTGCAGTTCCAATCAGTGGAGCGGCTGGTAAACCCTTCTTTGTTTTCCTCGCTCCCACCCTCTCCTCCGCCCTTCTCTTCGTTGTCCCCCTTTCTCTTTTCCCTTGAGGGTTGTTTTCAATAGGAAAGAATCATGTCTTTAAGAAGCACAAAGACTCTAGTTAATGGTTTAGTCATTTTGGAGATGAATAACAGCAAAGCTGCCTTGTATTCCTGGTCCGAACTTCTGTGGACATGAGGAAATATGTGTTGGACAGTATTGCAAAAATGTTTGAGATACAAAAAAAAGAAACAGACAAACTAACTAAAGATCCAATAACATAGATGTAAATAAACTGTGATATAGCCCTACTGAGTAATAGTGTGCCATAAAACAAACCTGACAGCTTCCTGGGTACCAGCATCTTTAGATATCCCAAACACAAAGGTGTGTGAAATATTCAAGGTAAAAATTGATGCATATTATAGAAAAGAAAAAGACAAACAGAACCTGTTCTACTGGTAAATATACGTACAGGTAAATGTATAGAAATAGGTCCATGAGCTTCTACAAATGGACGATACTGGTTACTGCTAGATCAGTGGCTCTGAACTGGGAGTGATTTGTTCCCAGGGTACATTTGGCAACGTCTAGAGAACACTGGTTGTCAAAACTGTTGGGAGGAGGGATGGTGTTACTGACATGTAGTGGGCGGAGTCCGGGGATGCTGCTAAACGTCCTACAATGCACAGGATAGCCACCCCCAGCAAAGACTCATCCAGTCCAAAATGTCAGTAGTACCAAAATTCAGAAGCCTTCTTGCTCTGGGTAGACAAAGAAGGCATAAGGATTAGGTAGATGTCAAAAAGAAGTTTATCTGTAATGTTTTAGACCTTTCAAATAAAACGTAATTGTGCATTACTTAAGAAATTGCAAATTCATTAAAAATTAACCTTCAGTAGATTTCCATTGACCCCAGAGGACCCTTTATTATTTTGCCCCTGCCCCATCTCTCCCAGGTCCCTGTCACACATCTCACATTTTAGGCATACCAGAGTATTTATGTAAAGTTTCATGTGCTTCATAATTGTCTTTTTCTTTTCTCCACATGATGATCCTTTAGCTCAGACAGCCTCTCTCGATCTTCTTTGCTTAGTGAAATCCTATTCATCCTCCAGAATCCAACTCAAGTACCACGTTCTCTGTTCTTCCCAGGTGAAGTTGTTCTCTGCTTCTTCTCTGCCATCTGCGCAGTGCCTAGACATCTGGTATTATAATTAGTCCTCACGACTCTGATGAGGGGAGATTCATTCTGCAGAGCGAGTCCTAACTCAGTCAGCTATGGGGGACATCCTGACTTCCTGCACACCCCACCAAAACACAGGAAAGGACAGGTCACATGTCACATGAACTTTCACATATGAACCCAATAGAGAATCAGGGATTCTCTCTCTTAGTGTCAGGCACACACCTCACTTTTATAGACGTCACACACTCAAACTCACACTGGCACGTCAGAGATTGTAAATACATGAAGTGGGTATTGACGGCGCTCTGGCACAGCCCCATCCAGAGGGGCAGACTTGGATGTCTCCTACTGATTATTGCCATGTAGGCCCTGTGCTGCCAGATCTTCCAAGATAAATCAGAAATTCAGAATTTTATTGTAAAATTTCTCAATCAATCTAAATCAAAATTGCATAATCATTCTGCAAGTGAAACAATAATGTATCAGTGGATCTGCTCTGTCTGAAGGGCTACTGATTTTTAAACGCTGAATTACAACTATTCATAACTGAAATTCCTAAACTGGATAAATAAAGAAATGAGAATTATAGACTAGAAGATAGGCACCAAGACATAGGAGAACCCAAGGCAGGTCACACATCACACTATCTGTAATGTGGACACCCACCCTACAGAGAAACATGGACAGGTAGAAGTCAGACCCTTGTCACCACCAGATAAGTGACACCTTCTCCTGCGGGGATGAGTAAGTGAAGGGGCTAGTGAGAAGAACCTGTTATTTCTCCCTGAAACTTCTCGGATAACAGATGGTCATTATTTTATAAACTAAGGTAGATGGGAGCAGGAGAGTAAGAGAGAGGATATGTTTTCCTACAATAATGGTACTAAATTAGATTCCCTTTGAATATGACTCTGTAATCCCATGAACTGTTTGCAAACACCCAACTCTCAGGTTTGTCAAATGACCAATAGACAGACATCACAGAGGACAATTATTCCAGGCTTATGCATGAAGTTTTCTTTGGTCCCAGTTGCCTCGAGAACCACACTCCTTGGAACAGAATCATGATGGACCAAGTCCAGGTGATCTTTTCATCTCGTCGCCTTCAAAACCCAGCCAAAGTCAGGAGCCAAATGAGGGCAGGAAAGGGGCCCAGGCCTCAGTTTCTGAGGGATCTGCCACAACCATGCCAAGTGTCTTTGGAGCAGACTCCATTCTCCTATGTCTCCAGTGGGATCCGTGGTTTCAGGATCTTGGCCGCTGGCCTTGGGCTTTCCTCTCCGTGCATATTACATGGAAAGAGGGGAGATGGACTCATGGTGGAGCCCATTCGGACAACTAAGAAGGAAGTGGCACATGATCAGATTTTTCTGACAAGGGGAGACTGTAAGGTACACCCCTCCACATGTAACACACTGAAACATGCACCTGTTGCCATGGAAACCTCATAATGCAGGGTGGGTAAATGCAGCCTGAATAGACTGCATCCAAAATGCTCGCTGAGGCCCACTGCTTTCAGTCCCTTTCATCACCAGAGCCGGAGTCCAGCTGGAGCCAGAATTAGTGATGGGTAAAGAACTCAAAAGACTTCTGGTCCCCTTCCAGGGCATCTCCGATTTGTGTAAAGTCTCTTGGGTTTGGAAGACTTGAGTGGCCGAGCTGTCCCGTGAGAGTCGCGGCTTCTCTCTTTCTCTCATCCTGGGCCACAAACTAGCATCTCACTCTGGGTAGGGGGAGTGGTGTGGAAGCTAATCAAAGCAGCTTTTAAAAGACTTTCAGGGTTTGCAAAAAAAGGTCTTTTGGGTAAGGACCAGAGCATAATTTTGCTCCCAGCCTGTTTTCCTTTTTTTCTTAAACACACACAGATTGAGCTCGACTCTACGGCAACAAGGTTGGAACAAGCAAAAACCTTTAAACAAAGCTATTAAACATGATTTTCATTCTCCAGAGAGAAGCAGCAGCTATGGGCTGTACACAAATCCAGAATGCTCATAGTTCTGTTCTGAAGATTTCATATTAATTAGAGTAAATAAAAACATTTCTTTCCTCTCCTTTCTCCAGATGTGTTCAATCAAGGTACATGAAGACAGTAATAGCTAGCCAGAGCCCACCTATATAGCTGAACTATATTTCTAGGTTTCTAGGATAACATAAATAAATATAGAAGTGGCAAAGGACATTTAACAGGAAATATCTCAGGAGACTTTATGGACCACATGGAATGACCCATCCTGTGGGGACAGCTAATGTGTCAGATCAACTGAACTCAGAGAAACTGAGTTTGCAAAAACTTTATTTGCTTCAAAACCGTAATGGCTTCCCATCTCTCCTCCCTTAAATGTCCTTATGCTCCTCACAGAACACTTACTACCCTAGTCCATCTGGATGGGGCCAAGTAAGAGGCAACCTTATCAGAAAGTCAACAATCATTTCCTTTTTCCTGAGGTGTCCTATAAATCCTGAACTTATATAACAGACAGGAGAAAAGAAATATTCTTCATTCTTCCCATTTAGAGACCTGAGGAAGGGGATGTTGTGATGTTCTGGAGGTGTATTTGTTTAACAGACTTTCCAACTCAATTAGCTGGGAATAAGATGGGGGAAGGTACAAAATAAAGCCAACGTGTAGATGTAGGGTTTTCCATAGACTTCTGCCTTGAAGAGTGCCATGATTCCAAACGAGGGACGGAAACAGGGCCTGTCATCATTTTCATTTCACAGACAAGGAGACTGAGGCTCAGAGACGGCAGTGTCTTTGTGAAAACCAAGCAGCTTTATTAGCCACTCGCCATGTGTGCCCAAGCATGCGACAGCATCTCATAGGGGCTTGTCCCTCATCTTTCCAAGAAGATTCGAAGAGACAAGTTATTTGGCCAGTTTATATATGTAAATGTTAGCGATGTGGATGAAATAATAAAATGTCTACTTAAACATTTAATTTATCAATTAAGTTACCATGTATATTTAAATTCGTAAAATTATAAATATATTTAATCATCGCCTTTTCTTCCGACTCTCAGTTTTCATGAACTTTTACTCAAACTCCTGACATCAAGATCCATCCATCATAAGTCATCTAACAGCTTTCCAGAGGCCATCATCCTTGCATTTATCCAATTCATTTGAGGTCTAGCTTTTTTTTTTTTAAAAGATTTTATTTTTTGCCTTTTTCTCCCCAAAGCCCCCCGGTACATAGTTGTATATTCTTCATTGTAAGTCCTTCTAGTTGTGGCATGTGGGACGCTGCCTCAGCGTGGTTTGATGAGCAGTGCCGTGTCTGCGCCCAGGATTCGAACCAACGAAACACTGGGCCGCCTGCTGCAGAGCGCGCGAACTTAACCACTCGGCCACGGGGCCAGCCCCTGAGGTCTAGTTCTTTTTTAATCCATAAACCACAAGTATGGATTTGCCTAGCAATAGAACACTGTTTATTTCTTTTTTAATTTATTCGGTAGACATGTATAGTCTTGAGTTCCACAATGTAGTTCATCAGGAATAATTGCAAAATACAATAGATATCTTTGCCTCCTGCTTTACCATTTGGTCAGGTAAAGTTTGAATACATATTCAAACTCTGCATTGATTTAACGTGTTTTCACTAAATGATAGTTTTGCTATTAAAAATAAAGCAATTAAGAGATTGTCCATAAATCTGTGAGACTTGTCAAGTCTTGATTATAAGATGTCTTCTCTTTGCCAAGATAGAATTTTAATGGACATAGAGCTGTGTCCTTATATGTGGGCATACACAGCTCTGTGGCAAAACTGCAAAGGGATTACAATCCTTTGGCTTCTGGTTAGGAGTTAATGCCACTGCTCAATACCATTGATGGACTACAAGCTTCTGGAGGGCAGGACAGTGTCTTATTTATCTTATCCAGGTCCTAGCACAATACCTGACACAGAACTGGTTCTCAATAATTGTTGAATAAATAAACAAATTAATTAAATCATTAATCAAAGCATTGCACATTTCTTCAGCATACTTTCTGCCCTTGATTAAGAAACTGAAGGGGGTGCTCTAGAATTCTAAATATAGCCAAATTGCCCTCTAAACTGAAGAGGCACATTGTTTCATTTCTTGTGACAACCCTTTGTGTTTTTATTTGGACAGACCCATATCGCAACATCTCAGAGGTCACGCACACCATCCCAGCTCACTAAATAGCAGAAGCGATCAGCCCAGAGCCAGTCCAATGCTTAGTGGCCATAGTAAATGGTCCAACAAGGCGGATGCCAAGAATCTGGCTTGAGAGCTCCTGATCTCATGGACGGGTCCCTCAAGGAGAACAAACCCTTGTTCTGGTGCATTGTCTATTACAATCCTGCTTTCCAGCCCGCAAAGCCACCCAGAATCCAGTCATCTCCGCACACTGGAGCTGGTGCTGCCTAGGTAAAAGCCTGCAGCTGCAGCATTTTTCTTGGCTTTGCTCACCTGTGTGATGATGCAGGGATGGTCGGGAGAGTTAACACACAGAAAGTAAGACAGGAACGGAGGTTGGGGAGAAGGAAGCTCCCGACTGCTGAAGTTGTTTGGCCTGAAGCATCAGAAAAGCCATTCTGCGATCCTGTTACTGGGATGCAAGAAGGAGACGTAGAGGGAGCAAATCCGGCTCCGGGCAGTTGTGAAATAGGCTAAGTTCATAAGAAGTATTTTCTCTTCTCCCTTCAGGGAGAACTGCGAACTCCCAAAGGTGCCCTATCACCGTCTTTGCTGCCGGGAACAGAAAGCCCAGGGGGCTCACCAAAACCACCTCGCATCTCCTCAACTTCTCCTACGAGTCCTGAGTCTCCCTCCTGGTCCAGAGTCTGGCGAAAGGACAAACAGATTTGGATTTTCCTTTTTCCTTTGTATAATTAGCTAATTCATTCCTGGTTCAAAGCACTTTCACAGACATTTTAGTAAGAGACGTTTACCATCATCTTTCAGGGTTAGACTGGGCAGGGATTACACTCCCATTTTAAAAGTGAAGAAATCAATTTCTCCATGTGCCCTGAAAACTTCCAGGATGATATTCATCTTGTTAGGATAACCTATTCGCCAGTTCCTGGTCTGGCCTCTGGCTCCCTCTCCAGCTTGTCTTTCCTTCATGCCATCCTTCATGCTGCATTAAAGTTATGCTGAACTGCTTGTGGTTATTTGAAACTATCATATTGTTTCACACCATGCCTTGACTCATGCTTTCCCTGATCTCTGGAATGCCTCTCTCCCATCCTTTGGTTGGTAGAGACATCTGGTCAACGACTACGCATGCTTCAAAATTCAGACCAGACATTGTCTCCCGCAGAGACGCCTTCTAGGACCCTTTTCCTCTCCCAGGCTGATTAAAAGTCCCTGGTGTTTACCCTTAGAATACCAATCATCTCTTTTTGGAGAGTTTGACGGTTCACATGTCAACTTTTCCTCATCTGACTATGAGTTTCTCAAAATCCAGGAATATCATGTTGCAAATGATAGTATGTTCAAATCAACTTGACCTGAATTTTAAAAAAATAACAATAAGATAAGGGATTTACTGGCTTGTAACTCAGTACAGTGCTTAAGGCACAGCTGGACCTAGCAGCTCAAGCAAGATCACCAGAATTCCATGTTTCCTAGTATCTAAGTTCTACTTTCTTCTCTGCAGATTTTATTCCCAAGAAACATTTCACTCCACACAGTGGCTCCTAGAATAGAATAAGCACATGTTTGAAAGGCACAAAGAAGTTTGTAGAGAAAGTCAAAAGCTAGAGTAAGCAGAGCCTGTGGTCATGGTGAGGCTTTTGGATTTTATAAATACATTGGGAATTCTTCGTAGATTTAAACACAAGAAATAGATATATGCTAAGGCAATCACTTTTGTTTCTATTGGAGAAAATGAATGAGTGAGGCAAGAGTGGGAAAAGTGTCAGCAGCTATGAAGCTGTTATAAAAATCTAGGGAGCAAGAGCGGTGGCCTGAACAAAGATGATGGCTATGAAGATGGAGAAAACGGATAGAGCCAAGACATGCTTTGGAAATGAAAACTGGAAGATTTTATCAAGGATTGAGCAGACAAAGTGCTTATGGAAAGACAGAAACCAAGGATGACTTTTATATTTAGGACTTGAGCAACTGGTGATAGGAGTCTCTGGATGAAGAGAAAGATTGGGGGGTGGGAGGAGAGTGGATAGCAAAGAAAGGAGGAAGTGTGTTCTGAGGTCAGTCAACAGTTCCATTTGGATGTGTTAGTCATGAGACATCCAGACAGACTTCCATTTAGTTCGTGCACAGACTTGTCTGCCCACACCTGCCCCAGATCTGGGTCTGAAATAGGGTTATCTAGTGGCTCACTAGGGAAGAAAAAGAGGTGGAAAATTTGGAGAAAACAGACACTGTGGTTAACAAATAGAGGTCACCTTTTAAGTCTTAAAGGTTTCATTGGAGGGATTCAGACTTAAAGATAACCAGATAACCAGATCAGTGCTGTATTACCAGCTCTGCTACACATTAGCTGTATGATCTCGGCCAATTCACCTTCCCTTTCTGAACCTCAGCTTCCTCAACAACACATGGAGAAAATTCTGTGTCCCTCACTTTCAGGGCTTTTGTGAAGATTTGCATGTTAAAAGGTATTGCAAACTGTAGAGCAATAAATATCTATAAATCAGAATTATGATGTTTTAATATACACACAGACATCAAAACCAAAGGAATTTTTAAATAAAAGCGAGCCATGTCAGAGAAATTGGGCACATTCTTTCTTCAGGCCCTAAACCTTTGAAACAATCCCAAGAACAACCTCAGCCTTCTGGTGTCAATGAAACACTTCACTTACTTTTATTTTTTCACTCTCCCAGCACCCCCCGTTAGTTGCTTACAGTTTGTCCCTTGTGGCTGATGCTAAAATGTATTTCTCCCCCTCTATATACTAGTTTCTCAGGCTAAATCCATTCCACTTGGCTGATGGAAGAGGCCAGACGATATCCGACATGGCTTTCCTCCCCCAAGACCCCAGGGATCTAAGAGATGAGCTCCGGTATTTTGCCAACATATGACTGAGGACTGGAACAACCACCTGTGAATTGAACATTGTAGGTTTTATTTTTTTATTTTCTTTTCACAGCAAAGCCTGGGAATGCCCAAGAAGGGGATGAGATCATCCGTCTCGTCTGTGAGCCGCATGTTCTGCAGGTCTTCTCGTTCCACATTACGTCATGCTGGAAACAGAAAGTGTCTGGACATTCCTTACGCAATCGGCAGGGGTGCGAAGTGAGGGAGACACTGGCTGCTAGAGATCCTGATTCCCCAATTCTGGTCACATCTGAGTATGTGGGCTCTCATTTCTGCCAAAAGTTATAGAATGCCTATTAGGGGGCCTGTGTTTTTCGATGTAAAAATAATCTTGCATATTCATTCATTTAACAAATGTTTGTTTTGAGTGCTTACTAAGTGTTGGGGATACAGAGTGAACAAAACATAAAATTCTGCCTTCATGAGGCTAGCATCCTATTGCAAGAGATGGCCAATTAACAAATCAACACGTAAATATATGATACAATGTTAGATAAGTGCTCCAAAGTAAAAATCAACAAGGATAAGGGGAAAGAGAGTGATAGGATGGCTGTTTTGGATAAGACAAGCAAGGGAAGTCCCTCTAAGGAGGTGACATGTGAGCGGAGGACAGAATGAATTGAAGGATTCACCAACAAACATCTCTGGAGGAAAGGAAGGAATCTCCAGGCAAAGAAGAGGAAGTGCAAAGGTCCTGAGACTAGAAAATGTTTTAGTAGAGAGGCTACCATTTTTCACACCCATTATCTTGGAGCCTCCCTGTAACTCCATGCTGACTCCAGGAGTGACGCTTCTCATCATACAGGTGGGAAAACTATGTATTCAAGAGGCTGTCAGTTCACCTTCTCTGTGATCCAGTCCTGATATATGGTCCACAGATCCAGGCTTCACTCCACTCTGCTTTTGTTTAATTCACCATGTGCTTTCTGTTTAATATTCTTTCTATAGAAGGAAAATTAAACCAAGAGTTAGGTGATTGAGGTTAATAGCAAAGAAAAGGAAGAGGAAAAAAATATCCCATTTCCTCTCTGGTTTGCATAAGAACATTGAATGTCTTACATTTGAAGAAAAAGTTCTGGGACAGTCTATTCAGCTACGTCCTTGGTCATGTTTAATGCTCTAGCCAGTTGACAGTTATTCTATTGTGGTGCCAAGTATGTCAGGAAACCACCATACTTTCTGTGGACCAAAGTCACAGGCTGGCTGCTAACATGTGCATTTGCATTCAATGTGAAGAGTTTGCTCCAAAGAGACTTGTCTCGGCCTTTTGTCTCAGCCCTTCATAATCATGAATAGATACTGTGACTCAAGCAGTCACTGAAAGCCACTTTCAAAAGGTGCTTTTACAGGAAGCCTTTGGGGAAGCTTTCAAACTCATACATTTTGCTAATAATCAGGACCCATTTTCATGAAGGTTAATGTATTAGGGCTCTGGTTGGATCCATAGAAAAAAGTAGGAAATGGCAACAAAAGCAAAGGGAAGTTAAGAATGAAGGAAATGGGAAAATGGCATTCATTATGTACCAGGCACATTTAGTCCTCATCATAATCTTGTAAGGTAGATATTGATGTGGATCAAGGCTGCCCCAGGGAGAGAAGCCCAAGGCATCCTGGCCTACATGCCGATCTATATGGCCCAATTCATGTCTAAAGTGATACAACCACGCAGTAACCAGACCCTGCCTGCACCAGTACCATTTTAATGACTTTTTACATCATCTTTCCTTTGTCTAGTAAAAATAAGTCACGTACCCACGCCTTATAAATTTAGTCCTACCCTCAACACATTGTGGCCCTTCACTGTCCATGGGTCCTGTCCCCGTGCTTGCAGCCTTCACTGCCCATTGGCCCTGTCCCCATGCTTGAAGCCCTTCGCTGCCCATGGGTCCTGACCCCATGCTACTCCATGCTATTCTCTGAATAAAACAGCACTACTACCAGACCCTGAGAGTCCAAGAAATCTTTCTTTTGACTCCTCAGCTCGCTGAGCCCACATCAGATATCTTTATCCCTATTTGGTGACAAGTAACGTGAAGTTTATGAAGAACCAGCTAAAGATCAAATAGCTAGTGAATACCTTAGTTGGGATTCAAACCCAGGTTTAGTTTCTCTATACTATTCCATTTTCCACTGCCTAGTTTTCTCTCTGAAAAGTCAGAGATGTTCTAAAAGTTCCTGATTTCTGGTGCCTCCAGCTCTATTAATTTTTTCAATCATTAAAAGTCCAAAAGACTGACATTTTTGCTTGGTACCCACAAATATCTAGTGTCTCCGTATTTAGACAGAGGATAATATCCCTTTAAAACCATCCTTCCAGAAAGATCTGGCCCCAAGCTCCTGGCTCCCATTTGAGGTTGCTTAATGGGGATTCTATATATATAAATAGCATTGGGTAATCCTCAAGGCTCCTTGCTGAGTGACCGCTGATGCAGTCTGAGGTTTGGCTGACACTCTTGCAAGAAGCGTTGGAACAGACTGATATGGGCTCCTTAGAATGGTGGCCTCTTTACAGAGGAAGTAGAACTACTCCCACTAAAAGGGTTTCACAAGTTACTTGGATTCATCATGTGACCTTCTATGTTATGATTATCTGTTTACATGTCTGACTTCCCATTTGGAGTACTGGGTGTCCCTTCAGAACAGGGACCATGGCTTAATCACTTCCGTGTCCCCACAGCATTCCCCACTGTTGGCACTCAGTCATATTTTAGGAAATGGATGTCAGTTATCTGCTGCTGCGAAACAAACCGCTCCAAATCTTTGTGGCTTAAAGCAACAACCATTTATTTAGCTCACAATTCTGTGGGTCAGCAATTCAAGGCAGGCATAGCTGGAAGGTTCTTCTGGTTTCTGCTGGGCTCCATCATGAGAATGCGGTTAGTTGTGTTCAGCTAGGCAGCTCTGCTTCTGAGTGTGGCCGTCCACATGTCTCTCCTCCTCCTGCACCCTGGCCCAATTTTGTTCCCATGGCATGGCAGGGATGCAAGAGTAAGAGAGGGAAATAGCATGCCAAGCTTCTTACAGCCTAGACTCAGAACTGGTGCATTATAACTTCCGTCGTGTTCTATTGGACGAATCAAGATATGAGGGCAGCCCAGATTAAAAGAATGGGGAAATAAAGTTAAACATCACATTGCAATTGAGGTGGGATGAGTAGACAATCAGGGCCATTTTTTCAACCTACCATAAAATATTTGCAATGAATTAAATGCATGGTATATCAAATTATGAGATATGTTCTATCTCTCACTAAAATTAATGCCCCCCATAATAAATAACTGACTTTCTAACCTGGAAGGAGGAGATGGAGGTCACCAACCAACCCAGAGCATGAGATGGCCCATGTTATACCCTCAACAAAGGCCAGAACATGGGATTCGAAAGAGCGTATGCTCCAAATTGGGATATTAAAGTTCACGGGTTTTGCTTTGTTTTGGTTTTTCCCTTGGGAGAGACCTAATTGTCTGCCTGGATTTCAATTAATAGTGCCAACTCTCTGCTTTACCCTGAGAGGCAGTGTTGGAAGGTTTGGTGAAAGAGCATATGTTTTGAAGTCAGACAGACTGAATTTCAAATTCTGGCTCCTGCGTATTCTAGTCATGTGCTCTGGTGTAATTTCCCTCACCTTTCTGGGTTCGTTTCTTCCTCTGTAAAACGGGGATTAATAGGAACCATGCATGACTGTTGTGGTTATTAAATGAGATAGTATATGCATAACACTTAGTGCCTGACACAACATAGGTGACAAATAAATATTAGTCCCCTTCACCCTTTGCCTCCCTTAGCCTTTGCATTGCTAGAGGACACCTTCCCATAATCTAAGGCAGGAAGATACTTCTTGAACATTAACGTAAAATGTTGTTCTTGGGAAAGATCAAATCCAGTGATAAACCTCGGGCATCATTTTTACTTAAAAATTAGAGTAAGTTATGAAATTTAACTGAAGAGCAGTTTAAACAAGGATTTCATATTAAAACAAGTACAAATGTAAATTCCTATCTGGCAGGTATTTGATTAATAAGACGTGTGGCTTCAAAGAAATTTCCAGTGTGCAGGAGTCCACTTTAGGCTTGACCATATGTATGTCCCCATAGCTGCAGAGCGATTGGAGGAAAAAGCTTAAGAATCAAAGATAGGGTAATATCTACTTAGAGCCCAGCTTGCCACCGGGGACGACTCCGAATGTTGCTCTCTCTGGTTCCACGTCTGCAATTAAAGAAAAACTCCCTCTGTTTTTTCTTCCATTCTTGGCCTTTCATTTCTGAGAAGAGAACTGGCCAGCATCAATTTCTTCTTTGTTATATTCAGTGTTGCATCTTCCAGCCGAACCTCCCCCACCTCCCCCACTTGTACCTAATACTTACTTCTTCCCCTCTTCCAACATTCCAGAAGACTCTAGTGTGATTTGTTGAGCTTTTAGGTAAGCCTTGACCACATGAACATTGCTGGTAAAAGAGCCTGACAAGGGGAATCCTCTATAGTCTGCAATGTTTCTTGCCCAACAGAGCTTCTGCTTTCTGAGAGAGCTGTATATTTCTTGCAGGTCACCTTTATATGTCATTAACATTCAGCTGAAACTCCCAGACATCAGTACAGATCCACCTCAATAGCTGTGATCACCACTGACACGGTATGCATCAAATCCTGTCCTTTTGACACAATGAGGTCACCAGAGAATAAAAGAACTGGACCAAGAAATATGGCTTTAAATCCACTCACACAGACACCTGTTCAGAGCAAAGAGATTCTGAAATCAGTCAGGCCACATAGTGGTGCAGTGAGAAGCTCTGAGTAGGGACCCAGAGCTGTACTGATTCACATCCTACCCCCTCATCTCACTGACCAGCTGTGTGGCCTTGAGTAGTCATTTCATTTCTCTGTGCCTCAGGTTTCTCCCTTGTGCAAAGCAGGCAATAATGAAACGTATCTTATAAGATCGTTGTTGGGACTCAATGAATTAACCGTGTAAAATGTTTCAAAGTTGCCGGTCTACGCAATGATTTGCTTTTTGTTAATATTTGCAGTTCCAATTAATTGATTGCTTCATGACCTTTTGGCATCTCAGTTTACAAATCTAGAAAATGGAGATAATATTTGTCTCGAGAGATTACTGTAAGTATTCAAGGTATGTTACACTCAGAGAATAGTAGCTGCTGTTATTAGTAAAAGCAATACTTGTCATCACCATGAAGTCAATAATCAGGATAATGATTCTCTGCAGCAAACGAGGAGTTATTTTTAAATATCAAATCATAATTGAAAATTAAGTCTTAGGAATTTATTACATAGAGAGACAGACGTGAGAAGTGATGGCGTTAGAGGTTAGAAACTAAATTTGTGTTACTAGATTCTCCACTTAGCAGGAGCAAGTCGATGAAGGCGCCATTTGACTTCTCTTTGTTTCTCTTTCCTCGTTGGAAAGACTGGAAAAATACCACCTACTTTGCAAGACTGTTGTAGGATTAAATGGGATACTATGTAAAGCGCTTGGCATGTTGTGAGAGCTCAATAAATGGTAGCTACGCTAAATCAAAGGTCTAAGACAGAAAAATGACCTGTAATTTTTATTAATATGAAGTGATTGGGGAAAAAAACCCTCTGATTTATCCTTGTGAGCTTGGCCCTGGCTAACTTAATGAAGATGGAAGAGAAAAGAGGACTGAGGTTTAGAAAAACCAAGTAGACAGAGTGTGGAGGGAGTTTCGCTGAGGTTAGCTATAAGGAATTTGTGGTTTGATTCGAAAGACTTTGGTTTTATGAGGTTCGAGGGCCTTTTTCAAAAGGAAAACCAGATGTATCAATGGAAAGTTCATGCAAACAGTGCTTTCTTCAGCAAATGCTGCTTTGAGTCTGATTCTGCGAGACTGCAGCCGGGTCGGGGAGGCGGGGTACCGTGAAGAGGGAGTCTGGAGTTCCTTTTAAAACTCATTTGGTCCAGTCTTGCCTACCCTCAGTGATGTTCTCAGATGGATCATGAGACTGGGACTTGTAAGCAAAAAGCCCCAGAACCACAAGCAGAGGTATGATTCCAATATAGCCCAGAAAGCAGTAGGCCTTCCCATCTCAAACCCCTGCTTTAAACTTTTGAAGAAAATTGGCTTTTCTTTCCCAAGAGTCCAGCATCTTCAGGCCCAAGGCTCTCTGAGACAGTCAACAGGGATGAGTTGCTTCCCAAAGTCCCTTCACCCTAAATGCCGGGGAGGTAAAGGAGATTCATGAGACAATAAATAAGGTTTTAAGTTAAATTTCTTTGCCACCTAGACTGCAAAGATGATGAATTTTCTAGTGGGTTTATCAGAATTAACTGGCAGGCCTCATGAAAAGGCTTGGAATTATTTAAAATATATAAGGAGAAATCATCACAAAATCCATGATATAAATGCATATAGCCTGGGTGCCTGTTATGAGGTATGGTGCCTGGCATTTTCCATCCACTATCTACTAAGTCATTAAATGAGTTAGGTGTTATCTCCATTTCATATGTCAGGAAAGGAAAGTCCAGGGACATCTAGAGACTCGCTCAAGTCTAAGTTTGAATCTCCCAGTCTATGTCCTTGTCATGACACCACATTCATCTCTATGTGGTATGCTTAGTACTGATAGTATGTGAGATAATTGTGGGTGGTACATGGGGAAAATATATTTCCATTTTAAAGGTTATGTATACATTGTATGTGTATCAAAATAGGCAGGCATATCAGAGATGTGGTTTCAAGAAACTAATGGCTTAGCATGAGGCTACTTTTACCAGAGTCTATTTAAAGAAAACTATTCAGAATTTGAAACATGGATATGGAAAAAGTTGTGAAGAATGAGCAAAGTGTGGGAAATGCTATCCTAGGCCAGGCTGCCCTCTGTGTTCTATAAAGAATGGCCACAGGCTAGAACAAGTGGGATTTCTCAGAAAATCTTGGTCAATTTGTCAGTCCCCTGACGTCTGCCAGCTCCTAATGACTCCACCATCCCCTCAGAACCTGGAGCTAAAAATCCAGAGATCGGCCTTTTTCCTCATCTCACTAGCTGCCTTGGTCAATGTGGGCTGCTATAACAAAGTAACAGTTTAGGTGGCTTATAAACAACAGAAATTTATTTCTCATACTCCTAGAGGCTGGAAGTCTGAGGTCAGGGTGCCAGCATGATCATGTTCTGGTGAAGATCTCTTCCACATTGCTGACTTCTCTTTGTGTCCTCATGTGGTGGAAGGGGCAAGGAAGCTCTCTGGGGTCCCTTTCCTAAGGCACCAATCCTATTCATGAGGGCTCCACCCACAATGACCTAGTTACCTCCCAATGGCCCCACCTCCTAATACCATCACATTAGGGGTTGGGATTTCAACATATGAATTGGGGGCGAGGGGTATACACAAACATTTAGTCCATAAGACTGGCAAAGTCCTAGGCATTCTAGTTTCTCCTCACCATCCTTCCTCAGCATCCCAATTTCCTCTAATGCTTATACTCATATGCCCCCTCCTCCATCTCACTACAGCATTTTAACTGGTCTCCCCAACTCTAATCTTACTAGAATGATCCTGGAAAATCCTAAAATAAGCATGTTACTCTCTGTGGTAGGCTGAATAATGTTCCCCCTTAAAGATGTCTACATTGTAATCCCCACAACCTATGACTGTGTTACCCTACCCAGCAAAAGGGACTTTGCAAGTGAAACAAATTTAAGGATCTTAAAATAGGAAGATTATCCTGGATTAGCTGGGCGAGCCCAATGGAACCACAAAGGTCCCTGTAGGAGGGAAGCAGGTAAGTCAGTCAGAGAAGGTGATGTGACTACTGAAGCAGAAGTTGGAGTGATGCGAGGCCAGGAACGGAGGAATGTTGGCAGCCTCTAGAACTAGAAAAGGTAAAGAAATGGATTGTCCCCCAGACCCTCCAGCAGGAATTCAGCCCTGCCTATCCATTTCAGACTTCCCACCTCTGGAACCGTAAGACAGCCATGTGTGCTGTTTTAAGCCATGAAATTTACTACAGCAGTAAGAGGAAACCAATACAATCTTCTGTCTGAAGCCTGTCTTCCCTTTTGCCAAGATCTAGCTTCTTCATTGTAAAACAGGTCTTGATGATATAGCCCCTCCCACTTCTCAACCTTATCTCTTAATCCCCCAGTCCCCAAATTAACATTAATAGCTAATACCGTACGTAAAAATACTGTATCCCCAACACTATACCAAACATTTAC
Organism: Equus przewalskii; assembly: GCF_037783145.1. Taxonomy (NCBI): domain Eukaryota; kingdom Metazoa; phylum Chordata; class Mammalia; order Perissodactyla; family Equidae; genus Equus; species Equus przewalskii. The sequence continues at coordinate 19,700,391 of NC_091856.1, read as the reverse complement.
AAATATTAATTCATTTAACTCTGACAGTAGCATCCAAGGCAGGTATTATCATTATCCTCCTCTTAGAAATAAGAAAGTAGGGGCTTGGAAAACTTACATGACCTACCCAAGGTCTAGAATTAGTGGTTGTGGCAGAAAGAATTAAATTCAGGTTGATCTGATTTCAGCATCTCTGCTATTAAACACTATGCTATATCAATCTTAGAGTTCTCAGAGAAAAACCCGCTGTTTCATATCCCTACAAATGTTATAGCCAAGAATCAAGCCATGAGATAGGGTCAGGAGAAGCTGAATAAACTGGAGAGAGCAGGATTCTGGAAGAGAGGGGGCATAAGGATATTAGCAGAAAAAGTGAGATACAAAGTGAGTGCAGATGGCTTGGAGATGGTGAGGACTGGGTGAGCCAACATTGGACATATGCTGGGCTATTTATTTTATGGGACCCTAGACATACTTTCTGGCACAGGAGTAAAATCTTAAAGGGGCTGCATCGAGGTAGACAGCCAGATGAGTACAGTCAGGACTCAGGGCTAAATTCTTGTATCTTTAAACCCATTCTTCTGCCACCACCTCTTAGGGACACTCATCAAGGCTGCTGTGACCACTTCCTCCACTTTACTTGAAAGCAAACAGTTTAAGAAACAGGGAAAAGTAAGCAAAGAGCCAGAGAGGAGGTAATATGGGATGGTGATTAAGAAGACTGACTCTGAAATCAGGCAGCCTGTGATAAAGGACATAGCTGAGTTTTGAATTCAGATTTTTTTTGGTTCTAAAGCACATGCTCTTAGTCAATTAACTCTGTGAATATCCATAAAACAAAAACATGTTAACTCTGCTAATCTGAATGACACACATAGAAATTCCCCCTTCCCCATCTTGGCTCTACAATTGATCAGAATAAGAAATCTGATATATCTATTTGAGATCAGAAGTACAATAAGCAAAGTTTTAAGTCAATGAAGGATGCAGTCCAAGCCAGGTTCATGCTGTGGTCCATTCTACAGATCCAAACAGCTTTGCCCAAACTTGAGTATGACTCCTTTGCTGAAGGAAACGTATGTCCACCTCTGACTCAATAATGGGGAAATAAAGAGAGGAGTGTCTTTAATTGGGCAAAGTCTAAGCAATTGGGGGGAGGGAGGGTGAGCACCTCCCGATCCCACGGACACCAGCAGCCTCAGTCTCATATCTTTGGTGATATTCCTATACCCTTATTCATCTACTACAAGGATATTGAAGTGATCTCTGAATTTCAGACCTACCTGTGGCGTGGATTGCTAACTTTCCTAAGTAGCCACTCTCTGGTTCTTGTAGAGTAACACAAAACCTGATTTATGTTTGGGCCCATTGCTGACCAGAGTAAAGACTACATTTTCCAATCGTCTTTTAGGTGGATGTGAACATTTGACTAATTTCTGATGCATGGAGTAAAATCAGAAGTGTTTTGTGAAAGCTTATGAGACTCTTCTTTAAGAGAGTGTTGAACCTTTGGTCTGAATGTTTGAGTCCACCCAAAATTCATACATTGAAATCTTACCGTCCAGTGTGATGGTGTTAGGAGGTCGGGCCTTTGGGAGGTACTTAGGTCGTGAGAGTCGAGGCCTTGTGAATGAGATTAGTGCTCTTATGAAAAAAAGCCCCCACAGTGCTCCCTAGCCCTTCCACCTTGTGAGGACACAGCCAGAACTTGGCAGCCTACCACTCAGGAGAGGGCCTTCACCAGAACCTGACCATGCTGGCACCATGATCTTGGACTTCCAGCCTCCAGAACTGTGAGAAATAAATGGTTGTTCATAAGGCACCCAGTCTATGGCATTTTGTTATAGCAGCCCAAACAGACTGAGACCCTTCTCTTAGCTATCTTTATCATCGCTGCTTCTATCTTGCTGCCCGGATATGGGTTTGGAACATGAATTTGAAGGTCGTACATAGGGGTTGCTAGAAAGACCTTGAATTCCTGAGAACAGCCACTATAGCACTCCTGGACTACACAACTGCAGACTTTTATATGAAAAATAAATTTCTATTGTTTTAAAACCAATATTAATTTCAATTTTCCCATTACTAGCAGTCAAAGCTAATCCTAAACTATATAGCAATCACGTCACTCTTTGCTTAAAATCTATGCATGGTTCCCACTTGACCTCAGAAAAAATTCCAACCCCCTTAGTGAAACATTTGAGGCCCTTATAACCTGTATATTTGATATCTTATTTTAAGCTTCCCATTTATGCTTTAACAAACCAGCAATACCTAATAATCTCTATTTCCCTAAGTATTCACAGTTTGTCCTGTTTGCATCTTTTTATGCATATTGGTTAACTTCTGCTTTGAATGTCAACTTCATTTGTTTGACAGAAAAGTGTCACTTCCTCTGACAAACCATGTCTTACCACTTGGACAAACTCATGTGCTCCTTCTACTCTGTTCCAATTGTGTCTGATCATCCCATTAAGTCGCTTCAACACAAACTATGAGTTTGTATTTCTGACTCCACCAGTAGACTGTTTTCCCAAGGGATGGAATAGTGTCGTGTGCATCTTTGAACCCACATATGCTGCCAGGCACACAATAGACGCTCAAAAAAATTCCTTTTGAGTGAATAAATGTTGATCACCCAGCCATCTTTCAGTGCTAACCGACTGCCTCAATATAACTTCTCAATTCTTTTAAACTAAGCCTTTGGAGTCCATCTTTATGCAGATCTAGGCTATGCCACCTATAAGCTCTGTGACCTTGGGCAATTTTTTTCTTCCATTTCTGAGTATTAGTTTCCTCTCCTTTAAAACAGGAGGGGAAAAAGCTTACTTTATGGTATTCGGGTATTATTATATATAGTAAGTACATAAAACGTCTAGTTTGACTTAATATCAACCCCCAGTAGATGGCATAAATTATCATTATTCTCTAGGAAAGTTTATGCGACTTAGAGAAATCACCCTAAAAGTCACCAGGATTCAAAACAAAAGAAACATGAAGAAGCCCACCAGAAAGCTGGTGGCACAGGTAGACTTACATAGGGAGTAAGTGATGGACTGAGCATTTTGGTCTTTGATAAAGCCCTGACTGAGCCACTAGATTGCTATGAGATCATGAGGAAGTCACTTCCACCTCCAAACCTAAGTGCCTCCATGTGTACAGAGTTGAAAGTGCTCAGATGACGTCATAGGACTAGTTTGAGTGTCTAACGCAACTTCGAGCAGCACGGCCTTTGGTCCAACTTTACCATTCTTATCCCATCAAACCACACAAATTTTGCCCTTAGATGGACTGCTCTGACCAGTCTCCCCACAGCCCCCGCCCCCTACTCACCACTCTTTTATGGGAAGCAGGATGAGTTAGTTGCACCTTCGGGCTTTGTCTGATGATGCATGTTTGTGCAGTGTGGGTGATTGGTTTCATATGGCCACACGATTGGGCAGCTGGGGACATCTGCTTATATTTAGCACACAAGCAAACTTTCCACAGTCAGGAATCAGCATGCTCTTGGCCCAGTAGGGCTTGGCCCCTCTAGGCTGCATAAGTGGGAGATTTCGACTCGTGTCCTGGACGCACATGTCAAGAAGAATAACCTAGACATGAAATAATTGGGGTGAAAATCAGGACTCTGGCAGCTCTGGGTGTATAAATTGCCTATGGAAATGGGGCAGTTAGACAGGAAGCAACATATCACACTGATGAGGATGAGTAAGGGAGATCCTGAAATATGCTTTGTTCCCACAGGGAAGTCCATGCCTCAGGGATATTGACCCACATAGAAAGGGATGACTGTCTCAAAAATAGCCTCAGCGTGTGGCTCACGCTCATCATGGGAAGGGACTACATGCTCTGTATGATGCTTGTCCCAAGACCTCAATTTTTGCTCCATTGCCATAGACAACATGCATAAGGGAAAGAGCACTGGTCTTGGAATTATTTGACCCAGATCCGTCCTCCACATCTTCCATCACTCTGTGTATCCTTGGACCAGTCATCCTGCTTCTCTGGGCAACAACTACCTTATCCTCAAAAGGAGGCTGTTTGGGATCAAATAAGATGCTCTCTGGTACTGTTTTATCAAATGTGAAATATTATCCAGATGTCAGGAACTGTTGTTACTATCCAAAGAATATCTCAAGATCTTAAAGAGAGAAGTAAATATATTTTATTTTATCAGCCACTATAGAACTCACTCTACAGATCTCCTGAGAGATGGTTGTCCACTTTTCACATCAACGTCCCGTCTCCAGGACAGGTGTCCGCAGCCTTGTAGAACAGTCAGTTCTGTTCTCTGAGAGCAGTGGTCATAAAGTCATAAAGTCCTGCCAAAGTCTTCTTCCTTCCCATCATGGAAGAACCCCTGGGCTGCTTTCTCTCCTCTTGAGCCAGGGGAATAAATGTGCTTCCTCTTTCACAAGAAACACCTGGAAATATCTGGAAATAACAATAGGAGAGAAAAGTCATAGACTTTGCTGCCAAGTAGTCCTAGGTTCACGTCCTACTTTTCTGTTCTTCATCTGTGTGACTTTGAGAGTGTTGCCTTAACTCAGTCAGCCTCTGTGTTCCCATCTGTAAAGGGGGATCTGATACTGTATGGACATGGTGAGCATTAAGTCAGCTGATGTCTGGAGAGTCTGACACTGTGCCTTATCTCGTAGTAGGTCCTCGGTAAATAATAACTATTAAGCTGTTGCCATTATTGACCTACTTTTGCTGTTATTACTGATACTTTTCATATTTAACACACGTGATTCACTAAATGTTCAAAAGGGCCCTTCCACAGCTTGGTTTGGGTCATTAGCAAATCATCTCCTTGCACGTTTACTGAGCTTGTTCTCTGTCCCAGCCGCTGTGCCAGGCAGTGTTGAGGGTTCAAAATGGAAGAGTTCCCTTTGTGAATGAGAAACTGTCAAACCATGGCCATGTTTCCAGGGTAACTGATGTATGGTAGAAATGTACATGTAACATGGAAGTATAATGGAGACCTTTTAGTTTTTCAAGTTTTTCCCCCTTTCCTTTTAAAATTATCTGCAAGATTTCATGTTGAGATTATTTGTTTGATCTTGCAAAGGTCCATAACAGGGCTGCTCATACCCTTAGGACAAACATACAGAGAATTAATTGGCTTCCTCACACTCCATAACCTGTGATAATTTACTCTAGGCCTCACTCTACTGAGATAATCATTGCAAAGAATTGCCACATAATAACGATTATTCTGTAAGAGGCCAACGCAACTTCTAAAATGTTGGCCAGATACTTTCAGTTTAAAATATGGTCATGGTTCCTCATAGCCACTAGCACCAAATTCAAGTTCACTCTAGTGGTCCCCAGGCGTCTCTTACTCTTGCCCTTCAATGCTTCTGAGCCTCACTACTGACCACTCTTTCCCCCTCTATACCCATCCTCAGCACCACACCCAATATGCAGCCTGGACTCCAACTGTGCCAACTTCCTGCGGCTCCCTGAGTATGTGTTGCTCTTCTACCGGTCTGTACCTACACACAGGCTCATACAATTTCCTTTTCTTGGAAAACCTCTTCTCACCTTCTCTGTCTGCACACCTCCCACACATTCTTCTTCAAGGATGGGCATAATCGTAGATGTTTATAAGAATCTATCCCCAAACACCCTAATCCTATTTAGGATCCTTTCCCCCAGTGCCAAAGCATCTGATCTCTACCACCATCTTGCATTTACTCCATTTTTTAATGTAATTCTCTATTCGCTTGTTCGTCTTCAGACTGTGAGCTTTGTGGGAACAGGGGTCATGGCTTATTCGTCTCTGTGTCATTCACGACATTGCATAAATGCCTTCTGGATGGATGAACAGAAGCACGAAGAAATGCATGAGCAGTTTCCAGAACAATAGGTCAAAGGCACACCATCTTTCTTCTCTGAATAATGACTACATAAGACCCAATAAATCACCTAGTACCCTCTGAAATATCTTGGCCATAGTCATAAAGAAGCCCAAAATGGTTGAAATTGACCTGTAAATTGTCAAATTTAATCCTAAATAGTTTACTCCACTTGACAGCCATAAAAAAAAACAGTTATGCCTCTTAAATTTTCATTTATGTCTAGACATTCCAAAGACTCCACATGACAAATGGTCCTTTGCCACTCACCTTATGCTGTAACAGCTAATCCTAACCATGTTCAGAATTCTGCTCTATGTTAAAACTTTTCAAGCAACAGAAATTCTGTTGGGAAAGAGAAAGAAAGAAAGAGAAAGAGAGAGAGAGAGAATGAAATGGAGAGAGAGAGAGGAATATGGCTTAATCTTCAATCTTTTATGGGGATATAGTGCAGTTGTCCAGACCCACTGGTAACAAAACTCCAACATTTAGTCTCCCCCATGAATTCTTATTGGCTGTTTCTGGGCTCATTAATCTCCCTCGCTCTTGTGGAGGGCTGCTCTTGAATGAGCCAAAAGAATGTTCTACTGAAAATGCCGTAATGGTCTCTCCAGGTGTAACTGATTCCTGCTGTGTAGACACCAAAGCTGCATTTCTCTATGTCTCCAACACACACAAACTTCTATCTGGCTAGGTTTTTTTTCTTTTCGTGAATACTGTTTCCACGATTTTCCAAACCTAGCAAAACTTCATTAACCTTAAGCTTCCAAATCCTTCTTGTTTACATAACCTAGGCTGACCTTTTCTTGCTATCTTTGGTCTGAGAGAGGATTTGACCAACACACACACACACGTGCATCATGGTGTGTTGCAAACTACCTCATGAGGACAATCACGTTTTCCTCTGCTTTGAAAATGCTGATTACAAAGCTCTTTTAGCTGCAGAGCACAGAGTTGATGGCTGCTTCGTTGTTAACTTATGCTTCTCCTCAAAGAAGCACCCTCTGTCTAAGACACTTTATCTAAAAGAGCCCCTCTCACTCTACATCCCTTTTCCTCTATTTATTTTGCATGACTGCACTTACTGAAGGAAGGTCCATGAGAGAGGGAACTTTGACAGTTGTGTTTATTGTCACATATCTTGAGCCTAGAATTCCTGGCAGCTGATGGATGGATAAATAGATAGATATTAATATGTTTATATATTGATTAGATAGATGCTAGATAGAAATCCCCATTTGACTCTACTGTGGTTTAGTTCTTACAAGCAATGTGGCCTTGGAAAAGAGACTTAATGCCTTCTTGCCTCAGTTCCCTTATCTCAATTCTTCCCAGAACCCACAAGCCTCCATATTGGGTACTAGGAGGAGAGAAGGACTCAGAGAGGAGATCTGAATGTCCCTGATCAAGCTGGCCCCTCTTGACTCATCAGCTTCACCTCTCAACACTCTCTCCACCATCACCAGGCACATGGACCTTCTTTCAGCTTCTGGAACATTCCAACATCTTGCTCACTTCAAAGCTTGGCCTGGGACAGTCTTAACACCTTTTTTCAAAAGGTGATTTCAAAATCGCTGTACAAAAAGAGAGACCTTCCCTCCATATTCTGCCTGAAGACCTCCAGGCCCTCATTTCTGTCTTTCTCATCACTTTGTGTGCTTTCTAACAAAACCATTTTGCAGTTGATGTTTTCTCCTGACAAAACTATAAGCACCAGGGCAGGAGGCATACACATCTTATCCAACGTTTTTGGATCCCAAGGGTCTAGAATCATGCCCGAAACATAACAGACATTCAATAAATATCTGTTGAATAAATAAACGTTTCTGAAGACGATTGTAACTACCTTATAAAATTGTCTGAAAATTTAAACAATGTCATTTAGAGTGAGGCAGCCATGGAGGCAGCATCCAAGAAAAGTAAATTTCTCAGCAGTGTGGCTGGAACAGTGTGTACTTAATAAACACTACCTGTTATAAATACAGTATTCTTGTTATTATTAACATCTCTTCATCAAAGTCTCTGGTTAAAAACTTAGCTATTTAGCTCAAATAATTATTTGTAGTTGAAATTAAAATATCACATTAAAAATGGTATTCTCAAAAGTTTTGCTGTTTTACAGTTTGACTGCTATTGACAAAAGCCATTTATTTTACTTGATATAGACTGGATAATTGAGTTGTTGAGTAAGACCCATACTTTAGGATTTGGCCTACATTTAATGCCTTAACCCTTTATGCTGATCTACAATGAAATGTTTGTGTCAGGCAAAATGTTAGGGTCTGAACTAGGTTTGCTATTCCAAATTGGTGAAAAACATTACAAGGGATAGCCCCACTTTCATACCCTCCTTCTACACTTTCAACTGATTAAGCCTCAGTTCAAACACAAAAGAAGAAAACCAGAGGCAGAAGCAGCCTATGAAATGATGCCCCTGGGTCTTTGTCTCTGATGTGAGTTCTGCATGGCTCCCGTTCCCATGTTGCTGGGCTGTGAGCCCTGCCTCTGCTCTCAGTGGCTGACACTGTCTTGGCCCAGCTGCTGTGCTTTGCTGGCTCAACTAGGTCTGACACCTGGCGGAGCAGATCCATGTACTGACCCCAGAAAGTAGCAAGGAGACTGTCCTGCTGCCAGGAAAGACCTGTGCCTTTGGGTGCCAGGAGGAGAGGAAGGGCTCAGAGAGTTCTGGATGTCCCTTTAATTGTGCAATTTAGCATTTGACAGCATCAGCCTTTCCACTGTTAAGCCAACTTGCAGAGTTTTACAAACAAGTTGCAAAATGGATTCAAGTCTGAGACCTGAAGCAGGTCCTTTATCAGATCTCTGCCTCCCTGGAATGTAATTGGTTTCCAAACTTGAAGGGAGGTGGAGTGGTGGGGGCAGTCCATTTAACAGTTGAAATTGGTAAAAGAAGAGAAAGACATCAAAATGTGCTTTCTTTTCAAAATACGGCTTCATTTATACAGTCAACTACTCCTTCGTCTGCTAATTACTCACCCACTAACATCACTTGCACCCTGTCTGGGTCCCCTCTGTGCCTAGATCACTCCTCTGGCGGAATGAGAAGATCAGAACCTTCCAGGGCTGCAGTCTTGTGTTCCAAGACCTGTAGAACGTCTTAGGAAAATACAATTAATTGCTAGCTCTGGTGGTCAGTGTTTAAATAGGACAAAGAACACAACTGAGAAAGCACAGGAGTATTTTTAGGTCTAGAAATAGCCACCAAACTATTTTATCAAAATGCTTTAACTTGTTTGGTTTCCACCTGGTCTCAATGTTTTGTCACCCAACACTCATAAAAAAATATCCTACTCCTCTCGGTAGAAAATCACAAGACACTATGCATTCCCATACATCAGAATATACTTTTCTCTCTTTAATCCTGGACAAATCCAAGATGGACAAAGACTCAGAAGTATTTTTTTATAGAAATTGAAAAACATCATACAGTCAAATAGCTAGGTAGGGGCTGGGGAGTTGCCTGCGGGGTTGAAGAGGCTGAGATGCGTGTGTTCATTTGAACACCACATTTTAGCATCACCGTGGGAGCTGGAGCATTGTCTGGGGTGCATTTGATGTCACACGGGTATTTGTGCCTGTGTGTTTGTGCAGAAGCGTGCACATTTGTGCATGTTTTTTCCTTTGTAAAGCTGCAAATTTGATCTCTGAGTTGCGACAGCCTCCGGGATACAGAGGCAGCTGCTTCCCCGGCCTCCTGTGTCCCAGCAACAACT